>NC_140628.1:17445645-18045645 GCF_057382275.1 Copadichromis virginalis | reverse complement strand
TTAGCGAAGGATTAAATGGGCAAGATTTATGGGAATCCATCCAACAGTTCACGCTTGTGGTAATGCTAGCAGGTGACAAAGGAAAAGGCAGGATGTCATCAAAGTCAGTAGGATATATCCTCTATGCCATAAATATATTTATGCCATAAATATATGGCAAATGATGTACTGATGTTGAGCTATTTTAGCATAGAGTTTTAAGAGTGGAGTGAGCAACCATCAATGCTACAATTAGTATCATGTGTGGCTAAAGAAAGTATAATAATAATAATAATAATAATAATAATAATAATTCCCTCATATGTTCTTATTTTTCAGAGCCAGGCCCAACTTAACAATGGGCCACATACCCTTCTGTGTCCTGGTCCCAGTGACAGTGCTGGCTGTGGTGGCTGTAGCTGCTGTAGATGATGAGTACACCTGGCCGCAGTGGAAAGTTCCTCTGGTGAGGAAAAGACGTACTGTGCCTCTCAGCAGCCCAAGCTTCTCAGCTCATCCACAGCCAGAGCTAAGTGGGACTTGTGGGATCGAGTGCCAGCGTCGCCTTCCTTCACCTTCCCTGGAAGACTTGGAGCAGTTCTTGTCTTACGAGACAGTCTACGAAAATGGCACACGCACGTTTACTTCCATTTCTGTGCAGGGTCTCAACGAGATGACTGCATGGTCCAGAAATGCCTCGTCTAGCTCTCGCCACAAACGAGAGGTGTATGGCACAGATACCCGCTTCACCATCGCTGATAAGCAGTTCTCTACCAAATATCCGTTTTCCAGCTCTGTGAAGGTGTCCACAGGCTGTTCTGGGGTTCTGGTATCCCCTAAACATGTGCTGACTGCTGCCCACTGCATCCATGATGGAAAGGATTATCTAGATGGAGCGCAGAAACTACGTGTCGGGATTCTGAAGGAGAAATCCAGGCGAGGGAAAGGAGGCAGAGAGAGAGGAGGACGACGAAAAGGTAGAAGAAGAAAGGGAGACACAGCTCAAGAAGACGGACAGGAAAAGGATGAGAATGGCGGTAAAGGGAGGGGAAAAGGGAAAAGTAGGAAGAACCGGAATAGGCGAAGCGTGGAATCTGAGAAACCATCATTTAGGTGGACAAGAGTCAAAAAGACCCAGGTTCCTAAGGGTTGGTTCAAAGGCGTGTCGGGTGGACTGGCTGCGGATTACGACTATGCTGTTCTGGAGCTGAAGAAATCCTCAAAAGTCAAGCACATGGATCTGGGTGTGATCTCCTCAGTCAAGAAGCTTCCTGCTGGGAGGATCCACTTCTCCGGCTTCGATGATGACCGACCTGGTAACTTGGTGTACCGGTTCTGCTCCGTGTCTGAGGAATCCAGTGATTTGTTGTACCAATACTGCGATGCCAAACCTGGCTCCAGTGGCTCTGGGGTCTACATCCGCCTCAAAGAACCAGGCAAGAAGAAGTGGAAGAGAAAGATCATTGGAGTCTTCTCCGGTCACCAGTGGGTGGATGTTAATGGGGACGGGACGCAGCAGGATTACAACGTGGCAGTGAGGATAACACCCCTGAAATATGCTCAGATCTGCAACTGGGTCCATGGGGACTCAAGCGTGTGCCAGGTAGCCTAAAAAACACAGGATCCCCCCAACCTCTACACACTCCTCGTTTTTAATCATCAATCAGGGGCCCAACAACTGCCTTCCTGTGACCTCCTGTGCCTCCCAGTGGCTCCTGCTACACTGGTCCACACACACACACACACACACACACACACACACACACACACACACACACACACACACACACACACACACACACACAGCCATTCAGACTCTGTGTTGACAAGAGAAACTCGTCAGCGCATCAGAACTGTGGCTCTTCAGCTTTTTCTAATTTATTTGCTAAAAAGAAAAAAAAACAACTGAGAAAAATCATATATATTATATGTATTTTTCAGATCATTCTGATCTGCTGTTTCTAATTTGACCTTTTTTTTTTTAAAGATATGACCTCTTTGGAAGGTTGAAAAGTGTGTATATTATATTATCCCTGGTACATTTATTCCCTGTATGAAAAGACTGCACTACAAGTCTTCTCCACTAGTGCGCATCAAGTTTGACAAAAGACCCAGGAAAAATTATTGTAACTCTTGTTTCGCAATTGAACTATATGGAGATATGGAAATAACTTTTTTATAAACATTTTTAATTGAACATGTTCCACTGTGTGTATCTATCTTGTTTTTTTGTTTTGTTTTTTCAAACTACCTTTTGAAGACAAATCGTCTGTCTAAATAGAGAAAGGGTCCTTATAGAAAATAGTTTTTTTTTCTCTGTGAGTCTTGCAATCTTTTTCTCTGTTCTTGCAACACAGTGAAATGTCGTTTCATTATTGTGAACATAACTGTGTTGGTGCTTATCCAGAAGATGTGGTGCTAATTTATGAAAAAGTAGAAGGCTTTTAAAAGATGTTTTGTTAGCCACATACTGTAACTATATATTTAATGTGAGGCTACAGATTTGGGTTGCATTAAGATGGATCCGAACAATCCAACAATTTACTTGAGCTGCATATATTTTTCCAAATCTAAAGGATATTGGATTTGCTATAATGCTATAATATTGTTGTGTAATGGAAGGTTTTAAATGTGGATTTCTTGGGGGGGGGGGATTTTTTTTTTTTTAGATTTTCATGTTGCTTATATTCAAAAAGTTCATGAGTATCCTTTTGAAGACCAAATACCTGACATTAAAGATGCAGATTGAAAACTACCAAACATTAAATCAAGTTTACTACCTGTGTGTATATGTGTGTTTTCAATTACGTACATTCAACCACAGCGATCTATAAAATATCTAAACCATTAAACAACACCGCCGGCTTTGAAACCCGCAGCTAGTGATGACATATTTAACCAAGTATAATGTAAAATCAAACTTTAAAAGTGCTTTCATCTTTTAAATTAAGAAAACCGATCAGTTGCACACAGTTTATTGGATGTTTAATCCATAAAATTTAAATTAAATTACGAAAAACTTCTCCAGAGTAGCTTCATATCAACTGTGAAGTATAGCTTTGGAAATGTGATAGTTTGATGCGACCGTGCAGCTTGATATCATTGATTAAGCTCTGAATTCTGCTTCATATGAACCTTTAAACAGGATTACAACCTTAAGCACTTTAGCAAATCTACTGAGACAATAAAAAAGAAGAAACAGAGTGTTATTGGATCAAGATTATAAGCCCAGATGTGAATCACTCTAGTGAGATTTAAAAACTGGCAGCACATGCAAAAAAGTTATTTTTTTCATGGAAGAACAGGGATGAAGAAAATTCTCTCAGATGTATGGGGTTGCACTGGCTTCTCCAGTCAAAGGTAAACTTAGTTTATCCACAGACTAATGTGGAGAACCTTACAGATTAATAGGTTTTTATTGCGTAAATGATTGAAAAAGCTGAAATTTTTTAAACTGAAAATGACACATTTCACATTGGATCTGTTTTCTTGTTTAAAAAACTTGCAGAAAAGTATTCAATTAAATTTGGACACTGTGGAGTTTAGGTTCTGAATGAGTTAAGGAAAAAAAATTTTTTTTTATCAACATATGGCTTAGAGAAATAAAGTTAAATTAAAAAAAGACAAAACAATTGAGCAAAAAACAAAAACAAAAAACAGCACAAAAAATGACTTGCTGATATCACTCCATTTCATTCAAATATGGTCACTTCTGGCTAAGACATAAGACAAAAATGCCAGCAAACAAAATACTAACACTGAAGCATTCATGCTCAGAATGAAATCATAATAGTCAGTACAGACTACACATGCTTCGTTCTACACCCAGACTGTACAACCCCACATCTAGATTGGAATAACTGGGAAGAGACACCGGCCTAGGATGTGTGTTTCTTGATTATTTTGTGATCATTTCAAATTTTGACATACACATGTTTTTCAACTCTACTCTTTTAGACCTCTTTTGGAGGACAGAGCCACAGCAAAAGACAGTTATAAGAAAAAAACCTATAATGTAGCGTTTTCATGTGGTGAAACTGAAATAAAAGCAGTCATTTTGGAGCCAGACAGTTCAATCCATCATTGAATTTATTGCATCTCAAAGGGCTTACATGCACATGGGGAGGGCCATTGTAAATAAAATAAATTTACAACTAAACAAAAATACAATTTTCATAATTTAGTCATGAAAAATGTTAATAATCTCCCATTATTTTCTCTGAATCACATCTGATTCACACAACCAATCCACTAAGAGGACAACACACAGAGTAAGCTTGATAACTGTCTGTAGTTTACAGCACAGGAGAGGGGGACCGGTGTTAAACAATGTCCAAACATATGCATATGTCAACACTGAAAACATACACATTTCAATGTAAGTAAGCAGGAACAGAAGTGCTTTGGGTAACACGTTCAGAAGGTTCGACAGTGACCTCCTGTGGGTTTCTCTACACACTGTTCCTCATGTGGCCACATACAGAATTACATACAGTTCCACTAAAAATTGGCCGATCGTCAGTACTGATCATATGAAGAACTCAAACGCAGTGTTCAGACAGCAGCAGGATCGGATTTTTTTCTTCACATTATAACTTGGCCACGTTTGCTCAGTGGGTGCATACTGCTAGATAACACTGAAGTTAAAGGTACCATGTGGAGTTTTCCACTGCTAACAGGAGTAAGGTTTTGATGAGGAGGTGTAAACACTGTACATTTCAAAGGTTTTTCTTTACATGAAGTAAATGCTTCGTATTCATAACCATAATCAACGGATCGGGGATACTTAAACAGCTTTCTTTGGTGTGAAATACTGAATGCAAGCAGAATATCGTATGCAAACTCCATAACGTACCTTTAATCCGCACCCAAGTCAGTGATGGGATTTTCTAGTTGTTGCTAGGTTACCATGTTGATTAACTGCTGTTCTTAGAAATGACTCAATATAAATTTCAATCCTTAAATCAACTGGATGTCAGATTGATTAATTTGGGCTGGCTGAACACAGGGTTTGGTATGGCATTGCTATTGAGAAAGTCTGAAAGAAAGAACAGGCACCAGACATTCCCCGTGTGAGAAGTGTCAAAAGCAGACTTACGTAGACAGTAATAGTCTGAATTTACCTCCGTGCTGAAGAAGTACATTTTAAGATATGTCCTGTAATAGCAATACCAGCAAATATCAGTAGCAGTATGGAGGATTATTCTAAAACAAAGAGAACATATACAAATGAATAACATAAAACAAAAACACAAAAGAAGAAATGTAGAAAAATAAGCCACCAGTTAAAAACAAAAAAACAAGAGAAACAAACAAAAGGATCACTTGCTGGTCTTGTATGACTCAGAAGCCCATAGAAGAGGTTTCTAAATACACAGTATATTAATCATGTAGCGGTAGTCATATTTGCTTCCAAATAGTGTTGAAAGATGATGGTAAATAGAAGGATACTCACACCACTTCTTACAACTTCATGTCTGACTCACATTTATATTTCTCTTCAACACACGTACAGAATAGAGACGAAATCCTCGCCCGGAGAAATCTATGTACATCAAAGAGGACCTTTCTGTAAACAACACACAGCATGTTTCTCAGAAAAATCTCCCGGGGCTTTGTTTGTTTTTCCCATTCTCATCCAATCAGAGTGGGACAAAAGGAGAGCCCCTCCCCCTTTACAAGGAGGTACAGACAAAGAAAGGGGTGGAGACAAATAAGGGGAGGAGCTCAGGACACCAAAGCACATCCATCATTCGACTTAGTACTAGAAATGAATCCGAACACGTACGCCTTCGCTTTCTCACGCTTAATTTTCTTTTTTAAGTGATTTTGTTTAGACAAAAGTTTGGTACATCGACATAAGCACACGCTTTTATTTTTTTCTCGTATATTTATATGTAATCCGCTATGGTTCACTTTCACAGTTTGTGCTACAACATCACACAGGAGAAGGGCTGGGCTGGAGTAGGGTGGAGAAAAGAGGCTCTTAATAAGGTTGAATAGCTGAACATCGCTGGTGTTCTGAGATGTTGACAGACACCAGGTAAAAAGGTGAGGGGGCTCTCATCCAAAGAGGGAAGCAGCTGGAAGACAGGAAATAGAGAGCATTTTTAATATAAAAGTCATTTTGTTCTGGAGGCAAATGAAAAGGTCTGTACTGGAAGCTGACTGTGATTTTTGTTTTGCAAAGCGATGATCTGAAACCAGCTGATTTTCATGTTTCTTATATTCAAGAAGTTCATGAGTATCCTTTTGAAGACCAAATACCTGACATTAAAGATGCAGATTGAAAACTACCAAACATTAAAATCAAGTTTACTACCTGTGTGTATATGTGTGTTTTCAATTACGTACATTCAACCACAGCAATCTATAAAATATCTAAACCAACAGGATTACAACCTTAATCACACTAGTATTAATCCTAGCTGAAGACGCTCAATTCCACCTGGGTTTTATTTAATCCAAAGCTCATTCTTAGTCATTTTATTTTTGTGGATATAAAAGCACAGAAATAAAATATTTATTTAACTTCAGCTAAAAGCAGAAAAAAACCTGAAGATGCTGTATATGGCTTTATTGTTTGTTGATGACTTTTTTTAAGCTCTGAACTCAGATTTGCAGTGGCACTGCCAAGTCACATGATTCCAACAAACGTACAACAAGAATTCTTTCATGAGCTCCCACCTGGAGCGTTATAAGAAGTCCTTGAGGTCAAGTTCTGCCAATGGGTCCTTGGGCTTCTTGGGGCTCTGGCTCGCAGGTCCTGGAGAAAGCTGGAGAAACAGGACACACAGATCTTCTTAAATTGACCACAAATATTTTAGATAAGAAGATATAACTAATTAAATTCAAAATTAAGTAACATTTTTTTAGATTGACTCCCAACATGTACTGTAGCTCATTTATGTTGTTTTACATTGTTTTTATGTGCTTTTTAATGCGTTTTTGTAGCACATTCACAGAGAAGTTTACTGGAGCTTATATACTGTACTTTATGTTGTAGTTTTGCTGTTTGCTAGGACGAAGTCCCACAGCTTTGTAATGAACAAAAAATTGTTTTCTTATTATGATTCTTAATAATATAAGCAATGCTTGTAAGGAATATCTCTATAGATCTATATGAAAACCAGAACTATTAAATTGATACATAAAAGCCAGTATAAATATACATATATATGCACAGATCACGGCACAATTAATTTACTGTCAGACAACCCAATCGATGTGTTTTTAAAAGTTTAGCCCCTGCTAACCAGCTACCTTTAGCCCTTCACACCTAATGTTTCCATATTAGCAGACTGGTCAAGTTGCTGTTATAGCAGCTCTTTATTTCATTTAGCTATCCTGAGTTTCCCACTTAAACAAGCATGCGAAAATACAGCCTAATTTTGAGGGAAAGACTGTGATGTGTTACCGGTGCTCCTGGTGCAGCGGCTCCAGGTGCAACTCCGGCCACCCCAGTGAAGGGAGGTCTCATCATGGACTGTCCCATCATGGGCTGCATCACAGGAGCTCCAGGCCCTGCTGCAGGAGGCTGGTAAGACAAGGGAAGGACATCAGTCTTGGAGCGATACAATTCCCCAATTCCCAAAAAATGCAATAAGATAGAAAAGCAGGTCAAAGGGGTGTAGTTTTTGGATGTCTGTTTTCAAAAATATGCATTCAGTCAGTTAAACAAAGTTAAGCATAAGGAAAAAAACATTTCTTAGTTTAGAAGCTCTCTACAATCCTCAGAAAAGATTAATTATAAATTAAATTAAGCTTACCATGCCAAAGCCAGGTTGTGCACTCATTGGTGGCACCATGGCTGCACCAGGGGGAGCTGCTCCTGGCACCCCAGGAGCTCCAGGGGTGGCACCGGTCTAAAGAGAACAAACAGGTGAACAGGTCACAATAACACATCTTGGTTCAGGAAGTGTCTGCACAGTGGCTGCCTAAGTGACCTGATTTTACTGTCCAGATTAAATGAAAGTACAGATTAAAAGAAATGTAGTTACTGATAAACCCGTGGCAGTACAAACGCACACTTCTAAACTTAGTTTTCAAAAAGGCTGCTTTTCATATAAAGCGTATTCTGATCCTGATGGAATGAATACTGTTCTTACCATGGGGGCTCCCGGTGTAGCCCAGCTTGTGGGGGCTACCTGTGGCATCCAGTTTGCGCCTCCTGTTAGCTTCTTCTCACTCTGTGAGTCCCTAAAGGAGTTTAAATGTAGGATACAAGTCAAGATATATGCAATTAATGTCACTTCAATCTCTGTCTTTTTGGGCCAAATGAGCAAAAAGAAAGAAAGGGTTTGCAAATCTAATGATTAACTAATTTTTATAGAATTCACACACTTACTTTTTCTTTACTCCAAGGTCTGAACAGGAAAAAGAAGGAAGAATGAGTTACCTTTCTATGTAAGAAGACAAATAATAGAACTCCATACAGGGAAAGCTACAGTTTACCTCCAACCAGGTTGGCCAGCGATGTGTCCAGATCTCCTACAATGGTTTTGGTAGCAGGAGGGGTGGCGGATGGAGCGGCTGCAATACCCCCCATTGCAACAGGAGTTCCCATGCTTCCTGCAGTGCTTCCAGTAGTGCTGCCCCCAGTGCTCTGGGGCGTTACACTAGGCATCAGCAAGTCACCTAATCCATCAAACACTTGATGGTGGGAAGGTGGGATAAAACAACATAGATTACAAACCTGTCAATCCCTACGTTAACGAACACAGAGCAGACAGTATGATGAGTGGGACAATCTGGCTGTGACAGCATAAGTATTCAGTTGTGTATCACATGCACAATGTCTGGTAATACATTTGAGGGCAAAACTGCACCAATTGAACTCACTTGGTCAGCTGCTCAACCAGTTAAGATTGTCACATTTCAGAACTTAAAAACCAGCAACATCTGGAGGACATGTTCTAAACCAGGTGTCATCAAGGCCAGCTGGTTTAATTACAGAAGTACTGTATTGTTACAAGTTGGCTGTTTGTTGTGGTATATATGCATGTACAAACAATCAATTTTAATTTTATTAACAGCTTCACAGTGTATAAGCAGGCAAGCAGAAGTAACAGCTTTGGCAAAAATTGGATATAACATTTGCTCCAGAAATGCCAGTCCTCTTCAGCTGATTGTTCGGCTACAAATTCTTTGTAATATCTCATATAGACCATGCTCTGAAATTTTGTGAAAGTACAAGTCGATGAGACAGAGAAGTTCACTTCTGTCTGAGGTGAGTTGCTGAGGATATCCTGAACTTTCCTGTTTTTAAGCACTGGTGTTAGCCTTTGTTATCTGCTGTTAGCCAGTGTTAGCAGCTGTTAGCTGCTATTAGCCAGTGTTAGTGAAACTTTCTTTGAAGTGTATCTAACATTGCTGGACTCAGACATTTAGTAAATAAACTCTCATGCAATGTGACAGGGTCATCCATCTGTTTATCAGAGAGAGAAACAGTTGATACTTTGACCTAACATTAGCTGGTACAATGTTAGCTTAACCATCTGCAGTTGCTGTTTAGCTGGCTTGTTCTCAGCTGTCCAGAGACGGGAAAGCCACATTCCTAATCTGCTGTTTTTGCATGTTTTAGAGGCTTGTCTCTTGAGTTTTCACTTCTTTGGTAAAGGAGACCCCTTCTCTTGTTTACCCTTTGACATTCTTTGGATCATGGGTAGTCGACAACGGCAAGAGACATCCAAAACTGGGATTCAAAATCTCATAGAGGTAGGTTAGCAAGGTAAATACTGAACCGTGTAGCAGAGTGGACCAAAAACACATCTACTCAGTAAACGCCATTACCGGAAGTCCCCCAGGAGACCCCTTCTCTGATGAAAAAAACCCCCCATGTGTACTATCCTTCATATCTCAAGTGTGAAGGTTCAGAAAATTTGCCTCTGTAACACACGAACACCTATGAGTTCTCATCTCTATGGCCAGTCTTGCCACATACATAACATCCTTCGACAAACCACCATCTGCTGCAGTGTATTTTTAATGTATTAATTCTAAGTTTATGAGAATGCATCAAGTTGTTGGAAAATGTAGTTGCAAACAAATCAATATATATTTATGAGTACATTTTTTAAATTAAATAAAATAAAAAAAATGACGGACTGTACCTTTAAGCTGGTATATCCTACCCAAAGAAGCTGCCCATCTGCAAGTCACTTTGCAATCTGCCTCCACCTAGCTCCTCTTTTCCACTTTCTACTGATCTCCCTGCCTCTAGCTTTCCCTGTATGTGTGTGAAAGGGTGGGGAAGTCCTAAAACAGAGCCATACAGCAAAATATAAAAATCTTACAGGTGGAACCATTAATCTTCTTTAGTCTGTAGTGGATCTGAATGAACTGTAACTGCAGGAAGTAGACCATAACCTTTAGTCTTTGACTAATGCTTGCAGTAGGTTTAATCATACGATGCCAATCTATTAGGTTTCATCAGAGTAATGCTTTAAAAAAAAGGAAGGTTTGAAAGATGTCGCTGAAGCCTTGATGGCATGTGGTTACTCCAAGAGGCTAAAATCCAAAAGACTGAAGGGAAACGTAGATGCATTAAGGGTAAGCACCAATTGTGTCTCATGCAGGAGACAACATGCAACTTGGGAACAGCTTTGGTAAAGAAAACAGTAAGGGAGAGTTGTCCAAAGGGCATGCTGTTATCCACCGCAGGGTTTAACTCACCAGTTACAGATTAGAAGAAGCAAGCAATGACCCAGCAGAGTGGAAGGAGGGTGATGAGGGAACAAGATGTGTAAAGCAGAGGAGAAACACAGAAAGAAAGCAAGAAAATAGAAAGAAGGGAGAGTGGAGGGGTGAGTGGGGAGGTGAAGAAAGCACAGCATTTGTGAAAGTTAAAGAAGTAAAATAGAGGAGACTAAGAGAGAAAGACCAGTGCAAAAGAAGCAGCGGTGTTGAGGAATAAAGCAGTCAGCAGGAACAAGAGTTTTACGTCAGACTGTGACCCCAGCACGTCAGCGTCTCATTCATGCAGAAATCAAGCTGTCAGCAGGTAACAATAACTAGGTCAGCTGTTAAGAGCGCTCGGCTTTAATAAAGCAAACCGAGATTAATGCACATCAAGCAAGACCTGTGCAAATATCAACAAAATATTTCATAAAATTCTCTTAACTCACAAGACAATGACATCAATCACTAAAATGAAGCAACATAACAACCACTTACTTGAAGCATCAAAGCCACCAGAGGGTGCTGATGTAGTGGATGGAGGTTCTACTGCTGCTGCTGGAGCTGGAACTATTGGTACTACTGCCACTACAGCAGGTACTGGTGGAGCTGGCGAAGGAAGCGCGCCCAAGGCATCAAAACCCGTCTCTAGGAGGTCATTCTGCACCAGAGCTGGAGCCAGGGCTGGAGCGGCAGCAGGGGTGAGGGTGGGGGACATTAATCCTGAAGGATATAAACAACAGGACTGTAGAATCATACCGAGTACTGCATCAGCACAGTGAAATAAACAGGAACAGATCATCCCTCCGAAAGGAAAACAGATAAAATATTCATGTTCCAACATATCTTTAGAATTCATAGTATCATAATGTCCCAACAGAGCACTTTGCTGTCAGACTGAAGGCTGACTTGTCATTCACAGTCTCCAAATGTATAATGAGAGACGAAGCCTTCAACTATCAGATTCCTCTCCTGTGGAACAAGCTATTAGTTTATGGTTCAGAAGGCAGATACCAATCTACTTTAAAGATCAGACTTCCAACTTCCCTGTTTCATAAAACTTGGAGTTGACGCTGAATCAGGAAACCCTGAACCATCCCTTAGTTTTGCTGCTGGCCTCAGGCTGCTAGTGGGCTTTCCATGAACGGTCTCCTGTTTACACTAATCCCAACATCTGGTTGCAGGAGATGATTTCCCCTCCCTGAGCCTGGTTCTGGTGGAGGGCTCTTCCTGTTAAAAAAGGAAGCTTTCCTCCCTGCTATAGCCAAGTGCTTGGTCATAGGGATAGATCTCTCACTATTATGGTAGATCTTTACCTTCTGATGTAAAGTGTCTTGAGAAGATTGAACTGATGCTGATAATGATTTAAATAAATACCTTTTTTCTTCCACAGTTACCTGACAAAATTTATTTCTAGATGTTTCAGTTATAAAAGCATTCAGCAGTATTTAACAGCTGAAAGAAGAGAAAAAACTGTGTAATGTTGAAGCGTTGGGGTTGATGAGTTATAACAGTGTATGCTGCCAATACACTCTGCATTAGTCTTATTATGACAGTTCTGAAAGCAAGACTTTCACTTAAATTGACTATTTCTGTAATGCACTGAAACATTTACTGGGCCAGATCTGCACAGTTTTCTTTTTACAGTGACATACACAGAGCCAAATAAATGCTTGCCAAGTGTCTGGGTATCATCATCTACTTCTAAAGGTTTTGTAGTTTCAATGTAGCTAATGCACAACTGCACCTCCCAGTAGGTTCATCAACTATTCAATAAAGATCTAAATGAGATGGGCAAGACATAGCCATGATGTCATTGGGAGGTCGTGGAGGAAAGACATATTCCAAATGAGTCCTAAGTCACTCTGGAACAGCTGTGCAATTAATTCAACTAGAGCTGCCAAGTCATTACTTTATTGACGACATCTTAATCAGCGTAAGACTCTCCAATCAACCATTTGCCAAAATGAAAAGTTTTTAAAAGACTTTTCAGCACAACTTACTTAAAGTTTTCTGTCCATTCAGTCTTTTGATTCGCATGAAACACTGTGATGGAACTCCAAAGAGTGACAACTAGAAGAGACTCACCTCCCAGCAGGTCGTCTTCAAGTCCTACAGGAGCAGAACTCTGCGTTTCCTCCACAGGGCTCCCGAAAGAGTCTACGGGAGCATCCAGTTATCCACAAGGCAGCATGGAGGGCAGAAAAGGGTGAGAGGTCAGCCCTGGTACACAAAATGAGACACAATGAAGGGGTGGGTAGGACACAAAATTATCTTTATAAAAGAAAAAGAAAAAGTGTGAACAAAAAAGGTTAAATTAAATCAGATTTTAAGGCAATCCATCCAAGAATTGTTTTAACAGAAAATACAAGGAAAACATCTGTGTTGGTTCAAGGACACATCTAAAACCTGCAGGACACCGGCACTTGAGGCCTGGAGTTCCCCACCCCTGACATAGAGAAATAATTGCTCTAGGATACACCCCCCCCCTCCCCAATTAAAAAACCCAAAACAAAACAAACCCACAAAAAACAAACAAACAAAAGAAAGATACGGAAGAGTCAAATAATATGAGGCACAAAGTGCATCAACATCAATTATATGTCACATTTTATTGTAGAAGTGATATACCAGTGTGGGATGTCAAGTCAGTACTTAAATAACATCTATTGAGTGAGCGTACATATGCTTTATGGTATCAGGACACTGATGCTTACCGAATGTGAGTGTATTTGAGACATTAATAAAGTGGGTTTACACTTTATTAACTCTAACAAACTCTACAACTCTTAACAAATCCCTCGCAAATCGTATATATCTGTCAGTTGGTGTTGTATGTACAGTACCCAACAGGTCAATGACAGGCTCTGGCTCTGCTTTAGGTGGAGATGAGGTCCCTGCCGCAGGAACAGAAGCAGAAGCCGGGGCAGCGGCAGGGGTAGGAGCAGGAGATGAAAACGAATCTGGACAGAAGAGATAGAAAAAGAGATTTAATTAAATCAGTTTTATTAATCACTGCTTCAGTTCCAGTGACAGACTCCTCTGCTCATGTAGGGTTTTTTTTCTTGCCTGTTCTAAAAAGACTAAAGCAGACATGCAGAGAAGAAGAAGCAGAAGGAGGAAGCAAGCATCCCTGCATCTTAACTGTGTATCCACATCCTTGAAGCGTGCATCCTTTGGAAGTAGAGGTCTGGTCTGCATGTGCATGCAGACCCCAGTACCATGCAAAAACTTGTCTGGCTGCACCCCTCATAAAAAAGGAAGGAAAACAGTGATGCAGTAAAGGTAAAGCAGCTTGACTCACCCGTCACAATGTCTCCAGCCGGAGCCGGCTCGGGCAAAGGAGAGGGCCCGCGTGAAACAGCAGGAAGGTCTAATTTACCAACGCAAGCAAGAGGCAGAATACGAGAAAGAAGAAAACCATGGAGGTTGGGCAAAAAAAAAAAAAAAAGCATTAGCGTGGTAGGTAGAAAGATAAAGCATAGAAAGAAAGCAGCCACAACGATTATCCGGTAATTGACGAGTGGGATGCATGCACAGTTGTCACATACCACTATGGGGGGACAAACCAAGAGGTGAGGAAAAAGAACAGCTGACAGAGGAGTGGACATATAGAAACCAGAGGAGATGAAGAGGTTCCATAGACAGAGAAATGGATATCAACTCCTGTACCTGCACCAAAAAGGTCTACGCTAGGAGTGGTAGCAGCTTTGGATTCAGTGGTAGGGCTTTGCTCAGGCATAGAATCAAACATATCTACGAACAAGGACACACAATCATATGTACATTCAGAGTCCAAAGTCCAGTGCATACAAAATGGATTCAGAAGAGAGATGAGGGGAAAGCAGAGAGAGCAGATATTTTGATTATTAAATGGATAAGTTGCTGTGTATCTATCCAGTGCAATGCAGAATGAGAGTTAAAAGGGAAATATTGCCAAAGTTAAGCATGAAGACAAACTTACATATTTTCTATATAATAATCACTACAATCTGCCATGTTCAAAATTCAAGAGCTAAGAGATAAGAAGACTAACGGGAGAGGTTTTCAACACCTGGCATTTCCTTTGCCCTCCAATAAAACATATATAAACATAGTTTCATTTAGAAAATCCTGTTTGTAGCTGTGTGGCATTCTGAGCTAAACAGTAATGTTGGCATGACAATATTCTGATATCTGGCTTCTTCAGTTAATTTCATGTTAGCATGTTAGTATGCTAATAATTAGCAACAAACAAAAACTCCGAAGAGGACTGTCATTTACCTTTGTACATTTGCTACATTTGTTGGATAAAACAAAATGTGTTTGATCCCTTCTGATGCTAAACAAATATATGTATATATATATATATATATATATATATATATATATATATATATATATATATATATATATATATTAGTATCAAACTACCAAGTTGATTTTGGAGGGAGTATGATTAGTTCAAAATTCTTTTTCAATGGCTTCTTTACACACACCCAAGTTTTTGCTTTAGCCACGTTCCGCTTGGCCTGTCAGTACCTATCGACTGCCTCAGAAGTCCCACAGGCTAACCAAGCACAATAGGACTCCTTCTTCAGCCTGACGGTTCCCCCTTCACCTCCAGTGTCAACCATCTAGTTAGGGGGTTACCACCATGACAGGCACCAACCACCTTGCGCCCGCATCGGTGCAGCTGCTTCAGCAATGGAGGCGTTGAAAATGGTTCATTCTGACTCAATGTCCCCAGTCTACCTCGAAATGCTGTCTAAGCTATGCTGTCAAGGGAGTTGAAGATCTCACTATATGTTTAGGCACCCCACGTCTGTCCAGCATCCTCCCCCAATACCTGATCCAACTCCCCGCCAGGTGGTAATCAGTTGACAGCTCAGTGCCTCTCTTCACCCAGGTATCCAGAACATATGGCTGCAAATCTGAAGATACGATTAAATAATTGATCATCGACCTGCTGGTGCCACATGCACTTGTAGACACCCTTATGTTCGAACATGGTTTTTGCTATGGACAGACTGTGGTTTATACATAAGTCCAGTAAGAGAACACTGGTTGGGTTCAGATCTGGCAGGCCGTTCCTCCAAATCAAGCTCCTACAGGAATGTCGGGTACTCTGAACTGTCGTTCAGTGCGTAGGCACAAACAACAGTCAGGACCCGTTCCCCGACCCGAAGGCACAGGGAACAAACCCTCTCATTCAAAAACTCCAATGTACAGGCAGCAACCAGATGGGATATTAAGATACCCACCCAGCCTGCCGTCTCTCACCAAGGGCAACTCCAGAGTTAGACAGTCCAGCCGTTTTCCAAGAGACTGGTTCTGGAGCCCAAGCCATGCATTGAGGTGAGCCTGAATATATCTAGTTGGTACCTCTCAACCTTTCACACTAGCTCAGGCTTCTTCACCACCAGAGAGATGACATTAAATGTCCCAGTTGTTAGTCTTGGTAGATGGGGATCAGTCTGCCAGGGTCTCTGCCCTGGGTCGCCACTCAGTGCACACTGCACCCGACCCCTACGGCATCTCCTGCAGGTGGCGGGCTGACAGGAGGGTGGGCCCATGTCCCTTGTGCCCTGGCAGGTCTAAGTTGTCATAGATTAACTAAAATTACTTAACCTTCATGCTGAGACTAGATGAGTTATTATAATTAATTTAAAAACGAGTGCACTAAAATTCATAACAAGCAATCCACTGGTAATTTTAAAAAACCTAAAGGTTCAACAAAACTTAGAAATCAATGGCTCAGCTCTGCTGAGTTTGAGAAAGCTCAGCAGATGACCAAAGTATACTTATCATGAATATCAGAATCAGTGTACTATCGCTAGCTTGGCAAAGATATACAGCAAAAACAATTCTTATTTGGGCTTCTTAAGGCCTTTGGGTTATTAGACCTTTCCACACACTGAAAAACAAACATAGACAAATTCTGTTCTTTAATTCTGACATTTAGCGATATTCCCTTTTAACTCAGATGCATAAGCTACAATACAGCATTCCCATCCACCAGTATCTAAAAACTCTGGCCACAAGCAGGAGAAGAAAACACTTTTCTTCCCTCTAAGTTTGGGAGACTGTTAGTAATATTAAAAAATCAACACAATTTGAGCCACCTCTGTTAATAAACACAAAACAAAATTTTCTTTTATCCACAGAGATCAAATAAGTACAAGTTTTGGTCCCCGGTCGGTAAATAATATTCAATTTTAAAACTGGCTTTGGAGATTTTTTCTAATTCGCTATATTCATGTTTTTTGGGGGTTTTTTAACAGAAGAGGTCAAAATGCTTGATTGATTATAAACAATCTAAAGGAAAGGTATCATGGAAAAATATAAAAACAAATCAGAATGTAGGGACTGGGCAAGTTATTGTAATTTTCACCATCATCATCATCATCATCATCAATACCAAGAGCAACACAATCATCATAATTATTAATACCATCATCATCACCATTGTCATAATGCAGGGCAATGCAGTGAGAGGCATAATGAGAGCGAGAAGACTTTACCACCAAAGAGATCTAGAGTCGGGGCAGCTGCAGACTCTGTGGTGGTGTCGGTGGAGGTTGTGGCAGTAGTAGTTGTGGTGGTGGTATTAGTGGAAGAAGGGGTGGGGGCAGCAATGGGAGCGATGATAGTCGGCGCATCACTAGAGGTGGGAGGAGTAATGGCAGCAGCATCCGCCCCCGTGTCGGTGGGCTTCATAGCAAACAGGTCCAGTTCTGGAGCAATGTCCGCACTGCCCTCCGTCGTAGCGAAGGGGTCTTCGCAAAGAGCAGCAGGTTGGTGGCGTTCAGGAGTTAGGGAGGGGGTAATGATTAGAAAAGAAGGGAATGGGTCAGTGGAGAGGGGATGAGGAAGGGAGGGATTAAGGATTTGTTAAAGTGACAAAAACTGCAAAAAGTATTTTTGTGAGGCTAAATACCTCAGAAGTGTCAAGTTAGGGTCAAAGAAAGTAAAACAATACATGGTAACTCTTTAACTTCAGTGCTCCATCCACAAACTTCAGCAGAAAATACAATAGAAAGAAAAAACAGTAATTATGGACTATAGTTAGTAGTGGAATAATTCCATGATGCCCAATTTGTCTCAAACATGCAAGCCTAATCCAAACCATCCATGTGTCCAGGAAACAGCCGGCTCTGTGAACACTGCTAGCAGTATATAAGAATGAAAGGACATGCTATAAATACCTTGTATCTATTAAAAATCAATTTAAACTGTTTTTTCTGTCCTAGAGTGACAAGTCTTTCTAACTTGGGTTGACAAAAAAAAAAAAAGGGGGGGGGGGGGGGGGATTAAATATTACTTATTACAAAAGAACTACTACACAGTCAACCATTTGCTAGTTAGCATTAGTTTTTGTTTGTTGGTTGTTTTTGTTTTTTTCTGGTTTATCAATAAGAGCAGGACACCTATCAATACATGGAGCAAAGAACCTAGAAAATTAGAGATAAGATAAGATAAAACTTTATTAATCCGTCGGGTGGGTTCCTAGTTAGCATTAAGTAATTCTGGGTCTAGTCAAGTATACAAGTTAGTAAAAGTATTAAGTATTAAGTTTTCTTCTTCTTTATCAAAATAGTTAACTATATATAGTACTTCTTAATCAATCTACGTAAATGGCCTTGATCTTCATTCTTGAAGTAAATAACTTTGGCAGTGCACTTGTAAATAAGCTAAATGCTAACATGCTCACACTGACACTAGTGACTTGCTAATGTTTGGCAAGTAATGATTTAAAGTTAGCAAGGCAACATGCTAATCATGAACTTAAAACAACAACTGAAGCTTAGAAAAGCTAACAAAGCACAGATGTATTTTGGCCTAGCAATGGTGTTATAGTGAACATCAAGGTTCATAACACAATTGACAAAGTAAGGAACAAAATTATTTGTTTTATTTAAGTATTTTACAAAGTTATTAGAACCTAAGCTTGGCGATTAATGTATTTTGAGCAGTACTGGGGTACGTTGTGGCAAAATTGGAAAAAAGTCATGGAATCACTCCAGTCTTCTCATTGTTGAAAAACTAAGCTAACCAATGCACAAAGTTGTCAAAAGCTGGTGCTTCCCTTTTACACAGAAGATAAAGTGTGGATGCAGGATAAAGTTATTTTTAAGGTTAATCACACATAAATATTAAATACTCTGTGATTACAGTAGGGGTAATTATAATGTAAAGTAACATTTTTGCTTATTGAATGGACATTATGTAGGTTGCTTCAGTTTCTCTGCTATGTAAGCTGCTGCAGGCCAAAGAGAACAGCTGAATGCAAGTTATTAAAAACCAAAATAAAATATGATTAGTATAACCATCATAATCCAGTTGTGTCATGGTTAGTGGTGTTAAAAAAGACATTTATTTCTGGAATACTGAGAAGATAATAGCTGTGCTGTGCTTTTTACTGCAGTATTCACTGGATGAATATTAGGAGGAGAGGGTCCATGACTTGGGCATTGGAGTAGGATTTGGGGTGAGACAGTGGGACCTGAGGGCAGGTTTGTTCTACTGTCTTCTATGAAAGCAGAAGCAGCTTTATTAATATAATAAAAGCAACAGCCTTCACATTCGCACACGCACTCGTACCTCCATGCACACACGTTTGCACAGAAAGCTGTTTTGTCACCCACCAGATCCACCAAATGCATCAGCAGCAGGGCCCGCGGCCACGGCAGCAGGACCATCTCCTGGGGAAGGTGCAAACGCATCTAGGGTATTGCAGACGAAAAACAGCCGGAACGCGAACACAAAACGTAACACCCGGACCAACACACCAACACACACATGGATGTATAGAACAGAAGATGAATAAACAGATGAAATGGACAGGGAAGAAAAATGAGAGGTCAGCATCAGGAAAAAGCAGAGAATACAAGAAATATGCAGCCCAGTAACTGCAATGATTGATCTCATTGTATCATCAGTCACATGATGAGTTTTGTTTTGATGGGGCTGCATAATGCTGCATTCAGTGAGTGCACCACCAGTGCAGGCTCGTGAAATGAGGCATGTTGTCACAAGTTACTTGCACTCTGTGACAAGAGGGGAAATGTCAAGGTCAGGGATGGACAAAGGTCGTTTCTCTTTGGTGTTTTAGTAGTACTCTGAATGTTTGTTAGTATTAACTAATATGCCAAATTATCATTAAATAGCACTCAGCCAGTTTTCGTCTTGGCATATTTAAGAAACTGTTAGTAACTCATAGGAAGAAAATAATTCAGGGCGATAACAAAAAGCACAAATTGACAAATCTCAAATATATGCATCATGATTTTGCACATTGCAGGGGAATGAAATAATGCTGTACGGTACTGGTTAATTTTTGGGGGGCGGATTTGAAATGGTAAAGGTTTTTCCCCCGCCGAGTGAAAAACATGATGCGTGATAGCTGGACACAAAGCCAGCACAACAGTACGTGCATGGCAGTCACAAAGCAGGACGTAAAAACATGTTTAGTCACATCACTAAGCATTATTTTTTTTCCAAAAATGAAGTACATCTGTACATCAACAGCCCCCCCCCCCCAAAACTCTCAAACATTTCTAGCTATAGAATGAAGAAATATCCGTTTAATTTTGGTATTTTATATTAGATAAAATAAGGCTTGGAAATAAAGCTGCAACTTGAGAAAAGATCAAAAAAATATGTTAAAAAGATTCTTAATTCAGATTAAGGAAACATTCTTCAAAAAGAGCTGTGAGTGCTGCTAAACAACATTTCTATCCTCGAAAAGCTTTGGTAATGCATTTCTCATCTGCCTACTGTTAGAATATGCATTTGATGTTGTTTTTCGCATCAAAAAGAGTATGTAGAACATTTAAGCTCAGTGGTTAACCTGATGAGACAAAAGCCTGTATGCTTTTTGTCAGGTTATGATATTGCACTCCTGTGTTTCCAAAAGTAAATCCAAGCTTCATAACAAAGGAAATCTATCATTATGTAACTAAACAATGAATGGGCTTGTTGCAGAAAAGCAGGCAGGCCGTGTCTGCATCCTACCCTCCACCTACACTGACCTCCGAAAAGGTCGATGTCTGTGGCTGAGGTGGTGGAGGCAGGAGCAGAGATGGGCAGCGAGGTGGGCGCCTGCGCAGCTGCAGCAGTGGTGGAACGAGCAGGGGCTATGGGCGGGGCAGCCACGGGGGCAGAAGCAGCCGCAGCATTGGCATCAGCAGACTCTTCAGAGGCTCCGTCGGTAGCGGCCGGAGTCGCTACGCAGATAAACCCCGCAATCCAAACGCCACGACCCAGTCACAACCCCCAAAAGAGAGGAAGAAACAGCAGGAGAGAAAATAGGGAAGAAAGAGCAAGACGGCAGAGTCAAAGACGTCAAAGTGAGTGAAAAGTTCAAAAAGAAAAAAGAAAATTCAGAACTGCAGGTTGAGAGACAAGTTGAACAGGCGACTGCAGGCGACGCTGTCAACAGAATACTTACCCAAGAGATCTTCAAGACAGCACAAACCAAAACAAAGAGAGAGAGAGAGAGAGGTCAGAGACAGTGAATGACTGAGTTAAGAAAGAGATATACTTTGAAATTATGCAGATGCTCCAAGTAATGATTTTTTTTGGTTAATTTGAGAGCTTCCAACCTTTTACAGGAAAAGCCAGAAAAGCAGAGATGGGACAAAAGCAAATCCAATTGAGTGAAAGGGTCATTAATATAACTGAGGCTTTAAAAAGGCTAAGGCTGGACCACAGCCATGGTTAAGGTATCAGAGGACATGTAGGAAAAAAATCGTTAAAATTGCGATTAAAACCACAAGAAGTTTCACAATGTTAAAGAGGAGAGTCCCATTTCTCTTTCTGTTAAAGCCGATGATTTTATTTTATTCTTCTTAAACTTTTACTGAAAATCATCAGTAAAAGTTTAAGAAGAATAAAAGAGTTTGTTTGTTTCTGCACATTTATTACAAACTATAAATAACTGATGCTGCTGCCAGCCGAAGCATACAGGCAGGTTTTTCTGTTTAGTTTCTTCTTTCTCCTTCTTGGTTTTCATTCATTCTATTTTGGCAAGAAAAATCACTCAGCAGTCACCTCACCACACTGTGTGCTTTGAAAAAAGGTTGCAAATAATTTAAAGTAAAGCTGGCGGCGAGTAGTTTAGTAACTGAATCATTAAAAAACAACAGATTTATTGAAGAAGTTGATGTAAGTGTGTAAAATGTGCTCTTTCACTGAAGTACATTAAGTTAAGGTCATTAAATATCACTAAAACTCTCCCCTGTCACAGCTGAGCGACCATAATGTGACAGTGTGAGTCTGTTAAACTAAACATAACAGCATGTTAAAGAGCTGGGCATAAGGCTGTAGGACAAGAGATACACAGTACTTTACACTTCAGGAGGTCTGGTTTAACATAAGCTACAACTTTTAGCAGAAACTTCTCACAGCAGTAGCAAAGGGTTATATCTGAAGCCAAGACGTGCTGGGCAAAGTGGCGGTTACAACCGTTTCCATGACAATAACACCCAATAAACTTGATTTTCCTAACTAATTGTGTTTGATGCTAAAATAAATTTACTGCTTTTTATGTTTCGTTAATGTCTCTGATCTCCTTATTTTGTAATGTTTAGATTCCAGTTTAATTGAATCTTCCCTTCTGTCCATTTCATATTTTTAATAAATTCTATCTTTGTCTTTAAAAGAGTAAAATACTAATTAATATATATTATCTTGTTAGCTTTCCAAAATTCTATAAAAAAAAATCTATATTCATAACTAGAAGATCTGATCTAAATTTTCTTTCCTCTGTGTTTTTCTCACATTGAAAAAGATTGATGTTGATCTGTCTGATATATAAGCAAATAAGCTGAGTGTGTTAGAAACAAAAAGCTGATCTCACAGTTTAATTCATAACACTCTATAATACCAGGGATCTGATTGTTTACCTACATGGATCATTAGCTTATAGGGATGCTGACTTTTTGCCTGAAAATTATGAATCCAGTTGATTTGAACATTGTATCAGGAGCTACACTGACTATTCTAAGAATTCAAAATACAGCCTTGAAACAGTGTCATGTGAGTCTGTATTGTTCTGTATTGGACAAGCAATCTGATATGACGAACATAATTTCCCTAAAACACTTGATCTTTGGGACTAATGTTGTATTACATTTAAAATCAGAAGTCAGAAGTTCCAAAATTCCCAGTCAGTCATTTTTAACTGAAACATCCCCTTACTTACAACTCAGAGAGTTAGGGCAGCCCCGCCAACCCCGACTTCATAATCCAAAATGGCCCCAGTGCATGTAAACGATAATAAAACTTCTAATCTGTGCCGCCACTGCTGTGTCTTTGTGACTGGTTAAATAAGCCATATACAGTGCACTGACCCAGCTCTATCTATGAACTTGATGCACCGTTAATTTAAAGTGCAAGAAAAAAACTATTATTGTGCTGCTTTCTAATTATGTATGGCTGCCTCCACCTCCGAAGAAGCAAAACAAATCCTACTTTTCTTTGCTTTTATTACTTGAATGAACCCAACTTGGGAGTGACATCAGTCCCGGCTCTGACATCCAACTTCCGAGGTAAATGAAATGCAGCATGATTGAATGGGTTGTGGGACTACTCTGGGGTCAGACCTGTCTCTAACAGCATTTAGCATGATATCTTTGTAGGCATTCATTTATAAAGCCCCTTTTTTTAACATTTTAGCTAATGTTAGTCAATCAAAGCTGCTAAATAAACAATTAGTGCCTAAAAATGTGGGAATATCAGCTTGTACTCAAATCAGAAAATGACGGGAGTTTCAAACATTTCATTTGGTATATCAAAATGACCTTACCTCCCCATCCAGTTGTGGAGGAAGCCGCTGCAGTGCCCCCTGCTGATGAGGAGGACATGGGATCTAGATCCAAGAGGAACCCATCATCAAGTGCACTGAACACAGGGGAAAAAAGACAGTAAGGGTGTGTTGACAGAGGAATCCATTTAAAATGTGGTATCGATGCAGATAAGTTACAACAATCTGTTATATTGATGAGTAATTCTTACTTGCTGGCAGTGGTGGGGACTGGTGCAGTGGGAGTGACAGAGGGTGGAGGGGGCTTGGCAGGCGGCATGGGGCGGGCTGGAGGCCCACCGGGAGCAGCGGGAGGCGCGGGCTTGGCTGGCGCAGCAGGTGCTGCTGCTGCCGGCATGCTATTGTTAGCGGTAGCATCCTGCCGCAGAGGACAACCCCCGTTAGATGATGACCAATATATTCATGTAAGCTAATGTGATTCACGAGCTTTCTAAACAGATGAATAACAATAAATCACTACCCATCTAAAGTAAAAACTAGTAAGGGTGAAGCCCTTGATTCAAGTTCTCAACTGTATTTTGACTCTGAAAGTTGTCACACATAAGTCCTGTTATCATAGCTACATTGTGATTATCATGAAGCATAGCTTACCTTTGTGGGCGACCTGCAAGAACAACAACAGCACATGAGTTAACGAGTTTAACGCTGTACACAATGGAAGCTAATGGCTGCTACTGAGACAGGAGGCAAAGTGACGGCTTAAATATCCCTTTGTCGTTTTCAGGCAGGAAGCATTTCAAAGCAAATCCATTAAGCAAGCATCTTCAATTAATGGATATATGCTGCATTGATGAGTTACAACTTCTTGGCCCCAGCGCCACTTGAACAAAGCTTTTTTATTTTGACATTACACATAGAAAGTAATGACTGACATGTGACTGAAGCTTTGTAAAAGTTGGGGCTGACTCTACAGTAGGATGATACAAAGGTGTTAGGTTAGTGATGACATGTGCGAAAAGGCAAGGCCTGTCATCACTCCAAATGATTTGATGATGAAATGATGATTCTGAAAGATGCAGGATATTCAGACGCTGTGTCTATTCAATCACTGAGTAATAATATAAAAATAATGTATAACCTGAATAAGGCAAAACACTGATGAATAAGGGGAAACAATGGTGGTGGTGAAATAACATTTACAAGTCCTACTCTTATGGACAGAGATTACTTACTTATCCTCTCTGAATTGTGTAAAGATAAGAAGAAATGACAAGTTGGAGAAGTATTAGTGAGTTTTACTACAGATGAGCAAAACCCCTGCAAAAACGTTGATGTTAAGCGTTAAAAAACCCACTAAATTGGTGTTTTGTTCGATCTACTTACGGTTTCTTCCCCTCCAAAGTGTTGAGGTGGGTCTCCAGAGACGCCAGAAGGCTTTCGGGGGCCTGCAGACAAATACACAGAGAGGGGCTGCTAATTACTCAAACACAGACAGCATGTTGAGTACAGTTAGACAGAAAGGCATAAGAGCAGACCAGGGTGCACAGGGTAATTTATAGATCACATTTGGATTGTGCGAATGCCTCTTTAACAAGGGCTTCTTCGTGGTGGCTATGAAATAGAAGGACAGCAGCTGAGGAGATTACTTAAGTGCCTTTTTTCTAATACGCTGATAGGCTGCAGACTGGCTAATATCCTGATGGCTGTTCTGCCTTCTCGTATTCCTGCATGATGCTCTGATAATTGTCCTCCCTGCTCAGTTTTATTTTCTCTGTCTAATCTAATCAACATTGACTCAGCAGCACTGACTCTTGGAACACCTCACTCTATTTTCATTTTACTACATCTCTGAATGCACCGCTCCAAAGTGAACCTTAGGCTGGCACATTGCCTTAACTGTGACTTGAGTTTTAACACATTAGGGCTGCAAAATATCCTGACTGGCTCCTTCGTCCAGCACTTAATTAAATCCATAAAAGAAACATGCTCTTTTGGAGTGCTAGCTTCTTCTCCTTTTTGTTTTGTCTTTTGTTTGCTTTTTTAGAAATGGAAATTTCTTACGATAAAAACATGCAAACCAGGAAAAATAACAAATGTGAAACTGCTGCTATCCAAAATATATTTTTTATAATGTATAAAATATATTCAGGCACAAATAGACAGCTCTGCTCTGTGCTGGTTGTCTGTTGGGTCTTTACATCCATTTTCTTTTCTTTTTTAACCCTCACAATATTGTAAATTGATCTTTGGTTTTTGATATACAGTATTTTAATTGACCTTCTGTCACACAGTGGACACAGATTTAGGCATGCCTTCTTCCACAATCGTTCTCCAGGTTTCTTGAAGCGTATTCAAAGCTGTTCTTTGGATGTTGGCTGCCTTTTGTAAGTAAGTAAACTTTATTAAAACTTCATTTATATAGCACCTTTCTAGATAAAAGATCACAAAGTGCTTCACACAAGAATAACAAAGTATAAAACAAAACAGACAACAGTTAACAAAATGCAATTTTAAAACAATGTGTTTTAGTTGGGTTTTTTTCAAGAAGCTACTGAGTCCAGAGATCTTAAGCTCAGTGGGAGAGAGTTCCACAGTCTGGGAGCAAAAGTGGCAAAAGCTCTGTCTCCCTTAGTTCTCAGGCTTGTATGATGAATGACAAGTAGACCCTGATTACTTGACCTACGAGACCTGCTAGGGACATAGGGCTGTAGAAGTTCAATGATGTAGGCAGGAGCTTGTCCATGAGGAGCTCTATAAGTCAGTACCAGAATCTTGAAGTGGACTCTGAATTCAATGGGGAGCTGGGAGTTGGAGGAAGTTCTCAACTTTAATGGAATCTAAGCACTCATTCATTGTTCTGTTCTCTTTCAAGATGATCTGACGCTGCTTCAGTAATGCTGAGGTCCTAAATCTGAGGAGACCAATCCATGATTGATAGTGTTTTATTATTTGTTTTTCAGGTATGGTTTTACTGCATTGGCAGTGTGGGTTTGGGATCACTGTCACACTGAAAAGTGAAGCTGTTGACAATCAGATGCTTTCCCATTGCTATTACATAGTGAATTAAAGTCTGAGGGTATCAAAATATCATAATATATAAAGTTCTTGGCTAATAGCTCTTTGGGAATCAGCTTGTTGGTGTAAAAATAGGAATGCTTATGCTGGTCAAACTATGTTGCTTTCATACAACTAAAGAACAAACTTTGTTTTAGTAAAAGCTGCTAGTAACAAAATGCCTAAATATATCATGGAAAACAGTTTCTTTCTGAGGACACATCACTATTCAATGCCTTAAGTTGGTTTTTTTTATATACTTGAATGATTCAAGGAGCAGTATTAAGTGCCTAAACAAAAAACAAAACATAACTAAAACAAAAAAAAATCCTGTACAAAGACTGAACTGAAAATGAGTAAAAAAAAGCAGCCAATGTCTAAAGAAAAATCACTGGGTTCTTGGAAGTAAATGATAAAGAAATAAGGGGAGGCTTTCATAGCATTATACATACTAAAATGGACAATAAACAATAACTGTTACACAAGCACCGGGACACCACATTCAGAATAGAGCAGATACAGAAGCATCTTCATGCTAATAACAGCCACGATGCGGAGCTGCATGCTCAATCAAGCTAAACTCAACATGATCACCTAATGATGTGCAGTAAAAAGGATAGTATGATATTTAGAAAAATTCTTAAGAATCTCAGAAAAGGTTTTTGTTCTTCCTATAACACTTTATTTAATTCTCTGCACAGTTTTCTGGGTCTGTTTATTTATAGCTCCCTTTTAAAACTGAAGACTTACAAGGCAGATAATTTTGTCTTGACACTGAGAGGAATAGATCATTATCACCCTGGGACTTTAAAGTGTCTGTCCTCACTACTCAGTACAAACTGTTCTCTGTGCAGAGGACGTTTTAACTGTTTAACTCCATTATTGCAAAGCTTAGACAAATGCAATAATGGCTCTCGTTTTACGAAGCCAATACGAAAAGCTTCTGACCCAAATCTCTGTGATAGCAAAAAGCTTCCAGGATAACGTATGAACGTATGGCTGACACTGCCATCACTGGAAGGATAATTTCTACATCTACTTGTTGCTCTAACAAAAACAACAACAACAAAACAACACAAAGTGTGCATGAGTGATGACATAACAACACAGCAAGTTAGTCAATGCTAAAATTATTCTGTCTTGTTTGTGCTGATGTAAATCCTCCTAGAAGGGATGAGAATAGAAATCTGTATTAGATACTGAAATAAAGGTTTCAAGGCTCTGTAAGACTGATAGTTTTTTCTCCTGCACTCATCAACTGCATTTTATCACAATATTCTGAGAGAATTTACTGTCTGTAGGTTAGTCTGTAATGATCAGTGATGCTGTTATGACAATTTATTGCTGATAGCTTTTAACAGTGGCTGGTAAAGGAAACTGTGGCAGTTTGGATAGCTGATCTAGTACCATTTAATATTTATAGCTTGTTTTATCAAAATAACAGAAAGAGATTTGTTTAGTTTTCTTTTCTCCTGCTCAGAAACAGTCATAAACAGTCAGTGTCTGGACTCTTAACTCTGTATCAAATTTTCCTCATATTACAATATGGCCACCATCTGAATGGCATTGTCAGAAAAGTCAAGAAATCCAACCCAAAGGAAGCAAAGAATAAAGAATTTCTCTATAAGCAGAACATCAGCATGCCATGTTGGGGCCAGATGTTGCTAGAACGCCATGTTTATATGCTTCCCAAACTTCCTTCATAAGTTATTGTGTAAAATTTACCACTAGAGGCCAGTAGATTGCAGATTGCAGTCAACTGAATTCTGTTTTCTTACCCCTCCCAATTTAAGTTCCTAAAACTTCCTACTGTGGCCGCTATAGGTAAAACAACTCTAGCCGTCAATCATCTGTAGCAAGTGTATGCTGTCACTCGGCTGTTTACCTCAGCTGGCAAAATGCGTCTACGTCTCTACATTTATTTGCTCTGGAGGAAGCCATAAAACTTTGTGAAAGGGGTCTGATGTGAGTCGATGAGACAGAGAAGCTCAATTCTGACTGATGGCAGCAATACTGGGGTGAGTTGTTGAGGATATCTTGAACTTTTCTGTTGGTGAACACTGCTGTTAGCCACTGTTAGCTGCTGTTAGCTGCCATGTTAGTGATAGGAGTCGATGAGTCAGTAAGATGGTGTTAGTTTCTCTCAGCTGCTGCCAGCTGCTGTTAGCCGACATTAGTAAAATTTTATTTCGAGTGGATCTAATATTGTTGGACTTGGACACTTAGCAAAAAAAAAAAAAAAAAAAATCTCATATGATGTGCAAATGCAATCAAACTGTTTATTAGAGGGAAAGTGTGATTTTTAAGACACTCAAGCCTAACATTAGTTGGCACAATGTTAAATTATAACCAACTGTTGTTGTTTTTTAGCCAGCTCTTGTCAGCTGTCCAGAGACAGGAGGGTTAAAACTCTAATCTGCCGACAATCAGTACTTGCAACAATATCAGGGAAAAAAATATGTTTATGCACATTTCCATGTGTTCCAAGGTTTGAAGGTTGAAGAGAATCACATTTTATCCAGATGCCGGTCATGTCATCTCTTTCCTTTAAATGAACACCTACGAGTTCTCTTATTCTACACCTCTGCTGTACAATATATGTGGCCAAATAAATAAAACATGACTTGGCGGAACAACGATGTCCATCTCGGCCACTGTATTTTTAATATGGCTGGACACCATGGCAGCTCGCACAGACTGACGCACACTCCTTTGTATTTTACCTGAGTTAATTATAAGTTTGTGACCTAATTACTAGAGCTGGGCGATAGAACGATAACGATATGTATCGCGATATAACTTTTACTCGATAGAGAAATTAAACTATCGCGATAGACCTCGCCGCTCTTGTCCTCTTAAATAAAAAAAAAAGGTCAGCCAATCCAAATTAAGTAGCGCAGAGCCGAACCAATCACAGCCGCAGCGTCACGTCGCGTGACTTGTTACGTACAGCACAAGTGCCAAGCCGCACATGTGTTTGTTTGGGAAGCAGCCAGCGGGTAATGGAGGAAATGAGTGTGCCGACTAGAAAAATCAACCGAGCGTGACCGAAGAGAAAACAGATGATGGTTCCAATGCCGGAGAGATTGTCGAACTGAAGAGCCATAGAAGTTCCGTAGTGTGAAGGTATTTCGGCTATTTCAAGTCTGACAAAAAACAGAGTAGCGTGCACTGTAAATTGTGCCGAAAGCAAGTCTGGAAATACAATAAACTGGTGCATGCGTCACACTGTGCGCCACGTTATTGTTTCGGTGAAATGAATTTCTACAATACTGTTACTGTTAATTCTACTCTCTGCAGTGTTTAAATGCTTACATATACACACAGTTACTGTCCCTCCACACATACGACTCTGTTCTGCTTCTATGCCCCAGCTTTGTTTACTTTTTCCCACCGTGGCTTCTAGACTTCTGATTGGCCAACATTTCTGCACGGTTAGGAATCTAGCGCCACCTGCTGCTTTGGCATGTTCATAGCAGCGTTTTCCTTCATTTCTGCCTTTATGTGTGGACGGGATTATTTTTTAAAACGAAAACGGAAAATCTCTGTTTTCAAAAATACCCGTGTGCGTGTGGACGTAGCCTCAGTCTCTGACTGGAAGCGCTAATTCGTCATTCGGCTTTTGTCAGACTAAAGTAACTGTTAAAACTGTTTGAAAAGCTAAGCTATACAACAAGGAGAGATTGAGAATTTCCTTTTAGTTCTCAGTTTATTTGATATTGACAAAAGTTAGTCAGTTTTGTCTGTTCTTCTGTAAAACAAACTAAGATTTATTTTTAGAATTAATATTTTGTTTCTAAGTGGAATTGACAATTTAGTCTGTTTCGTTTGTTCTATTTTGAAACTTAAACGCTTTAGCGGCTGCCTTTTGTGTAGTTTGCAATATTTGCCTTTATCTGAAAAAGTCTCATGTTCCTTAAGCACATCTACCCTGTTGAACCTATTATGGGAAATAAATATTTAAATAAAAACAAGCTGCTGATTATTTCACATTTCACTTGTGAGCAACGGCACATTTAAATCTTACAAATATAGTTATTTGGCTGATATCGTGATAGATATCGTTATCGCCTGAAATGAAAAAAACATATCGTGATATGAAAAAATCTCATATCGCCCAGCTCTACTAATTACACACAAATCGATGTATATTTATGAGTACAATAACACTTTTTTTCTATTAAATAAAATAAAAGAAATAACTGACTATATTTTAATTGAGGGACAATAGAAGAATGTAACATAGTGTACAGATTAATAGGGAAAAACCTGAGGAAAATACAACATTGAAACATTTAATGAAGAAGTTTTTTTTTTGATGATTGACATGTGTAAGATGTTTCAGGTTTAGATAAATATGAAGCTAGTGCTAGGAAGTTCTTATTTAGCTTAGACTAAATACTGGTCTATCCATTAAATATTTCACCAGAAAAAACATAACCTGCTCTTTTTTGTCTTTATTAAAAATAGTAAAACTAATTTAATTCCATGTTTCTAGGAATGAGAAGACGCACATAAGAAACGCCTCATTTTTAGCACACAGACATGACACTGGTTTTGAAATTCTCAGCTAACTTTATGTAAACAGACAGTACCTGAAATGCAGAAACAGAAGGTTAAAGCTAACACAGCTAACTTCTTTTAACTCTTATGTGAGCTGATATATTTCACAGCCATCCAACCTGTATCTCCAGAAAAAGGTGTTCTGTTTCAGTTCAAATGTTTTTTTGCAACTTGCTCAGCAATGACCTAACAAGCTTCAGACAGCACTACAGCACACTTTTCATGCAAGGCTGCCATGTCTGAAAGGAACAACCTTAGCCACAGAGTTTCCACAGCAGAACAGAGCTTTAATAACTGCAACTGATTCAGGAAACAGCTGGAAAATTAGGTTTCTCATCCTGGGGATTGCTTATTATAAATAAATCAGGAATCAGATTAGGAAAAATTAATCATGTGACCCTATAGCTGTCATGGAAACTGCAGCACATTCTGAGGATAACAATCTGCTGTTTTATACAGTTGTTGAACGAAAGCTAGCTATGCTAAAATCAGCCACCTGATCAGCAGCATTGCTCAGCATGTCCTAGGTTTCATCCAGCTGGCTAGTCACATCATCCCACTTTGTCAGAGCGCCTGGTGTATGTCTGCTGGGTCTGCACTCACTGTGCAGTGTGCTTCAATTCAGTGCACTCAACGAGAGTTTAAATGACTACTTTCCCTAAGCTGCTTGCTCCCAAAGCTAGCTCTGTGCACTGCTAACTACTCACACTCTCAGCCTGAATGATCGATCTGCATCTCTGAAAGTAAAAAGAGAAGGGGAGCCACGGGGACCGTCAATCAACAAATGAACACAGCTTATTGGTTGTGTGGCGGTTGTGTGGTTCCTGTTTGTGAATTTCTGATCGTTGTCAAGTGGGAGCAGTTGTGGTGGACACAGCAGAAAAAACAAATAGTAGCTTTAGACATTCATATTACATGCAATATGGTTAGAAAGACCACACCACTGTTAGTTAGTCTGTTAGCTTGTAGTCTAAAAGAATATTATATCTCCCAAAATGGCCCAAAACCCAAATTTGACAGTCTTACCTTAGTAAGCTCAGGTATGTCATTTTTGTCTATTCCCACTTCCTTTAAAAGAAAACAACAAGAGGTAAGACAACAACTGCCAGAATGTACTTCAGCTCCCAGCCAATCAGTGACACCTGCTGCTCAGAAGGTTACCTCAGCAATTTTGAAGAATTCGGAAACTCGAGTCATTCTTGTCAGGAACCGCTTGTAGATCTCAAGCCCATCTTTACACTGGCTTCTCTTCATTTGAAAAAATTTTTCTAGAAAGAAAAGAGGTTGAAATGTGACACCCTATCCCCCTGAATTTCACCCAAAGCTTTTCCTATTACTCTGCGGTATACATATCCAACCGTTTCCACAGACAAAAAGTATTTGCCACCCGTTTTTTCTTTCAGGAGTAGTGTTAGAAATGAAATCCATCTGCTCACCCATCAAGACAGTGGTGTAAATACCGACTCATAAAGGTAAAGTTCAGGGGTGACTCTTTACCTAACAGGTTGATGATGCCGTCATTATAGCAGGCATATAACTTGATCAGATCTTTGAAGAGCATGAGAAAGCAGGCATTTATCACTCCATTGTTGAGATCCTTTGGATGCACCTGAGGGGACAAATATAGCTGAAGTCAAAATCTTCGTAAAATGTTTCCTATGATCAGCGTCTTCATTTAACATAGTCAAATTAGTATGTATACTTGAGAAAAGTTTAATATCCTTCTTCAAAATGGTCTGGCAAGTTACCCAGCACACAGTCAGGTTTACTCGTTCCGTACGAGTGGATGTACCTCCACGTTCAGTTTTGTAGCGGTCATGTTGTCATCTTGTAGGTCTTTACCCTTCTAATGTTAGACGTAAAGCTAAACTATGACTCCAAACAATGTGGCCTGATATCATGTATCACTTCTTCATAGATGCTGCTACAGTACACAGTTTTGTTACAGCTGTTCAGTATCTCTCGGGCAATGTCAGGATGCCTTGCAGTGTGACATTGTCGCCTATTAGCGAGTGTCACTCACATCAAATTCCAGCAGTGCGTCGATCTGGCTCTGCAGAGTAGGCATTCCTTTCAGCAGCTTCTCTACTGACATGGTCCTCATCACACCCTCAGCTCTGAGACAGAAAGAAATGGAAATTGTGAGGTTTAAGCAGCAGCTCTGTAAAACAGAGCCTGGGGAGAAAGCTACTATGAACAAACCCCACTCCCTTGATTATTGGGGAAGACATGGTCTACTAACCACTGAAATGAATCCAGCCTCTGAACCTGTCACACACAAGTATCCGCCACTGTGTCTCATCTGTATTTTGTCTTTATTCTGAAGTCTATTTCTCAGTGCCAGTTTATCTAGCTAGAGGGACCTTGTGACTGCCAGCTAAATAGAGCAGTCCCATCCATAAGCATGAGTGTTACCCCTCTCTGTATTCATCTCTACATGCCAGTAAAGCAATGCACGTGGTTCAGTGCCAGGCTGGAGGTGATGGAGCCAATCCTACTCATAAACATGACCTTTGTGGCTTTGGGATATGTGCTATTCTGACTGATATGGACACCGACTTGCATAAAGTGTATATTTCTGATCTTGGGTAGGAAAAGCATGTTAAAAGATGAAAAATCAATAACAGAGCTGAATTAATCATGCAGCAAGGCCATTTGAGAAATAGATACTGCACCCTTTCTTGACACGGCCAAAGTCAAAAGACATCTGTCTGTAGGCGAAGGCCTTCTCGTTGAGATAGCGGCTGTAGCGTCTGATAAATGTGGACATGTCGAGGCCTGAGGACAAAATACGCATAAGCATCCACATGCACAGCTCCCAGTGCAAGAAAGACATTAGCAAAGTGTTGAAAGGTTGTATATATCAAAAATGACACCAAAGTCAGACTAGCTTTTTCCACACACTTCCAGTTATGCTAGAATCAGCTAAATGCCTGTCGCTTCAATCTTCATTCAACCTACATGTCTGTATGCAAATTATAAAAGTGAAGCTAAGAGATTTTAGCTTAGGCTAGCATAATGGCTGTAAACAGCGAGGGAAAGTTAGCATGACTGTAAAATTGAGCAATTACAACATTATTTAACATATATATGTGTTTCAAACACATATATATGTGTTATACGTGTTTCAAAAAGAAGGACAACTGATCTCTTAAGGGGCTTATGATTCCAAATCTACTCATAATAGGGCGGAGGTATCTTGTTAAAACTAATGACAGGTGGTAGGCCTCACATAGGCTTCTATGGAAAATACTTAAATAAAAGCTTCTGACTGTGGCCTGGTTAGCCAAGTCACAGATTTAATGTTTAATAAAGATGATCCAGGGAAAGTTAAGTCTGCCCTTGGCCTATAAATAATGCTTATTTCAATATACAGAGTTAAACAAGTCTTAAAATTAGCTCTAACATTAAAAGGGCATTTAAGATCTAAGTTGGGCATACCTAGCTCCATAACCCCAGCACTTAAATATTTCAAGGAGCAGGGTGTGTGCTGGAGAAGCTGTGGGCCTATATTGTGTAAATCATGACATGGAAAAACTTTTTGGTTTGAAATTGTTCTGTTTTGTTTCACTTTGCGTTTTTTTTTAATCAGTTCATTTACTTTTCCATTTCCTCTTAATGTGATTTGCAGTTGAATATTTGTATTTTTTTATGGTTTTATAGAAATTGGATGCATGTAAGTTTTTATCTCTTATGTAATTATATTTCGTCTCTAATAACAAACAAAATGATACAAAATGTGTACAAATGACCAGTTTTAGTTTTACAAAGCTTGTGCCGTTAGTTATGCTACGCTAAACTTAGCACTTAGCTTTAGCTTTATATAGAGTTATCGCAATCTAAAGCTAAACTTTGTATTTGTACTACAAAGAATATGAGCTAGTGTCAGCAGCTGATGAGCTGTACTCTGTTAAGGACTAAAAGTATGAAAGCTAGTCTCATTTTGATTACAAGTAACTCCCTCCCGATTCTGCCCCCTCTCCCCTCTCTCCTCCACGGTCTCACTGAACTCTGTCACACACACACACACACACACACACACACACACTCTGACTCACTCACTGGCCTGCACCAGTTACCAGTCACTTTGTGGAGCATTGGACTGCCATTACCTCATAAGACTTTGTTGTTATATTATCTCTAACCGTATATTACTAGATCTCCATTTGCACTATTTGCCTATTTGCACTACTCTGCCTGGTTTACACCCAATGTCATTTACCCATTATATTGTATATTGTATAGCTTTCTTGTTATATGTAAAATTGTATTGTATTTATTTAAATTTTTACTTTTTAATTATTTTACCTGCATTTTTTAATCACTCTTATATTTAAATGTTCATTTGCTATTTTATCTAGGGATTGAGAGTAACGTAGTTTCTATTCTCTGTATGTCCTGTACATGTGGCAGAATTGACAATAAAGTTGACTTTGACTTTGACTTTGAAGTAAAGACAGCCAACCAAAAGAGTAGTACAGAGCTTCTGACTTAACCTTCCTAAACCACTTTTAAAGGGATAAATTTAATGGGGATTTTGTCAGTGTAGAATCACCATAACAGTGCTTACCTCAGTAAACCCAGATTACATAATCCTCCTGTTAAACTAATTTAGATTTTAAATAGTCTTAAAAATGGCTTTCCACATTATGTAGTTCAACTAGCAGGCAAAAAGCTCATAAGAACAGCTTTTGGACCTACAATTCATCACAAAAAGACAGAAATAACGTGACTGGAACAAAATTGACTGAAAGGAACGGGGGTTACTGGAAGTGTTGCTGCTGCTTGCTTTTAAAATTCAAGTTTGTTCTGCTTTTGTATCTTCAAACATCCTAAACTGAGCTAATAGAGATGCAGAAATGGGCTGAATCAATTAGTGGTGGGATCCAGGATTACTTAAAGTTAGGGAACATGGGCAGGTGTGTCAGAAACTGGACAGAGGGAAGGGAACGCCACGCACCATGGGAGCCAGTTCTGTCCAGGAAGTTGCTGAGGTTGAACAAGGTGTTTCTAGATGCCAGGAACTGGAGGAATCTCTGCAGGAAAAGATGCACACACAAGGTTAGCGAATCATCCTAAGAGACTTCAGTAATGAACACATGGCATATTCACTGTTAATTCTATAGCTGATTATCATTTTTAAACAGATGGTTGAATTTCTAAGGAGCTGTTCGGTACAGATGCAGTAAGGCCCTCTGAGAATAGACATAAAAGGTGTGACTCTATACTTTTTTGATTTTCTTGAACAGAAAATCAGCATTGAAGGAGCAGTGCTGCAGCTTTATGAGTGGGAGGGTGTGAATATCAAGGAGAGGGCTGGGAAATAAAGTTTCATGTAATAAAGAGAAATCTGCTCAGAAAGGCTTTCTAAGGCTTTCTAAAATGCTGTAAATGTGCAAAAAAAAGCAATATTTTACCCAACAAATAATCTAGTCCTCAAGTAAACAAAGATTTTTGGTTTGGTTTGGGTTTTGGGGTTTTTGGGGGGCTTTTCCGTGCCTGAAACAATAATTTAAAGACGTTTGAATCCTTTGGATGAAAATAACAAAGTAAGCTGTATCTGCTCTTGGATCTCCCTCTTTTTTATGTGCTTCCATGGAAAGTCAAAGGAGGCATCAATGACTGCAGATAAGGCATCAATCAAATCAAAGAAACCATGAAAGGAGAAGCTGGGTTGAAGTGGGTTGTAAAGCAGCTTGCAGATGGCCAGCAATTGTGGCCTGAAAGAGCTTATTACTGTATATCTGTTAAAGCTCAAACAAAATGAAAATAACTGAAAATGTGAAGTTAACCAAGTCTAGAAAAAAAAGATATTTAGATTTATTTATTTCTTATTTTATGTTTTTGTTTTTTTTAACCTGGTTATTCAGAACAACTAGTTTCCATAAGGCAAACTTTACGATTAAATCATACAGAAGTCTTGTGCCCACATTCACATCCACATCCGGCAGATTAGAGTAAAAACATGGGGAAAAATTCCCCTCGTGACATTATGTACACACTGAGATCCATTATTAAAAGATGCATGTGCAGTGCCACAGCATCCCATTGTGGCCCATGATAAAGCAATTACACTTGTCCTTTCCTCTGACACCTGCTGTGGGGACTGCAAGGGTCAATGCTGTTATCTTCCAGTTGCTAAATCTCATCTGCTTCCTGTCAGCTCATGCCGGGAAATGCAATCCCCTACCTCATAATAATAAATAGGAAACGTTAGGGCAGAGAAAGTAATGGCTTATTCCCCAATTAGCCACAGTGTGTTTGCTTTTCTGAAGAATATTTGTGTATCAGTATTTCTCTCTCTGCTTTGTGTCATCTGCTGTTTATTTCTACGAGTTCCCCATGAGAGCCTTCGGCTTTCTTCATGTATCAGGACAACATTTGGGTCAGGGGGTCAGGGCCAGGCCAGTCCCTCGGCTAAAGCACAACTGCTATTGAATGAATGGGATTATGAATGGGTTTTGCTGTTTCTCTTTCTTTATGGGTGGGAGTGGGGACATCCACGGCCATAGGTGAAGAAATGCTGGTGCTCTCACTGATAGTTACATTTCCAACAAACAAATAAAAATTAAGCACAAAACAAAATACAGCAATGATTTTTGGCGTCAGACATACACAAACTCATGGTGGTGTAAATAAATGTATTAAGTCCAAAGAGCAGGTAGAAGTCTAACACCTATCAAGCTCTACCGCCTCATATAAATACGAAGAAAAGCACAAACTAAACTTTATGCAGGCTGTCAATATTGACAGAGATATGTACACATGACAATAATAATGGACAATAGTGGTATCTGGATGACTCGACAGCACAAAAAAGCCAAACACTATATTTACTGAGCCAATTCATCCTCATATTCACAGAGCTTTTCGTCTGTCTGAACATATACGGTGCCAAACAGATTTTCATTGCCTCTGTGCAGTTTTTTTTCACAATGTTACTCCCTTGACTGTAACTTTCATCTGTGTTAAACCTGTAAAATCCCATTTTTTCTTTCAGTTCCCCTTAAAGAGATTTGAACTTCCATTTATTTTGGCCACTTGAGGCCTATAGACACCTTATAGAGCTGACAGAAAGTACTGCATGCACTGTGCATCTTTTTCTCTGGAGTGGATCAATATTTAGATTCACACCTAAAGTTTAAAACTGTTCACACACACAAAAAATGAAAATATCAGTTCACTAGGCTGGCAGAACTAAGAAAACTACTGATTCATCTTTTCTGGTTACATTTTCACAGGGAAAAACATAACTGCTGCAGATTTTACCTGTTGTTATGTCTTTATATTGCTGGATGAACTGAGATCAAAACCAAACCTACATAAACAAGGCTATTCCTGAACAACTACAGGCCTCTGTTGTGTCTGCGGGGGGGCTAAACCCACATTAATGGCCACAAAAAGACTCAAAGTGGAAACTAAGTTTGCGTGTATTGTGATCTCACCTCATTGCCATGCACCATAAGGTGGTGTGTGGTGATCAGGGCTTTGAAAACCACCACCCAGCTGGCATTGCCAGCCCTCTCTATCAGCGTGTCGGCCATCTGGGGGACGTTCACGTTGGTTTCTTGGGTGGCCTGGATCAGGTCTGAGAAGCACAAGGGAAAGATGGAACAAGAGGTCAGTTCATGGATACTAGCAAGGGACAAAAGCAGCACAGGTACAGACTGTGCTGAAAGCCTTTTCATTTTAGGAGGTAATGGCAACTCAAACTGCTACACTGAAAGAAGGGAGATGGGCGAGAAGTGACGAATAAGAGTGCACTTGAATAAATACAATGACACTGCATCTGGCTGCTGCTACATTTCACAGTCACACTCTCACAGTTGTCACTTAAACTGACTGAACAGTTTCGCATGCAAAGCACTCCCTCAAATTTAAAAACACCTTCAAATGGAAAGAGATTTTATACAACCTTTTTTCAAATGGTCTTGTTCTCAGAATCATATTAAGGAGCTGCCACTTTTATAAACTAAACTGCCTTGGCCACACAACACATTGTCATCATTGAATACCATCTTTTAGGGCTATAATTAGATATTGATCTCTGTGAACTCTTATTTTGCCAATCGAGTGTCCATTTTTAGTCTGCAGCAGGCTCATCTGTGCAAGCAAGAAGAGCTTATCTGTGTGAGCAGAGCTGCGTTGGGAAGCTGCTGATTTCCATCATATTGAAATGTACTTAGATGAGCTCTTCACATTATGCCACTAGAGCCTGGTGTGAGTCACACTGGCTGCTGCTTTGTTTCGTTTCTGCAACCAGTCATTAACACCAGCAGGCAGAGCGTGGAGAGGAAGGCAGTGGAATATTCCACAGCAGAAAGACACAGAGAAGAAAATGAAGCAAGAACTGCACTTTCAGTGCACCACCAGGAAGGAAAAAAAGTTTTTAGAGTTGTTAAGTAGCTGAGCGATATTAAATCATAAATTACCGATATCAATAATCCATGTTAATAATTAAATACATTTCAAATTCAAATTCAAATTTTATTTGTCACGTACACAGTCATACACAGTACGATATGTAGTGAAATGCTTGGACAACTGCTCGTGACCTAAAGAAAACAAAAAAGGAAAGGCTATGAATAAGATAGGAAATAAATATGAAAAATTAAAAAGGGTAAATTTAACTAGGAAGGAATAAAATATAAATTAAGGTTAAAAATGAAATAACTGTACAACACAAATTAGAATGAAGGGTAAATTTAACTGGGAAGAATAAGATAAAATATATAAATTAAAGTTGAAAATAAAATAACTGTACAACAAAATACACAATATAGAACTATATAAGAATGTATGAAGAAATCTAAATATAAATAAATATATACACAATAACAGCAGCTGTACAAGTATTAACCGGAAATGAAGAATATAGTGACCAGTGTTGTGCAAAAACAAAGTCCAGAAAGTCCAGTGTGTGTGCAAGAACCATATGTGTGGGTCAGTACTGTGTGGTGGTGTGATTGAGAGACCGTATCGCCTGCGGGAAGAAGCTCCTCCTCAGTCTCTCTGTGTTGGTCTTCAGGGAGCGGAATCGCTTTCCTGACCTCAACAGAGAGAACAGTCTGTTGTTGGGATGGCTGAGGTCCTTCACGATCTTCCTGGCCTTGGTCCAGCACCGCCTGCTGTAGATTGAGTGCAGGTCAGGGAGCTCGGAGCGGATGGTGCGCTCAGCTGACCGCACAACCCTCTGTAGAGCTCGTCTGTCCTGCATGGTGCTGTTCCCGAACCAGGTTAAGATGTTTCCCGCCAGGATGCTCTCTATGGTGCAGGAGTAAAAGTTCCTGAGCACCTTGGAGGGCAGTTGGAAGTCTCTCAAGCGTCTGAGGTGGTAGAGACGCTGACGGGCCTTTTTCACCACGGTGTTGATGTGACAGGACCATGACAGGTCCTGCGTGATGTGAACTCCGAGGTATTTGAAGCTGTCCACTCTCTCCACTGGGCACCCGTTGATGACGGGGGTCTGGTAGTTCCTCTCCTGCTTAGTGCTGAAGTCCACTATCAGCTCCTTTGTCTTACTGACGTTTAGAAGGAGGTTGTTCCTCTGGCACCAGTTCTCCAGATTCCTAATCTCCTTCAGGTAGGCCGTCTCGTTGTTATCAGAGATCAGGCCCACCACGACGGTGTCGTCAGCAAACTTGATGATGGTGGTGGAGCTGGTAGTGGCCACACAGTCATATGTGTACAGAGAGTACAGCAGGGGGCTCAGAACACACCCCTGGGGGGCTCCAGTGCTGAGAGTGGTGGAGGCTGAGACATGTCCGCCCATCCTTACTGCCTGTGGTCTGCCAGTTAGGAAGTTGGAGATCCACTGACACATAGATGAGCTGAGTCCCAGATGCTCCAGCTTGGTGGTGAGTGTGGAGGGAATTATGGTGTTAAATGCAGAGCTGTAGTCTATGAAGAGCATTTTAACATAATTCCCCCTTCTAGTGTCCAAGTGAGTGAGTGATGTGTGGAGGAGATGAGAGATGGCATCGTCTGTGGAACGATTTGGACGGTAAGCGAACTGTAGTGGGTCCAGTGTGTCTGGTAGTGAAGAAATGATGAAGTCTCTGACCAGGCGTTCAAAGCACTTCATCACTACTGAGGTGAGGGCTACAGGGCGATAGTCATTGAGAGAAGCAGGGTGGGGTTTCTTCGGGACAGGAACAATGATGGACTCTTTGAAGCATGTGGGGATCACCGACTGAGATAAAGAGATGTTGAATATCTCAGTGAACACAGGAGCTAGCTGGTATGCGCAGTCTCTTAGGATACGACCTGGGATGCCGTCTGGTCCTGCTGCTTTCCTGGTGTTCACTCTCTTGAAGGCTCTCCTTACTTCATGCTCGGAGATGACGAGCACGTTTCCGGTGCTGGCAGTATCTTCCTGTCTGCAGCCGTTAGCGCCGCTAACACTAGCATTGTTGGAGACCTTAGCTGCAGCCTCGAAGCGAGCATAGAAAGTGTTCAGCTCGTCTGCCAGAGTCACGGCCGCGTTCGTCATACCGGTTGTTGGTGCTTTATAGTCCGTTATTGTCCTTAGTCCCCGCCACAGGCTCCTAGAGTCACTCTGTTGGAGTTGTGACTCTAGTTTCCTCCCGTAGCGCTGCTTCGCCTCTTTCACCGCCCTCCGCACGTTATATGACGCGGCTTTGTACGGGTCCATGTCCCCCGTCATGAGTCCCGTGTTGTAGGCAGCGGTGCGGGATCTCAGAGCGTCGCGGATGGTTTTATCCACCCACGGCTTCTGGTTGGGAAACGTTGTGATAGTCTTTGTCTCCACGGTATCATCCGCTAGTTTCCCAATGAATCCCACAACCGCTTCCGTAAACACGTTGACGTCATCGTCGGAGCTGTTTCTGAACATGCTCCAGTCTGCGTCATCGAGTGCGTCCTGTAACGCGGCCACCGATGATGAGGAACAAAAAGCATAACCTTCCTGTAGAAGATATGACAATATGTCTTCAGCCTGTCATAAAATAGGCAGTCTTTAAAGTGGGCACCTTTAATTATTAGGTACTTAAATGTGATATGCAATTTAATACAAAATACTATCAAGCAAGTTCTTTTTTCATATTCCACAGCCCGGCGGACCTTCCAGCTGATGCTTTACTTTCTCAATAAAATTGATGTCTTGGAACTTCCTCGTTTAGCTCGCTCTAGTGCAGAGGAGCAAGAATTAAAAGAGCAAGTTGATTTCGAAAGCAATGTTTCAAATAGCTCAACAAAAATGAGCAAACAAACAAGCTGTTGCTATACAGGTCCTTCTCAAAAAATTAGCATATTGTGATAAAGTTCATTATTTTCTGTAATGTACTGATAAACATGAGACTTTCATATATTTTAGATTCATTACACACAACTGAAGTAGTTCAAGCCTTTAATTGTTTAATATTGATGATTTTGGCATACAGCTCATGAAAACCCAAAATTCCTATCTCAAAAAATTTGCATATTTCATCCGACCAATAAAAGAAAAGTGTTTTTAATACAAAAAAAGTCAACCTTCAAATAATTATGTTCAGTTATGCACTCAATACTTGGTCGGGAATCCTTTTGCAGAAATGACTGCTTCAATGCGGCGTGGCATGGAGGCAATCAGCCTGTGGCACTGCTGAGGTGTTATGGAGGCTAAGGATGCTTCAAAAGCGGCCTTAAGCTCATCCAGAGTGTTGGGTCTTGTGTCTCTCAACTTTCTCTTCACAATATCCCACAGATTCTCTATGGGGTTCAGGTCAGGAGAGTTGGCAGGCCAATTGAGCACAGTAATACCATGGTCAGTAAACCATTTACCAGTGGTTTTGGCACTGTGAGCAGGTGCCAGGTCGTGCTGAAAAATGAAATCTTCATCTCCATAAAGCTTTTCAGCAGATGGAAGCATGAAGTGCTCCAGAATCTCCTGATAGCTAGCTGCATTGACCCTGCCCTTGATAAAACACAGTGGACCAACACCAGCAGCTGACATGACACCCCAGACCATCACTGACTGTGGGTACTTGACACTGGATTTCAGGTATTTTGGCATTTCCCTCTCCCCAGTCTTCCTCCAGACTCTGGCACCTTGATTTCCGAATGACATGCAAAAGTTGCTTTCATCCAAAAAAAGTACCACTGAGCAACAGTCCAGTGCTGCTTCTCTGTAGCCCAGGTCAGGCGCTTCTGCCGCTGTTTCTGGTTCAAAAGTGGCTTGACCTGGGGAATGCGGCACCTGTATCCCATTTCCTGCACACGCCTGTACACGGTGGCTCTGGATGTTTCTACTCCAGACTCAGTCCACTGCTTCCGCAGGTCCCCCAAGGTCTGGAATCGGTCCTTCTCCACAATCTTCCTCAGGGTCCGGTCACCTCTTCTCGTTGTGCAGTGTTTTCTGCCACACTTTTTCCTTCCCACAGACTTCCGACTGAGGTGCCTTGATACAGCACTCTGGGAACAGCCTATTCGTTCAGACATTTCTTTCTGTGTCTTGATCAGAAAGTTTTCTGGTTTGATCCCTGGCTGCTCCAGTCTGCAGGCGAAATATCCCTGGACAAGATCGTAATCCCAAGTTGCTTTCTGATGCATTCCATTGGAGTGTGAATGCTTTATAGAGTTTGTGAAACAGTTGTACGTGTGGTCAGATTGTTTTTGTCACGGCGAGTGAGAAGAGCCGTGTAGAAAAGGAAAAGGAGGATCCACACGCAGGCAGTCGTGAAGGTGTAAAAGGTGATTTATTGGACACAAAAGGAGAGGCAAACGGCAACACGGAGAACTAAACTATACTGGGAAACAACTAAAACTACAAAGCACAAACCTGAATGAGAATGAGCAGAGGAGAATGATGATGGACAGCAGGGAGAACACACGGGTGAGACATGGTAGATACACAGACGGACCAGCAACTACAATAACGGAGGACATGACTTAAATACACCCAGAGAAACACAGGGGAATTACACACAGGTGGTGGACACAGCTGGGAATGATCAACAAGACGAGACAGAGGTAAAACTGAACACACTCACATGAGACCCAGACCTTCACAATAAAACAGGAAATGAGAACACCACACCAAGACGCAGACCTGACACTGAGAGACAGACAGAATGACACATGGAACCTGAACTAAACTAAACGTGAGATACAACAGAGAACAAATCCTTAAACATGAAACTCAAATAATAATCATAATCATCATCATAAACACCACAAGAGAACAAGAAAACAATCCCTGATGCAAACTAAAACCAAAACATAATAAACTCAAAATACTGGGTCCAACGGACCCAGAACCGTGACAGTACCCCCCCTCCAAGGGCTGGCTCCCGACAGCCCCAAACAGAAAACAGAACAAAACCGAGCACCAGACCAGGGCGGGCGGAGGGGGCCCAGGAAGGAGGGACAGAGACCAAACAAAAAAAAAACAAAAAAAACAAAAAAAACAAGGAGCACAAGCGTCCAGAACCAAAACACGACTGTGCACTATTAAATTATTCTGTTATTTTATGTTATCTTATATATGTAATCAAAGTAGTTGAATTAGAATACTGCTGTAGATCACATTATACCCTTTAATATAGAGTGTGTGAGCTGTATGTAGTTTAGTTCTCATTATACTTTTGAGTTAACAGAACATAGTCACATATTAGTTCATTAGATAAATGTGCATCACTCTGTATCCTTGATCTGCTGGGAATGTGTTACACTGTTTTCTTGACATGCTTAATTGTTGAATCATGAAGAGAAGGTTGTAAGCAGGAGACTCTGTGTCTAAAGACAGGGGAGATAGATAGACCACATTCCACACCCCCACCTTACAGAAAGCAGAGAAACAACTGCCGAGGTCATAACTTAGGCACTGTAACAGAGAAAAAATGTGATGTTTTGGCTTTTACGACTAGCTGGGGGCCACTAGAGACTATAAAAAGCTGAGCAACCCGTCACCATTTTGAGACATGTGCCTGACCCTCTGGTAGCATCTCTCCCGTCCGGACGTTGTAATGCTCTTATTGTTGAATTGTATGGGAATAAATGATTGTTGATTGAGCATTGATACACCGAGTATTGTCCTTCCTTCAGCCCAAAGATTCAAAGAACAGCGTGTTTTCAACAGCACTAGTCCATAACACAGTCAGGGGGCCGACCATGCACACAGCAACGGCGGCGACGGGCAAACAGTTCAGGAGGCCGACCGTGCACACGGCAACGGCGGCGACGGGCAAACAGTTCTGGAGGCCGACCGTGCACACGGCAACGGCGGCGACGGAGCAGGTCCGGGGGCCGACCGTGCGGATGGCAACGGCGGCGCGAATGCAGTTCTGGAGGCCGGCAATGCGGAAGGCAGTGGTCGTCCACGCAGAAGGCGGGGGTGGCAACAGAAGTCCGGAGGGCGGCCACGATGCCAGCGGCGGCGACAAACCTTTTCCAGAGGCCATCCCCGAAGGTCATGATGCCACCTAATAGGCCTGGAAAACGGCCGGCAGAGGCTAGGCGGAACAGGTCGAGCTGGCTCTGACGGCGGCGTGGCAACCACAGGACCAGGCGAGGCAGGACCAGGCGAGGCAGGACCAGGCGAGGCAGGACCAGGCGAGGCAGGACCAGGCGAGGCCGGACCAGGCGAGGCTGAAGTGAAGGCCGGACCAGGCGAGGCTGAAGTGAAGGCCGGACCAGGCGAGGCTGAAGCTGAAGCCGAAGCCGGAGCGGAGGCTGGACCAGACGACGGCGTGGGCGGAGCTGATGGAGCAGCAGGCAGCTGAATGGGCCCCTCGGACCCTCCAGCGGAGACGCGAGGCTGGACGGGCCCCTCGGACCCTCCAGCTGACGTGGCATGAGGCTGGTGCGGTTCTCCTGAACCCCCAGCTGACGTGGCATGAGGCTGGACGGGCTCCTCGGGCCCTCCAGCAGACGTGGCTTGAGGCTGGACGGGCTCCTCGGGCCCTCCAGCAGACGAGACTTGAGGCTGGCTGGGTCCTCCAGAACCCCCAGCAGACGAGACTTTATGCTGGACGGGCTCCTCTGGCCCTTCAGTGGAAACAGACACTGAAGCAGCAGGTACGGAGACCTCCACCAGTGTGGACACTGGCTGGGACTGAGCAGCACAGTGGCTAGACTCAGGCAGCAACAGTGGGATGCAGTCCTCAGAGGGCTGAAAGTGTTCCCTAATACACTCAGCAGAGGACGGAGGCGGACGGGTGAACTCACTTGAACTCTCAAGGGGTGCTGAGAGCTGAGACTGTTCTGGTGAGTTCTCCGGTGAGGCTGCTGGCGCCTTGACCTCTAGGGGTCCAGAGTTGGCTGGTGACTGACACCCAGCCTCTGGGGAGGCCCTAGAGGGAGCAACTGTCTCTGACATGGCCAGCTTAAGAGAACCAGCAGATATTGTGGTGAAGTGTGTTCCCTGCTTAGAACGAGACAGTGAGGATGGAGGCTGAATGAACGAGTGGGTAGGCTGCTGAACTGGTGGCAACTGAGCTACAGGTGGCGAAGTTGTAATAGGTGGTGGAGTGGCTGGCTGAACTGAGGGCAGCTGGGCTGCTGAAAAATACAAAGCGCTTCAGGTAAAGCTTGATAAAACACTGAACAAAAATAAGGAGTTGCTTCAAGAACAAAAGCAACAAGAAATTAAACAGAAACAGATGGACTGCAAGCTTGAAGACGTGCAGGAAAAATACACAGCGCTGAAAATAAAGCTTGATAAAGCACTGCAGCGAAATAAAGGTTTCCTTCAAGAGAAAGAACAGCAAGACGTGAAACAGAAACATCTGGATTGCAAGCTTCAGAACATCGAGAAACACAACGAAGACTTGCAAGTAATGCTTGATGAAGCTCTGCAAAAGAATAAAGAAATCCTTGAAGAGAAAGAAAAACTGGACATTAACCAGAGAGACATGCAAGGTGTGCAGGAACAATACGGAGCGCTGCAGGCAAAGCTTGATGAAACACTGCACAAATATCAAGAGCTGCTTCAAGACCAAGAACAACAGGAGATAAAGCAGAAAGAAGACAAAGAAATTCTCCAAGACTTTGAGAGGAAAAACCAAAACCTGCAAGAACTTTATAACAAACTGAACTACAAAACAACTGAACTGGAAGGGGAAAAGGAAAAACTGCAAAACCAATGCTCAGAGATGCAGAGTAAGCTCAATGACATGCTGAGAAAAAACACAGAACTCGAGGAACTTTCAGACAACTTGAAGTGCAAAAACACTGAGATGCAGGTGCTAAAGCAACAACTAGAGAAAACAAACAAAGACCTGCAGTGTACACTTCAAGAAATCGAGAGGAGCAGTCAGCAGTTGGAAGACACGCACAAGAAATTACAACAGAGTTATACAGAGCTGCACAAGGGAAAGCTAACGCAGGAGGCAACATCTAGAGAAATGAAAGAAAGGCTTGAAGACAAACAAGCCAAATTAGAAGAAGTGGAGAAAACATGCAAGAGACTTGAGCAGGAGAATGCAGAGACAATCGATCAGCTGCGAACCCTCATCCTAGACAAAAAAGTGCTCGTGCAAAAGCTCATGGAAAAGAAGAAAAAACGCTTCCGCTTCTTCTGGAGGAAGAACACTCCTGCTTTTTCTTCTTTTTCTACTTTTTCTACTGCTGATGTCACCTCGTCTTCCTCCACCTCTGTTCCATCTTAATTTTCACCTCTCCTCTCCCTTTCTCTCCCTTTCTCTCCTGACACCTCTCCCTCCCCTGTCTCCCTTTAACTCCTAACACCTGTCCCATCTCCCCCCCCCCTCTCTTTTCACCCTCACCCCCCAACCAGTCCCGACAGTTGACTGCCCCCTCTAGAGCCTGGTTCTGTCATAGGTTTCTTCCTTTATAGGGAGTTTTTCCTATCCACTGTCACACCTAGTGCTTGCTCAGAGGGGATTGTTGGGGTTTTCTCTCCTCTATCTCTTTCCTTCTTTCTATCCCTTTCCTTTACCTTCTTCTTTACAAACCCCCCCCCCCCCCCTTTTCTATTTCCCAAATTAATAATAAACACAATTGGCAAAATTTTAAAAAGTCAGATCAATGTCTTCATTCAAGAATGAATTGTCTTTGTCACGGGGTCATGTGTATTTTGTGTTTTCCTCGGGCTGGTGATCCTTGCAGTCGTTGAGCCCAGGAGTCCAGATTTTTAGTGTTTTAATCGCATTTAGTGTTACATTTTAGATCACAACAATAGGATATCCACAATTTAGGATTCAGGCATTTGTTTTTTTCAATATTGTAATCATTCTATGATTGAGTAGATGATACTTTCTTTAAAGACAGAACACATTTGGGTTCAACTTAAATAAAATGCGTGGTATCCTTGGTCTCAGCTAGGTGAGGACCTGCGTAGCAGTAGACATTATAAGAGAGATACTCTTCCCTGTACAACTTTATTTTTGGACAAAGTCTGCAAACCTTTACATGTTTTCTCTTTATCAGACTCTCCATAAATGCAGTCTTTATGTCTACTTAATAGAAAATTAATTGAAAGAATCTTTCAAAAAGCTTCCCAATAAGTGCTTCCAATATGGCTCCTGAATAACAGGTCCTGCTTCTAGAAAGACTGTAGTATCTATTTGACTTTAAGCTGCTGATGTTCTTGAGTCATTTAACAGATTCCACCTATCTACTAGCCTCTGGCCCAGTGTTGGTCAAGTTACTTGAAAAAAGTAATCAGTAACTAATTACTGATTACTTCCCCCAAAAAAGTTACTTTACTGATTACTTATTTTCAAAAGTAATTAATTACTTAGTTACTTTTTTAAAAACACGATTTACAACCTGAATAGGTGATAAAGCGATAGATCTTTCAGCCCAATTCTACTTTTTCTGCATAATCCATCATATAAAATGTAATCAAATGGAAAAGTCTCTTTTTTTAAAACTTGTTTTATCAGTTTTAATCTTTTAACTTTATGCATCAAGCAAAAATTTAATTATATCCAACATTCTCTGACTGGAAGAAATTAGTTTAACATTTAAACCTATTTTCTGCACATTCCAGCACATAAAATAAAAAATTTTTTGTGTTTACACTCAGTCTTTCAAATAGATGCAAGTAAAACACAGCAGAAAACAAATAAAGTCAAAGACTAGCGGTCCTGTTGCTCTATTTTCACCTGTAAAGCAGGAGTGGGGTAGGCGGAGGTTTACCCTGGTGCAGGTGTGCCGCGGCGGTCAGTGGAAGAATCCGCGAGTTTCTCTGTGAGTTTCCCATTACGTCATTGTGCACTCGGTGCTTGCTTGGAAGTTTAGGGGTTTTTTTCGCTGTAAAAATAAGTTTTCTTCCCACGCATAATGGACACTAATGTTTTTGTCACTTTTTATGGAATCAAACTCAAAGTAAGGTCAGTACTTCCACGCTTTAAACGCTGCACGCTCATACTCTCTCCCGTACTCAATATATTATCCATTGTTGATCTGCACACAGCTGTTGTCACGAACGTCGCACTCGCTTACGTCACTGTCATGAGACATTCTTCTTAACAAAACTCTTATATTTTAATTAATTAAAGCAACTTTAAAGGTCATTTTAATTTCTTAAACACATTTTCAATCAAATAACGTTAGCTAACTCCTACATTTTCCACTTGAATATTAAATGTTTGTTGCTCAAAAATAAAGCTGATAAAGAGGACAAAGCACGAAAAGCTTCGAATATCCACCCAAAAATAAGACCAGTGTTTAGCTGTGTTTCCTCCCTCCTGTTTATCAGCATTTTAGAGATAACGGAAAAGCCTCTGTGCAGGAAATCTATTCACTGGCAGACAGGAGAGGCATACCTTCAGCGAAAGCGTGAGGAACGAGATAACTAGATGTGTGCTCAAAGTGATGGACAGAAAGGCAGAGAAAAGATGACCGCTGTCATTTTAATAGCCTTGATACAGCAGAGCAAGCCAGACACCAAATATTTCCGTTGAGTCTTGTCGATTCATTAACAGTGTCATATCTATGTCTGCACACTTAATGGCAGCACACTGGGGGGAAAGCTGAGAGGTGTCCATTCAATTTTCCTCTTTGGCTTATTATTGACTAAATGCCACTGCATCTGCACCTGGTACATCGTACAGTAGGAACAATCTGCAACCAGTATTGGGAACTTGTAAGTTTTACTTTAAAAATAAGACTGAATGTTTCAAAAAGTTATATAGAAGATTGTTTTGTTAACTTTTGTATTGCTAGTATAATAGTATAAAATGTTTTTGTTTCCATATCTATTATTTTTTTTAATCAACAGAAAACTGAAGTGGACACCAACATCTAGAGTCATGTAAATGCTCAATGGAGTGCCCAAACTGCCTTTCCTTGAATGGTCACATGGTTGATTTATAGAGAATAGTCTGAAAAAGAGAAAATATCCAAAGAACAGCAGTTCTCTGGGAGAAAAAGTCTTAATGCTGCTAGAGGTCACAGCAGAATGATCAGACTTCTTCAAGATGAAAGGAAGACAACAGTAACTCGACTAATCCCTCGTCAATACCAAGGTATGCAGAAGAGCATCTCTGAATGGACACAATGTTGTGCCTTGAAGCAGATGAGCCGCAGCAGCAGAAGACCAAACTGAGTGCCACACCTGTCAGCTAAGAGCATGAAACTGAGGCTGCAGTTTTCACAAATGGACAATGGAAGACTGAAAAATGTTGCCTGGTATGATGAGTCTCAATTTCTGCTGTGGCATTTGAATGGTAGGATCAGAGTTAGGCATAAAGAACATGAAAGCATGGATCAATCCAGCTTGTATCAAGGGTTTAGACTCCTAGTGGTGGTATAATAATGTGGGGGACATTGTTTTGGCACACTTTAAGCCCCCTAATACCACCTGAGCATCATTTGAAATCAGTGATGTGGACGTGACGGTACACAGATTAGCATCATAGATGAGCTGCCAACAGATCTGCAGCAACTATGTCATGCTTTCAGGTTGTGGACCAAAATCTCAAAGGAATGTTTCCTGCACCTTGCTGAATGTTTGTCAGAAAGCCTTATGGCATTTTGGAAGACAGTACGAGGTCTAGCTTGATACTAGCATACTCATGGTGTTTGAGGGATTTCATTTTTTAAGGAATGTGCCACTGACAGGTTAGAAAGAAAAAATGGTAAGGCAAATGCCAACAACAACAAAAAACAATTTAGCGACATTAAATAGTTCCAAACTGTAGAGGTTTTTTGGTATAGACAAGAATCTTCTGGATTTAGACTTTGTCTTTGTTCATGGAGACTCTGGCTTTACTCAGCATCCTTGACATGATGTTTGGAGACATCGTGTAAGTCTGCTTTGAGCAAAAGTAAAATTTTCATTGACATTCCAGCGAGAACCACAAGCGGTGTAGACAAACGTATCTCTGCACCTTCTCTCGATAAAATTATTTATTTATGGACTGCTGTTAATTTTTCCTCATCCCATGAATAAATCAAAACCTGTATTCATCGGTATGAGTAGGTGGGAGAGAAAATGAATGAATAATGATGTAAAAATTGCGTTCAAGGGCGTTTTGTCTTTGACAGTCGTGTTACAAGTCCGCTGGCTTTTTTGCTTCCTCTGTCATGCTTTCATCATGCAGCAATGATGACTGCGCACGTCCTCTCAAATAGTAAGGCGGTGCACATGCCCACAGCACACGCACGAACACACAAACATGTAAAGTGTGTGAAGGATAATCCCTACAGGGCTGATGAGTCAGCAGCCTGCGTCATCCTACGCTTTTCATCTCTGTCTGTCAGTCTCTCTCTCTCTGTATTTCCTCCTGTGAGGGTCAGTGCTGCTGTAAGACAGTGATGCAAAATACAAAGCTACTACATCTACTATCTCCATAAAGATTTTGCTTAAATCTACCCTAATCAGCATGTCAGATTCTAGCTGCAGGTTGTGAACATTAAATAAAGAATCTGGTCAGATCTGCTTGTGTGAAACTGTGCAGGATAAAGTCGAAGGAAATATTTCAAAAAGGCATGAGAAGCGAATCCCAATCGTACTGCAGGATAGGAACGTGGGTAGAGTCTCAGTTCAGATTAAGATTCTTAGCAGCAATTCAGCAGGAACTCCTGACTCATTGTGTCCCCTCCTCTTCCCTTTTAATTATTTATACGTGCGAGTATGAGTAGGAACGAGTGACACTGGGGACCCAGCGTAGCTGAGTGCTAGCACGCACAGATATAATCACCCTGACTAACAACTATTTGCATGTTTCGATCCACGTTCCGTGTACTGTGTGCACAAATATGCAGCAGATGGAATCATAAATATTTTTATGGCATGGCTGCCTGTCTGCACCCTCTCTGCATGGGAAACACCAGCACAGTCCTAGCTTCTAGTCCAGATTCTGGTTCAAATCTTTTGTCATAGTTCACCTGTTGCAACAGTGAAATTTTACTTTTATGTGTAAAAATGAATTCCCAGGTTTGCTGTTAATTATTAGTAGTCAGGTCCACCAAATTCCAAAACTCTCCACATAATCCAGGTTATGTTAAAATCAGTTAGGCTCACGACTCCGTTGATTGAGCTCGGCAGCGTGCTATACACCACTGCATCCGACGCTTTCCATTGTGCTTGGTGATGTAAGGCTTGGATGCAGCTGCTCAGCCATGGAAAATCATTCCATGAAGTTTTCTATGTGCTGTTGTTGAGCTAATCTGAAGACCACATGAAGTTTAGAGGTCTGAAGCGATTGACTCTGGTGAAAGTTGGTGACCTTCAGCATCCATTGACCCTGGTCTGTGATTTCATGTGCCCTACAACTTCGTGGCTGAGCTACTGTCTCTCCTATTCCATTCCAGTTTGTTATAATACTACTAACAGCTGACCGTGAAATATTTAGTAGTGAGGCAATTTAACCACTGGACTTGTTGCACTATCACAGTGCAAATCCTATCACAATATTCACTGTGAGCTCCTGAGAGCGACCCATTCTTTTGAAAATGTTTGAGCAAGCAGTCTGCATGCCTAGGTGCTTGATATACACCTGTGGCCATGGAAGTGAAACACTTGAATTCAATGATTATGGTGGCCGAGTGAATACATTTGGCAATATAGTGTAGCAAACACACCTATTTGTGTGGAGGATTCTCGTGTGATGGCCTGCAGTAGCATGGACACACTCAGGCACCTGAAATGCTTAAAGTACAGTTGGGAGGCTTCATTCTGTGGTATTTTGCGAATTACAACCCCAATTTTGGTTTTATTGATTGTTCCTGAAAAATAAATGTAAAACATCCATTATAGCTTAAAAACAGGAGGGTCAGTCTTGTACTGTGGCCACAGTATACCTTATCAGCATACAGCTTGTGTCCTTCATTTAAAGCCTAGGGAACAGTTTAGCCGTTACACAAGGTTATTTGTGACATGAAGATTATAATAGCCTCTACACTATTCCGCACATTTATTATTTTATTTTGTTCGCAAATGTGCATGCGCACACAAACACAGATTTTTCCTGCTCTATTTTACAACCACAGCACCTGAGCCGCCTTTGTGCAATGTACCGAACAAAGACGGGAGATGCATGATCATGTTGTTCCAAAACAGGAGGAGAGAAAACAAGAGATCCGCACCTGTTTGAATAAGAGGAGCTCATTCAAACAGGAGCTCTAAATGACGCGCGTATACATGCAGCAAAAATGATAGCAGACTTCTGTTGCAAAGGTGTTCCCTGAGCAGGTGGTGCTGCTGGATTATATTGACTGGGCTCGATCTTCTCACACTTGGAACTTAACATGTGCTCTGTTGACCTAAATGTTCAGATAACTGTCACAGAATGCTTTATCAGGATGTTCGCAGCATCTGCCACACCCAATAACTCTCAAGTGGCAGGACTCGGATTTCAACTAGCTCTTCCTTTAACGCATCAATAACTGTAAGCGATATCAAAACCACTGCATGTGAGTGCAACTGAAGGCACACCACCAAGCATGAGTGCACCACAAGATGCACACATATATGTGCCATAGCGAGGCCTCCTGCACCAACAACACCCTCGACATTTTTCTGTTCTTTTTCATAGATTATTTTTTACCAATGTGTCGAGAGACACTTGGGACATGCCAAGGTGGTTTCCTAGGCAACAGGCTCTGGTGTTTGCAGTGACATCGAGGATGCGGTGAAATTTCTTTGAAATCATCTTCACAGTAGCAAAATGATAGGGGTTATCTAGCCAAAGCCAGATGCATGTGAGTCATACCAGCCTGAACATGGCTGAGAGCAGAAGCGGCTCTGAATCCACATAAATACTCAGCTTTACCCTTCATATAACCAGTGGTTATTTTATCTTGTCATATCCATATACAGTAGCTCCACATTTGAACAGATGATACATAAACATGAATATTGGTTTATTCAGTAAGCAGTGTGAGTGTGTGCATGTATGTGTGTGTGTACGCGTGTTTGAGTGTGCAGAGCGTGATACAAGCCATGCTGCATGAGTTTACACATGAATGGACCACGAGAGCGCAGTGGTTATTTATAGCTCCTTTCACCCTTCAGCAACATGTAAGGGGAGGGGGGGGGGGGGGGGGTTGTACCCACAATGCACTGCGCTCCATAGTAGCATGGCACCAATGTGGTGTGGCAGCCAAACAAAGAGGAAGCCATTGGGATTCAGACGCTGTGGAGGCTGGAAATGACATCTGAGGAACAAGCAGGCATCCCATATAATGTTGCAGTTACTGCTGGTGGACACAGATAGCAGCGCCGTATGGACGCTTTGGCTTTTGGTGACACTTCACCCCGCTGCTGGTGGAGTTTGTAGATTTGTTTTTTCAGGATCCCACATTCATTTGTTTCTGTATATTAGTGTTTTTTAATAATTGGAAAAACTTATTTTGATCTGGCATTAATGTCCTGATCTTATCTGCTATATCCTGTATAGTGGCTTGTCGCACTTAGCTTGTGTAGAAATATCTACATTTGTGTTGACACTTACAAAAAAAAAAGGCAAAAAAGTCCTGCTATATTCTTATGTTATGATACGATTTGGAATAAAAGAGAAGAAGTTTAAGAAAATGTGATCAAGCACAGTTAGAGTGGGAGACAGGCACTTGGCTTGGTGGCGATTAGTAGGTATTAGCATGGTTAACTAACATGGTGTATTAGTTAGTGATATTACCTTTTTTAGTCTGACTGGCACTCATTAAAGGTGTGCGCTCAGTAAAGGTGGCGGATCAATTTAAATATCGATAGCATCCATACCAAGGATTTTTTTGGGGGGGGGGTCACACCTATTATTTTGCCCCAGAAAAGCCGTACCAGATACATGTTTACACAGTACAATATAAATGTGCCCATAGACCTTGAACAGCCTGATTTACTGTGATGATAATATAGTTTGAAATGAACCTTCACTGTTCACTGGACTGGTTCATCGCTCATCATATGACTAATCTTTTCTGTCGGTGAACAGATCTGTTTTTGCCAGCTATATTTACTGATTAGTCTTCCTCTAATTACTCTAATTGTCCTTCCTCTTGCCCACATCCCCTGTATCTGAAAACTGCTGTTGCTATCTGAGATTTAAATTAAACAACAAAAGAAAAACTTACTTATATTAAATCAGTTCTGCCTTCTGTCTTGCTGTGGGCCTTTGCTACACTAGTCAGTGTATTAGCTGTTTATTTCCCCTAAGTATGAGGGTCTTCCCTGTGTAAACAGAAAATTGTCTAGCTTGTGGATTTCTCTTGGGTGCAGCAAGTTGTGCTCTGAGGAAGGTTCAGCAGACAAAGACAAACATCTGTGTGCTGAACCATGTGCTGCAGCCAAGACATTTTTTGTTGTTGACTTTTTTAGGGGGTTGTTGCACTTGTTTTTCTGACAAAGAAACATTTATCTGTGTGTTTGTTACAGAACGTGTGCCCAGAGGTGAGGAAGCACAGAAGAAACATGGTACACCACACATAAGTGTGCACATAGCACCTGGTGATGTTATTTACTCTCTGAGGTCTAATTCAACATAGATGGCACCCTTTAGCAGATCATTACATGAACTAGAGCAGGGCGATATGGCCAAAAATATTTATCACGATATATATTTGAAAATTTGCGATAACGATATAACCGACGATATAATTGATGCGAGACAAAATACAACTCCACAACATTACTAGCGCAAAAAGACAACCTTCCATTTATTTTCACTTAAACAAGAAGCTGGTTTTTATGTACATTAAAGCTTTATAAAAATGTAACAGTGCAAATGCAAATTCCTTGCTGAAAGTTTAACCAAAAGGCATTTCCAGTAGAAATGGGCTGACATATCCTGAGCATAACCATGTATAATATCCACTGACGTTAAAAAGAGGTGCTTTGCAACATTAAACTGCAGTGTGCAGTACGTATTTTTCAGACCACATAAGGTGCACGGGATTATAAGGCACATTAAGCGAAACAAAGCAGTCAGATAAATCAAACTTTATTAAACTCATTCTTCTTGCTTCCTCCACTTCTGTACCATTGATTCATTAATGCTGTATTCTATCACAGCTGCTCTATTCCCATGTTGTTGCAGTATATTAATGACTAACCTCGTATTATGGATGGATTATCTCAGTTGTTCTCCTGACTGAAGTTTGGTCTGTTTACAGCATCCTGCCATGCGATTGCATTTGTCTCTAACCATCAGGAACCTTCACGTTAACTTTTATAAGTGGAAAAGTGTTAGTGTTCGTCCCCCAGCTTCACTGTTTATGTTATGCTAACATAGCTGTGTCGCTAGCGATCACGTAGCACATCATTATATACCAGCTAGCCCAACTTCAGTAACCCTACAAACGTCACTGCTGTTTAGTTTCCTGTCTTCATTGATGTTGGAAGTGATAGCAGAGCTGTACGTTTGATTTTTTTCAGAAATCTCTCAGTCAGAACATGCTATATCATGCTTAGGTAACTAGCGAAACTAGCGAGCTAACTTCCGCTAGCTTCCTGCTAACTTCTTAAATGTAATAACTTTTGTTTTCATGGATGCCTGGAAGTTAAACTTTATAGTTACACCTGGTAAAGCAGCAACGCTGATCGTTTTATTAAAGATGAAAGAATTTAGACAGTTTTTAACTCTCAGTGATGCTGCAGTGTTGTTTGACCTGAAGCATACGGAGTTTAGGACCCAGATTACTCCCAGATTTAAGAGCATCTTAGTCCGACAAATACGACAATAACAACGCCCGCTTGCATGTTCTGCAAAGAAATGTGCTTTGTTGTGTATCTGACGGACAAACACCAAACCAGTTCCGCATCACTGAAGTTGCACCATTTTTACAAACCAATTCTGGTTCATCTGTTTCACTCAACAATCGGCCATGTGCGCATGAAAACAAAGGCACTGCGCATGCGCGTTTTACTCCCATTCTATCGCGATATTTCATTTTCCTATCGTTGCTTAACATTATACCGGTATTACCGTGAACGGTATAATATGGCCCAGCCCTAACATGAACTACTACATACTTTTAAATACAAGCGCGTTCATGCTCACAGGTGTGCACACGGGTGCTCACACACACACAAACTACACCCTTTTTGGCTCCTACCTCAAAGCACACTGTGCGCTGTCGATCTTACGTGCTGCACAATAATGTTTAATATTTAGTATTTACTGTTATATTCCCATAGATCATCGTGATGTTGTTTATTCTATTGCTCTCGTTTTCTTCTGCTTGTTTTCCATTTTTTTTTCGTTCTCAACAGGTGATCCAGGTGATTGATACATGTATTTTTTGTCTGCTTATTTTGTTGGTTTTTGTTTTTTGCCCTCTTCTCCGCTGTTTTTCTTTCCCTCTTTCTTTCTCCCCAGTCAAGTCTGTCCCGTATTTAGCAAGTGAAAATAAAATAAAATAAACAATAAAAGGTGAATCAAATAGACCATTACGGCAAGGCTGGGATGGTCCATTTGGTAAAGTAAATCCGTTGGGCATCTTTCTTCGCCTACGCCTAAGTCTGTGGCGCTTCATTAAGGTATTAAGGCAGACATGTATGTTAACTAATCATGTTATTCTTTTTATCCTCATTATATCACTATATGTGTTTTTTCTTCTTTTTCTTTGCAAGCTAGATATTCCTTCTGCAGAACAAAGTAATCAGTTACTATTAGCATCACTGTCTGATAAACACTTATTTACAGACTTGCAAGGCAAAACATTTCAGTGACCTCAAACTGCATCTGTGCTACAATTTGTTTAGGAACATTTAGTTATAAACCACAATGTACACATAATATACATGTGATGTAACGTACACGTAAGGTGACAGGTTGTTAGCGGAGATCAGCTAGTAGTGCTTGTAGTATACAATATTTGTAAGGATTTGAATGTTAATAAAATAATTCCCAAAAGCTATATAGATACTGATACCCTAAGCAATTCATATATTAAGTTTAATCAAGATTCACTAACAAGGACTTAAGGAACGGACTACATACGTACATATGATAATTATAGTAAGATTATTATTATCATTATTATTATTATGCAACTTCATTGTCAAGATTTAGGAGAACAGTTTAATAATAACTAACATGATTACCAAAGGTTAGAGTTTTGGTCAGGGTTAGGGCCATTATCAATGATAACATTGAACTTAGTGGGTTCAACTAAACTCTTAAGAATCAACAGAAGCAGTAACAAACTACTGAAAACAATCTAGCCTTGAAGTAGTTTTGAAGTAGAGTCACATTTTCTTGAGACACTTTGCTTTTTATTGCAAATGTCAGATCCTGAAGCAGACAGAAGGAGCAGCCTAATAAAACAGCAGGAAACCCTAGCCTCCCTGCATTATTGATATGCAGCCCTGGGTACAGACATGCCCCTTTACTGTGGGAGATTCTGCTGTTGTTTACCTGCATACCAGAACAAAGGAGTGTACGCTTGCATCCAGTCCTGCCCATTTAAGCACAATAACCCCCTCTGCCCCAAAAGATTCATCTTCACTGTAATCGGCATGTTTTCATTCTCAGGCTAGCAAACTCAAGGGCACTGCGACCTCTAAAGAATATGAGTAATAGGCCTGAGAGGGAGGGTAAGAGGTGGGAGGAATTAAGAGAAAAGGAGCAAATACTTTCAATCTGGTGCTCACATTTAGAGTAGATGGTCGGATAACAGCGGCATGGGGGATCCATAACCCGGCTCATTAATCTGGACACACACTGTTGGTAGAAGAGTGCACCTCCCACACATTGCTTGACATTAGAAAGACTTTCGGAGGCTTTTGCAGAGCCCCGCTGTGCGATCAGCGCAGCAGTACATGGCCAGCCTTCTCAACAACCTCCTTTTACTCTTGCACTTGTTCTCTGAAGCTCATCATTAGGCAAACACTGCACTCGAACAGTATACAGAAGAGAAGAAGAACGAGTGGGAGTAGAGATGATGCAGGAGAGTCTGAATGAATAAAATGAATATCACAGTCCATAACTATTTGGACATTGCGTCAGTATAAGAAAAGGAAGAATTCTTCCCCAGCTGCACCATTTTAAGCAAAAATCTTTAAGAGTTATAAAGGGAACTGGTCCATCACAATTTCCAAGCACAAGAATACAGAATGGCAAGCTTGCAGGTAGAAATCAGAAAGCTTTTGTTGTTTTTTAGCTTTGAAATACAGTGAAATTAGGAGTGAAGTTGATAATGAAACCATGGAGAATGAGTATTGCTGAGTAAAAAAGCAAAAACGAAGCAGGTAAACAAAATGTAAACACTGTTAAACTTGATAGAAAGAAGAAAGTGTGGTTAAAAAGAAGGAACAATTCTTGAGATGAAGCAGGCTCAAGGCTTGGGTACGTCTGGCTGCCAATGGAACTGCCAGCATGTTGGCACTTTTGGGTGATTGCACTGCGGACGAAAGCCACGGGACGGATGTAGAGGTATACGGGAACATGCTGACATGCTGTGTTCAGCCAAATGTGGCAAATGCTTTGGACAAAATTTCATAATTAAAAAATTCTAAATTGCTAAACAGGCAACTTTTAGCCCTTTTACATTAGTTTGTACTCCGGTTGGTTCTGCACAGCTTGAAACGTATTTGGGGTTTTCCATTAGGCAGTAATACCTGGTAATAACCAGAACCCTAAAACCACATTTTGAGTCTCAAAAATGCCTTCAAATTTTTCAGGACCGGCATTTTGTCCCCAAATTGGTGACGGTTCGTCCCAACAGGTATAGTGGCATGCCAATTTTTGGTCACCACAAAGTTTTTTCAACAAACGTGCACACACACACTCACACACTGTGACAACAGCAAGCTGTCGCAGGTGTCAAAAACAGTAAGATTACAGCACTAGATTGTACTCGTAGCTCACAGGATCTAACCGAAGCAGCATGAAAATGTACACTGCAGAAGCAGCCAGCACTTTCTGTGACGATATCCACACTGACAGCACAGGGTCAACAAGTGGAGGTGCTTAAAAAGATGTCACTTTGTGTCAACTTTACTGACATATTTCAGGCATGCCAAGCCTCTGCTGTTACAGAGAAAACTGGGCATGTCTTCAGCATTTCCACCATGCTTGGAATGAAGGCCAAGTCTCTGAATCCCACTGAAGATAAGCTAAGCCATGCTAACCTGCCTGTGGCTTCATATTTGCTACAGATACAGAAGTAATATCACTCTTTGCATCTAATGCTATGCGGGAAAGTGTGCTTCCCAGAATGCTCACTCTGGATTAATCCCTCAGTGCAGAGACATGAATCTAAATTGTAGGTGTGAAGGATCGCCTGTCTCTCCATGTTTGCCCTGTGAAAGGCTAGTGACTTGTTCAGGGTTGCCATTCTATCACATTTGCACATGGAAAATCATAAAAACAAATATCCATAAGATGGATATTTTACAGAGATATTGTCTGCACTAGACCGCCTTTATTTAGGGCAAATAAAGTTGAACATTGACCATGTAAACGAATACAGACACGCTTCAAGCCCCTTCCCCCATCCTCCATCCTATGAGGAGGCAGGAGGCCTCTCAAACATGGTAACACATTGATGGTGACTCATGTTGTGGTAACAGCACCATAGCAGCCAAAGGGGACTCAGCACGCTGTTTACGTTTCTCCCCGCCTCCAACACACACACACAGAAGGTATTGTATCCTGTGTTTGCTCTAAGCAGAGTATAATCGTGTCTCTGGGTAAAAAAATGAAAAACCCCCTGTTCATCAGAGTGACTGGATTTAGAGCGGTGGGAGAGCTGGTGATAATGATTGCAGAAAAAAATGGACAGAATGTCAGCTGTGACGCTTAATCAGGTCATTATAATCAACATCGCAAAGGTTTAAATATTGTGTAGATATAGAGAAGCAAAGAGAAGAGCAGGTGGAACATGATGCCATACATTTCTGAAAATATAACCTTCAAACTGTAAACCTGTTATAGCTCCCTAAACAGCATGAGGATTAAGAGGTGAGGGGCAACATAAGCGGTGGCAGCTAGAGATGGAGGCTATTAGGAACAGCAGCAGGAGTTGTGGTGCCCGTCCCTGAAAACAAAGAAATCTTCATTTAGCAGATGTTAAAATCCTGTTACACTAGTTATCTAGTTGCTTCCCTTCAGGCTGCAGAAACCCTGTGTGTCCTCTGATCCACACGCTAGGCCTGTATCTAGTTGAAATTGTTGACCAACTGCGCAAAGAGATGCATTGAAGCACTGCTCATAAACTCCTAATTTCTAAGGCAGTGAAAAAGAAAACTGTCTTTGCAGGTAATAACAAAACGGACCTGATGGTTGAAGTAGTTTTGTCGCAGTTGCTGTTTCAATGTGCTACGGTGGCAGATGTTGAGTAATCCACCGACTCCAATCAATCTAGGCAGAAAGAACCAAAGCGGCATCTCGAACACGCCCACAATGGAGGAGCAGCATCAGATGCGGTGGCATTTCTCTACTCAGCCGCCGCCTCTTTAAAATTCTAATATTTCAAAACAGCAGCATCTCACCGTCATCCCACACATCTCTGTTTCATACATTGATAAGTGTGGTGAACATGGCTTGCTTGTGTCATTTCTCACTCCACTGTGAACCTCTGAGCGTACGTGCGTGCCAGCATGGCAGATGGCCACACTAATAACATTTCTACTGATTCATTTAAACTTAAAGTTAGCCTATGTAATTTACTGAAACATTAACACATTTGTAAAAAAAAATACATTTAACCCCTAATTGTGCACATATAGTTCAGGAATTGTGCTTTCACACAGATGTCCTCATCTTCACACCAAAACAATGAGAACACCTGATATTAATTCATTTTTATTAAGTTTATTTATATAGCACCGAATCACAACAACCGTCGTCTCAAGGTGCTTTATACTGTAAGGAACAGACTCTACGATAATACAGAGAAAACCCCAACAGTCAGACAACCCCCTATGAGCAAGCACATGTCGATGGTGGGAAGGAAAAACTCCCACTTAACAGGAAGAAACTTCCAAGAGAACCAAGCTCAGGGAGGGGCAGCCATCTGCCATGACTGGTTGGGGGTGAGGGGAACATTAAATGTGCCTGCTTGACTTTTCTGCTGTTTATAAAAAAATGCCAGAAATTCTGGTGAGCATATTTCCTTCCTCATAAAAGCTGGATTTTAAATTAGCTTGAAATCTCTTAAGTGACTCTTTGTTTATGGCACACGTTCAGTGCATATTTAAGATTTTGTGCGACTGACACAAACTACCAGACTTTTTAGAAGTGATCTTTGTACACTGCTATAATCCTCATCCCCTTTAAAACTTTGGCCCATTAAAGCACTTGACTCCCAGCTGCACCTCCTCACTTGGATCCACATGCAAGTCTATTCATGCTGGGATGCTGCCAAAGGTTTGTGAATGCACACATGCAGACACGTGCTTGTGTGTTTGTGTGGAGGATATCAAGATCCATCTGTAAGACACACTCATAGCATGTGGGGTGTCGGGCAATCTGTGCTGCTGCCTGAGCACTAATCTTTTAAGAGTTTAAAAGACTTCCGATCTGCATCTCAGTCATCTGTCAGGCTCTTAAAAATTTTTTTTTTTTTTAAAGTGATATCAAATAGTTGCTAAGCCTCCACAGACACACTTTACTGAACTATTCATCATTGTGTTTTGTTTTCTCCAGCCTTTTAAAAACCCAAGGTAAAGAGGCATGAACCTGGAGACATGTCTGCTTATATTCTCATCCCACTCTTTTCTAATACCATCTATTTATTGTGCTTTTCATCCTCAGAAACACTACAGCACCTGATTCAGTCTGAATACAGTAACTTCTAATTTTCTCCTGTCTCTCTATCTCACTGCACGGTTTGGGGATCACAGCTTGTGGAGCTTACTCCCCTGGATGTCACTTGAACCAAACGAACACACATTTGGCTGTCAGTGGAACAATCCATGAGAGATATTTTTAGACCTTGAGCACACAGCTCCTAACACAAAGTGCCCTTTTACAATTCAGCATGTTTTCGCCCCTCCCTTTTTAAATGACTTGCAGAGTGAAGTTAGTACATGTTTAGTGTATCATTTTGCACTGACAACAGACTGACCAACTACAAACATTATCTATTCACTTGGAGAGGGACAAAAAATGTGCTGCTGTCAGGTTTCAGGCAGAGTGAGAAGCAGCGCGTCACATTACAAGCCAAAAAGCTCCCAAAATGAAATACAACAAGGATTTGATATGCAAGAAGGCAATCAGTTATATCATTGCAGCATCTTTATGTTATTAAAATATGTAAATTGCTTCAGTAATAGAGTATCCTAGAGCCAAATACACATACATAAATCCATGTGATTGTGTGGATGACAGAGTGTATTTCCAGGGGTATTAATGGATGCCAAGCATGTCGATATAAAACAGGACTACAGCGGTGTTGGAGGATCTTGGCAACAAGTTTCACTGATGATTATGATGCATCTTTCTGCTAGCGGTAAAAGTAGACATTTTTTCTCCAAGCAGCACACTGGGTAAATGTCAGCTATGGGTAAAACAGGATGTAATGTCAAACAATTTAACCTAAGGCTGCTTCTCCTGCAGAACAAATTACCTTTGTCACATACAATGAAGCAGTTTGATTGAAAAAAACAGTATGAACTCAAGAGCTCCATGAATTTAAAATGTTAAATTAAAATAAGTTCAGCTAAAAGATTTTCAGGTCTTCTTTTTTTTTTTTTTTTCTTTAGCATGTTGGCACTTGTAGCAGAGATTTTAAAAGCTAAATGGTACTAGCTTAAAGTTACAGTAAGCTATGCTAATGCAACTTATTTGTAAGAGTTGAAACAAGGAGTTTTACCTCCATGCATGTTCTGCCTGTCACTGCCAAATTCCTTTTAATATATAGTTTTTATTTATTTTTAATATCGTGGGGGAAGCATGTTTAAAATGAAATGTTTAACTTTAACATAAGATAAAATAACCTAACAAGGCTGTTAGCTTAGTGTAGGAGCAAGCTAGGTGTTTTACTTCTGTGAATGGCTACAGACAGGTTTTTATGTGTGCAGTTAGGTCCACAAGCTGTTGGAAAAAGACACATTTTTGTATTTTTTTTGCCTATACACCAACATGGTAGATTCAAACAATCAATATGTGACTGAAGTGTAGGCTTTGCAGACTTTTAATAAAGACTGAAAATTAATTGGACAATTGAGTGACGATTAGTTGAGGTGAGGCCTGTTCCCAGTGAAGCAGATGTCTGAAGTTGGTTTAAAGTGTTGAATTTGTATTTGATAGCTTATCACTGTATTTCAATATGATGCCAAAAGCACAAGACATAATAAGGCTGAAAAATCAAAATAAACCTATTAGAAAGAGAAACTAGGAAAAACTTTATGGACGCAGCCGAATCAACAATCTGAATTATTCTTAAAAACAAGGACCTGGCAGCTCAGCAACACCAAAAGACCTGAAAGACCACAGAAGACAACTGAAGTGGCAAATTATTTCCATTATTAAAAAAAAAAAACATTTTCACAACATCTAACCCAGTCAAGAACATCCTCACACAGGAAGAGGTATCACTGTCACATAGTCTATAATAAAGAGACACCTTCATAAACAGATATATGCAGAGATTACAACAAGGTGCAAACCTCTGGTTACACTCAAGAACAGGAAGAGCAGATTACACTTTGCCAGAAAACATCTAAAGGAAAATCTGCAACAACAAAAAAATGAAGAAGAAGAAGAAGAAGAAGACAAAAAAAGTGGATGGTGAAACCAAGATGAACTTGCAGCTGAATGATGGGAGAAGTATTGCGAAAGAGAAACACCTCATGATCCAAAGGAACACTATCTGTCAAACACGGCGGAGGAAGCATCATGGCATGGGCATGTATGCCTGAACACTGATAGACAATGATTTCACCGTTATATTTCCAACCCCGGTGATTCTGCCTGTTTAAAATTACACAAACAATAATTTCCCTGTCAGGGGGCGGGGTCTGTGACAGAGTATTTTGGGTTATTTTGTATTAGTTCATCGTAGTTGAAGTTTAGTGTAGTTTATGTTATCGTCCATGTCTCCTTATTTATGAGTCTTTTTCTGTTTGTCGTATGTTATCTCCTTGTCTAGGTAGGTTCCCCTTGCGTCTCTCTCCTCTTTGTCCCTCTCTCACTCCGACTCTCTGTCTCTTGTATCAGTGTGTCCCAGTTCACATCTCTCCATGTTTCCTGTTTTACTTTGAAAGTCTGTGTTTCCATGTTCAGTGTGTTTAGTTTTGCTTCCCCTGTGGCGTCAGGTTCATTGTGTCAGCTGTGTTTCCCCAGGTGTTTCCACTTCCCTCATTACCCTTCTGTGTCCTCTATCTCCCTCTGTTCCCCCTCTGTTGGGTCGTCTCTTTGTCTCGCGTCATGTACTTCCGGTCTCAGGATTATTTTCATGCTTCGGTTCAGGTTCATGTTTCTTGTCACAGTTTTCAGATGTACCTGTTCTGATTCATGTTCAGGTACCATGGCATAGTTTTCATGTTAGTTTTAGTTCATCCCAGTTTAGGTTTTAGTTTAGTTTTTCCCCAGCTCACCTTGCCTTGTTTTCTGTTTGATATCACCCTTAATAAACGGCTTGCTTTTTGTTATACTTCGTTTTTCTCTCACATGTCTGTTTTTGGGTCCACACCTCAAACACATCGGCCATCCCGGCCGTAACTCTTCCTCCATTAGTTTCTGTCTATATAGATGCCTATAACCTCAACAATTCAGTGACTTGCACTCACTGACCTCTCACCAGCTTGTTTCAATAACTTCCTAATGTTTCCAATTATTCCAAAACCAAATAAATGCACTAAATCGTTCATTTTGGGGGCAAAAGGTTCCTTGGATAAAAATCCAGTCAGGGATCACGGATTTCATTGGTGTAGGAAGAGGACAGAGGACATTCCATGTATTTCTATTTATGCCAAGTCTTTATGTTTCCCAGATGTGATGCATGGATGGTGTTTATATTATAGACAAATTGATTTTGTGTGTTGAATATCTTAATACAAGCTGTATTATATCATTGTGCAGAAAAAGCAAAAGGCTGTGTTATTCACATGTATGTGTTCAGATCAAATGCACAAGCTTGGTCTGTTTTTTGCATATTTATTGGCAAAAATACTTAAAGGCCTTGTGTCATTCATTTGCATCCTGAAAAAAACCCACTCTAACTGAAACCTCCACCTTTGCTGTGTTCACTATTATCTATTCTGCACATGAGTCATTGGAGAGTTCAATCTACTTTATGTATGGATGACCACTGGGGATATTGACTGTCCCTGAAATTGTGTGTTATCAGTAAATACAGCCCCATTCCATCCTTTCCAAAAAGCTAATAGCCTTTTTTTTTTTTTATTGAATTGGCACCGCCTGCTCCTTCATTTGACAACCCTGTTCGTGCAATGAAAGACATCTAGAAACTGCACCAAGAAACGAAAAAAGAAATCTGTGATAAATATGTTGGCAGTTTTTTCAGTGCTACCATAGAGGACAAGGTCTCAGGCAACAACCCCACCTGTGTGCTTAGTAGTACTGAAACTACTTTTAGCCTTTTAATTATGCAGTAACTAGCATAAGAGCAGCATTGGAGGGAGAGATAGCATGCAATCAGAGGGACTTTTATCTGTAAGTATCTGGTTGGAGACTTTGTGGTTTCCCTATTCTGGCTCTACACTAATGCACAGTCAGCGGGTGAGAGGCCATGTAATTATATATTAACTTTGGCTTGGTCAGTTAAGACTGAAAGCAGTTCCTGTTGGTGGTCTTTCGGTAGTACGTGTGTGTATGTGTGTGTGTGTGTGTGTGTGTGTTCATACACGTGAGTATATACTATGACTTGAAACCCATCCAAGCATATTAAGACACGCTGGAGTAACGGATGTGGGGGTGGGGGGCAACCATCATGGCTTTGGTGCAAGGCCTAGTTGTGCATGACAAGGATAGATGGAGGGGTTACTTAGACGTAGATGTACTCACACTCCAAGTGTTTCTTCTTCGGGGCTGTCTGTTCGTGCGTGGTGGCTTTGCACACCGCTCGGCACACCTCGGATCCCGTCAGGCTGTACTGAGCCGCGGCGATGCGGTCCGTCAGCGTCTGCCCCGACATCTTCTCTCCGCGGAGTACAACCAGCAAGCCTCCAATATGGTCCTACCCCCCCCCCCTACTCACACACACACACACACACACACGCACGCCGGAATGAGCGAGCAGCCTCAGTAATCCCAGCCGCCCTCGAGAACACCACACAGACACAGGCTCCAGGAAAAGAAATATTAGGGCACTTTCTAAAGAGCCGCAATTGATTTGAGTTGCATAACAAGCGGAGAGCTGGTATTCCCACTCAGATCTGCTGGATCTGCATGCGTTTCTGGAACAATCATGAACTGACTTTCTTCCCTGAATTCCAGTATCCGGTGATAACTACAGTCTATATGCAAAAAAAGGGGGGAAGGGGAAAAAAGGAGAGGGCAAAAAAGTAAAACGCTAATCCAGGTTTTAATTCAGTGTTTTCCCCTCCGTTTTTTAATGAATTTCTTACTGTTCCGCGTTATGGTCGGACAGCCTCCCTCACAATGCCGTCCTCCCTGGATGATGCTTCTCTCTTGCCTCCCCTCCTCCCTGTCTTCCTTCCGCTTGTCTCCTGGATAATCCTTACCACCACCACCAGTCTGACAGTCCCTGAGTATCAGCGGGGCGTGCAGGGGAACATCATCATCTTCATCCCACACCATCCAGTGCAGCGTTTTTTTCCTCTGTTTGTTTGTTTTTCTCACTCTCTCCTTCTCCTTCTGCAGCCCTACGCTTCCTCTGCGCCTTCCTCACCGTCAGCTCCGGGGATGCGCGCTTCAAACCGGGTCGTTGGATGGCGGTGCTTTCGGTGGACTTACATCCTTCCGTTTATTTAATTATTATTTTATTTATATTTCTCAACACGCCCTGCCCCCTCCTTTGAGTCAGGTGACGCAGTGTTACCAACCCCACTGCAGCCTCTTTTATCGCGAGAGCTCAAGGGAGAAGCGAGCGAGGTGGGGAGGTGGGCGAATGGGGTTGCTGCGTGAGGATGTGAAGGGTTAATACAGCTACTCTACAGGGTTTTGGTGCCTGTCATGCTGCTTCCGTACTACGAAGGTCATAAGAAGCGTGCAGCTTCAGGGAGCACGATTTTATATAACCACGCGCAGCCAATCAGCGGATTCGGCCCTGTCCGTGGTGCTGAAGTCTTCTGGCGTCGTGCTCTCAATCACATTTTCTGATCAGCATTATGCAGTTCTATCAGTCGTTTTTCATAAAAATGTACATTAAAATGTGTTAATGTACATTGGAAAGACCTACATATAAAATACAATACTTGTTCATGGCACTTAGAAATGTATTTTAAATATATTTATTTTTAATAGGGTATAATAACAGCTGTGACCGCTCTCCCATCTGACAGCGCTCATCTCTCAGTTATCAAATCAGACTACTCTGGAGAAAAAATGGGCAAGGATTTCAGTCTGTAGATGTGCAAAGCTGGTAGAGACATACCCTAAAAGACTGGCAGCTGTAATTGGTGGTTCTACAAAGTATTGACTCAGGGGGCTGAATAATTACCCACACCCCACTTTTCAGTTATTTATTTGTAAAAAATGTTTGGAATCATGTATGATTTTCGTTCCACTTCTCACGTGTACACCACTTTGTATTGGTCTTTCACGTGGAATTCCAATAAAATTGATTCATGTTTGTGGCTGTAATGTGACAAAATGTGGAAAAGTTCAAGGGGGCCGAATACTTTTGCAAGCCACTGTACGTAGCTGCTCAGGCTACTGTTGTTAGGACTCCCTTGCAGACAATGTTTGTTTTGCTCCTCTCCTGCTGAGTGTCTACTCAATGTAGGTGGAGTTGACCAACAGGAACTTAAAAGGGTACCATCTAAAGTCCATACTGATATGGTCATCTCAGAGACAAACTGACCTCTTGACTGCCTTTGTGGTGTCGCTGCTTTGCATCTTAAATGGAATTATCTGACAAGAATGGCTTTCTGTGCAGTAGAGAAGTCTTTGCTTCAGTTTTGGTTTTAGGCATTTTCTAGTATTTTATTACCCCGTTACTGCACTAAACAGCAGGTAGGTGTGTCTGTGTATTGCGCTCACACATTTTTCTATGTTCTCTAGCATCAGCTGATAACTTAGGACTCGACCCTTTTTGAGTAACTGTAGTCATGGCTGGCTCCAGAAAAACAAGATTCCGATGACGACAAAGCTAATGTGGAAACCAACGGGCAATGCGGTAGTGGCTGTCTATCTTTTATACACAGTCTACACCTGCTCAGATGAGAATGGAGAAGAGACTGAAGAGACTTAGACTGAATGGCAGGGGCGTAGTGTAAGTTCTTTCTTAATATTTAGAAAGAGAACAACATAGCTGATGTAAACTTCTCATTAGAAATCTTTATTAAGTCACATCGATATGGAATGGCACAGCATTTTCACTTTATCCTAAAGGACTCACATGAAATGTTGAAAGTCATCAAAGCTGCTCCATATATACAAATAATTAAAATCAATAAAGTAGCTTTTAAAAGAAAAATCATTATAAAAAAAAAAAAAAAAAAAAAAAGAATGTACAAACTCCTCCCCAAGTTTATAATCCCATATAGTTTTTTTAATGTACAGGTTGAGGTTCACTAGTGTTGATCAGTTGTGTGTTAGTTCCCTCTCCCTCCGCTTGTTTTGACCTCACGTCTTGATGAGCCCCTCTAGAAAGTCTTTTTCAACCATCTCCTCAATGTTTTGTCGAGCTCGACTCCAGAACACTTTCTGGCTCTCCAGTTTGTGGCCCTCCTTGTGGCTGGGGAAAGAGGCATCTGTGCGGTTGTGAGCGTAGGCGGGGCCTGAGCGGCTGCTGGCCTTGCTGCTGAACACCTGGCTGAGCAAGTTGAAGAAGGGCAGCAGCTGCTCCATACTGCGGATCACGTAGAGGGTCAGCATTAGGTGACCTGGCTCCCAGGACAGGGTTTGGGTGGAGCAGTCCTCTTCTGGGTTTTTCTATGAGGAGGAGGCAAATAATTTACTGAAGCTGAATATTCACCTGCCAACCCGCAAAAACTACAATTTGCAAAACAGCCTCTTTTAACAAGCACTTTCCTCTTTGTAAAAGGCACTCATTTATCTTCATTATTTAATAACCTGTGCAGACAAGAGAAGATGAGATACCTTGGCTCGTTTCCTCAGCAGCTTCACTAGTCGGACAATGTAGGGCTTAAACTCTCTCTGGTGAATCCCCTGACGTCTCACTTCCAACCCCGAATCGTCTGACGCCTCTGGGATGAAGGCCCAGCGATACCTGTAATGAGGCGTGACATACTCAGATTGACTCAGAACAGCTTTAAAGGAGTGAAATTCACATAATCAATTATCACAATGTACCCTTCCACATCTCAAATACTGACACACAGGCACACACTTCTACCTAAACAAATTACAGTGGGGCAAAAAAGTATTTAGTCAGCCACCGATTGTGCAACTGATTGTTTCAACTGTGAGAGACAGAATGTGAAAAAAAAAATCCATGAATCCACATGGTAGGATTTGTAAAGAATTTATTCGTAAATCAGGGTGGAAAATAAGTATTTGGTCAATAACAAAAATACAACTCAATACTTTGTAACATAACCTTTGTTGGCAATAACAGAGGTCAAACGTTTACTATAGGTCTTTACCAGGTTTGCACACACAGTAGCTGGTATTTTGGCCCATTCCTCCATGCAGATCTTCTCGAGAGCAGTGATGTTTTGGGGCTGTCGCCGAGCAACACGGACTTTCAACTCCCGCCACAGATTTTCTATGGGGTTGAGGTCTGGAGACTGGCTAGGCCACTCCAGGACTTTCAAATGCTTCTTACGGAGCCACTCCTTTGTTGCCCGGGCGGTGTGTTTTGGATCATTGTCATGTTGGAAGACCCAGCCTCGTTTCATCTTCAAAGTTCTCACTGATGGAAGGAGGTTTTGGCTCAAAATCTCACGATACATGGCCCCATTCATTCTGTCCTTAACACGGATCAGTCGTCCTGTCCCCTTGGCAGAAAAACAGCCCCATAGCATGATGTTTCCACCCCCATGCTTCACAGTAGGTATGGTGTTCTTGGGATGCAACTCAGTATTCTTCTTCCTCCAAACACGACGAGTTGAGTTTATACCAAAAAGTTCTACTTTGGTTTCATCTGACCACATGACATTCTCCCAATCCTCTGCTGTATCATCCATGTGCTCTCTGGCAAACTTCAGACGGGCCTGGACATGCACTGGCTTCAGCAGCGGAACACGTCTGGCACTGCGGGATTTGATTCCCTGCCGTTGTAGTGTGTTACTGATGGTGACCTTTGTTACTTTGGTCCCAGCTCTCTGCAGGTCATTCACAGGGTCCCCCCGTGTGGTTCTGGGATCTTTGCTCACCGTTCTCATGATCATTTTGACCCCACGGGATGAGATCTTGCGTGGAGCCCCAGATCGAGGGAGATTATCAGTGGTCATGTATGTCTTCCATTTTCTGATGATTGCTCCCACAGTTGATTTTTTCACACCAAGCTGCTTGCCTATTGTAGATTCACTCTTCCCAGTCTGGTGCAGGTCTACAATACTTTTCCTGGTGTCCTTCGAAAGCTCTTTGGTCTTGGCCATGGCGGAGTTTGGAGTCTGACTGTTTGAGGCTGTGGACAGGTGTCTTTTATACAGATGAGTTCAAACAGGTCCCATTCATACAGGTAACGAGTGGGGGACAGAAAAGCTTCTTACAGAAGACGTTACAGGTCTGTGAGAGCCAGAGATTTTCCTTGTTTGAGGTGACCAAATACTTATTTTCCACCCTAATTTACGAATAAATTCTTTACAAATCCTACCATGTGAATTCATGGATTTTTTTTTCATATTCTGTCTCTCACAGTTGAAGTGTACCTCTGGTGCAAATTACTGACCTCTGTCATCATTTTAGGTGGGGGAACTTGCACAATCGGTGGCTGACTAAATACTTTTTTGCCCCACTGTATGTCTGTTATTGAGTCCCTGATGATGACATGCAAGCTAGTGTCTGTACTGACATCTGAAACTGAGGCAGGCTCTCGGGAGGCAGCGCCAAGGCCAGATCCAGAAGCTTGCAGGCAGAGAGATAGAGGTTGAGCCAGCGTTGACTGTTGTAGGAGGTGGAGAAGCCGTTCCCTCCAGAATAGGTGGTCTCTAGCCCAGCCACAGATGGCCCGGATGTCCTACAGGTGAACAGGGTTTTGTTTAAAAAACAAAAAAACAGGAAGACAGGAGTGAGTTGTCTGTGATGTACATTTACCATCACAGACCAGTTTGTTATAACAAGACATTGTATACCTTGATATGTCCTCATCTGCTGTCAGCTCCTGCTCCATCAGTAGAAACACCTGAACCTGCAACATACAAATGTGTGAGTGCATCAGTTTGGGTAAAACACAGGCACAGCTGCAGCAGGGGTCAGATTTTATGTAGCCTGTATTGCTAACCAGCTCAGTGATCATGGTGGGCCACAGAGAGGTGAGGTGCTGAGGTGACATGCGCAGCAGCAGCACTCTGAAGAACAGGAACACCTGAGCATGAAGGATGGGCACCTGAGGCAGACGCAAGCTCTCCACGAGACGCTCTGTGGACACACACGTTAGAAGAAAAAATACCTAATAACTTCAGCTGGGCTTTCAGGCGACAGATAATATTAAGGAACTTCAGAGTGGTGTTTTCTGTGTGAGGTTACCTTGTATGTCAGGCAGATATTTCTGATACTGGTCCACTTCGCTGCTGTAGATGGTGAAGGCCAGACGTTTAAGCAGCATGGCCCTCTGCTCCAGCTCAGCATCTCTGTTGGTGAACAGACTCAGGGAACTGCTCTGGGCTACAGCCACCCGAGCTAACAGGAACACACACACACACAAATGTGACGTGTTATTACTTCACCTGCCACAGTCTTTTAGCTTTTAATATCTGTAACATATTAGAATGTTTTGAGCCGTCAGTAAGTGGAGGGAGGGGGGAGTGGTCTGATAAATGATCTGTGACTGCACCCAGTGATACATCTCCAAATTCTAATAGGGAAACTAGCTTACTCATGAGGTCTCTGAATGTGGTCTTGTCATGAGTCATCAAGTGGTCAATGATCGCTCTCCAGCTGCAAAAATGAGGAAAATTATGGAATAATTTCTACAAGCACAGCTTTGTTATATTTGGCAACAGATGCAAAACTAAACATAGTGAAGCTTTTACTTTAAAATCTCTCTCTTATGTAGATGAAGTGTCTTTGTTTATAATTCTATCCCCCTTCAATTGTGATCTCTTAAGTGCATTTCTCTCTTGTAATAACTTGCATTACAGCTGTACAAGTCTTCACCCACACACAGTTAGTTTCCTCTCCTTCCTACTCACTGGCTGACGCAGGAGGAGTCCATCTGGAAGAAGGTGTGGTCCATGAAGAGGTCGAAGGCCTCCTTCTTCCAGGCACGCCGGGTGTACTGATACCCACTTAGACTGCTCAACAGTTGGATACAAGCCCGGTAGCTGGGGGCGTTGTGAGCGCTGTCAGAGAAAAATTAGGAATGACCAGGATGTGAAGCATCCATGCAGACATTCAATGCGTTTTATTATTGATTATCATTACTAAATTTTTTTTTTTTTTTTAAAAGAAGAATTTACATAGTGTTATTTCTCAATGAGGACAAAAGCAGCACACAATACAAAGAAGCTCATCCACACCTGTGGTTGCGGAGGTAGGGAACTACGTAGTGCATGATATTAACCAGCAGCGGAATCACCTTCTCCTTCTCATCACTGTAGAACACCATGTCCAACAGATGAGCCAGCACCTGGCGGATACAGCCAACATTCATTGTGTTGTTTACATCAAAATCTTAGTAAATGGGACAAAACCAAGCAACATTTTTCAAAAGTAGAGAGCAGATAGTTGCGGCCACTGAGCCTCAACACCTGCTTCCTGTGTTGTTTGGTTGTAGGAAAAAAAAAAAGCCATAAGACAGAGACGGGGGGGGATCCACCCAGGTGAGCAAACATTTTTAAATAACATGCATGTTCTGATGAGTACAGAAGTTAAAGTTGATTATGATAATGCTTTAAAATGACCGCTCAATTAACTGCTGAGTGATGCTTCCAAAAGAAGTTGTAAAAACCACATCACACCAAAGAGACTTAAACTGAAGCATCCTTGAATACCATCCAACCACTGCATTGTGCGTTTTTTATGCTGTCATAGTTTCCAGTGCTTGCACACCTTAATATTCTTCTTGAAACAGTAAGTTTCTCATTCATTTGTGCATATTAAGGTTTTGGACATAGTAGCATGCTAAACAGCGCTCGCACAGTTTCCCGCTCTTTGGCTCTTTATTTACAAACCACATCACACATCAAACATGTTACTGATATGATACATATTTGACTGCATACTAACTTTCTTTTTGCTTAAATAAATGTGTTTTTCACAAAAGTCATGTACACTCCACATTTTGTCACATTCTTTCTGCCATTAGGTACTTTTATCCAAAGAGTGAAAAATAAGAAATGACCATCACACTACTCACCAGCTACCAGATGCATAGACTGCAGTGCAGGACATATTTGATGAACTGCCTTATATGCATCCATCCATCTATAAACTGCATCCATGAAGCATGGGCAATATCTGCGTAATGAGCTCCACTCTGAGCTAAAACAGCCAAAACATTGGAGGTGGCCACCGATTTCAATTATCCACCTCCTCCAAAGCATAACACTTAACTCAGCACATGAATTTATTGGTTCATTAATAATGGTTTAAGAGTTTGAGAGGTGGTTATAAATCAGCTCTAAGAAGTTCAGATGGACCGTGGGGGTGTGCTTGATAACGACAGGCCTAAACATTGCTGGTAAATATGAGCGAGAGCAGTTTGAAGCATAATCAAGACGAACAGTGGAATGACTGATGGCACTGACTGATGGCTTGAGAAACAAAGACAGGGTTGAACTGAGTCACAGACACTCAGGTGTTTTACCTCGGCCAATAGCGTGAGGGCGTGCACACTGTACACTGATGGAGTGAAGCTGGAGGCCTCCATCACTGTGAGCATTAAATCTACAAAACACACATACCAAACATTAGCAGCAGCTACACAACAGATAATAACACATCCACGCTGAAGCACCCCAAAACTATTCACATTTCACATGTTTTCAGACATGTTAGCTCCTGTGAACACAAGTTTATACGTGCTTTGCTTGAGCTGAGTTACGTTAAGAATTATTGTCTGGCATTCAGATTAAACCCGAAAATGTTAGCTACATTTATGACTCTGCTATCTGAATTCACAGAATTACCGAAATCATCTTTACAAAAAAAAAAAATCAAGACGTGAAAAGGAAAACCAAGAAACACATTAAACCATCCATGGCAGAAGCAGAGAATGTAGTTGGTGTCAAGGCCAGACATGTTTAGTGTGACTATCAAGCAACATAGCTAACAGCCTTTTCATGTATGATCGTAAAGTTCAGGCAGCGCACCTTCTACATCAGCTTCCAGGTTGGTTCCATCCACAACGATCTGAGGAGAAGGTTTCACCTCCAGGTTCCTCCTCAGCCACGTGGTTTGCTCCAACGAGGAGCCTGCAATCGTCCCAATAGCCTCCACCACTTTATGGGTCACGTCCTGAACATACAAATGATTTTGATTCCCTCAGTGTTCTTGTTGTGCTTAATTTGATTGTATCCAGCACGTTATAATCCGGCATGTCTGTAGAGCATGGACTTGTCACATTATTATCTACAATCTGGCTGCAGTACCTACCTGCAGCTCTCTCTGGTCCTTCTTGCTCTCCAGATTAGGGTTCTTCAAAATGAACTCGTTTAGAACTCTGGAGAAGAAAAACAAAGGAGCAAAGGTATTAAATAAGTTAAAATTAAAAACTGTATTTTGGAAAATCCTGACAGAGACCTTTATTTACCCCAGTTACAAAATAAAAGAGACATTTTGTTGAAGCAGGACTCTATCAGAGTAAGCTGTATCTTGTTTGCTTAGTATAACTGGTTCTACTTGCCCTGTTAAATTTATAGCATTAAGACTTTCTTTAACTATTTCAAAATAAAAGCCTTCTAGAGCTAAACTGGACAGAAACACAGAAAACAGCTTTATACAAAGAATGACAAAGCAAAGTGAATCATACCACTGTTTACTCAGTTTATGTTTACTGGACTACTGTAACACCCAGGAGAGAAACGTACCCCAATATGAGAAACTGTCCTGGAGCGGGCAGGCCCAGCTGTATAGAGTCCTTCAGCAGTGCCAACAGAGATGGCCAGCTATCAACCAAACTGGAAACAGGAATCCTAACACAGAAAGAGGCAACATCATAAATTCAGAGTGGTTAGTTGTTGTAATTATACACACAAGGAAAGAGTGTATTCTATGTATATCGGAATTCAACAGATATGGTGTCTAATTATAGAATTATGTGAGAAGCTGTGTACTCACCTCTGGACATAAGAATAGAAGAACTGCAGCATGCAGACCTCTAGAGAGAGGTGCTTCTGGAAAGCAGAAAAAACAGTTATTGTAATGACTGAACTCTAACTGAAAGACTTCAAGTTATCCTATGAGAAAAGGTATCAAAATTAAAAAGCGCCCCTCTAAAACAAACTGTAAAGCCTCTGAAGCAGAAAATCATGGCAACAATTACCACAGTTCTTCATTTTTACTGACATAAATCATAATAGTCTCTTGATATTCACACGAGTACATTCCTGTCCTAGCATTGTTATGCAAAATTTAGAAGTGAGACAAAAACAGATAAAGACTGGCTTGAGCAACAAACACCAAAACACCAACCTTGTCCTTGGCGATAGCAGGCGGCTGTTTCAGGACCTCTTTGACTGTTTGCATAACAGTCTCAGTGCGCATGGCGCTGACAGAGCGAACCAGTTCAACTAGCAGCAGCTGCTCTTCACTGGCTACAGGAATCACCTGAAAGAAAGTCATTCAGACTCAATGGAAGAAATACAATGATTTCAAGAGTGTAATCAAATTGAGGCATACTGGACCCTGGTTAAACACTCCTATTAAGAGAAAGAGAACAAATGTGAAAATATATAACTTCAGCATGCTTTTAGAAATAACCACACTTTTTCCATTTACTACAGCAAATAGGAAAAATATTTTGTGTTATTTAAATAGCTTCAAATGGGGGCATTGAGACAATCGTCCACATTTTAATTGTGTATACCTTATTTCTGACTGGAGTCTTGACCTGTTTCCTCTCATTCCAAACGTAGGCTATAGCTGCCATGAAATGAGCGCCATGATTCATGGAGATTGGACCCAGCAGCTCTAGGATCTGCTGACGGAGGTTCTGCAGGAACAATGCACAAACATTAACCATACTTCTACCATCAACATCCTATAATTTCAGTCTATCTTGCAGAGCTCTGATTTCTCCATGATACAGCTGCAAACAGTTTACTTCCCTAAAAGTTCTTGGCTCACATGTCATATTCAAATATGTATAACACGCAACTTTCCACAGTGAGCATATAAGTGACACAATAAACTGTTAAAGAACATTTAAACTGGGCCTTGCACTTCGGATATGTAAAGTCGGTTACAAAAGTAACCAAGTTATTTAGTCCTAATTATTCCTCCATCAGGGACTCGGGGCCTGTAATAGTTACAAGTTATTTCAATTGCAGGATACGATTCACCACGATATCTCTGCGAAATTACATTTTCCATCCCACCTCAGTAAAACATGAAATGTTATCTGCAAGGGGCAAATAATTATAACTGCAGAAAGAAAATCCTTAAGCACCAATAATGAGATTCTGTTTTAGTATTGCTTTATGAGTTATAGAGCCAAGCAGCAACTCTTCAGGTTAGGTAACAACACAAGGTTAACAGGCTATCTGGCTTTATCTGGGCCCAACTTGCAGAATTTACTGCGTCTTTGCTCATGCCTACAAATCATTGTTTCGATTTAAACCAACTATTAAGAGCAGCATCACTTCACTGGGATAGATCACCACATTAACTTACAGTGCTTGCTCCAGACCTGTCGACAGACCAGATACTAAATAATCAGATCACTGTAACAGCTCTACTTCTTTCCCACATGAGTTGAACGGGTAAACCAAGAATCAATAGAGCCAGCTCTTGAGTAGTCAGATAACTAAGGAGAACAAGACCAAGATAAAACTCCATTATTCAAGTTTCTGGTCGATACTTGGTCTCTGTGTCTGTGCTGATGCCAAAGGCATTTCAGATCATCTGTGAAAGAAAAAACACTTCTGAAGGTAAGTTATCTGAAATAAAATCTATTAATGGAAATCTTCTAAAAGTCTTAATATTAGAGGCTCCTTTCACCCAATTCAGTCAATTTGAGCAGTCTAACTATGAGACCAGACTGACTAGACAACCATGAATACATTTCAACTTATATACCTTAGTGGAGCCAAGGTTGATGTTAGATGTGGAAGCAGCAGAGGCAGCAGCTGGCTTGTCAGAGTTATCAGCCTGGTGGAGGACACTCCAAAGGAGGGTGACAGAAGACATGATGGTGTGGAGGATGGACAAAATGCCTGATCGAGCCTCAGCCAGGTGCTTCTGATCAACACTCACTTGTAACTAAACAGCAGAACATACAGCAAGACACTGAATGCTGGTATACTGCAAAGCTTTAGACAATGAAACAAAAAATGTGTAAAACCTCATTATGATTATCCTCACTAATGTATCAAATAAGGAAACCACTATTCTAAAATATAGGGGAGGCATTGCTTTGTGTAAATGAGTCTATGTAAAGTCTGTGTAAATGTTCACTGAGGTATCAGAATGCAGTCTGCTGCAATCATGTGGTGCATGATGCCCTCACCTGGTGGTACTGGGAGGTGGGATCCAGTAGGCAGTAATGGATGATGGCTGTCACGCCCTCTAGCAAAGTCAGAATCAGGTCAGGAGGAATGCAGAGAGCCATCCACTGTGGTCTAAAAAGCACAGAGAATAAGCAGTTTAAACATGAAATATTTCAAATGAACAAAAAAGCACAACATTTTACACAATTATAGAGGCATTTTAGAGAAAATTACTTGCAAGTGAATCACTACATAAGATGGTCAAGGCTGCCCTCTGGTGACCAAGCCATGCCATGGCATTTTAATGCACTGTACTGCTGATCTGTTACATAGTTAACAAGATCCATCTAGACATTAATACCTGGTGTCAGTGATCCCGGTCTCATAGCGGTACTGCTGGAGAAGATTATCCAGGTTCCTGCACAGCTGCAGAGTGACCGAGGCCACAACCCTCCTTAGGACTCTCCCCATGTAGGGTAGTGTGGCTGTGATGAGTCCGATCCACTGTGGGTGCATCTTGCACGCGTGGTGCTGATGCAAGGCCCTGATGACCGAACAAAGGAACATACCCTGTGCTGTGATAGGCTGTCCATGGAGGTACTGCAGTGATGTCATTGGCTGCTGAGGGTTGACATGCTCCACTTCCCCACCCAATATCTCAAACCCTGCTCCAACACTGCCTCCAGTCCCTCCACCTCCTACCCCTCCTACTACAGGTTCTGCTCCTTCATCAGCTGGCAGAAGGACCCTGTGCTCAAGCACAACAAGACTCTGCAGCAGTCTGAGCAGCTGGGCCTGGACTGCACTACAGCTGTCTATCTGGTCTTCTGACAGGTTGATAACGCTGTCCTCAGATAGACCTTCTTCCACTGTGGCCATGTTGACCCCTGCCACCCTCTGTTCGTGCCATTTCTGAGCACTGAATATGGAAGAGAGAAGGCAGTGTAGAACCACCTTCTGAACTTTGCACTTAGAGAGGACATCACTTATAAAACTAGCAAAGCCCTTCGCTGAGCCACCTGTGACTTTGGCTAGCTCGCTGAAAAGGAGAGTTAAAACCTCCACACTGGTTAACTGCATGGCCCGGTTCCCTGCCAAGTCCTGAGGGCCTGCAGGCACATGAGCAGAGTAATAACTTCTTAGGAAGTAGAGACAGAGTGAGATGATGATCTCCAGGTACATGGCACTGCGGAATGAATGGGAGTGGGAGTCCTGGGAAATGGGGCAGTAAAAGTCTTTGCCCATGACAGAAACACGGTGACGGGCTAGGAGGTTTTGAAGCAAAGACAGCTGTGGGGTGTAGGTGTTGTTGATGCTGGTGGTGGAGATGGCGCTCACAAACCCGGAGGGAGCAGCTCTAAGCATGGCTGCAATGGCTGACAGGGCGTGGAGTGCCCGGGAAGAGTCATAAAGCTGGAGGTAGAGGAGGACGTGCTGGTAGAGGGGGTGGATGTTAAAACGAGGTGGGGCAGAGGATGATCTGCGTCCTGTAACGCTGACACCCCCAACAGTCATCCCAGAGCCCCCGCTGGGAGAGCCTGTGTCGCTCTCTATCTCTGACACCTCACCTTCCCCGCAGCTGTACCAGTTTTCTAGATCTAAACTATCACCAAAGAAAATACTGGGTGGGCGCAGTTTGTCTGCTTGATTTGCCTTCCTCTGTCTCTCCTCTTCCTTCCTCTTAATCTTCTTGATCTTTGGCTTTGCCCCTGGAGACTTGTCTGCCAGCTTCTCCATAATTTTCCCTTTAAGGCTAAGCTGGATGCTGCTATGGCTACGTTTGCGGGCCTGAGAGTCATCCACCTGAAGGGTGTGGTCTGGGGTGGCCGGGTTAGAGCTGTCTGGCAAAGTGACAATGGAAGGAGAGGAACTATGGCGGGTAATGCCCTCTTTGTGCTGTCCGTCTACTGACGCAACAGCTGGTGTGATGGTGAGAAATTCCAGTGTGCCTTCAGCCAACATCTCCGGCACAGTCTGGTGGTTGGAACAATGAGGAAGCCCAGAGTCCAGGCGGGTACCAATGGATATATCCGAGGAGGTGCTGTCAGTGTCAGTTTGGGGCCAGTTTTCAGGTGGATATGATACTTCAAGAGAGCCGTCATCAACTAGCTGTAGAACTCTGTCGATGAGTTCACCTAAAACACAAGACACAACTTCCTCTATAGAATCCTCAGAGGGGTCATCTGAGGATCCAGGTTGTGGGTCTGAGCCATTTATCATGCATTTGACTCCCTCTGGTTCCTCAAAGCTGCCATTTTCCACTGTAGAAGAATGAGAACCAGTGGAGTCTGAACTCTGAGGCTCCCCCTGTTGGTGAGCAGGCTGATATTCACCAGCTAGATGCAAGTTCTCACTGCTCAGACTCATTATGGACAGGCTGTCACTCAATGGGTTTACAGTCAGGCAGAATGGCTCCATGTCACCCACTGTCAAACCTCGGAGATCCTCTTGTCCAACCCTCTCACTCTGGATCTGACTGAAGTCTAAGGAAAAGTAAGGAGGAGATAAAAGGAATATTTACATAAAGAACCAAAGTGAAGCCAAAGTTCAAAAAGACAGTTAAAGGTTAGTGCTCACTGTCTGAGAAGCCAGAGTCTCTGTTGTAAATGGGTTCTGATAGCTCCCGTTCAGGCGGTTCAGGGAATACTTGGGCTAAGTGGCGCTGCGCCTGCACCCTCTGAATGGAGACTCGGTGGGTCTTGGGATGGAGCAAGAGGAGGAGGAGTGGTTCAAGGACCCGGGCAATGTCATGTCTTTGAAGGACCTGATTCAGCCAAGCCCGACCAACTGCACTGGTACATGGATCCCAGTAGCTCAGGCAGTCCAGCATTATGAAGAGAGATCTGAGGGATAAAGACAACAGTAAGACAAAAAAGGTAAGAAAAGGAATTTAAGAAAAAGGGGTCATCAAATCTACTAATGGTGGATACTTTCATCAGCACAATTTCCATATGATCAGCAGTTTCACATGTACCTGTCAAATGTGCGACTAAACGGAGAAGACTTGGTGATGTTCAAATCTCGCGTTAAATGCCACAGCACAGAGAATTTAACGTGGGCCTCCAGATGAATTTGCTGAAACAGAAACATGCTTCAGCATGGATTTCTTTTATCTGATTTTTGCCTGGTAATGTGAGCACTATGCTGACCTTGTCCCTGTGCATGAGTTGCTGGCTGATGACATCCTCGCAGATGCTGGAGGAAGGAACGAGGTTGTGAAGCTGGTAGAAAAGTTCCACACTGCGCTGATGGTGCTGAGGGGTTCCCTCATTCAGCTGGTCCCACAAAATCAGAGCCACCGACTGAGCAAAACATTAAATGGGGTTAAAAAAAATAAAGAAAAAAAAGCCAAATAGTTCCACTGCAATCTGGAACCAGATCTCTACCTTGAAGAAGTCTGTCTTGTCAGCAATGTGCTTTAGGATTCCCTGAGTGAGCGGCGGCCTGATGACTACAGCCACTCGACCCTGGCTTGGACTCATGGGCTGGGTGGACTCGGAGCTGGCGCCAGATGCCACACTTTCAGCAGTAACCATGGCAACAGACTGGGTAAGCCCAACTAGGTCCATGAGGAGGGATATGGCTACACATTGCAGGCTGAAGTCACTGGCCAGGCAACAGGCATCCATCAGCGTCTGGAGCCACAGCGGGAGCCGGACCTGCTCACTCTCTGGATGGATGCAGGAGGGACAGAAAACATGTTAAAGACTTAACATGAATTCGTGTCAACAAACTTTCCTTGTTCTTATTTACAATGATGTACAACTGTATGCACCCATTCGTGCATTTATTAACATAGACTGCACCTACCAAGCAGTTCTTCCTGTCTGGGTGAAGACTTGAGATTCCCCTCTGCGATGTAGACGGGGAAACTGGAGCATTCAAGGAAGAGTTGGCAGGCAGCCGTGAAGGCAGCAATGCACTCTTTCTGGACCCTCCCAGAGCCCGAGCAAACCTCTGCATGATCACCATTCTGGGAGCTCTCTGAAACCAGGAGCCCTGATTGTGTCACTTCGCCTCTGTGACCCTCGACTTTGTTCACCTGCCCTGGGATAATGTATAAGGTAATGAGGCGGGAGAGAAACTGCTGGAAGTGCTCCAGACAGCATTGCATGACTGGTTTGTCCAGAGGTTTAGAATGACACGGGCCTGAGGAGCGACGGCCTGTTCTGACTGTGGAGTGCGGATGAGGGGTGTGCTCTGCCTCTTCAGGAACGTCTCCTTGGTATTGGACAAACTCTGTGAAGCCACTCTCAGAGCGACAGCTGGGAGTGTTTTCCACATCCTCGAAGACATCCTCAGTGCCAGGGCCCTCCAGAGTGGAAGGGAGAGTCTATCAAAAAAAAAAAAAGACAAAGGAAGAAAGATCGGCAAAAATGCAGGCATTATCCATCTGTAAGTGAATTATTTTCTGAAAAACTCTCAGATTTCTTATTAATGATTTTTTTTTCTATACAAAACCAAAACAAAGGTATTAAGCTGAATGAAGGGTGTAGAGATGTTTTGAAGAATCATCATGGACACTGTCACAGCAGACCCTTTGAAGTATAATTAGAAATTACATCTAAAATAGGACATCACAAATTTATCTAATAGCATTTTTTACTCCATAAGGCATTGCAGGAAATGGTAAGACACCATATGGCAAAATTTGTTGAAGTTGCAGTTTTTGCTGCAAGTTACAGAATTTGTTTCTCATTTGCAACTTACTGATATAACTTGGTTTATTACTGATATAACACTGCTCAAGTAACTCAATCTCCACCTATAATATAATCTGAAGACACTTCCAGGAAGTGCAGTGTATCGTTCATATAGTGACTTGAGCAGAAATTTACAGCCTTTGTCCATAAGAAATATGCACTCTGTTCAGTAAATAATCACTATGTGCTTAGCTATTAGTTAAAATAGTGTTAGCCTTGCAGCAGACACATAAAGTTTATGACTACACTGGTCTTTATATAGTAAGGCTGCGTACACAGCTGCTGGGCCTGATCTGAGGGAGCATCCTGCTGCAGCGAGACTGACAGACTGAAGTTCTTACATTTCTTTATTCCGGCCAACCTTTGGGGGCCTCGAGGCTTCCTGGGATATATTTTGAGTGAGGTAGCGTGTACATTATGGAGCTTGGACTCAGATGGCATGTTTGCTAGAACGTTCTCTATATGCCCCTCAGAGTGGGTGTAGGGGTGGGGTGTTAACAGTATTCAATGGATGTATGCAGAATGTTTCCACTCTGATGGATATGGCAAACCCCAGAGGCATCGCGAGCTAGTTTATTCCTCTACTTCCTCAGAGGAAAAAGCGAGCTGGGCTCAGCTGTTGGGGAACCATCTTCTGCCTTTCTACTTGTCCTCTTTCAAGCCCCTCATGGGTCTCTCTCTCTCTCTTTCTCTCTCGCTCTCTCAACAGTCATGGCCCTCTCCAGCTCTGAGCACTGGACTGACTGAACTTTAAATCATGGCTCACTAGGCTTACAAACACTTAAAACAACCAGGTTGTTGGACAGGGACCAGAAGGACCTCAACAGCCGAAAGCAGCATTTGTTCTGAATAATCTTCAAATGACTTGTGTCGAGGGAGCGTGGAATGGCAGGGCCACCCAGCCAAAGACAGCACAGGCCAGAGGGCTGGCAGGAGGCACCAAGAGGCCCTGTTCATGGACCAGGACACACCATCAGAGCCTAAGCTGATGAGTTTTTGGCCAATAACTTGTAGGGAAAGCCAGTCAAATTAAGGTTTGATCCTTGTGTTTGGCAGCAACAGGGTCTGTTTTTTTTAAAGGATCAGAGACTAAACTAAATGATCAACAGAGCTTGGCAGAACACTGACTTCTCTTTTAGTACTTTATTTTTAACTTTGAATCTCTTTACTGTCATTAACCCCAACACTTTCCAATTATTATCTTTTTCCCTTTATCAGGAACTCCAACTCCCTTTTACACCTCTGAAACATTTTGAGACATTGTAATCACCTGTTTGTCCTCTGTGTCTCTGTTTTTGTCCCTTGCTGAGTTTGATGGCTTGCCGATAGAGCTGGAGAGGCCCTGAGCTTGAGGGCCAGATGGCAGGGCCAGAGGGGAGACCAGTGGAGGTTGCACCTTGCTGAGAATCTTGGAGCACAGACGGAGGCAGTGGGTGAGCTCGCCGAGGCCCAGGGCCTGCAGGTGACAGGTCAGGGCTGCTACCATCCGCAACAGCAGTTGAGGGAGATGCTCTGTCTGGATTTCTATGTACGTCTCCTAAAAAGGTGCAAGGGACCAAAACAGAACTGAGTTGTGGAACTGAATATAATTACTGTGCATTTGAAGGGCTTAGAGGGGAACGTGATATGAAGTTATTACGCCTGTTAGCTATGCTGATGCTGGGCTTTAACTCTACAAAATTGTTAAAAGAAGACAGTTTGCTTGATTAAATATTGTTAAATACAAATTCATATATACGACTGAGTATCAAAGGGCAAGTCAGTGGAATTTTTGTGTGCTTTCTTTTTAACTTACATGAGGTGTGACCAAAAAAAGTTACAGGCCCACAAATATCAAAAAAAGTACCCGATTTAATTTGTCTGAGCTCGTTCATCTTCTTGTGCACCACTTCCACTGCTGCTGCTATTTTTATTGGCTGTATGGAAATCCCATAATGACCACCGTGTACGTCAAACATCGAGCTAAGCTGAGCAGTATTCAGGAACCAGGAGCAGGATTGTTATGATTGTTGTTAATTTAGAGTTTGACTACCGACCTGAGACATCTGAAAAGGGACATTCAGTGGAACCACCCACCACATCGTAATGTTTGTTTACCACTGCAACACAATCTTCGCTCACAACTGGCACTACATGCCACATTATGGCAAGAAATCACTGTTTTGACACACTGGAGGAGATCCAGTACATCACAGAGGCACAAGTGCAAAGGGAGAGAACAGGTCTTCCTCTGAGGGACCTAAAAATAGCAGCAGCACTAAAAACAGTCTGGAAGAGCAGGGAAAAAAAACATTTTAGACCAGAAAATTTGAATGTTCCTATTTGTTTATGATCACACCTTGAATCAATAAATTTAGTGTTGTATCGTTTCAGTGAATGACCATGTGCTAATTCTAAAGAAGAAAGAAGTGGAAAATGCTATTTGATACTGTTTATCTGTTTATGTGTGTGCATCTTATATAAAGTCTAAATAAGAAAATAAAACTATCAATTCTAAAAATTTTTTACACATCAGAACAGGACAGAATTGGGTAAACACAACCGGATATGAACAACACATGATGTCATTTATTTATTTTACAAGCAAATAAGCCAAAATACAGAAGCAGTGTGAAAGCCAAAGTATATTCTAATTTTTAACAGCTTGTAAGCTAGTCCCCTTTAGAAGAAAAAACATGAAGAAATATTTTTTTGTCTCATCTGTCTATCAAAATGTGGAGGAATTTGGCCCACTCTTATTCATAATGTTGCCCTAGGTTGTTAAGGTTTGGAGGCATCTATTTATGTACAGCTCTCTTAAAGTCACGCAAAAGCATTTCAATCAGGTTGAGATCAGACTGTGATCGGGCCATTGCAACACCTTGATTCTTTTCTTTTTCAGCCAGTCTGTTGTATTTTTGGGGGGGATCATTATTCTATTACATGCCCCAGTTTCAGTCAGGCTTTAGCTGTCGGACAGATGGCCTCACATTTGACTTTCCAGAGTGTACTTTATTTTTATTTTAACTCGTTTGCATTTTTCTGTGTAATTTGGAATATGAACTACTTTAGGACGTGGTAAATCCCCCCCACCCCCTTTTTTAATCTGTAGTGGTTTAGTCCAGAGCCTGTTTGGCCTTGGCTTAACCTGTTAAATGCTAATTGGTCAGCTTGTTTATTTGTGAATGTGTGATTGGTCCACTTGGATTTCTTCTGTTTCCTGTTTTTTTATTTAAACACAAACTGTTTGATATTTTGTAATGACCCTGATGAAGGTCGAAAGCAGAAACACATTTGTCAACCAATAAAGTTGTTCACTAATAATTTAAGTTTCGTTGGAGTCTTCACGTCATCAGATATTTGTATTCTCCATGCACCTTGGAAGTAGGTGCAGTTGTGCCAGAAAAAATTGCTGGTTACTCACGTTTGACTCAAGAATACTTTGTTATACAGAGGAATTCATGGTGGACTCAATGACTGTAAGGTGTCCAGGTCCTGTAGCTGCAAAATCAAATCATCACCCCTCCACCATCGTGGTTGAAAGTTGGTTTGAGGTGTTTTTGCTGATTTGCTGTACAGTGGTCCCTCGTTTATCGCGGGAGTTACGTTCTAAAAATGACCCGCGATAGGTGAAATCCGCAAATCAGCCAACTTTATTTTTTATTTTAAAGGTGAACCGTGTTATAGTGAGGGACCACTGTATTTGTTTTTTATTATATGTGCTGCGTGGTTTTGGGGGTTTTTTGCAATTTTTTGCAGTTTCTCTGAGCACTGCACGGTCTGACATTGTTGTCAATTTTCTGGGACATCCAGCCCTAGACCCCTGTTTTCGCCATCATAGTTCTTTTGATGGCAAAAACAGTAAATGGGTACTTTGTTTGCTTCTGCATTTTGGGTTAGATTTTACTCATCTAAGATTACATTTACCCAGTTTTAAGAGCTGCTTATTATTAACTTTCTTTTCTTTACCTTTAGTTCAATAGTTCAAATGGAAGAAAATTGTAGTTTTGTCATTAAATGTATTAAATCTATGCAACACAGAGATTTTATAAAACAAAAAAGGCTAACAAAACATATTATAGCACAAGCATTAACTCAAAGAGTAAAATAAAAGGGTCATATTTCTTAATAAATATGTCAGCACTGCAGTAGCATATAACTGCTTGCATGCTTAAGAAAAAGAAAAAAAAAGCACATACACACTGGGCAGTGATTTCATTTTCACAAGATCCACACCAAACAGCCATGTTAAGCTTGCAACACATGTGATGGTATGTCATAATCCATTGGGATCATGTTTATTTCATTTGGGATTAAAATGACATTAAGTGACAACAAGTCAGTCAATTTGAAATGATCAGTCAAAGCAGGGAGGCAACAAAGACGGCCTGAGGGATGTTGGCAGGACGTTGCAGAAATGTTATCGTAGCCTCAGTGAAGCAGGGTGAGGTGAAAAAGCAGGAAAGACCAGTACTTTACCTGGCAGATTACCCTCATGCTTCTAGTAGGCTTCAAGGAGAAAGAGCAGATAGTTTGAACAGACAGGAGCGAGCAGAGAACGGGCAACACAGCACTCTCACATTCTCTCTTTATACAAATACACCTGTACGCACGCGCACACACACACACACACACACACACACACGTGCGTACACACACGCACACATGTGCGTACACACACGCACACACACACGCACAAGCTTTTAAACAGGGTAATAAAAGAGTGTGGGATTTCCAAACCATTCAGATTGGAAATTCAGTCTAGACAAGCATAATTTTACAAAGATGCAAACAATAGTTTTGGCAGGAAAATGAAACACACAGGCTTTTTGAACCTGTGCAGTGATGGCACACAAACACACAGAACAGACAGGAGGAAGGCACACACCCGAGTGGTGGCCGTAACATCCCACAGACTGGATGTTACAGAAACAGATCTGAAGGACAAATCTGACAACATGAGTGCAGAATTGTTAATGGCGAAAGTACTTGTAGGGGACATACTGGATAAAAAGAAAGTATGTGAGCCAAGAGAGAGAGACTGAGACTCAAAGCCCAGCAGGGTGACAAAGTACTGTAGGAGAGAGACGACAGGTTGTGCTAGAGATGCAACACCAAAGAAAAAACCTATTAAAGACAGAAACTAAAACATGAAGGTACGGTAATAAAAGAAAGAGCACAGGGCGTCAAAGGAACCTAACACTGCTGTAGTATGAAGCAGACAATGGAGATACTGGACAATGAAAATAACATGTAGAAATGCATGTACAGCTACAGGTCTGCTGCTACCTGCAATAATAGGAACACACTCTATATAAAAGGAAGACACACTTCAAACTGCAATGTTTCTGCCATCTATCAGAGTCGGCTCCAAATATGAGCTGGGTGCTGCTCCTAACGTTAAGAGAGCAAAGTCACTAACAAATTTGTTTAAATTAAAACCTTGAAATTGTATGTGGTGTCAACACTCATTTAATTTCAATGATATTGGTACGGACTACAAAACCTCAGATCACTGAAGTTTTGTAGTGTTAAATAAATAAATCTGTAAATGACAAAGTAGCACACAGAAAATAATACAATTGATAAGAAAGCATGAAAATGCTTAGAAATGAGTGAAGAAAGAAAGAAAGAAAGAAAGAAAGAAAGAAAGAAAGAAAGAAAGAAAGAAAGAAAGAAAGAAAGAAAGAAAGAAAGAAAGACTCACCAGGGAAACAATATCCAGCAGAAAATCTACCAGCTGACAGAACTCAACCAATAAGAGCTCAGGAGGATCTGCACTCGCAACATGCCGTGTTGCAGTTGCACTGCTGTTCACTGTCCGCCTGCAACAGGGAAACATATCTACTTAAATGTTAGGAACATTTTTTTGCTAAAATGAGAAACATCCTGTCTCTGAGTGAAGCTGAAAAACTAAGAAAGCATTTGTCACTTTTAGACTGGACTGTAGTTCCTTTAGTTTCAGTTAATAAAACACCCTGAAAAAGACTCGTGCTGATCCAAAATGTCACAGTGAGAGTACTATTGAGGACGAGAAAGAGAGATAGAGTCTTTTTTTTGTTGGCTCCCTGTGAAATCCAGAATTGAATTTAAATTGAACTTCCTAACTGGTCCTGAATGACCAGATTTATCTCATCGTATCTTAAAGAGCTCTTTTTAGGCTTTTCTCCTTTTGAACCAGCTTGTAGTTTGAATTTAGGAGACAGAAACCCTCTCTAATTTAAAGATAATGCTTTTTGATAAAGCATATAGTTAGGACTGGAGAGTAGGTGACCCTGAACCGTCTCTTAGTTATGCTGCTATGGGCGCTTACTCCCCCCCCCAAAAAAAAATAAATGTTTTTTTAAATCTAATATTGCACATCCTCCAGTATTAAGCACCTTGAAACAACAGCTGTTATGAACTGAATTAGCTCCCACTACTGGCTGAAGAGAGCTTTACCACCACAATGAAAACCAAACAAGAATGAAGCATCAAAAGCAAGAGAGCAAATTTAGTTTTTAACAGATTTACACTTTTTGATATCAGCAAGATGTGCCTCAATTGCCTTAATTGTATTTTGTATGTCAACATTTATCTTAATATACAAACCTGCAGCACTCCTCAAACCAGTGAGCAATGTAGTCCCACATGTAGTACGGCTCAAACGAATTAAACAGCAAATTGGCTGTTTTAATCAGTTCTGCCGTCTTCTTGTTCTCCCGCAGTTTACTGAGAAAGAAGTCAAAATTATCATCATGCAGCTCCAGCACAATACAGCATGCCAGTGTTAGAGTAAATGTATTAACTCCGCAAATAAGAATATTCAATAAAAGGTCCAGTACGCTCTGTAGTAAATTCTATTTGTCATTCATTGTCCAGCTTGGAAAAAAAAAAAAAACGTATACTCACAGAGGGGATCTCACTGACAAAAGTCCTTTCAGCCAAAGTTAACTAATGTGCTCCTGTCACTGTCTTGCCATTAACAGTCTGACCTAATGTATCTGACTGGATGGTTTAAAGTGATTTATGTATTTAATGTACTACTTTTGCTGCGTAAGCTTTATATTGTAAGTCCATATTTCACTATACCAGAGTCCACCGTCACTGTTAAATGAGCTGACAAATAAATGAGGCTTTATTTATCATCCCTCATGTCTCAACAGTAAAGAAGGTCGAGTAGTGGATCAGACAGACCTGCTGAGGTGTGTGTGATCTTTGCTGAAGGGACTCTGGTTTTGGAGGTCCAGCTCTGTTCTGCACTGTGTGTGCAAAGTTCGAAACACCTCGATCAGAACGTCTTCCAGGATAGCAGGCCCTTGGATGACACACAAGCAGAGTGTGTGGACACATTCAAAAATCAGACTATTTATATAACACATAGTGCATATAGGACACTAATTAGACTTCTATTATCTCAACACTAATAAACTGGTTACCAAGCTCTGGTTTGTCCAGTAGACTGATCAGGATGCGAAATGGCTTGAGGTCATGCATGAGGATGCTCTCCTCCTCTCCGCCTCGAGCCTTACCCTGCAAAATCCCCACCATTGCCTGAAAAAATAACCCCACGCATCCACACACACACACACACTTTATTACTGCAAGAATCATAAAATATAATTTATATTCATTTGATTTTCATATTTGTTTTTTTTCCATTATGTTTGTCAGAACCAATTTTGTCTTCACAGTGTCGCCCTCTCATTTTTTTCTCTTTCTGTATGTGACGTGTGTGTTTCACGCTTCGTCTGCCACATCACTGGCAAAGCCGTGGAACAGACGGTCCCTGTAGTACTGACCGTATCCCTACGGAGGGAGCTCTGATTAACTATCTGAGCAGATGGCGAAGGAGGAAATATATATATATATATATATATATATATATATATATATATAAATAAAAGAGACAAAAAAATAAATTAAAAAAATTAAATAAAATATAAAAATAAAACTGCTGCTGGCTGCTCTCTGTGCCCACTGTGAGCACATCACTGAGTTGTTTTTAGCATGGCAGGGCAGATTACACAAGAACTGAGCTGTCTTCAAAGTGCTGGCTGCTGGGAATAGTAGCAGGACATACAGTATCTGCACAGCTAGGGAGAGGTGTGGGATAAGGACAAAGGGGGTTGAAAAAACTGTGTAGCACACAAAAAACAACAACAAAAGATTTCCCCCCCCCACCATACTGCAGACATGTCTAGTCTCAAGAGACATTGTTTGGGGAATATTTCGAAAATCAGTTTTACACAAAAAACAATTTTTCCATTGGTGACCTGATTATGCAGTCAGCCTGAAAGCTCACCTGGACCAGCATGTCCTTAGAGAAGGTGTTGAAGTAGTGGCTAGCGTGCTCCTCCGGGTTGCTCTGTCGAGTGCTACGGGGGCCTATTATCACCCCATTGTTGTCAAAGCCTTTAAAGAAAAAAGTCGTATACTTAGATTCACATTAACATTCAGAAAAAATTCTATAACACTCAAGCACAGGAAAAGGTGTAAACCCTTTGTTAAAAGAGGAACAAATAGAGGTTGAGTCTCTCGCTGAGATAAACCTGTGTGTTTTATAGCTTCTTTTACAGTTAGTGGCTGCTCAAGCATTAGTAATATTTCAGCCTCAAATGCAGATCAAGATTTACTAAGTGTGACTAGATTAGACTGGGTCAATCTCCAAAATGACTGAATAATAAAACCAAAACAGTGTCGCCTTTTAATCATGCTGATACTTACCAGTGTGTTTGCCCGCAGTAAGTTGCAAACAAGAAAAAATAAAGTAAGACAACAGCCAAAGCAGATACAAGCTTAATGTATTTTGTTAAAAACAGCAGAAACATAGTGTGCACACAGAAGGAGAGTGTGTTTAAAGCTTTGTGTCTCAGGATTCCTGCCACGGTCTGTGAAACTTGTCTGTTAGTCCTCTTGTATTTACATGAAAGTGGATTTAAGGCTAAGAGTAAATAGTAAAAGTAACCAATTCTTAAGAACCACGCACTTTGACAAATACAGGAAAATCTGGAAAATATCCCCTTATTTCTACAATATTCCACAACTGACATGATGAGTACAAACAGTGATGCATCCGAGTGTCAGTACTGTGTCTGAGCATGGATTTCGCACCCAGGAGCCAGGCGTAGAGTCTGCGGTTGAGGGACATGTCTCTTCTCAAAACCACATGCAAAGCTGCTGACAGGATCCGGATCATGTCAGGGCGAGTTGCCTGAACACAACACACAACAGACCACAATATTTGTCATTGTGTATTTGTCCTTTTTGCACAGATTATATGGTTTTACACACAAACACAAAGACAATCAAGGCCATCCTAGCCCTGCCAGATCCAGAAATGTTTTTGAGGTGAAGAATTTAACAAGCAGCCAGCAACAGTCACCAAGCTAGCTGCCTAAACAGCCTCCTTGTGATCAGATACACACACACGCATGCATGTGCAGATGCACAGAAAGACCCAAAGAAACACCTTTAGATTTGAAACAACAAAAAACAAGAACAATAATACTAATGTTACAACGGATATCTTATTATGAGAAGTCCATAGATACTTCAGTCTAAAGCAGACTCAGGGAAACACTGTTATCATACTGCACAAACCACGCTACTTCCCCCTACCTGGCTCATATGAAAGGGGAAGCAGAAGAGGATCAGGTCCAGAGTGCTCCTCTGTACTAAAACACTGGAGTCCTGGACTGACGTACTGACTGCTTCCACCTGGCAAGAACAGAAACAGAATATTATCCAGCCAGCCCAATCCACTCTAAGCTGTAGTGCATTTTTTTAACTAGTGCTCTCACTGAAAGGGTCAAGACCTATATTTTTAATTGAAGGACATGCAATGCTGTCATGAGGAATTATCTGCCACGTACCATGAGCTCGATGTCACTACCCATGACATAAAGCTGGTCCTCCATGGAGAGCTTACGGTTGAGGTGCAGAAGTACAAAGGATACCCCGGGGAGACGCACAGAGGGGCTGGTCAGGATGCTGCCCCACAAGGCACTGTAGAAAGCCGACTGTTCCACGGCTGCAGCCACCTTTTCCAACAGGGTGTTGGTTCTACAGGAAGCACAGATGGGTCACAGGGACCAGCCTTAGTAAGCACATACCAACCTTTACCTCTAACTGGCCTGGCGCTAGAAATGATACAGTCCACAATGCACAGCTGGTACTAAGAAGTAAAAGTCTTTGTCTACATGAGCATCTAAAAATCCCAGTAAAGTAAAGGGGGTTTATATGAGATCCACCACAACCAGGAATCTGAGAACTCCAGAAAGCAAGTGTTCACATTCTCACACTACACCTTAATTATCATATTGCCAATCAAGAAATAAGATATATGTATTACTAATGCAACTATATACATAGTAGTATTGATAATGTTATTGCTATTTTTCCAACAAGATTTAACTGAGAAACAATCCAAGTTAAATAACAAACCATCATAATTTATTAGTCATTACCGAGTCTTCTCTGAAGAGAGCATTCACTGAGACACAGCAGATAACACGGCCCAATAGTAGTGTAACGTCTACTGAACTAACAAGAAGGCAGTATGTTTGTGTTTCACTTCAGTTTTGTTTCAGTTAGTTTCAAATGTTACGGCTTGCATCGTTCAGTTTAGCTTTCATTGTTATTACATTGTTAAGTACTCTGAAAAAAATATTTCTTTAGAGTAGCTGAAAACAGCCTCATTGTTAGATTTTAGTCTTTTTAATTATTCTAAAATAGCTGGTATGTATCAGGGGCAAGATACATGAAGTTCTGAATAAATATTAAAGTGCCAACACAACACTGTGGAAATAATTTATAATCATGTAGACAAATATGAATTGTAAGAGCCACATTAAGATGCATATCTTATTTTTTGCTTTACAAAACTTTTTTTTTAAACTATATGCATAAATATATCCACCATAGCCTACTGATAAATCTGTGAAATCTGTTTTCACAGATTTAACCATAATAACAAAGAATGAAGATATGTTAAAGTTATGACTACAGTAAATTTTGTTTATTTTGAAAGCTTTTTTTATTTTATTTCAGGTAACCAAAACATTTAAAAAAATTATTTTTTTGTTTAATTTTAGGTAAAATATAATTTAACTATAATAACCTTGCACACAAGGTTTATAAGACATAAGTTAGTTCTTAGGTTATAATGCAACATGAAAGTCCTTTGAATGAGAAAGAAAATACTGAAACAACAACAAAAATAAACACATAAAACAACCTCCTTTTAAAAGTAATTTGACAGAAGCAAAATCTGTTCAGAAAGGAATCACAATGATAATGTATATACAATTACTATACAATTACAGGCTGAAAAGACAGCCAACATTCAGATATGCCATAAATAGGCACATTTATATTCACAAATATTAATTCCATACGGTATTACTAACTGAGACACTGTAACAAAATGGCACCACCGTTTGCATTAGAAACACCTATGCGTTTCCTACTAGAGCATGCTGAAAGTCTACTATATATACTGTAGGCCAGTAGTACCATCATAGTTTAACTGGAACTGGAGCGCCCCCTAGGGTTTACTTTGCACAGGATGAATACATTTCTGACTACCTGGCCTATCATTTGCCAATAAATGCTAAGATAGTCTTTTGATTTGATTGAACAAATGAAAAGAATAGATGCCTACTTTCAGTTTTCAGGACAATCTTAGACTGTTTCAGTGATCATTATGAGACATGAAAATACATCGGTCTAAAGTCCACACCAAGTCTCAGGCTATCCTCTGTTAGTAATAGTGATGTTGCAATGACTCACATACCTCATTTATCATTCATATGATCTATTATCACTTCCTTTCCACATTAGGCAATAAAATGCATTCTTGTAATGGGCTATCACAGCAATTTAACTCTTTAAAGCCCACTGTATCGTATTTGATATGTGTGTCTTTGAGAGTTTTTGAGACTTCTATAGCATCAGCGTGACTTTTTTGTACCCTAAAAAAATGACATAATTTGCATGACACATTTTAATGACTAAATTGCAAAAATATGCCTTGTGTAGCAAATGTTACACAAATTAAAACTCATATACAGTGGGGCAAAAAAGTATTTAGTCAGCCACCGATTGTGCAAGTTCCCCCACCTAAAATGATGACAGAGGTCAGTAATTTGCACCAGAGGTACACTTCAACTGTGAGAGACAGAATGTGAAAAAAAAAATCCATGAATCCACATGGTAGGATTTGTAAAGAATTTTTTCGTAAATCAGGGTGGAAAATAAGTATTTGGTCAATAACAAAAATACAACTCAATACTTTGTAACATAACCTTTGTTGGCAATAACAGAGGTCAAACGTTTACTATAGGTCTTTACCAGGTTTGCACACACAGTAGCTGGTATTTTGGCCCATTCCTCCATGCAGATCTTCTCGAGAGCAGTGATGTTTTGGGGCTGTCGCCGAGCAACACGGACTTTCAACTCCCGCCACAGATTTTCTATGGGGTTGAGGTCTGGAGACTGGCTAGGCCACTCCAGGACTTTCAAATGCTTCTTACGGAGCCACTCCTTTGTTGCCCGGGCGGTGTGTTTTGGATCATTGTCATGTTGGAAGACCCAGCCTCGTTTCATCTTCAAAGTTCTCACTGATGGAAGGAGGTTTTGGCTCAAAATCTCACGATACATGGCCCCATTCATTCTGTCCTTAACACGGATCAGTCGTCCTGTCCCCTTGGCAGAAAAACAGCCCCATAGCATGATGTTTCCACCCCCATGCTTCACAGTAGGTATGGTGTTCTTGGGATGCAACTCAGTATTCTTCTTCCTCCAAACACGACGAGTTGAGTTTATACCAAAAAGTTCTACTTTGGTTCCATCTGACCACATGACATTCTCCCAATCCTCTGCTGTATCATCCATGTGCTCTCTGGCAAACTTCAGACGGGCCTGGACATGCACTGGCTTCAGCAGCGGAACACGTCTGGCACTGCGGGATTTGATTCCCTGCCGTTGTAGTGTGTTACTGATGGTGACCTTTGTTACTTTGGTCCCAGCTCTCTGCAGGTCATTCACCAGGTCCCCCCGTGTGGTTCTGGGATCTTTGCTCACCGTTCTCATGATCATTTTGACCCCACGAGATGAGATCTTGCGTGGAGCCCCAGATCGAGGGAGATTATCAGTGGTCTTGTATGTCTTCCATTTTCTGATGATTGCTCCCACAGTTGATTTTTTCACACCAAGCTGCTTGCCTATTGTAGATTCACTCTTCCCAGTCTGGTGCAGGTCTACAATACTTTTCCTGGTGTCCTTCGAGAGCTCTTTGGTCTTGGCCATGGCGGAGTTTGGAGTCTGACTGTTTGAGGCTGTGGACAGGTGTCTTTTATACAGATGATGAGTTCAAACAGGTCCCATTCATACAGGTAACGAGTGGGGGACAGAAAAGCTTCTTACAGAAGATGTTACAGGTCTGTGAGAGCCAGAGATTTTCCTTGTTTGAGGTGACCAAATACTTATTTTCCACCCTAATTTACGAATAAATTCTTTACAAATCCTACCATGTGAATTCATGGATTTTTTTTTCACATTCTGTCTCTCACAGTTGAAGTGTACCTCTGGTGCAAATTACTGACCTCTGTCATCATTTTAAGTGGGGGAACTTGCACAATCGGTGGCTGACTAAATACTTTTTTGCCCCACTGTATATGCAGATTGAAATTTAACATATTTTCATATAGTTTGTCTAAAAGGTTCAACAAACACTCCATTATCAAAAAATTTAAGATTTCTGGCAGTTATTTCATGGTTTAGTTAAGGGCTACTGTGCACGTCACCATCATTCCAAGTGTTACTTTTTGTGTTCCTATTCTCACCTGTCATAGTACTCAGAGCCCTCCTCCAGACCAGGTAGGACCCCAGTCAATAGTCCCTGCAGGCCTGGCTTCAGGGTCTTTCCCAGGGGCAGGTAGTAGGTCTCATACAGCCCCAGTAGAACAGGCTTCACTGACATAGCAGCATTGGAAAGTAAAGGGAAAAGCCCAGCACTGTGGAGGGAAACGGCAGATGTTTATTGCTACCCACCTAAAAACCTTGTGACTATCTTGCTTTTTGAGATCTGACAGTGCAGTATTACCTATAAAGAAAAAGGTCTTTGGCCAGCCTCTTAGGTCCTATGATCTTGAAGATGACTTCATAGGTCTCCAAGGCCTTGCGGTGGACCCCGCTAGGTAGGGCAGGGTGGAGGCATTGGGCCAACCGTTTGCCTATTGTCAGCTTCTTAGGAACCACTTGGTATTTTGCATTATTCTGCAGAACCTGAGACAGGATTTGAAAACTGACAGCTGGAAGGCTTTTCCGTACAAATCATAGAACCAAAACAAGTGAAACTAAGGCCATTGTACAGACCTGTCTGCATTACTGTTACTTATACAGATGCAGTTAGGCAACAAAGCAATCTTTAGAAGAAGCTGAGCCTATAGAACTCTTACCTTATTGAGTTTGCCCAGTGCAGAGATGAGGTCTGCCCACTCACTGGAGTACTCAAAGTTCTTGAGGGCCTTGTCCACTGCTGCGCCATAATTCCTGTACTTGGAGTCACCGAGCAGCTCCAGTTCCTCTGCATTCATTCTCCTGGATGGTAATGTTATGCTAATGTAAAACACCAGCCACACATATGTACATCACACCTGCAATAAAAGAAAGACAACACGAATGGTGATATTAAGCCAAAGTGTTATCCTCTGCGTGCCTTATCATGAAACAAGAAGCCTGAGCCTGCAGTATCAATTAAATGTTCAGATAGCTCCAGAGTGGAGCTGGAGCCATTTTATCGAATCAGTCTGACATGAGTAGCCATTATCGTATTTACTCTTAGGAATGAAACACGGCAGCAGACACGGTGACCTTCCCACAAACATCTGCAGAGTTTAGAGAAGGAGATGACGCTGCTGCTGTGAGTCCTACAAGGCAATAGTTCAAGAAATCCTATTGTCTAAAAGGAATGGGGTTCCAATAAGCAGATTCCTGAGGCTGGTTAACAGGAGAGGGATGAGTCTGACTAGAAATTTATGAGTAACGGCCTAACCGTGAAATGGCCTTTTGTTTACACACAAGCAGCTGTCAGGTCTGCTCCCTGTGTTACAAAGCACTATACAGGCTGACAAACCACCATTAAATCCATAAATACTGTTAGACTGGGGAAAATTCCCTTCTCTTTATATGGCATTTTATACATAAAAATTCCTAAAAACCCTAATAACATTCAAAATGCATCGCAACATTAATAAGCGCATCCCCTCTTTCTTAGAATACACCAAAGCTGCTGATCACACTCTACTTAAATTTGGATATGAATGCATCTGACGCACACATTCATCATATAACTAATCTGAATAGTTTGGAAAAAATGTAAAACAACAATGTCGTCAGTATACACATTTATACATATGCTGACAAAGCTGTATACACTAATAACACTGCAATATGCCAATACCTGCGCAATAATACTCATCTTCTGAGTGACATCCTGTGTTTTTTCCTCTGAAATTTGTAGTGTAGCAGCTAAAAGTGACAAGTGGAATCAGTGGGAGAAACTGATGTTAGACAAGTCACATATTACATGTGTACTATATGGCTATCTGCACTTGTTTATTTACATCTATAGTGGGTTTAAAGCCACAGACTTTTTCTAGACCAGGCCCTCTTGTCTTGTTAGAGGAGGGATCGTGACACAAGTAGCAATATAGGCGTATCGGTGAGCCTTCCTCCACAATGCGGTCATTACTAATTAATGTTATTAATCACACCTGTGTTTCTTCTGACGTCACGTCAAAATGCCCTCCGTAAAAAACCGAACCAAGTATAGCCGTTTTTCTCCACCTAGGAGAAGCAGACTTTCACTTGGGCTGAGGTGGCTGTGTAGTTTAAATTTCAGGGAAATGTAAAGTTACGATAAGGAGCTAGCTCTGAAACCTGGCAGCTGTGCTCTCAGACTTCAGTACAGCTTTCAGCAATGAAAACAACAACAACACCCCCACAGTGGAGCAGTACCTCTCTCCTGTGCGATGGTTGCTGCTACCAAAGTATGACAACGTAATGCTACCTGAATAACTACCCTTTTACACACGGAATATTCCCGAAACATTATAACTAACCCCAGTACCGTTACTGCCTGTTACAGTAACATTCCTGCTTGCAGCCACAACGTCATTAGCCAGGTGAGGTACGTTATTTCAGCCAGCGCAGGTCGTGTGACACTTTATAACGTTGAAATTGAAGAACACATAAGAAACTTACCTTTGTAGGGCACTGACAAACGACTGTCATTCATTCGTGTATCCCGTTAAACGAGGAAAAACCAGCTGACAGCATCAATAATGAGTCGAAAGCTAGCTAATGTTGGTAGCAGGTTGTTTTAAATGATGGGCCCGGCTACTGTATCAGCCGTTCATGCGAACAACAAATCAGACCCGTTGACAAGATGGCTTTGGAAGCAGACAATAGGTAATTATATTCTACATATTCTTTTTTTTTCTCTTAGGGTTGCTGTGTGAATATAACAGCGGCGAGCGCATCGGTGAGCTCCCAGAGCCACAGATACAAAGCTAAACGACTGACAGTTCCCAGACTGCACTGCAGATTAGCTGTACGTCCAACCCAGGGCGTCCAACTGGTCTTCCGCATGGGCATCTTCCGCCTCTCGGCTCTGTGGAGTCACCAGCCGTCACGACGAAAAATCCAGGAAGTATGCAAGCTTTGTTTTCAAATTAAAATCTTAGTATTGTATCATTTGAACAAAGTATATGGCATTTGTGCATGTAGAGTACACACAATTTACGTTGACTTCCAAACAGCTCCTTAGAGCACATTTTCTCCCTCTAATAACTGTACACAAACATTTCCACTAGTGCAAGTTTAAAAATGGAGGGAAAATATTCATAATTCACACTATACCACGTCTCCAAATTTAGATTTTGCTCATTAATTCATATTGATACAATGAATTGGGCAGTGGCAGTGTTGCGTGAATAGAAAGATAAGAAATGTAAAATAAATAAAAATAGAAATAATAAAAGTTTCATTTCAATTAAATGAAATACAAAGTTTGGTGAAGAAGAGTACAGGCAGGGTAGAGTGGGTTCAGGTGAGTGTCAGAGGTGATTTGTGACAGAGCTGGAGGCACTAAAGCTGAAAATACTAGGATTTTCCTTGGGAGAGTGACCAGGATGGACAAGATTAGAAATGAGTACAGTTTGGGGTAATAGAATAGAATAGAATAATCCTTTAATTGTCCCACAAGGGGGAATTTGGTTGTAACAGCAGCAGAATAAAAGCATATATACAAACAGAACAGGACGCAGAACAGAAACATACATAGTAAGTATACTGCACAAAGGCTGCTGAAGATGGAACGTCTAGGCAGGAAGAAAGGGGGAAGACCTCAGAGGAGGTTCATGAATGTAGTGAGAGGACTAGGGTGAGAGGGAGGCAGATGATCTACTGTGGCTGCCGAAAAATAAAAAGAATTAGACAGAATCTTTAAACATCATCTCCTAATCATACAGCTGGTAATTTACCCTAAAACCCAAAGACTACACGAAAAAAGGTGTTCATTATGGGCGTGGTGTTTTAAAAACGCTTAACCTTTATTTTGAAATCTTTACAGGATGTTGTTCCTGCCTTGTCACTCTATTGCTCTTGGTCTTACGTACTCGTGGTGCCGTCACGCCGCGGATAAACATAAAACCCTGTACATTCAGTTTGGTAAATCAGGCAGATAGGGTTTTGTGTTTACTCTGCTTTGGATTCTGTGTTTCTGATTAGCGTCACCCAGCCACGCTCGTGTTTTGATAAGCGTGTCACCTCTTCTGGATTCCTCCTAAACAAAGCGAATGGCAAACGAGGTGCCAGCCAAGACACATGGAGTTGGAGTCTTCTTGGAGCTGAGGAGAAGGCTTCAGAGTGGACTGCTTATTGTGGGGTAAGTATGTAGCAGATATCGTAAGTACCAAGTAGTCAGAAATGCATGTTTCTTTGGCAAGTACAAGCAAGCCTAGCTAACATTAGCTAACTTAGGTGATGCTACAGCTTCACCATAGCACCGAGAGCAGGCAGGCTAAATGCAATTCAGTGTTTCAGCGAGATACGCTAACGTTTACTAATGTTTGAATTTGAAATTAATACAAAGAACAAGAACTTTAAAAGAAATGATCGTAGAAAGTAGCAAATTGTATTGTGAAACGCCGTTTTAAAGTAAGTGCTTAAAGTAACTCACCCGTGTAAGATAGTGTTTTGAAAATGAATTAACTTTATTGTTGTTGTCTAGACTAAAACCCTATGAATGCGTGGTTAGAAATGTGGCTTGAAGTCTAACACTTTGAATAACCAGTGAAACTGAAAAAGTGCTGTAACAAATCCGTGTGTTACATTACAGTTACATTGCAATAGAGTACCTTCTATAGAAGGTACTCTATTCTATAGAAGGTACTCTATTATACCTTCTATAGAAGGTACTCTATTGCAGTTTTCTATAGTTCTCTAATTCATAATCTTATTTAAGTAAAACTGCAAACATTTTAGTATCAAAATATAGTTAAATTACTAAAGTGGAAGCATTCACAATGGATAATAGCCTTTTTTTAAAAGTTTTATGTATTATTGAATCATAATCCATCCATCCATTAATGTTTTAGTTAGATGGGCTGAATGAGTTTAATTGCCTATATAATGTTGGGTAGTGTTATCTAGAATAATCCATTATCATTTCTTCCATTCTCTTAGCTGTTTGTCTGGCCTAGAGTTGTACAGACACTGGAGTCCGTCTGAGCAGTCCTAGCACGAGAGGCAGGGTACACCTGGACAGGAGTGTCCAGGGTGTAGCAGACAGTTAACCTAAGTAGCATGTTTTTGGACTAATGGAAAAAGCCAGAGTGCCTTGATAGAGCCAACATAGGGAGTGAGATAACATGCAACCTGTACACAGATGCCCCAGCCAACCAGGAGGTTCGATCCTGTGAGGCAACAGTGTACCACTGTGCTGCCATATGTATATACTAAAGCTTTCAGATTAGCGATTCAGGGTAACAAGTATAACATTTAAAGTTACTGTGGAGTACAAATAGATGACAGTGTAATATAGAAATACTTAAAGCACAAATACACTGAAGTTTTAATATATTATATTTAATGAGTGATAGCGTCAAATTCCACCACTGGTGTTATACACACAGAATAGAATTAAAAAAAAAAAAAAATGAATATTATTATTATTATTATTATTATTATTATTCATAAATCAAACAATAAAATTATATGCTGCTTAAAACACAGAAAAAGCAAATAAAAAAATTACAATAAAATAATTAAAAATTAAAACCAACTGTCATACTATGGCCAGTGAAAAGAGGTGAGTATTAAGAAGTGGTGTTTCTTACCTTGAGATGGTATACACCTGAGTATATACTACAAAAGCCACTAGATGGGGCTAATGAGATTTGAAATTCAGCAACAAGAGCCCTAGTCCTTTGCTGTCTTTCATAGTATTCAAATAATGGTTGACAGGCTGTTCAATTGTGTGGTTTTACATATAACTACATTATGTAGCACTGTACAGACCTGTGATCAGTAACAGCAGAGCTACCTTCTCTCCAGTGTTTGCCTCTAAAGAAAAAAAGTCCATAAAATGGTTGTATATCCATGTGACTCAGGAAATGCTCAGGCTTTTGACTTTGAACTGTTTTTATTGGTGTTTATTACTGCAGTAGTGTTCATAGTAATAGCTCCTAACTGTGCCACTTCATATATAGTTCTCATCATTTAACGTACCTGATTTCTGTTGTGCAACAAAGGCTCGCTCATTTCTCACTGAGTGAGGCTAATTCTGAGTCCATATGTTTTGAACAAGGGAAAAAGATTAATTTATGCTGGATTGTGTGAAGTTTATGGGTTGTTTTATGTACACATTATGTGACAAGAACAGAAAGTACAAAAGGAGTCAGCCTTTGGAGTTTTTCTTTCATTCAAAAAAAAAAGACAAATGGTGCTCCAAAAGATGATTTGGCCTCCCTCCTGAAGAAAGATCACCAGAATTATTTTTTTTTCTTTTTGTTGCGGTATGCGGTGACCATAAATACAAGGAAAATGTATTATAGTACATGACTTAATGAAAGTATTGTTTTGATTACTTTGACTTTTAAAAATGTCAGAATAAGTGAAGAAAGCCTGTTATATTATCAACAGCCCCAAATCCCAAATATTTATCATTTTTACTTGGAAAATGAATTTTTCAAAGTTGCTAACTAATTATGGTAATATGGGCTATAGATGTGATTGGTCACAGCAGATGGCCGCCTTTCCCTGAGTCCGGTTCTCTCAGAGGTTTCTTGGTAAAAAGGAGTTTTTCCTTCCCACTGTCACCACATGCTTTCTCAAAGGAGGTTGTTTGATTGTGTTGTCTGTCTGTTATTGTAGGGTCTTTACCTTAAAACCTCTACAGGAGTCCAAACAGTTTGTGTTTATTTACACTTACAAACCATCTGCTCTTCAGGAAAGATGTGGCCCAGACGCCTGCAGATGTGGCCATAACAAGTGGAGATTCATCCCTCCACATCCGCACTCCCAGAGGGGTGCTGTACCTGACTCTGCCAGCAGGAGTCACCTTCGAGCAGGGATCCTGCATTCCGACACCTGCGGGAGAATCGTGTGGAGAAGAGCTTCATTTCAGACTGCGCATCAGCGTGGAACGAAGCATGGATGAAGGTAATGCCCAGGGAGACCTCCCTCTGAGTAGCTGCGCTCCTACGTGCCAAGACAAGAACAAAGTCTTTTGGTAGCTATTTAGAGCCTTGCTGTCTATTCTGATTTAATTGGGCTGAGTCACTTGGTCATCTGAGAGAGTGAAGGTGTAAATTTTCCTCTCAGGATCCTTAGCAGCGCACAGGCAGCTAATCATCAGCCTAGGAAAGCTCCCTTTAAGTGGTTTGAACGGACTCATCTAAAGCAAACCCCAAAGCCGTTTCATAATATCCCCAAACTCCCATCTTTTGGCGTTCTGTTTGTTTTTGCCATTGTAACAGAAATTTACAGCCAAGCCCCATCAGTGACAGTCCAATCAAACTCGGATTGATCGCCCGCTCTCTATCCAGCCACCTTCACCACCCAGTGTTTCATCGATTTTTGTGCCAAGTCGTAGAAGGTTACCACCCTCTCACCAAATCTGCCTCATTTGTTTGTTTGTTTTTTGCCTTTCGTTCCCCACCCACTTCCCACAGATTCTTCTGCCAGCATGATGAAGATGCTCCGGGCAAAAAAGGCTTATTGTTTCTACTGCCAAGGCTGCATGACAAGGCTGCTCGAGGACAGGTGAGGAGAAGACGGGACGAGGAAGGGCACTGGTGGAAATGGGTTTTTATTTACTCCCTCCTGTGTAGGAAGAGGAGTGATTCTTTATTGATGGCGTGACCCAGCTGTAGGAGTGATAGTCGGAGAGAGAGAGGGGAAAAATTGATGGATGGGAGCCTCTGCGGAGAGCACAGCTGACAGCTTGACTGGGTTAGAGTTACAGAGTCTGTGTGATGTAAAGGTCTGTGCTAGCCATTAAAAACACAATTGTGTTTCTTACCTTGAGGTGGTTCGACTGGACAGCGGTATTGTTCTTATTGCCTTGTAGCTTTCTCTGGTCAGCAATGTGACATGCTGAAAATTGCAATAGCTGCATTATGGAGACCCTTGCCCTCAGGCTATGTTTCTCAGCTGTAACTCACTAAAAGTTGGCAAAAACATATATATATACTTTTTTTCTCTTTTTTTGCAACAAGATGTCAGCAAAGGTTGAAACATCAGGGGAATAACTCAGTGCAAAATGAAAAGTTATAATTTCCACAGCATTATGGCTCATTGTGCTTTGTAACAAAATGTTCTATTTTATATGTCTGCTCTCAGGTATTAATAGCTGGACTTGCCACATAAAAGACTTCTGTGTAATAAAACTGGGCTGGAATAAAATAAAGAGTAGTATCTTGTAGCTTTAGGTGTTTAGGGTGCATAGCGTCTCTGCTGGCTTCAGTCTTTTTCCAGTTGCAGTTGCCAGGTGTTTTTATTTATTAAAAAAAACAAACAAACAAACAGAAAAACAAAAGTTCTGGGTCCTGCCACTCCAGCACCCAACAGCAATTTACAAGTTAGTGGACAGTGGAAAAAGGAAAAGGGCGAGGTAAACACCACTCATCCAATGAGCTGTAATGTGTGCTCAATTTACTGTAAATGTTGCTTACAATCATTGTCATTTATTTACCCCAGTTGGAAAACTCTGTAGTTACAAAATGAAGCCATCTGGTTACTGGAGTCAGGGGGCGTGTGACAGGTGGAGCACATTGCTCTCCGCGAGGCTACACATCACTTAATTCGAGTCACTCAACTGCATCTTTCTGCTGTGATTGTGATGTTTGTGCCTTTTGGATTATTGTGCTGGAATTATGTGACTAATATTATGACTTGCTGTCCCAAGAAGTTTGGGCTTAAATTTGGTTTGTGAAATTGTGTTTTTATGTTGTTGTTTTTTTGTCTGTTATTAATTAGCCGTTATTTATTTGTGCATTAAACCCCTACAGTTTACCATGCTTTAGCTGCTAACTTGGCATGCCACCCTTTCCAAATATGGCCAAACCAACATTAATATTATAATATGCAGAGTCCAAAGCCAGTGTTTGATTGTTAGTAACTGGTGTAGTTCCAGTTTTTTACAACTAAAGGCCAAATATTTCCTCCTTTTGAGCCATTTCCATGGCTCAAGCTTGTCCTCTTGCCACCCTGTGGGATCTGGAGACTTTGGAACCTGGGTCAGCTCTTTCGGGTCTTTGTCATATTCCTTGAGCTGCCACTGGAAGATGCTGCTACAACCAGGAAGTGCCTGTGCTCTGAGGAAGGATATTGACTACATTTAAGAAACTCCTGGGAAAAAAAAATGTAGTTGGATGACCTATCATCATCATCATTTTTTTTTTTAGCTAATTATACTCTTCTGTATTTTGATTTTTCGCCAGCTCTCTGGGATCTCTGTGCTTATTGAGAGATAACGCCTCTCACTAAGACAAGAACCAATTAGCACCGTGTTTAAATATTGCTGAACAATAAACACTGTAATTGCTTTTTTTTCTTATTATTTTTCCTCTTTTTCAGAGTGTTTAAGCGAGTTCTTCCTCTCCCTAATGGTAACTGGAACGCCATCGTGGATGACTGGTGTTGTCACCCAGACCCGTTTGCTAACAAGAAACTGTTACCCCGAGCAGAAGATTGTTTAATGGGCGATTCCTTTGTGCTGTTAGCCCGTGATGGCAGCTGTGAGCAGACTCTGACTGAGGAAGTGAGTCCTGTTGGCACACAGGACAGCCATGATCCAAAGGTGAGGGACGTGCAACAGAAATGGCTCCTGTTTATGCAATTAGTACAAAAAGATTTCAGTAGATTTTCCATCCATTCATCTATCCATCCAGACACTCTCTTCTTAGACCAAGCAAAATCAGACTGTGCAGATGAAGATTGATCCCCCTCTTCGTCCATTAGTCATTCTCCACACAACCCGCTCAACACAGGCACAACTGCATGACTAAAGCTGAGAGACAAAGTGCAGGAAAAACAATCGGGCTGCTGTAATTCTCTCTCTGTGTCACATCCTTTTCTGTCTTCCAACCTAGCTATAGCAGCTACTAAATTTTAAAACTGCTGAGTTATAGGTGGCTGCTTTGTGGTGATCCGTTTCTGGATGTCTCTATCTATGGTGTGCACAGAAACCTTGCCGCAGACTGGCCCTCATCTCCTGTGCGAGCTGTTCGTCAGTGCTCGGAGAGGCCGTCGCACCAGGTAGGGGACGATTGTTGCAAGTTTTTATAAATAAACAGCATTTCAACAAGCATGTGCGAGCCCTCTCCCGTGTGGTGTCTTCCAGAAACGCTGAAGCTGTACGTCACACAGGTGGTGGTGGAGCCTGCTGTGGGAGACAGAAAGCCAGAAGCTTCACTGAACAGGCAGGTTTTTTTTTTTTTTTTTTATCCTTTCAAATCCATACGAGGGACTGTCGGTGCCAAAGATTCTGTTCGCATGCACATGTCGACTGAACACGTGACAGAACATTTGTTGATGCCAGTGCAACTTTACTTCTGAGCTTCCTTTCATTTTATCCACGTTGTTGTGAATCTTGTGTCGGTGCGTTGTTTGGCTACGTTATTGCAATTGCCACCCTGAAGGCACTGTCTTTGTTATTGTCCCATGCTGTATAAAACTGAACTAGTGTTTAAAGCATGAAAAATGTTTGCAGCGCAGTGTGGATGTGAATTCTTGGCACAAATGGAACCTCATTTTCCACAGATGACAAGAAGGCATCTGTTGCTTTTAAATTACACTATTTTATAGAAAATAATCCCTGTTTTTTTTTTTTTTCATTTCAGGTTATTTGGTGGGGGGGGGGGGGGTCGAGTCACACAAGCTCTAGTCAGGCTTTACTTTCTCTATAGTTTCATCATTATGACTGCTGTTGGATATTTTTAGCCCTTCACAATAAAATCAGTACGATGACTATAAATCAGTTCAGGTCCATTTGTATGTTTTTCTCAAGTATCTGACACACCGCTGATTGGATTTTACTGGATCTTGGGGGTGAATGAGGCATATCAGCACTGTGTTCAGGCTTCTTCAAAAATGATTGCAGTCTAGGTCTGAATTAAACACTTTAATAACCACATCTCCCACTGCACCAGTCTGAATAATTCAAAAATCTGCACATAAGCGTTTCTCGTCTACGGCCTCATCATTTGATTAACCGGCTCATAAAAACCAACTTTTACCAGACATATTTTATTTTTGTTTTTTTGTTTGTTTTTGTAAACTTTGATCAGGCAGAATCATCTCCTAAGATAGTGTTTGCTCCAATCTGTTGCCTTTTCAGGACAGAATATGTAAAGTGAATGAACATCGTGTCTCTCTTGGACAGATCTCTGTTTGTGGAGAGGACGGTAGCTGTTAGGTTGCTGGAGCTGTCAAACTCATTGAGCACCTACCACTTCTCTGTCCAGACTCCCGATGGAAAAGCCTTCCTGTTGGTAAGAACCACCCAGCATAATCAGAAAAATAAATGACTTCTAAATACAAATCAAGTACTCTATTATTTAAGAAACGGAAAAAGATTGACTGTGATTGTGTCGTGTGTAGCATTCCCCCGGTGCGTCCAACAGAGTGAGTGAGTAAATTTTAGATAAAAATGCTTGGTTATATAAGGTTTTTGGGGTTATTTATTTATTTATTTTTGTGAATGAGGATTATAGTAGAAAACACAGAATACTCAAGTTGAGTAGTAAGGTGCTATAATCAGTTTATTGTCTTGCCCAAGGATGCATTTTGCTCTTCTCCAACAATGCACTGTTCTGTCTTTGTAATATTCTTCTAGTTTTTGGAATAATATCTGTTGTGCTATCATTTTGTTCCTAATCCATTGTAAGAAAATCGTGGCGGACAGACTCCTTATGCTAGTAAATTTCTTGTCATAGCTTCTAATAGTCTTGTTTGGTGGAAATGAGTGCAGCTGGTTCCAGATCAGGCATCATGTCAGTGGAAAATGTGTATCTGACATGTGAACAGGTTTATTCATAAAATTGTGTTTTTGTTTTCTCAGTTTTACCTGATGTTGGAGTTGAAACATTTTCACAGTAAAAATGTCCAAAAACTATTCCAGTGTTCTGGTTGTGTTCTTGGCAGATATTAAACAGCAGCACATTAAAACTCATCAGTAAAACTCGGGATGGCAGTAACAGTATAATTAATCTTGTGTGAAACTGGGCTGAAAAGGAGCATATTCCAAATGAGAAAAAAATGATTGGAAAAATCAACGTTTCCACCTCTGTTCTCCCATTATTACACATCAGTATGAGGAATCATATTGCAGTAGTAACCCTTGATTTACACTGAACTTAGAGAATAGAACTTAAACCTGTGTTATCCTACAGAATAAAGAAATATTTTCATCTTTCATGTTGAATCAGCTGTACCAGAATAGACCATTTTATTTCTGAAAATCAAACTAATGAATGTATATCATCTCTCTGCTTTGTGATGTGTGACTCCTCACCCACATATCACATATACCCATATGTCTCAAGTGTTAAGTGACCTGTCTGCTCCTCCTGCAGCTCTGGCTCTTGAACAGCGACTCCATCATAGCATCAGTCCCGGAGACACGTGTCGGGACTGAGAGGTCCAATGGCTCCCCTGCTCTTCACAGTCCATCACCCAGAGCTACGAGAGCCCTGAAACTCCTCTACATAGCCTGCTCTGACACGGGCATCCAGCAGAGAGAGTAAGAGAGGACACTTAACATATCCCCCCCCCCTTCCCCTTCAATCTTTGTTTTCCTCCTCCTAATCTTATCCTTTCATCTCTCTTGCGCACCTTCTCAATCACCATCTCTCTTGGCTCACTGTGAGGGATGAAAGCCTACTTTGTTGGTGAACAGACTCTAGGTGTTAATAGAACACGTTGCTCTAAGGGTCCCTGCTCGGATATAATTGTCTGTTATCCTGCGAATGAGCTTCCCATCAAAGCTGCCTCAAAGTTGTCAGCAGCATGTTTGTTGCACGCATAAGGGGTTGTTATGTTGTTTTGACTGTATTGAGGCTCTGTGTGCCTTGCTGTGATGCATTAGAGAAGTGTAGGTGGATGTGCTGCATGTGGTTCTCCATGCTCAGTACAGCAGCACCCCACTGGAAGAGCCTTCCACCCTCATTATTTTCAACAGAATCAGAGCTCAGCAGTTTTTTTTCCCCCCCCACCCTCCTCTTTCTTCCCTTTTTCATTCCCGCTGCCGGGGAAGAGTGAAAGCAGAACAGAACAGGTTTTGTTGTTTCATCCGTTTTGACAAGTTATGATGGAGAAACGATAATTAGAGACAACACTAACCCAAAGGAGAAATAAGGCTGGTCTTCTCAGCCATAGTAGTAAGAGTTAAGAGGAATACTGTAATGTACTGTTAAGCTGAGTGATGCATGGGTACAGAGAGTTGATTCCTCTTACACAAGCTATGAATGCATCTTCAGGGGAAGTGAGAGACTAGGACATACTTTCAAAACAATCTGCTCCTTTCTTTATTGTGCTGTACTTTGTCCACCTCGAGTTTACCCAATAACTCCTACAAATAAATAACACTCTCTCAAACAGCCCATGTAAGCACTCCTCAATAGAAATATTAGTGATTCACTTTATTTAAAAAAACAAAAGAAAAACAAAGCAAGTGTTGGAGGCTGAGGCACAAACACAGCTAACCTTTCACAAGAAGAGTGGTGTGGTTAAGTCTAGACAACGTCCTGATTGTTTTGTTTTAGGAAAAGATCACGGTTTCAGTTAAAAATACACCCTTTCATAACATTGCAGTCATGTTGGAGAGCTCACGCTTTGTCAGCACAATTTATATTTACTCACTCACAGTCTTAAAATGGCGCTTAACTTTAAGACCTAATTATAGGTAGCAATCATAGACTGTAAATAAAAGATCAACACTGCCACTGTGACATCACTCAGTGGTTTATAGACTTCCATTTTGAAGCCTCCATTTTGACTGCTGCTGTCTTTGTTTCTTTGAAGCAAAACTTAACCATATCCTGAGAAAAGGGTAGAAGAGGGGAGTAAACAAGAAAGCAAGTTTCTTCAGTGATATCAGTAAGCATACACATGCCGACAGGAAGTCCATATCCGAGAGAAAGAGTTGTGAGCTAGAGAGGCTTCATCCTAGACCAGTAGGTACATCAGCTAAGAGTTGAATTCCTACATTCTGAGACACCCAAAAATGTGGAGTTGTAAGTCACGTATGCTTTTACAGATTCAGGCAGGGACCATCATACTGCTTAGCTATGTTAGCGTGGTGAGCACGGCAAATTTGCCGCCATTTTTCACTTAATGTCACTAAACTCTGTACATTTAGGATATAACACAAGTGAAACTGGTAATTAATACGACAGTTTACCTCGCTTAGAGTTGTCACAGATGGGGAAATAGTTATTACTCACAGTTTTTACTCACTTTTGGCAGATGACTCAAGTGGCCATTTGAGGACATGGCGATTTTCAATTCAATTCAGTTTTATTTATATAGCGCCAAAGAAACCTCGATACTTACTGCTGATCCATCAGTTTCTCATTTTTATGCTTATTAAGTGGCTTGTGCACCATATTAATTACAAAAAATAAGGTAACAAAAGTGACAAGGCGTTTCATTGTGTCACACACGTACTCCTTTTTTATTGACATGTTGTTTATGTAACATGGCTTCAGCAGATACCAGATATTACAGGAACCCATCACAAATAAAGATTATTTTAAAAAGGATCTTTTTTGTTGTGGCAAACTTGCCAAGAAATAGGCTAAACAAGATATTTTGTTCTTAAAGTAAACATGTCACAACCCTCTGGTTGTGAAACTACTATTTATCATAGTGAAACTGTATCTGAACAGTTTTAAACATGCTTTATTTTTGACTGCAGTCACCTATTGGGCAACATCAGCCCAGCCAGTTTGGGTCTGTCTTTATTTTTCTTTTTTCCCTTTTCAATTGTTCTGTGTTTAATCCTGCCGTGAACTCCACATCTTCTTAGAGAATAAGCTTCACGTTGGTGGGCTGCTTTTTAGAATTTTACCCATTTCTGCAATTTGAATTTTTGAAGTTTAGCGAAGCTAAATGCCGGTGTGACTCACACTTCCATCCCCCCCACATAATTTACCATTCACCCTTCATCACTCATCTCTGACATTTTTAAATTAAATGTTATGCCTGGGGAGCTGAAGTCCCGGGATGACGGCCCTCTTATTCAGGATACAGCTGGTTACAGTTGAGTGCAGCCAGTGGTTGCAGTACGCGTTGTTAAAACTGCCAATAATTGGCTAGAGAATCAGTGAGCCAGTGCCTAAGTGGATTAGGCTTGTCACTAATGGCAGTTATTTGATTATAAATTGAGTGAAAGTCGCAGGCACCATCACTGTCCCGGTACAATAGAGAAACAGGAGGTCTAATAGATGTGGAAAGTGAGTCTAATGAAAAACACACATGCACAACTTGTTCATAATGTCTAATCAACTCCTACAAAGCGTTATGATGTTGGCTGGTTGGGGTTCAGTACAGCCACAGTTGCCTTTTTTTTTTTTTTGACTGTCTTTCATCTTAAGTACAACTGCCAAAACTTTGAGGAGACTTTACCCTTTCAGAAACTGCACAGACGGCTAAATGTCACCCAAACAAACTGGATCAGCACCTCACGCTGACAGACCATCAATCTTGGTTCTCTCAATCACTCTTCCTCTTCTCTCTTCAGCCCTTCCCCTTTCTTTTTGTCCTTGTCTTGAACACACACTTCATCAGCCTCACAGACACGTATAGCGACACGTGCTCACACAGGTTATAAATCCATGTGTTTGGATATGTGGTTATCAGTTTACAGTTTAAAACTAGTCAATTAAAATGGCAGGACGACCACTTCAACTTGAGATTTACGGTAGCTTTTCTGGACTTCATTTTGGTCGTAAAATGCTAAGGCAGTCACAATAAATCATTGCTTCTCTCTGTGTTTTCAGCACTGTAACTAGTTGGGAGGTCAGTGTCATAGGACATCCTGTGGTGCTGCCACTAAAGGTGTGTGAGGAGCTGCTGCAAGTGATGGATGACAGCAACTCAACACTTCCCGCGTCGATGCGTTGCATGAGGTCCTATGAGGTGAGACGTTTACCATGTATTGTAAAGCCATATTCATTGGTTGCTTATCTTTATTACATAAGCAAAGAGAGAGGGAACTTCATGTACCTTTTAGCTTTCTACCTTTTGTAAAAAGCTGTATTAGCAGCACCACAGGCTTTGTTTTAGTTGACAGCGCTTGCTTACTGCTCCCCCTTTTTCCATACAGCGCCTTGTTTCTCCATTATTCAGTAGTGCTTGACAGTGTTTTTATCCCGCCTTAATTAATTTCATGATTCAGAGCTTTCAGTTAACAGCCTCGCTTTAGGGATTATGTGGGTCAAATGTAAGACTTTTCTTTTGTCAGCCTTATTTCAGCTCCTATACACCTGTAATTGTGCAAAATGTGTATATTTAGCCCGAGTTGCCAAGGAAAGCCATGCGACTAGAAAACGGGAGGCGTTAACTTTGCTGACAAGTCTATTCTCTCTGAGGCTTTAAACAGTGATGGGGTAATTAGTGCCATTATCCTCCACTTACTTCTCAGAAAGTTTGGGACTCCTACCTCTTAAACAAGTCTGCTAAAAATTACAAAGGCTAGATTTGAGCCTCAAAATCCACATTCTAAATCTCATTCTGATGCTTGGTTTGAGCTTGAGCAGATTACTGTGACTATAAGCATATATGCCTCAATGCCAGAATGCTTTGATTGGCTGAATAAATATTTTCATTAGCAGTTGAACAGGTGTACCTAAGAAAGTGAACGTCTTTATATTCCATTTATTTCTAACACAGCCTGATAATTAAGATGAGACCCAGATAAGGTAAGGTTTAAAGAAATAATCATCAATGACCAACTGATTTGTGACTTGGAGAACCAGTGGAGAACTGAAGAACTGAGTATAAGCACTGATGAAGATATAATTAGGAACTTGTAATTTCACACACTCAAATCTCTGCTTATTGCCTACGTGATAGGTTGTGGTATTTCAGCGCTACTTTAAGATAAGCTAATAGACTTGGGAATTTACAAGTGGATGTTTACACTTTTTTTTTTCTTCCCCTAGCTCAGGAAATGGAAATGCCATGGCAAAGGACCAGATCGCTCTCTGGCCCTGTCCATGTAAACCACATTAAATTCCCATCATCCACATATAAAACAATCCGCTCAGCACTTATCCCTTTGTGGCTGATACATGGGCACTACTGGAACCCAGACGCTGGGTTTGTAGGTACCCCACACTCTGTTATGTCAGTTACCAGCCTCCTTTGCTACTACTAATATGTTCTCTAGTTGCTTTCCTCAAATGAAGATTAGTTTAAACTGCTACCTGTCCACTTCTCCTCACTAGCTACCAAACTTTATAGTGATTCCACAAGCTCTGCTCTTCAATTTTGTGCTAGTCTCTTATGGCATATGCCATAATAAGGATATCCCCTTAAGGCATAAGGAAGCCCACTCTTTTGTTCTCTTTGATGGCTGCTGTTTGTCCCAGGCTCCCTAATGAAATGCGCTGGGAGGGAAATCTTAAGACTCTGCTATATTATTTTGACTAAGATCTGAATTTGACTCGTCTGCTTTCATTCCTCACGCATAAAAACTGAAGTCCACCAGTTTACATCAACACTAACATAATGATAAACTTAGATGAAGCCACTTTTCCTTCTTCCTTCTTATGAGGGTAGTGGTCTTTAAAGCTTAAACATTCCTCACTATGGAATTGCCGTCTCGCCACAATCCTTAAGGGTGAGACACTAATAAAAGGTCAGCTCTGTCTCTCACCCCCCCGGGTGCGCGCGCGCACACACACACACACACACACACATATTGTGGTACAATAATGAGCAGTATTTTTGCTTTCTCTGGTAACAACATGACAGCGGCGGGTGGAGCGGAGGGAAATTGGGCCCTGTTGAAATGGAGAAGGTTGCAGAGAGAGCGACCCAGACAAGAGACACAGTATCTGTCTGGTGGTGGAAGCGGTTGTAACAGTAAAGAGAGTGTGATAAATTGACACACTCAAACATTTCCTGATAGTAGGAGCCTCTTGTGCTGCAGGCGGCAGAGTACGGGAAGGTAATGTGATCATAGGGTTATCTAGAATTACCGGAGACTGTCTGAGAAGAGTATGTGAGACTCACTGTTTGAAAACACAACAGAGTATCAAAGCATGTAGTGTGGCATCCACCAATGATCTGAAGAAATATTTCTGCTGCTTAGACTGTTGAGTGAGTAAAAGGCTTACTGTTATAGTTATAGTAACATACACTTGGCAAATGGAGGGTCACTGGTTCAATTCCAGCCAGATATGGTATTGCATATGTGGACCTACCTGCTATGACAGACAAAAGTAGATTTTGACTATATTTAAAGTAAATTAAATAAAGTGAATTTTGTGTTGTGTTCATGATCTTGGTCAGTATATGTAATGGCTACTTTTCAGGTAATATATTACAAAACCATATAATATGTAGTGTCTGTAATGTTGTTTCCAGTGCAGCTGTGTTCCGTTCATGGCATGGCTTTAATCGTAACAGCAACATCTTGAAGCAGAGATGTAGTTTGTACTGGGTCTTTTATTTTGAAAATTGACCAGATTCTCTCTTGTCCCGTCCCTGTGTCTGACTTCCTGCTGTTACTTATGTAAATGAAAGTCTGTAGTCATTTGAAAAATGGATATTTCACAAGCCTTTAGGTAGCTCTGAGAAAAACTAAGTCTACTTTTGCTCCGTCTACTCTTTATATAGAAAGTAAGAGGATAAGGAAGCCTATAAAGGCAGAAGTTTTGGCAGTTTACTGGTCTGAAGCATGCATGTCCTACGAAGATGGGTGCATTGTGTTAAGTGTGTTAACAGAATGCCAGTATTTCCAAAGGAGTAGACTTCCCAGCAAATTCACCCCCAAGTTGTACAATACTCAGAGAAATTGCAACAAACCCAAAGATTTACATCTCAGACTCTACAGGCCACAGTGAGCATGTTAAATATTAAAGTTCATGACAGAACAATTAGAAAACGACTGAACAAGTACGGCATGTTTGCAAGAGTTTCAAGGAGTAAGTCCCTTGTCTATAAAAAGAATATGGTAGCATGGGTTGGATTTAGAAAGTTGCAAGACTTCTGGAACAGTGTCTAATGGACAGATGACATGGAGTATAATTACCTTAAACTGAACACCAGCATAGCAGCACAAGAACCTCCTGTTAAGCTGTTAAGCACAGTGGTGGAGTGGTGATGTCTTTTGAGCTTGTTGTGCAGCCACGTGATCTGCACTCAGTGAAGCACTCACTTAGTTAACCATGAACTCTATACCAAAGTATTCCACGTTAGCTCGTCTGTCCTGACAGCTAAAGCTTGGCTGTAATTAGGTCATGCAGCAGCAAATCTACAACAGAACCTCTGAAAAAGAAAAGAATGAAGGGGTCGCAGTCACCAAGTCAAAGTCCAGACCTTAACCTGACTGAAATGCTGTGATGGACTAAAGTAATGTTGTAAAGAAGAATGGACCAAAATTACTCCCCAATGATTGATAAAATCAAGACTGATAAAGTCATACAGAAAACCATCACTGCAAGTTAATAGTGCTAAATGTTGGTTTTACAAGTTACTGACTCATAGCATGTACTTACATTTGTGTGACTATAGGAAATAATAATGGCTCTTAAAACTCAATGTATTCACTCATGCTGAGCTTAGGAGCTAATAAAAGACCTTTTCAGCAAGTCATAGTTGTACAAGTACAGGTAACTACTGAATATACTGTGGGAGTACACATGCTGGATCTTTGGAATGACTTATCACGACGCTTAATTGAAACTTCATTAAAGTTAGTAGTCATTCTTTCATGTGTCGTGCCTACATTTAACTTCTCAGCAGATTACTAACTTTTACCTACACTGGCTTCCATTTACTGAGCTCACTTTCAAAGTTCTGATATTGTGCATGTTGGCTCACTGTCACCCTGTCAAGGCTGACTGGGACACTTGAATAGAACTGAGCCATTGTTAATGTGATTAGTGACAGCACTTCTTGTGATATGACAAGTGAAAATGTTCGCTGTGAAAAAGCTTTTTACAGGGCCCGGGAACGGCTCACCAAATGGAATGAGCTGCCATTGTCATTAATTACACCTTTTGAGTAGCAACCACAACAGCCTCTTATCACTACCACAGCACTTCGGCATTGTTTGCAGCTAACTGTGTTGAATCAGTTGTGTTTCTAGATCTGAGTTTCTTTGTTTAATTTCAGTCAGTGTGACCAGATCAAAGTCTGCACCGTAGCTGTGCCCATTATTATGCTACATGTGGAATGTGTGGACTGCTGGGTTCCCCGCCTTGCGTCCCTGGGCCTGCCAGCGTAATGGGGTGTAAAGTAGATCGAGCTCGGAGTGTCACTCTTGAGCCTGCAAACAGACAACGCCTCCCTCCTCCCCCTCTGCTTCATTAATCTCCCTCTCACACACACTGAGATGGCATGTAGCTCAGACAGAAAAGTGATCCAGTGTTGAACAATGGAGAAGCGGGAAGATCCATCGATCGTGCAGTGTTTCTGCAGTCCACATGCCATCACATCAGGAACACAGCTGCACTTTGAAAGAAATGACTTCATCCGAGTTGCACGCGTAGTGATTCATTGAACAGGGAATTAATTAACACACGGGGGGTGTGACCCTGTTCTCAGTTAAATGTTTACATCACTGGACTCTGTTCTAAACATGAAGATATGAATAAAGTTGATTAAATGTTGGTTACCTCCAAACTTTATTGGAGACCTAATAGATGAGACTCTAAAGAAGTGCTTTGTCTTATACTTCCTCACATGCCCCCCCCCCCAGTTTTTCTTTTTCTTTTTTTTAATGAAATCCCTTAGTTCTCTAGTAACTCATGAATGGCATTTTCTATGACAGGTTAAGAGTATCCTGTATTCGGGCTAGTAATAACTTGATAGCAGCTATAATCTGAAGCGATAAAGAAAAACACATCATTATTATTTATTTATCAGTTTTAACTGCTGGGAACTCGCTGTGTTTCTTTCATCACCTTCTACTCTTCCAGACCTCTTTCAGTTCTTCACAGGCAAAGACATGTCCTCAGTGCTGCTGGCCAAGTTTGGAGTGTTATGATAGTAGAGCTCTGGCACCAAGAATCAAAGAGCGTGTTTACTCGAGTGACTTCCTTAAACCAGGCTCCTGTCATTGTCTCACTACCTTTAATACCCACACTTTAACTGTAAAAGCCGCTGAACTAAAGAGCTGTCGTGTAGAGATGAAAACTAAAACTAGAAAAGGTGGTCTCTCACCACAGCTAGGTGTATTACTCTGAAGGATTTGCTGTGCGATGATGTATAAAATCTGAATTCTGATAGATCAAAAACACCCTTAAGTATATTAATGAGGCAGATCTGCTGTCAGCATCCCAAAAGACTTTGGAGAAGCTTTTTGTTTTTCAAATTCCAATAATTCTAATAATAAAAATTTAAATTCTAACAATATAGACAAGTGACTTTAAAAGGGGGAAGAAAAAGTCAAATCTATTTACCTCGACTTGGTTACCAGGTTTTCAACCCACTTCATAGTTGATGCCAAAGATGAATAACAACAAGCTGTGGGCCAGAAAATTGGTAATGCTGGCAGCTTACCTTTGTTATCTATATGTGAGCAATCATTGAGTCCCTCAGACTGAATTTGACGCATGTGGTAGGTTTGTTTTCTTCATGTGGGTTGCATATTTCAGGGTTCCTATTATGTGTGGAGTCTTTCTGAAAGATGTGTTATTTTCTCAAATAGTAAATGAGGAATCTCACAGATTAATAAAAGTTAATGTACGTGTTTTGTCCAAGCAGGGGAAACATTTAAGCATTTAATTTAATGTTGCAGAAGGGAAGAAACCTGCAGCTTTTTCTTTAAACGTTCTGAAAACCAGTGGTTTTAATCAGCTTCTCACACTGAGGGATGGCGCCCTTCCAATCACAAGTCTGTCTCTGCTTCGTCTCCTTTTTCTTGGACTTAGCAGCAGCAGCTCACCTCTCGTTGCCATTTCTTATCATTTGTATGAATTACCACTGATGCGCTTGAGCAGTGAGCAGACATTGGCACAGGGACGGAGAAGACAGGGCCTTGAGTGAGGCAAATGCCCTCATCTATCATCCCAATATAGAGCCCTCAGTGGAGCACAACCATTGTCTGCAGCAGGCACACACCCAGGAATAGCAGATGGAGGGAGGATGGGGCGAGCTGATTTGTTTTCTGGGCTTTGTTTATCTGAATGTGTGTTTTTGAAGTTGATTAAATCTCTACCACCTGTGTTTTTTGTTTTTTTGCTGTTTGAAGACAGTAATTGCAGATAATGTGCTCCTGAGCTGATCAGTGGACTGTAGAGATTGAGTACATCTGTGGTTTGGCCAACAACAGAAAAAGAAAACTGTACACTTGCCCATTGCAAACTGGAATTTGACCAAATGCTGAAGTTCCATTTATTTTTCCATGTTGTGAGTTTCTGCATAGATTTTCACTCTTTACTAAACTTGTGCTTGTCATTTCTAGGTGGCGTACTTAAGGCTGTGAGATCGCAGGTCAGAAGGCTAGGTGGTCAGGACTCCCACTCATCACTCTTGGTTACATATTTCAAGAACTACTGGGAACAGCCAGGATTACATGTGCCGTTTCTTTAAGTTAACATCCCCCCAGTGCACTGAGAGAATGGGAATGGAATTTACTGCAGGAGGGGGAGAAGTGCACCAAGCAGGCTGTAGCTTGTTAAGCACGTCAAGTTGTGGATTGCGGTTGCTTCTGTCAGAATATTTTAGTGTGTCATCACCTGCACTTAGATTCATGTTGAAACAGGATGATGGCACACTACATTTGTAGTTCCAATGATCTTGAAATGTATCACAATGGTACAAAAGCCTGTGTATATGTGTTGGGTTTGTTTGTTTTTTTTGACAATTCTTAGCAAAGAACCTGAATAAACATTTGCCTAAAAGAATCACCTCTCTTTTTTTGTCTTACCTCCCTGAGATGAGTGCTGGTTGATATGTGGGACATTGTTCTTCAGTTGGCTCTTGATGAAGGCTTATTATGGGAACACTTCAGCCCCAGGGCACAGCAGCACATCTTCCACTTGAGAGTAATTACAGCTCATGGAGCTAGGTGATTTTTTTTTTTTTTTGTCTTGTTGTGGGTTTGTTTGGGAGTGTGTACCAGTTATTGATAGTATTTATATAATGTGCGTGATATGAGGAATTATTGTCAAAAAGGATGTTTATACTTTGAAAGTGGTCCTTTTCGTTTGAAATAATTGCTCTACTTCCAGATGGATGGAAATTCATGCAGACGGTCAGGATTTCCAACAGAGAAATCTTTGGTGGTCCCACAGATGGTGTGATGTTTATAGCTTTGACAAAAAATGTTTTACTATCACAAGGATTACCATGTAGCCTAGACATGTGTTAGTTATGTCCATCATTTTGGTTTATGATCAAACGCCTGCAAAACTAATAACACTCCCATAAACCTCATTCCTCTTAACATGCTAGCATTTTAAAATTAAGATGCTGAACATAATTAAAAGGTTGTCGGCGTGTCAAGTAAGGATAAGTAACAATCAGGGATTCCATGAATGACATTTAACTTGGGATTTACTAACACCTGCCTAATATTGTATTGGTCACCAGAGATGGGCAGTAACGCGTTACATTAGTGTCCGTTGTGCGTGGGAAGAAAACTTCTTTTTACAGTGAAAAAAACCCCTAAACTTCCAAGCAAGTACCGAGTGCGCTATGACATGATGGGAAACTCACAGAGAAAGTTGCGGATTCTTCAACTGACCGCGGCACACCTGCACCAGGGTAAACCTCCGCCTACCGCAGTGCTGCTTAATAGGTGAAAATAGAGCAACAGGACCGCTGAGTCTTTGACTTTATTTATGTTCTGCTGTGTTTTACTTGCATCTATTTGAAAGACTGAGTGTAAACACAAAAAAAATTTAATTTTATGTGCTGGAATGTGTAGAAAATAGGTTTAAATGTTAAACTAATTTATTCAACTCAGAGAATGTTGGATATAATTAAATTTTTGCTTGATGCATAAAGTTAAAAGATTAAAACTGATAAAACAAGTTAAAAAAAGATTTTTTCCATTTGATTACATTTTGTATGATGGATTATGTAGAAAAAGTAGAATTGGGCTGAAAGATCTATCGCTTTATCACCTATTCAGGTTGTAAATCGTGTTTTTAAAAAGTAACTAAGTAACTAAGTAATTAATTACTTTTGAAAATAAGCAATCAGTAAAGTAACGGGATTACTTTTTTGGGGAAGTAATCAGTAATTAGTTACTGATTACTTTTTTCAAGTAACTTGACCAACACTGTTGGTCACCCTTTTGTTGCCCAGCCCTGACCCACTGAGGCATGGACTCAACTAAACCCCTAAAGGTTCACACACACTGCCTGCACCAACTTGCTTTCTTCCCACAGTGCATCCTGGTGTCACATGTTCCCTGGGTATGGTGGAGCCCATGCACCAGGCCATCTATGTGATGTACATAAAATGTGATTTCTCTGTTGTCCAGTTCTGATGCTCACATGCTCATTGTTGGTGCTCTTGGAGGTGTACAGGAGTGAACATGGACACCATGACTGGTCTGCAGCTATGAAGCCCCCCATAGACAAAAAACTGTGATGCACTGTGTATTCTGACACTTTTCTATCAGAGCCAGGATGAACTTTTTCTGAAATCTGAGCTACAGTAGCTTGTCTGTTGGATGAGACTACAAAGGCTAGCCTTCTCTCTATGTGTGTATCAACTTGGCTGTTGGATGAGCCTGTTGCTGGTTCACCACTGTTCCTTCTTTTAACCACTTTTGATAGATACTGACCACTGCAGACCAGAAACAGACACTCTGGCCCAGTCGTCTAGCCATCACAATCTGGCCCTTGTCAAACTTGCCCATTTTTTTTATATTCACTTGCGCCCTAAAATATCTCACTGACTAACAGGTGCCATGATGATGAAGAGATAATCAGTGTTATTCACTTCACTTGCCAAAGCGAGGAGTAGTTCCCATAGCCCAGCTTTTACACGCTGAAGGCAAACAGTATAGAAGGGTCTGACAGTGAGAAGGAGTCCTCACTGGCTGCATTCATTTTTATTTAGCAAAGACACAAGCTTGCAAGAAATGAGGAGAGACAAGGGCAAAGTATGGTGGCCCTGAGAGGCCAAACGGACTGCAACTTAAGAAAACACCAGCAATAAGAAAAACACTGCAAAAGCACACAAAACACAACGGAAATAGGAAAAATGACAACGGAAATAGGAAAAAACAGATTTCCAAAAGCACAACGGAAGTGTTTCTGGGGAGACAATAACCCGACGGACCAGTTGCAGGAACCAAAATATACTAAGAATTGCGCTGGGAGACACTTTAAAGAAGTGGAGGATCGATTGGTTTTGTGAGGAAAGAAAAGATGAGAGGTAAGTGTGTTAGTCTAACTATTAGCCTAAAAATCCGTCATCAGTATTATATGAATCATGATAAAACACACCTACCATGTTTTGGGTTCCTGCGACTGGCAACTAGCTATACAGTTGTACACAGTTGTTATGAAAGGGAAAACTGTCCATAGACGCTGGAACCATATTTGTTATTAGGTTGTAAAACATGTTTATTAATCCTGTAAAGTTCAGAATTTTAACATGGCAGTCTATGGGGACTTACTCTCTTTTTGATGCAGCGTCAAGTGGCCAGTGAAGGAACTGCAGTTTTTGGCACTTTCATCTTACTTTTTCTATTTAGATTTTATGTTTTGTTTTGTTTTGTTTTGTTTTGATGTCCTCCGTCATTTACATCAACGTCAGGTTGGGCCTCCTCTTGATACCTCCAATGAACAGCTACGAAATACAAGTCCAACATGTGCAATCGACTTAAGCTCTTTTGTCTGCTTAATTTGTTACTGAATAACAAGGGAACCTGCCTCACCTGTCCATGAAACTGTTTAGCAGTTAACTGTCCAATTAAATTTGAGCTTCTAAAAATGGTTAACTGTAAATAAAATATATCTATAACTCCTGAACATTTAATGCAAAACTTTTGTTAGACCCCATGAATTAAAACTGAAACACTGCACTCCAACCAAGTCTTGATTGTCTTGATTTAAAATTCACTGTGGTGTTGTGAATAAGAAACCTAGAAAAACTGTCCTTGTCCAAAAACATATAGACCTAGCTGTATATTCTCCCTTATGTAATGTCAGAAAGCCATATCTTTCACTTAGCTGTCACTTCAACTGCTCACCTCAAAGTTGACGCTAGTTTAACTCATGTACCCACTCTGTGTCACCAACAGTTATTCTACCTGTCATCACTACCAGTCACTGTTCATCCCTCGACTCCTTTTTTTTTTTGCCTGTGAAAAAAAAGGTGATTTATTAATTTGACACATTTAATTCATATTTTCAAATGTTGTATGGAGAGCATGTCATCAGTGTCGCATTTGAATGCTTGAACTTGCCCCATAAATCAGGAGAGAAATACTTTTCCTTCCTGCTTATGAGCAAAACTGCCTCCAGAGGCCAGCCAGATGAGTAAAGCAAAATGATCTATTACAGATTACCACTGAAGCATGCGATGCACACACCTCTACTTCACGGCTCATGAACACGGCACCCAGTGTGCATAGGTTATCTCCGACCAACAGTGCAGCATAATATCTGCCTGCACGTCTATTTTTACAGGCTCCTAGTGAGGACAAGGGGACTTTTTCTCCTTCCTTCTCCTCACTGCATGCCTGGATCTGCTTAATGCTGATGCGGCAAGTGACAATTACTTTTAAAAATACAAAGAAGCATTGTGCCCACCGAGGCAGCAAAGCAGAGAGTGAATTGGCTAATTAAATACATCCAACACTGAACCGTCAAGGGGTTCTCATTTCCTTTCTGCCCTTTCTCCACAAGCGCAAATGAAGTAGGCTCTAAATAACCCATTTGTTTCAAGCCCGCTGAGCAGACGGAGCTACTCCACATTACTCGCTACTGCCGCTGTTTTGAACATGCCAACAGACACAGTCACCCAGAAGCCTTGAGGAATTCTCCGTCTTCCCCCCTCTTGATGATAGACAATAGAACTGTCAAATTAAAAGTTTTTTTTGGCCAGTACACCACCGTCTGTTGACACTGTGTGGCTCATTAGCCTTTTCAGGCAGTTATCCCATGAATAATATCAGCCTGAACAAAGGTCTACTACATATTCTGACTAATTAATTACATGTCCATGTTGGAGGGCTTTTTTTTTTTAATGGTTGCTCTTCTTTTACGTGTGCAGTAGATTTAAGGAAGAAAAGAAGACGAGACTCAGCTGCAGCTGGCAAGGATTGTAATAAACTGACATTGTTGTGCATTGTTCCAGGTGCAAAATTTTCCTGTGGGATAGTTCTGGCTCTTTGCAGAGATATCACTGTCATTATTACAGCCCAACTGATATTACCATGCCCATAATATTCTTCTTCTTTTTTTTGCCTGTCCCATTGGGCACAGTATAATCAGAATTATTGTTATTATTGAAGGCCAAGAAAATGCCCAACAGATTTATTTTCCCATGTGGATAAGCACCCCTTCCGTGAGCACCCCCATTTCCTGGAATCCACCAAGAGCAGGGGGCCCAGGCCCATCCGGACTGGGGCCGATAGCAGCATCGCCAAGCCCCACAGAGCCCGGGGCAGCCCACATGACCCCACCGCTTTTTGTTTTCTTGGATGGGTTGGAGTCATGTGGCATCTTAGGATAATTTACTGACCAGTTTTACTGGAACGTTACTAAAACATTTTCAGAGATCAGCCTTGCTCTGTACGAGTGTTTCTGTGAGTAAGATCCACTTGATTCCCACCATTCCCCAGCAGAACATTGCACTATAACCACCTGTCACCAGGTTTTAATATAAACAATATCAAAATCAGCATTAGGGGTGGGGGGTAATGATACAGCAGTGTATCTAAATATTTTGCGTAGCAGTATTGTATGGGTGCAGGGACACCAAATATCAGTATTTTATGAAATAAACTGAAAACTCTGGGAATACTATGAACAAGAGGGCTCACCTCATGTGCCACTATCCTGAGATAACGTTAGCCAACACTGGACATGCTTAGCTTGACAAAGCAAACTCTTAAATCAGAGCAAGCTAACAGCTCAGTCACATGAGTAACTAAATGGTTGCCCAGAGCTTGAGGTTGTTGCACCTCAAGCTGTACTTTTGATATTAAGGCAACACAGAGATCGCGTGATAGGAACTGTCCTGCAAACAGTCACAGTCTGACTTGGACCGACTGCAATCAGTTTACAAATAATTGCTTTGCAGACAGATTGCCAATATGTTGCCATCAGTCTAAATGAGTCTTTATCAGTAAGGACATCTCCCAGGGGCTCAAGTCAATTAGCTGCCAGCTGACTGTATTTTGGTTATATTCATACAGAACAGGAAGGTTACTGACTGACACCGGTCACTTTGTATTATTCTGATACATCATTCGTCCCAATTTATGTCCTCAAAATGTAACATTTGAGGACTTAAATTGCAGTTTAAAAACTGTGATAAATTGGAATATTTCATTGCAGTACTCACATAATGTTAAAAGTCGCAATCATGTAGTATTTTGATAAGTTAATATCGTATTGTGGGGTGTAAAAATGAACTTTTCAAGTGCCAACCAATCAAATTTGGTTTATTAAAATGCTCCATTGGTGCTCCTGGCCAAACTAATCACCTTACAAAAATGTCCAGAGAAAGCAAAGTAGCTGCTTATGTGTCCTGTCCATAAAACTAAACCTGATTATTTCAGTAAGTAATCACTCTGTGGTAATTGAGTTAGTAAAGTTAGCAACAGGGAGCTAGCTGTGGTAGTGTGCCTTGTGAGTGATGGTGCATAGCATAAGCACATGATGTTTTTATGTGCAAATCTTTTATAATACATTTATGAACTTCTCTCAATATGTCCACACTCTGATGCTTTGATTATTTCAAGGGCGCCAGACTCACCGAGAAGCGATGTGACCAAAATAAATAAAATAAAATCATAGTAAAATGCTTCATAAACATCTTCAGGCGTTCTAGTGGTTTGGTTAGGCTGTGTTTTGCACAGCAGGGAATCAAAAACAATCATCCTAGCAAAGTCTTTTTTCAACCACTGGAAATGCTCGTATTGTCACGGCCGAGGCTGCCTCAAAGGTGAAAGGACTCAAATGCAGGACGCCGAACAGCATGTAAGTAGTTTTAGAGACGATGTTTATTTACTCAGTAAGTGTTCATAAACTGGAAAGTGAGGTTAACAAGTGCAAAGTGCCACAACTGAATCAAAGGGGTCTTAAGCAGCCTGGGCTAAGTAAGCAATCTGGTCTTGGTCAGTGGAAACAGCAGTTCCGGGGATTGGGCTGGAGGGAGAGTCAGACTAGGTCCAGGGAAAGGGTCAGAGTCACGCGGGTGGCCGGTGGTGACGTGGAGGGGTGAGTGGTCCGGGTGTGTGGTCCGAAATTCCTGGCGTGGAGGCAGGGAGGTGGTTCGGGTGAACAGCCTGTGGGACTGTCAGGTGGTCCAGTGTCCGGGTTGGAGCTCTTCGGCAGAGATTAGTGTTTGGCAGCTTGGTGTGGCTATGAGAGAAACACACAATGAGACAAGGTAATTCACAAAGCAAGTGCGACATCACGGTGGTGGCCTGCACTAACTAGAGTTAGCTGAGAATCTGGCGAAGAGAGGTTAAGTGCGCTGGCCTTATGAGTCCCCGGCTAAATTACCCACAGGGGTGAGCAATCAGCAGAACACTGAGGCCCCTCCCAGGGGTGGAGATGCCGGCTCGGAGGGAGACACACTGGCACACACCCGGACCATGACACATATTTGCTAATTAGAAATAGAATTAGTTTTGCAAATATTCATCAGTAGTGAGCAAGAAAACAAATTAGCCTGATGATTACGATATATAAAAATGTAGTGCTGAATTTATCTAGAAGGGCTCATTGGCTATAGCTGTCCAGACACTTCACTGAAAATAAAAAATATCAACCTCAGGCTGGTGCTAGAGAAGAAGTCTGGGATCACTAATTAAGATGAAGATTCACAGTCTCAGAATTATGTGTTTGTCTTCCGTTTTGAGGTAATCTATCTGGATATTGACCTGTTACTAGATAAGTGAAAATGTTGACCTGACAGTGGGACTAAATAAAAGTTAGAGGCTCATCAAAGTCATTGATGTTCTTAGACTGGGACTGAGAAGTAGAAATTAATACATTTCTTCGTCCAGAACTGCTTCACCCGTCCGGAATAAATGTCCAGTAAATTGACACGTGACATCACACGTGTGGAATCATCAGGTCTGCAAACACCACAGTATGAATTTCAAATTGGATTTTCCAGGTCTGTGCCTCTGCTAATGGGTGTTGATATTATTTTCGGATTAAGCGAGACAGCGATGTGTGAGATTAGAGTATGACCAGTGTAAAAAGAAAGAGATCCCTTTGGGAGAGTTCAAGCCATAAAGCTTGTCTCATCTCTGAGGGGCAATGAGGCATTAGATTGAGTTCCCGTTTTAGTCACCCAGTCCTAATGGGTCATCTATCCTGAGAATCTTGGAGTTGTTCTGCCAAAGAGGAATCACACAAGCTTTGCTTCTCCTCTCTCTCTCTTTTTTGTCTGAGTCACTGTGAAGGTGACCAAGTAAAGAGAAAAACATCTTGAAACAGTCAAGTGATGTCCATCTGTAGTTTTCATAGGATTCCAATGGGATGGTGACAGATTGTTATTGGATTTGAAAATATTGCACTAATACAGAATTTGACCCTACATCACCCACTGGATCATCCATCCTCTACTGCAGAAGGCAGTACCATTTAACTGCGAACTTAGACTCATATCCACCGATCAAGCATAAAATTATGACCATGGACACTCGAGGTGAATAACACTGACTATCTCTTCATCGTGGCACCTTTAAGAAGGTGGGCTATGTTATGGAGCAAGTGAATATTTAGTCCTTAAAGCTAAAGAATTAGAAACAGAAAAAATGGGCAAGTGTGAGGAGTTCAGAACTGCAGCTCTTGTGGGGTGTTCCCAGTCTGCAGTGGTCAAAATCTACCAAAAGCGGTCCAAGGAAGGAACAGTAACAACAATAACATGGTCATGGCTGGCCAAGGCTCATTGATGCATGTGGTCCCAAAGGCCCATGTGGTCTCATTTAACAGACAGCCGACTGCAGTTCAAAATGCCGAAAAGAAAAAGTTAATCCTGGTTTTGACAGAACAGAATATACAGTGCTTTTCTCTGCATAGCTGCAGAGCAGTCAGGGTGAATATGGTGACCCCTGTTTACCGCTGAAAGCACCAACGGTGAGCTAGTGAACATTGGAACTGAACGGAGGACCAATGGAAGAAGGTGTCCTGCTCTAATGAATCACATTTTCTTACATGGATGGCTGGGTGCATGTGTTGCTTACCTGGGGAACACCCAGCATCAGAATGCATTATTGGAAGAAGGCAAGCTGGCTGAGGCAGTGTGATATTTTGGCAATGTTCTGCTGGAAAACCTTGAATTCTCCCAACCATGTGGATGTTAGTTTAGACCCTTACATAGAAACGATATTCTCTGGTGGCCGTGGCCTCTTTTAGCAGGATAATGTGTTTGACGACCACAATAACAACACTTTATTTCTTTATAATGTACTAGGAAAATGGGAAATATGTGCAGCAGTTTATCGAAACATGCACAAACACACATGGATATACAGTATACATTATGACTATCTTTATTTTCTTCAACACAGCCTGAACTGTGTTAGGTAGCTTTCTTATATAAGTAGTCTTCAGGATTAGTACTTCTGAATGCCATAGCACATGTTAGTGTGGTGTTTAATCTTCCTCATATGCTACAATGAGGCTGAATTTACTTATTTGAGTAAAATGTCTCGACAGCTATAGCTGTTTAACTTCTGTGACATTTTTCCAGTATTTTTGGTTTCTAACTAAATACCTGCAAGACTTTAAGTCTTAGCTCATACATTTGTGTTAGTATCTTAGCATGCTAATTCATAGTTCTCAAAAAAATTACCGTCACTGTGAGCATGTCAGTAATCTTATGTTAGTGTTCCAAACACTGCTGCACTTAAGTAATGACCACAAAGAGCCACTGGCATAACTGTCGTTTCTTAGTCGTTTCTGTGATCCTAATTTCAAAGTCAAACTGTCTTTCCCTCTGGCTTTCCTGACCCCATACATATAAACCACCCAACCTTTGCATCCATACATCTCCCTCTGCAACTTCCCCATCTCTGTGATCTAATCAAACCTTGGGTCATATCCATGACTCTTCAGGGGCTCATTAGTTTGTCCATCGGTCTCAACAAGCTTCAGTGCTAACCTTGGAGCAAGCCTACACCAAGCCTTAAAGCAGGCTAAGGCCACAAAGTCAACATGCTCCCGGGGAAGAAGGATGCAGCTGCTTCAGCAAGCATAAAAAAAACCCCATCTCAAAACAGACAAACAGAAAGCACTTTTAGAAGTTATAATGCTTGTGACAGCGCAATGACAAACGGAAAAGTGCTTACTGTCATGAGCAGTGGGTCCAGAGTGAGAATACAGTGGTGAGAATGACGCTTGTCAAATGCATCAGCAATATTTCAGTTGTTGGGGTTCCAGGATACACATTGATATTCAGCCATAATGCAAAACCTCATTTCTAACTTTGGAAAGAAAGTGAGGTGGTAGGTGGGCAGACAGATACAGATTGAGCTGAAAGCTGTGGTGTGACAGGCAGAAGACATTTTGAGCTGACAGCTGGCAGAGGAGATGGAAGCCCTGCTGGAAGTGGGGTGTTAGGATGCTGCTTCTGCTGCCGCTGCAGCTTGATATCTCCTCCAGCCCGAGGGAAGATAAATCGTCTGTTGCTTCTCAGTTTGGAGACAGAGGAGCTTTTGCCTCACTGTCGGGGGCAAAATGCTTATCAGTGGTTATGTTCAGATGTATTATGGTAAAATAAGCAGTTAAGTTTCCTGTTGCTGCTAATCTGCACTCCAGGGGTAGATGCACAGTGTGCTCTAAAATCCCAATTCAAAAGGAACGAGTTTGTTTACCAGGTAGAAACAGGGCATAGTATTAGTATTTTAGTATTTATTTATTTATTGTCATTGTCAAGAACAATGAAATTGCGTTTGGGGCTTCCATACAACCCAAAAAAAAAGAAGAAAATAATAAATACCCCTTAAAACCCAAGTGTACATATTTAACCCAGTGTGACTCCAATGCAATAAGACAATCCTTAGCAATAATGTTCGTAGAAATTCAGACAAAGACCTGAGAAACATGACAAAATACAACAATGCAACCCATTCAATATTATTGTACTGTGAGATATGATATCAGATATGATAGTTATCTATTTAAGAAAGAGGGGGGGTTGGGCAGGAGGGGGAAGAGAATAAAGATATGATGCACCAATGCAGACCAGTTCATTGCTATTAAGAAGTTGGATATGGTTATTGTCCGTGAGAGGGGGGCAGAGAGTTCAGGAGCCTCACAGCCTGTGGATACAGGCTGTTGGCCAGTCTGGATGTTCTGGCCTGTATAGACCTGTACCTTCTCCCTGAGGGCAGCAGATGGAAAAGGTGGCGCGCAGGGTGATGTTGGTCCCGCAGGATACTGTGCACCCTCCTCAGACAGCGAGTGGGGAAGATATTACTGATCTCTGGCAGACTTGTTCCAATAATTCTGCCAGCTTCTTTCACCACCCGCTGGAGTGCTTGCTGATCGGCCTTGGTGCAGCTGGGGAACCACACTAGAAATCCATACGTCAGAACGCTGCTGATGGCACAGTTGTAGAAGTTCAACATCAGAGATCTGGGAATGTGTGCGCTCCGCAGTCTCCTCAGGTAGTAGAGGCGCTGTTGGGCCTTCCGTACAACTGAGGTGATATGGTTGCCCCAGGACAGGTCCTCGGTCACAGTTACCCCCAAGAATTTAAAACTGCTCACCCTCTCCACCGCCTCACTGCCAATGAAGAGAGGCAGATGGTTGTTATGACCCCTCTTCCGGAAATCTACAATGATCTCCTTGGTCTTTTTGGTGTTTAAGACCAAGTTATTGTCGTGGCACCATGACTCTAGTTGTTGCACCTCTGTCCTATAGTTTGTCTCATCATTGTTGGATATAAGAGGGTTCACACAAATGAAAACGAAACATGACTATTTTTAGAGGTTGCTCCTGGATGTCGATGGAGTTTAGTTCCAGACCACATTTGGCTGATAATAGACTTCTGGTCTTAAATGAACTCATTCTTGTATTTAGTAAAGATGAGCATGAGAATGATAGCTACGTGAACTGGTGGGAGGACCTGAACGAAGGAGGTGCAGAACAGAAAGAAACAGAGGGAGGGACAATAATGACAGAACAATCTGTCAGACTTAAAACGTTCCAATCTGCCCACAAATTTGATCTTGTCTTTTTATTCATGATAGACAACAAATAAGTAGGGAATTTTTCTGGGATGTTGGGATCAAAACAGAAAGCTTTGCAAAGGTTTGCCTCACATAACTGTGTTCAAGTGAACTGTCCTTATAGTAAGCTACCAACTATCTCAACTTTTTCCTTGTCCATAAGCGAGGAAAAAATGACCATATTTTGACCAAATAGGTAAGTCTGCTTCCTTGAGATGAATGCTACTCACACTCCACATTGATTATGGTATTGGTTAATGCTAACCTGCTAACATTTGGCAAGAAACACAAATACACTGCTGTAGGGAATGGCTCTTTTTTGTGGGCCAATCTGAAAGTTAGCATTGCTAATACCTTATTACTGCAGAAAATAAGTCCTGGCAAACAAATGTTTATTACCCTTGTAGTTCTATTTTGCCAGATAGTCTCCACAATTAATGCAACTTTTATAAACAAAAATGCAATTTCCAAAATAAATTATTAACCTATGGTATGTAAAACCTTCAAATTCATCTAAACCCAGACCTCATTCCAAAAACAAAACAAAAAAATTTACATGTACTTTGACTCTTCTAGCTGAAAAGTCAGGAACATCAATGATATTATAATTTGGCCTCAGGGAAACGACTTAATTCATTGGAATTCCACCCAATAGTTCTGGAGATGTTTCAATGAAAACCAAAACCATAAGCCTCGATATTTCAGTCTTGACTAAAACATATTTTTTTAAAAAACAAACAAAACAAAACTGTAGACAAAATTGAAGCATTCATCTTTTCAGCAGTTCTAGGACACCAGAAAATCTGTAGCCAAGGACAGAAGAAAAGAATAGGGCACATACGAAATTGCAATATTGCTCAGCACATTTCTCTGCTGTCCTCCCCCTCTTTTTCTCCAGGAGTTTTAGCTGATTCTAGCCTCAGGATAAAGAGGCCTTCTGTTTGTGTAGCAGACCTGACCTCTGAAACCCTGCAGCAACACATCCTTCACATGATGAACCCAAGAAAAGTGGAAACCTGGAACCAAAGCAAATAATAGGCAGAGACACATTCCCACTGGCCAACCAGGATGGTCTCCACGGTTTCTGTGTGTGCCTTCATGCCAGTTTGTGTGTTACCCATTGCTTCTTGCCAAAGCGAGGCTTTTTGTCTGTTCCAATATATTTCCGACAATCTATCTTTAGATGGCATTCAGTTTGATGAGTCCGGTTTTCTGAATGGTTCCAGGATTGTGCACATTATGAGCCTCTTGAGGCATTGATGTTTTGAGGTTCGAGATTCCCATTTCCTGGTACCTCTCCCAAATTATACTACCTTCCACATGCAGGTGTCCCTAGGCGGCCTGCTACATCAGACAGAAGCCTTTATTCAGTTGGGGGGGGGGGGGTTATCGCTGAGACTGAACAACGACCCTCGTATCCACTGAGTTGGAGGGGAGGACAGTTTGACAAGTTGAGAAAGTCATTTCATTTCCTCTCTGTCAAAGTGCCGCTTTCCTTTTCTTTTGCAACACTTTCATACCTTCCAGAGAGAAAACGTGAGTATAATATTTCTTTAAGTGTGCTTACCTTTCTTTGTCTATTTTCAGCAATGGAGGGTGACAGAAGTTCAAGCGAAAGACCTTGAAATCATAGAGGATATGTGGGATTTGACTTAACTAGCCCCTTCTAAAGTTTTTAGTAATGGTTAAAATGCAGGTTGCTTCACTCGAAAGAAAACCTCGTAATTCCACAATCATGAGAAAAACAATTCCTGTTACATTTTGGACACAGAGCATATCTTTGCATTGTTCTCTCAAAGAAAAAAAAGCACATTTGAATGTTGGACCTGCTTGTCTCCACTGCTTCTCATCTATAAGAGAGCCTGTCCGTGCTGTGCCTCTGGCTGGGGATCTTGCAGTGCATTGTGTCGACTGTAATAGCTCCTGTAACAAAGTAAGAAATGATTCACTTCAATTTGCTGAAGGCTACATGCGTTGTACTGTGCTGTATGCGGTGAATGAATCACGGCCACGACAAGCAGCATTTAATGTAATTTTTGTGGAGGAAAGAGGGCGAGGGAGAGGTTTTTATATCTACTTTAATTGCAGTGCACGTTATTATCAAGAGCAGTTAGCAGGGACTTTTTCAACAGTGATGGCTTTATAATTACTATACAGCAGGTTTGACTGTCACCCTTGGCAGTACCATACAGTGGCCTCTGCACATTTTTATAAAATGATCATTTTAGCACACTGACAAATCGAACCATTGTAAGAAAGTAGGAGGAATGTCATTTGTCACCCACACTGAGTAGAAAAGGCCAATTAAATTCATAATCAGCTAGTTGTTAAAGTTTTCCTCTTTCCAGCATTAGGTCACAAACAAGCAATATGTTTTTACCTAATCTTGACAAACACACGCCTAGCTCAGTTTTAAAAGGGATGAGATTTTGCAATATTGAAAAGTAACCACGGTGCTCTATGATTAATGGAGAAGAGTGTATGTCTTAAAGGACCTGTAGTTATAAGATATGCTGTTCTGCCAGTGGAAACAGTCCTATGCAACTCTAACTGACCTTTGTAAAGAAATAACCCAGATGATTTTATCAGCTTTTTTGCAGTACCGCTGATATCATCCAAAAAGAACTGGTATTTAATTTCAAGCATAATGAACCAAGCTGTAATACCTCAGGATGAAAAAGTAAGCCAATGTGAAAGGGACCAAAAGCTGTAGCTCCTCAAACAGCCACTTGAACCGGATTTCTGTTTGTGCTCTTTGTGCCTTTTGGAGCATTTAAAATTAATTATTCATTTAATGATATGGCCTATAGTGTCGTACAAACAGTCCAAGAACACAAAAAGCTAACTCCCCTGCTCCTTGCTCCCAAGGAAGGACCAATGATGCCACAAAGTTTGCAGTTTTACAACCGAATATTTTATTTTTCTTTGAAGGTAGGAAATGTCAGGGTGGGTGTTGTAGACCGTGTTGTTGTTAATGTATGTTTGGGGGCGTTGCACCCCGGAACCTTCAGAGGTTTTTCAGGGTTTTCCCTGTTGGAATGTTATGTGAAAAACATTCCTGTATGTGTTGCGACTAGCTGTGGTTGTTTCTAAAAGTGGTCAGTAAACGTCCTAAAAGTGGCACCTGAGTTTCCAAGCATTTTTATCGTGAGGTTATAGCAGTAGGCATGAACAAAACAACCAATAAAACGCTCTAGAAATGAAACACAGGCCTCTTACCTGTGTCCCTAACCTAAACAGGAGAAACAAAGTTTTGAAAGAAAAAGGCTTCCCACCCCTACAGCTACCAGATCAATCAACAACGGTCTAGTTACACTATTTACAATATATACAAAAACAACCATCTAGTTCTAGCCATAATCACACTCAGTAACACACAGCTAAACACAAAGTACAGGGCTAAATGCACAGCTTGTTTGGAAGCAGGCGACAAACTCTGTCATAAGTTTCCTTATTTCCTAACTAGCCAGATAGAGGATCATCATGGGCAAGGCCTAAAACTTGTAGTTGGTAATCTTTTGGCATCGCAGCCTTAGTGACCACATCACACTCTCTTCCAGACACCGGAGACCACCACTTACGTAGCAATACACTGTGGTCAAATAGTACAACACAGGTTGGGTTACATGCGCTTGTTGCCTGGCAGCAGACAGGGACCCAGACAAAGTAGCATCAGACTGCTGAGTTTTAATGAACTGCTCTCTGTCTGTTGCTAAACACAAGTCATTTGGTAGCACATTAAATGATCTAGATTTATTTTTTTTTATCCCAGGAGAAAGCTTAACAGCAGTTTTAAACTTCAAGAACCTATTGGAAATGTCCACCACATCACCAAGGTGACGGCCTGGGCACGAGTAACCACGCATGCCGGTAAAACTGAAGAGACACTGAGCCCAGAGGGGGTATGAACGAAAACATCTGCAGCAGGATTTTCAGTGACTTTGGGTGTGGCAGGAAACACCTTTCCCCGAGGCAAATCATTTCCAAGAATAAGATCAATACCAGCAACTGGCAGCTGATCTTGCACCCCCACTCGCACCCGAAAGGGGGGAAATAGGGTAAATGAATGAAGCGGCATGCCAAACATATTCATTCTTACTCCCCACACCAACAAATCTGAGCCACAGTATGACTGGTCAGAAAAAGGCACTACACCACATCGCGCCACAGAATGCTTTGCACTGGGATCCCTTAAAATTGTGACTGGAACTTGGTCCCCCTCACTCCCAGTCAGTGAAAGAAAGCCTTTAGACATAAAAGGCTTGAACACCTTATCTATCTCTACTGCTGGCACTCTGGCAGACACTGGTTTATGTTAATCAACAGTAGATTGACCCTACAGCAGAAGTTTTATCCTTCAACATTTCTTTCTTTCTTAGCACCAGGCAAAAAGCAAAGAAATTACCAAGTTCCTGACAATAGAAACACCTCCAGCCACTATGAGGTTCCACTGGGAAACCTGAGGTGATCGTGCTATATCCACACCAGGTGAAACCATAGTGTCATGCCACGTCGGAGATGAAAAAGCACCCTTGTGAGTCAGGGCAAACTCATCAGCTAGGACATCAGTGTTTGCAAAACACTCAACTTTTTGTTCATTTAAATAGACTACCACATGCATTTCTTAAAAGCTTCGAAAAGCACTAGTTCTTTCAGCTTTGCAAAATCCTTGACTTTGCTAGCTTGACAACATTTATGAAAAAGCAACCCAGGTTGATCTTTTTTTTTCACAATTTTGGAATTTCTGTCCATATGCTTCAGGCACCAACTCATAACCATCCAACACTGTAGCCTTAGCCACATCATAATCTAAGCTTCAGAATTTGCAATTAGCATCAAATCTACTTTTCTACACTTATTTAGCTGCTGTAATGTAGGATTTCTGGCAAACTCATCTAACTCAAAATCCATTGTGGCCAACCAAACAATACAAAAAGCCAACCTGAAATATGAGAGAAATACCTACGGCACTTGCCCATTCAGTCTTCAAGCTGTTCCAACCTTTCTGAAACCCTGTGCTGTAACGTACGCCATAATATACGTACGCGTATGTCTCTAGAAATACAACTACATGTGGCATCAGTGCCAGCTCCAGTTCAGTAGCATCATTTTTTCCCCTACCTATTGCCTGCTGCTTCTTCTTCTGTCATTACTTTTTACTAAATTGACTGGAGAGAATGGATGAAGCTGAACAGAGAAAGCCTGCTGCTAGCTTTGATGTTGATGGTGAAACTGCAGAACAACACAGGCACATAACGCACAAGTATAAATGCTGGGAATGATTTTACTGCAATTAGCAACAAGAAATGAGTCAAACCTAGCACCAAATGTCTGATTTTGATTCTTACAGGTTTTCAACATAAACTTTAGGCAATAATAATACCAAACTCCACACTTCCAATCTTTCAAGGACGTACTTGAGTATGTTATGTCATAGACTCGACATAGATTTAACAACCTTTAAATTAACTATAAGGAGCTGCCCTTTATACTGTGTGTATAAAGGAGACTTAGTGTAAAAAAACGCTGTAAGAAAGCAGAAGCAACAGCTCCAGCATCTGTTCAGGGAGTAGTCAGAAACAGAATGAGCAGTGTTTTGGCAGCAGTCAGAGAACAAGTGCATATTCAGCGTGGTTATGTTGGGAAAACAGAAGAAAATGAGACAGTTTGCCTCTCACATGTAGCACAATTGAAACAATATCACATAGTTTCTTTAGTTGCTGGGATCATATTATATTATTCTGGTTGTTTATTTAATTCATCACATAAGGTGATTTGAGCCATCGGTTCTTAGCATGAGAAGAGTGAGGAACATGATGCCACATCTATGATGGGCGATCTGCACTGTGACCTATCTGCGCTGCTTCTGGGTGGAAGTTTGGCTGCAGCACAAGGGAATACAAAGAACAATGTAGGCTTGATGCCTGCCCTATATGTTCTACCCTCAGCCCGCCATAACAACAAGAAAAAATGCTTTACTTTCGTTTATATTACACTGTTAAAGAGTTTCTATACAACTTTCGAGAGGCCCTGGAATATATTCCACCTGAAAAAGAAAAGGAAAAGTTTAAACACAATAAAGCACCCTACAGTTTTTTTAAATTAATGATACTTTTCTTATTCTGTTCTTATGCTTTATGGTATATTTTAAAGGTAACAATCACCCCTTAGTTTCCTCTGCTCGTCTGTATAATTAGCATTAATGTTGTTCTGGTAGAGGAAAGTAAGTTGACCCAAAATCAGCTCTTCTGGACTTTAATTCCTGTGAGCCATGCATCTCTGTTGTTTTCACACCACTAAATGATGCCTCTCAGGGATGTCAGCGTCTCAAGCAGGGGATGTTATTACAGCAGCCCTTTTCCTCTGATCTTCCCGTCTGTGCTTGTTATCCAATAGCTCCTTTATCACTCGAACAGCCCCATCATCATAGTTCAGAGTCGCTGCGGAGGAGAGCGGCAGGCCTCGAGGACTGGGCTTATGTCACACGGTTGTGGAGCTTATAGGGCGCTGCGTGTACATCTTCACCAGCGTTCATGGTGAAAGCGCAGCTCCTACTTAAGGATGCTGACTAACTGGCCAATAGGGAGGATGATGTGATTACAGAGTGTGTGCATGCCCAGTCGATCTGTTGTCATTAACATTTTACGCTCCTCTTTGTAACGTCAGTGTAGCACAGCATTATTGCCTGCAGCCTTGGCCTCGCCGTAACCCTGCCAGCCTTGTTCAGGATCACTGCTGATAAAAGGAAACTGTTTGAAAACTCCCTTAATGGGAACAACAAGGAAGAAGCGTTTCATTTTTCCTCAACAGCTGTCTGTTTGACTTTGTACCCCTCATGCACGCGCTCGCACACACACACACACACACAAACGCAAACACAGCCACACCTATCTGGTCTCTCTCTCTCTCACTAATTAAAGATGGAGTTTACCTGAGTCTGTGAAGGTAAATGAGCTCACAGTCTGCAGTTCTTCCCTTTCAAGTTGCTTATTAAAACACCATCATTATATAATTACATATATACACAGCACTTGTAAAATGCTATATATGCTATATGTACATTTTAAGGTTTAATGAGATACAATGAGACCAATGCCAAAATGAACTGGTTATCTGAATAAGAATACTTTAATATTATTGCATAATAATATTAATTTGTTTTTAATAAAAAGTTAAAAAATAAGATGTACTGTATAAACAATATATTTCATAAGTCATAAGGAAGAGTTGGACAGTTTGATGGCGTTCTGTGGTGCATCATGTTGGAATTAGTCTTTTGCTGAATGTGCTTCTGTGGCTATTCAGCATTAGCTATAGAAGCTGTCCAATACTGACAGTAACATGTAACAACAGCAATAGTAACTAACTCATGAAACATCATGATCATGGGCTGTTCTCACTTGGCCACTGGTGTTCGGGTTGCTCTCATGTCTATAAGCAGTTCCTTAGTCTTTGCCACGTTAAACTGCAGATGGTTCTGCTCGCACCACACAGCAAAGTTGTCCACCACAGCCCTGTACTCTTCCTCCCACTACTGCAGAGTCATCAGAAAACGTCTGAAGGTGGCAGGTCTTTCTGCAGTAGCTGAATTGCGTGGTGTGAAGAGATAGGGAGAGATGATGATCTCCTGCAGGGCTCCTGTGTTTTTGACCACACTGTTTGAAACACGTTGCTGTAGGTGCACACTAGAGAGGCAGCCACCTGCATCACTGTGAGTTGTTCACCTACTAGAGACACTCTGATGGTGTTGAAGAAGTCAAAAAACACGACTCTCACAGCGCACACTGGCTTATCCAGTTGGGTGTAGACACGCCCACAGGTCTGAACCTGAACTGGGTGGAATCTATCGGTGGGCTAACCATAAGAAAGAGGTTGAGTCTCTCCACACCGTGATGCGTGATGTGAGTGCCACAGCTCTGTATTCCTTAGGGCCACTGGGATATGATATCATGGGGATTCTTTTGCATATTCAGGCTTTTTCATCTGCCTGGTTCTCAAAGTTGTTGGGCACAGAACCAGAACTCCAAGGCTCATGTTGTCACGCCCCGCAGACTTGCCTGAGTGATTTCTTAACAGCTGTCTCCTAATTTAGTCAACAGTGAAGGTGGCTGGAGCGGAGAGAGTGGTGGTGTCCTGATCTAGAGTGTCGAGAGTGCGATGTATCTGGGAACCTGGGGAGCAGGTGTGAAATAGGCTTGAAACAGTAGGCTTAAATCTGAAATTCTCAGTTCGCTGTGGGAATTTTTTTGTGTATTTGTGACTAACTGAATAAACCATACACAGACTACTGACCAGGCTCTATCCATGAATGCTCTACAGTGCTATTTCTAAGCACAAAAATCAATATTTTCTTGGCTTTGTAAGTGACATGAATGGCTGTACCTAGCTCCTCACTTTCCCCCCCGAATGCACTAACCTGGGAGTGACATCACTCCTGAGTTCCAGACACAAGGACTGTGAAGAGGAGAGAAGGAACAGAAGGTAGTTGGTGATCGCAGGCTTCACCTCCACTGCTGCTGGTTGTCCTGAAACTAGTGATGGTCTTCATGCCCCTCCAGCCCTCCCTTGCATTGTTCCACTGTAGTTTGTATTCCGGCTTCCTCCTGTAATTGCCCTTAGCCTCCTTGATTGATGTATTCAGTTCACTTTGAACTGTTCTCACCTCCTCCCTATTGCCAGCTCTAAAGGCCGTCTTCTTCCTGTTAAGGAAATGATAAATGGTTATGTTGAGAGAGATTCAGATCCTACTCTAAATTTATAGCACCTTACTTTACAATTACAAATATGATTTGTAGCTTCAAATGTATTTCATTAAACAGATTTTTGGAGTTTCATGAAGGAGCAAGACGTGTCGCATCATGTATTATGATTATCTGATAAATGTTACATTCACCAGTTACACTTTGGGAAATAGGTTAACTTAGGACATAGATTGTAAATCAAAGCTCCAAATTAATTGCAACATGTTACTACATTTAGCTCCAAAATTTAGAAAAAAGGGAAAAAGTTAAGTTTAGGTTTATAATTTAAAATAAAATAATATATATTATACAATGCTTTCATCCTCCATCCATACATTCCCTTCTGCTTATCCGATTCAGGGTGGCAGGGGGGCCTGGGGCATATCCAACCTATCATGAAACAAGAGGCAAGGCCCCGGACAGGTCCCAGCACCAGTCTATGAAAAATCTAATACAGAGAGACAGAAAATCAATCAAAACTCACAGTCACACCTATAGCAACTTTACATTCACCATTCAGCCTAACAAGTCAGAGGACATGGAGAGAACGTACGGAGCCACGGAGAGAACACGCAAAACCAGCGCCGGTGAATTCAAATCCAGAACCTCACTACTAATATTTAAATATAAAATTTAAATCTAAATTTTAAATACAAATATCAAATCTAATTTTTTTTAAATGTTACATTTAAATAGTACACCTAAATGTCATGGTTAAAAGTAAATAATTATCTGTTATACAAATTTAAACTGCTGATCAGAGAAGCATCAAAAGAAAGCTTTATGAAAACTTTGTTGCCAAACAAAAGTGCTTTTCTACTTTCTTGGAGTACTCAAAGCACTCTATGGGCTTTGATCAGCATTATGATCTAACAAGATCATAATGCTGCTGACTGAACTCTGTAAATATACATATTTACTAATTACCTGTCACATTTACGTCCTATTTTATTTTTAATATTTAGCATTTATATTTAAAATACATGATTAATTTTAGATTTAATTTTGATAATTTTAGATTTAATTTACGATTTAGATTTACATTTAAAAATGTAAATATTGTTGTAAATCTTGTAGAAAATGACATGCAAAAATGCTACATCATATTTGGAAAAAACATGTTTGAACTATTTTAATTGTGCTTTAATTTACAGTCGAGAACCAATAGTGTACACGAGCTGATAGAACTTTTTGTTTGGAAACCAAACCTGTTTTGATTATGATCTGAATGATCACAATCATGGTTTACGACAGTAAATTAATGGACAATGCATTTCTTAGTAAAACATTGAACTGATAATAACCGTAAAAGAACTAATCAAAAGCCGGCAAAATAAAATAAAATCCATTAAAGGTAAAGTGATTTAGTTATTCCCTCACCTGATTTTTGCTATATGCATATCATACTTATCTCTCCTAATATACCATCATAGTGATAAAAGTCTATATTAAATCTATAGTAGATATAAAAGATTTGGCCTGTATGCATGTACATATAATGTATTTTATACATTCAGCTATGGTATTGACTGATTGTGTTTTTATGCAAAGTGTGATGTGATAAATGTTCATACTGTCCTTGTTAAATAAATGCCCAACTATAAACGCTCAGCTCTTTTTATGACCTTGTTTTAATTGAAAGTTCAGTAGGGACATTTCTGTTAGAAAAAGAATAAAGTGACATTATTGTGTTACTGCACTTCAGTAAACGAGCGTGCTTCTGTTGCAGCTTCATTACTTGCAGATATAAAAGATTTAAGGGAGAAAACGAGTTTTTAGGAAGCCAGGAGATCTTTATCAGATGATTGTGAGTCACATTTTAAACTCAATGTGACCTGGCTGGATTGGAGCAGAGGAATTTTTTTTTTTTTTTACCATTAACACGAAGCTCGCCTCATTTCATTAATTTACATATTCTCCATCAAATCAAAGAGATATTTGTGGAGTTACAATGCCCCACAGACATCATTTCAGAACTTTGTCTGCTTTTTTGGCTGCAATCCCCATATTTCTGATTTACAACGATTCATCTCAAATAAATGAATCTTTGACAAAGTGTGTCTCTGCGGGGCGAGGAGAAAATAGAAGTTGAGGGAAAGATAAGGGGGAGGGAGACAGTATGAGGAGAAACGTTACTTTTTGTCTGAGCTCCTTCATTCTGACAACTAAGAAGGCCGTGACTTCGCCGCATACCTTTATAGTTACTGAACCGACGCCTCTTTAGACTGCCCACTCAATGACGTATAAACCGGAGGACCAGTTGTCAGATCAAATATTCTGTTCATGTTTATCCTCACATTGTTAAAGGGATTTGTGAGGGAGTGTGATGGATTAATCCTCCTTGAGCTGTGCTTTTTGTAAACTCCAGTGAATTTAGAAATTTTGCTGCTATGAGGGGGGCCTGGAAATTCATCTCAAAATGCAAAGTAGTGACAAGAAGGAAATAAGAAAGGTCGTAGCTTAGCAAGTATAGTATGGAATATGTCAGCAGGTATGTGAGCGATCAGCACTTTACAAAAGCTAATTGAGTTTCTATCCTTCTCATCTCAGATTGGCTTGTGTACAGAAGGGTAACCGGAGAAATCTAGCTTGCCCAAAGCGTTGGCTTGTGAATGGTAATGGAGGCATCGTCAAGTACTATCTGATGTCTACATATGAAGCTCATGTTACACAGCACTTTAAGAATGCTGCATGTCATCTGTCGGGCGGGGTGGGGGCTGTCTGTGGCTCTATCTGAAGCCGGTTTCATTATTCTCAAGCGCTGCTGTCAGACCTTTCTGGCGTGGAGACTCGTCTCATTTCATACAGAGAATAGAAAATGACAAGATGGTGTGCAAAGGGGCGGAACGGCACACTTGACAACTGGGGGCAGAGATTGTAACAGGAGAAATGTGAATGTAAGTATTTCCACGTGCACTGAAGCTGCTGAGAGAAAAGGCTTCACTTGATGTCTTGAATATGCACATGTATGAAATTTTAACAAGGTGTGGGGCACTAAAACTGACAAAGTGCAGGAAAAAGTCCAAGTTATAGCTGAATGCTGCTATAAAAACTGTAATTTTCAAAATGGTGTCTAAAAGTAACATGGAATGTATGTTTTTTTTCATGGACAGTTCCTTGGAAGCACCTTTATTTTAATATCAGCATCATTCTACATGATAGTACTCATGCAGCACTCAGAGTGATGTGTATGGGGGTAAAATATTCCTGAATACACTTGGGAAATTATTGGATGTCCAAACATTACTTTTGTTGGACAAGGTTAATTTTTTCTTTGTAAAAATGCATCACATTAGATAAAAAAAATGTTCAGTTTCATGTTCAGACACAAAATTATACAATAACTTTTGAATTAGGTAAAAATAACCTTACAGAACTTTATCAATTGCGTCACAAAAATAAAATATATTTGTTGTGGATATGCATTATTATGTAATTTAACTATTACGGTCCCGTGCTTTGTTTATGTGTGGCCATAAGCAACAAGACTGGCACTTATTTCCTCTACATTAGGAAATAAAATAATAACTTTTAACGTAACTCGGTTGAAATCCAATTATCACTGTGTTCAAAACAGTCCAACTTAACATATCAAGTTTAGGAATTCTTGCAGATATGCAGTATAATGTAAGTACAAAAGTCACCAAATTATCGAAAACACAAATCTATTCATTTTAATGCATCTTTATCCCTTTTATACATGTTATATCTTTAATATAGCCATTCCCCTGTATTTGCTGCAGTTAAAAAGTAGCAGCAGCAGTAGCATATACAATATTTGCAGCAGTGATTTTAGATGGTAACAATGATCAGCAGCTAGTTTGAACAAATTTAACTCCAAAGACACAATCAATTTTAAACTTACTAAATACTAAAACCGTATTACACACTGCACACAGTTTAATCCAGGTGATAATCCAGCGGCCATACTGCACCGGTTCTCCTCTGTGATGTTTTTGTGATGTTTTGCAATTGATCCTGTGTAATAGTCGCCTGTGGCGGCCAGAAATATCGTGTAAAATCAACTTTTACATTATCGTAAACAGGAAGAGCATGTGTTTTTAAACCAAGCATAAAACGAGCAAAGAAGTGCAAGTTAATCCGATGTGGCTGCCATGTGTAAAGAGCCATGAAAAAGAAGATAATTTTAGGCAGCATAAATTCTTGTTTCTTCTCTAAGTGCTGTAGCTGGAGGAGTTGACACAGCATCCACTTTAGCACCTCTTGTACCAGCAGATTAATGGCAGGAACACAGTTTTCATATTCTGTGCGGACCTTGTTATAGTGATTCTTCAAGGCCTGCTGAGCACTCTAATTTGGACACGGAAAGAAACGTACATGTTTTTAAATGGGTTTTGCACCACATGACCTTGTAAAAGCAGTACTGGATGGCGCGACCAAGCTCCTTCTGGCTGTCTCTGCTCCCGTTGCTTGCTACTGTTCCGCTGAGGTCATTACTCATTGTGACACCCTCTGCTGGTCTACATCATATTACAAAGCGTTTAATATTGTTCCGTGTTGAACGCGTGGCCTCGCAAAACAAGCACCAAAAAGCCAAATTAAATACATCATCACGATAGTTTCAGTACTTCTTTCCTCAGCAAATCCTTCTCGTGTCTTGCAAAACTTTTTTAAGTTTTGCTTCGCAACTTTGGTTTGACATTCTGGTTGATTAGCAATTGATCGCATTATGTGAGAAAATGCACACACTATGCAATCAAAACCTTTTCACATTTTACCTCCTGAGGTGTTATGTGTTCAGCCCAGCATAACAAACAATTCTGAGCTTGCATTTGTTTTCCACTCCTGTTGTCTTCAGTCCCACCCCCCACTGCAAAACTGGAAACTGCACAAAGACAAGAAGAAAAAAGATGACTTTCCATCTAACAATCCCCTATTTTTCCTGCTCTTCTCTAAATTTGATTCATTTCTTGCTCTGAGATGGTACATACTGTAGCTAAGATTTCATAAGAACTACTTTACCATACAGCACAAATGTGCCTCAGAAAGGTTGTGCTGTATTTGCACATTAGGGAAATATTGCTTTAGATTAGATTGTGAATGTGTTTCGTTTTAATCTTTATTTTTCTGCCTAACTGCGTTTGTGTACGTGGTTGGAGTTTGTCCATGTGGAAATGAGAAGTCCCGGCTTAAAAGCTGATAGCATGCTGTGACTGAAACCACTATAATGGAGCTTGTAGAGATTATTGTTTCCAACTGCTGCCTAAAAAGGTAATATTGGACTTTTGACCTCCTTTCAGTCTCTGCCAGGAAATCTGATTGTAATCTGAGAAAAAAAGCATGAACTTTTACAGTTGTGTTCAGATTACATGATAAGATCTAAAGTTCCAGACTGCTTTCTCTGTAATGAGATTTTAGTCTCATCGTCAGGAACAGGAATGCACTTGAAATTCTCCACAGGAGTGAGTCACCAGATGGCAGAAAAGGTAAATAATCCCACACTGAACCAAAGCTCTGATGTCAAAATCTGATTTTAATTTTTATAATCACAAAATTTCACTTCAAACTCAAACTACATTTTACATTCGTCATTTTAATTCCATCTATGAACACAATATCTCAAACATCACAGTACAAAAAAAAAGCTGGCATGCATTTCTGTAAATCTCTATAATACATTTATAAAACACACATTATTTGCCAAGACTGTGCTCATACAGCTTCACCTAATGCTTTCAACAGCAACTCGGAGCTGTGAGGTCCTGATTGCGAGTCAGTGTAAACATGTTGTTTGTATAAGTGGACTGTAGAGCAACATGTTTCCATGAGCTCAGGGCTAAAGGTGTAAGGGTGTTACCTAGTCCAGATCAGGTTTCCAGACTACCAATCAGGTGGTAACACTTCCTGCGGTAATTTAAATCCCTTTATTTCTACCTCGTTGTCACTGTTGGTGAGAATCAAAGAGTAATTCATGGCAGCTAAATAAGAAAGAATCGTCAGTATTACTCTATGTAGAATTGGATTATCATTAAACTTCAGTATTGTGGCACCACCTGAGGGCAGACCCTCTGTGAAGTCATCATGAGACTCATTTTACAATCCCTTCATTTTGTTTTAAATAAAAACATCAACATGTCTCAATATGTTGTCCTATTGTCTCTTGATCATTAATAACTCTTCCTAGACACCATTCTGACACCTGATCTGAAAGGTTTGTGATTTTTTTGAGAACTCTTACTTCTCTTTTTAATAACAGGGAAACTGTGATAATAGATGGTCACGATGCGCCCACATTCTGCTGAAACCTTTTGTTTGAGAGGGGCAGGAAATCAGAAGACAGTCAGTTTGAAGGGAGAGGAGCACACAGAAAAGTATAAATAAAGCACGCAGACAGTGATGAGACGCAGGTCTTGCGTTCCATGACTGCCCTCGCTAGTGAAAGACAGCTGCAGTGTTTGTGTTTTCTAACTCAGGTGTCTCAAGCTGAAGAACTGCGGGGTGATTCTTAGAAACCCCCTGTCACCTTTTAAACACGTCTGCCTGCTACCACTTCATTCAAGAAACAAATGAGTGTGAAAACACTCCAACATGTCACTTTCAAGCACTTGGTTGAGGCCATACATTAATCAGCTTCTGGTGGGTTTTTTTAAGTGTTGGAAAGGCTGCCTTTGAGTTACTGACATTGCTAGAATCGGGCAGCTTTCAAGTCCAAGTTCACAGAAAACATATCGATGGAAAAACACGGGGCTCCTTTTGAGACCGGCCCATTGATCAGCCATGTTATTGAGCGCTGAGAAATCAACACGAGAATCAGCCACGTGCGCCTGATAGATTGTTAGGCGCACAGGTAATTTTCAGCGGAGTGAGAAAGAGTTGCACAGCTAAATAAATCTTTACACGGGAGGCGTTCGGTGCGTGGATCAGTCTGTTTTCGTAGCCGCGGTGGTGACACTGAAGTACTTTTACGTCAAGATATTCCTGCAGTAGACTCATCAGAGGTGTGAGCTTCATCAAACTGAAATGTGAAATAATACAGCCAGGCAACCAGGGTTACTCATGGGGCATCTAAACCATGTTTATCTGCAGAATTTCTACAAAAAAATCACTTGAAAAAACACAGGAGCATATGATCTACCAGCGTGCAATAAGAATCAAATGTTCTTGGCCCAGTTTGTTGAATATCAAGAGCTTTCTGATGTGTTTAAGAGTGAATTTTTGATGTTCTATGAAAAACCTATTGAAGATCAAATCCATCATCCAAACAGACAAAGGTCACAGGAAAGGCTAGACTATTATTAACATTTTGCAACCATCATGCTGTTACCCAAGCTTCTATAAAAAAAAAACAAACCCAAAAACTCAGTGACATATGACATAACCCCAGCTAATCTACACATAAAGGTCACTGCAAATATGCATTTTAGCATCTTACAGGCATCCTACTGAGTTCCACCTTTTATATTTATTTTTCTTGGAGCCGCCGGATAGCTTCACAGCATTTGTGTCCTTTTCTCACTCATCCCTGCATTTGTGTCCCTCAAGCAGATGTGGCAGATGCTTCCGGTTGCTGGAAAAGGCCACGGCACTGTCAGCTCAGATCCCTCTTCGTTTACGGAGGCTTGTGGTCGTCAAGCCCTGGTGTGGCTCAGCGGGAGGCTCAAGTGTGGCATCATAAATCCACATTAGAGAAGGACAAGACATCGTAAGGGGGAAGGAAAAAGGCTGGGCCGATAACAAATACTCCAGGACCAGCAATGCCCCAACGTACGCGTAAAGACCTCATAAAAACTGCTACACAACCTTTAAGGATGAGGATCAGTGTTGGTGATTTCTGTACCTCGTGTTGCTTTGTTTAAAATATCTACAAAGCATGCCCCCACACTCACAACCGCCATTTACATAGTCTGATTTTTTCTGTTTTTTATACTAAGGGAAAGGTCAGCAGCTGGGGCAACATGCCAGGTGTTTGCGGAGCAGCAGACCAGTGCAGTGTGGTGAATGTAATTACGGCACTCTGGCAATCTGATAACCTGCCAGCCTGTCTCTCAACAGTAGGAAAGTGCACTGGCATATTAAATGTGGCTTAACAAACAGGGAACAGTGTGTGTGTGTGTGTGTGTGTGTGTGTGTGTGTGTGTGTGTGTGTGTGTGTGTGTGTGTGGGCAGTATAATGGGGTAAGTGTTCTGTCGGGTTTTCAGGAGTTTTCATCTGTAGGTGTTTTATTATTCAGTTCTCAAAACACTGACAAATTTCAGACCTTCTGATATATAAAAACTAATGCATTGCAACTTCAGTTTCTCTTTGCTAGGAGGCTATACTGTGTACACCCAGGTTATGGGAATGGCTGACAGTAACAAGGGAGGCACTTTTCCTCCTCGGGTTTATGCACAAGGCTGGGTTTGCCCCCTGGGAGTTATGTCTGTTGTCTAGAAGGATGCACTACCTTAACAGCAAAAGTCAGGGAACAAAAGTCTCCTGTGAGCACTAAAGGACAGGTAAGATGACTGTTACATAATCAGCTGCAGCCTTGATCTCCATTATCAGCTGTGATAGTGGCTCTGTGTCTTGCTGAATGCTAAGATGTGGCTTCAGCTGCGTGTTGGGTGAATAAAGTGGGGGTCTTCGAGAGCAGGGTACCAACATTCCCTTTTAATGCTTTAAAAGGCTTGCTAAGCAATTGGAGCTATCAGAGAAATTACATACAGATAATTTCTGCATGTTTAATTATGGGACAAAGTCTCTACTTTTGCACATTTATTTAATCCCACTTAAACTTCCACTTCCTGCTCACAGGAAGACACTTAAAAAACATCTCAGGCTGTTTGTTATTAGGTTTGTAAATTTATGGTTTATTAAATGTTCTCAGATGAAACTTAGTTACATTAAAGGACATTTTTTATAGGTTATGAGGTCATAACTTAGGAGGTAGGTGAGTGTTACCATTCAGTTTTCTAATTGCTAGTAACAATCCCCAACTTACTAACATTTAGGAAATTGCAAGTTAACACTCTTGGTGAACTCGAACCATCCCTTAATCACATTGGCAGGCCTAGGCTGCTGGGGGCTTTCCATGATGCACTTGTTCTTCATTCACCTCGTTTCACTTTCTGTGTGTTTATACACCACTCTGCATTTAACAGTTAGTTATGATTCTCTGCCTCTCTTCCACATTGTTTTTGTCCTGTCTTTCTCTCCTCACCCTGATTCTGCTGGAGATTTCTTGCTGTTAAAGGGGAGTTTTTCCTTCCCACTATTGCCAAGTGCTTGCTCATAGGGGGTTGTCTGATTTTTGTTTTTTTTTTCTCTATTATTTTTGGGTCATGTGCCATTCTAGGGAGATTTAAAAAAAAGAAATAAAACATACTCCATGGTTTTTATAATAAATATGACCTGGGCCTAGAACATGTGTCTCTAGGGAAGAAGTTTACCTGATTTGTCTACCAAAATTTGTGTAACATAACATAAATATGGGCACTTGTGTAGAAAGGAACTAAAAGAAAACCACATTTTAAAGGGTGGGTCATAGTAATTAAGCATACTGAACATAATTAAACATATTACCATAAATACAATCTGTACAGTACCAAAGTATAAAAAGACATAGTTTCTTATATATGTGTTCTTAAACATGAAAAGCACTCATTTATAACAAAGAATTAATATTAATTTAAAAAATGACCTCTCAAGCACGTACAGAGGTTTGAGTAGAAACCTTTGTTGGTAAGTATTCATACAAGAGGCAACAAGTAGGTAATATATGTACCAGTTGAGCCTCTGGTGCCAATATCTGTAACATTATCTGCTTACTAACAAGTACAACCATCAGTCCTGCCCCTGTCTGGAAATGAGCTTTAGCCGACGGCCCTAACAGACTGCTGAGGGAGTCCAGAGAGCTGCCCGAGACACCACCTCCTCACTGGACCTCACTTGACACCACAAGTCAGCGGCCAGCTATTTAGACATCCAGGCTGCTTGGAGACTAGAGTTAACGATCACAAAGGGTTCAGAGACGGTGTCGTCATGCTTAAAGAAAAGAAAGCCCTCCCCTCACTCATCTATTTTATTCTGCTTCCCCTTCAGCCATTCATTCTCTCCCTTTTCTCTCTCACTGTAATTACACCTGCTCTGCCAAGCGTAGCTTGAGGCGTGGCTGGGCAAAAATCACTTGTTAATATGAATCTGCAGATAGTGTGCGAGGAGGAGAGCTACTTACTGATGGTCTCTGTGGAAACATTAGGCTGTAAGCAGCCTGCACCTGTACGCCCCTCCTGGGAAGGCCAAGTGAGAAGCCTCACTTTGGGGAATAAAGTGTGCGTGTAGAATGAGACCATCCGCTTTCAAAAATCAGCCGGCAACAATTTCGAATGCACAGTTGGGTAAGGGCTTGTTTAATGGGCTAAAACTTCAGCGCTAAAGCGTGCATGAGGAAGGTATAAATCAAAGGTGACATTGTTGAATTAGAGGACACACACATTACACACAAAAGTACCCTCCCCATCTCTAAAACTGGCAAAGCTGTTGTTTGAACCAATGTCTTGAGAGATGCAAGAGTTCCACATGGTACGCACAAAGCTAAAGATACCGATAGTATAGATAACACCACTGATATTGGTATCAGATTGATAATAGCATGACTGGATTGACACTTTGTTTCTACCTACCAAGTTCAATATGTAACCTATTCTATGAATTCTATGAAATTCATTATTTTTTCTGCAAAGCTGAAAGGTGTGTTTTGTTGTGTTATTATTGTGAAAAGTAAAAATCGCAATGATTCAGTGATCACTGAAATGTGTTCAGAATTTGCAAACTGATAACGATTCATTTCAGAAATCATGACACACTGCTCTCCCCTCCATAAGCAGCCTTAATAAGTCAAAAGCATTGGTATGGATATCATCAGCGCTGGCCCCGTATTTACTTGGTATCACATTGATAGCAAAATTTGCAGTATCACACAGCACTACCTGCTGCACCTGCAGGAGACACACAAAGCATCAACACTAACTGGAGCACCAGATAACACAGACAGCGTTCCACATGACTTCCCTTTCTGATATCCAACAAGTCTAATCAGACACATCCAGAGACAGTCCCAACTACAGCAGCCGCAGCTGATGACAAAAGCTCTTATTTTTCCCCCCTACCCTGAAACACACAGATGTGCAGAAACACGCAGGCCTGGCAAAACTGTGAAGGAAATCTGTGCAAGAGGCACGCTGCGTGCACTGGAAATAGCATGCTGCGGGCAACGTGAGCCTCTTCATTAAAGAAACTGAGGAATAGGGAGATGATTATCTGTAATCTCTTCTTTTTTTAAAGGCCAAGGAAGTTCACAGTTGTTCCTGCATGCAGACACAACAAACATCATTATTTTGTACTGCTAGATGGCAACACGCATGGCATCCCTTCAAAGGAATACCACGCATTATTAAATTATTAATCCATACTATAGTGGACAACATGAAAAAAAAGAAATAACCCTCCCCCCAATACAACAGCAACTGACAGATGAGTAAAAACACTAATGACTTACTTCCAGGGATGCAAGTTCACCTAAAGAAGGGTTACATGAAAAGAAAAGCTGCTTGGGCTCATTTCCATAATACCTCCGTGTGCCCCCATGAGCGCCAGCATCTCTGGTTTGGTTTTTCTTCATTTGCATGTGCCATGGAGCGACACGAATACTGATTTTTTTCCCGGGTTTTTGCAGCTGGAGCATATTGAAATGCTTACAGTAAACGCTGGTAGGAGCTGTTAGTAGTGAGATTAGTCTTCTGGCTGCAGTGCAGGCTCACAGACATTATTCTGGGAGGGGACGGGGTCACAGCAGAGCCAGTGGTTCTTTATCAGAAACACACAGCGTGAAGTAAATTGGACCGGAGATAACAGTTGGGCTACTCTCATCACCTTTAAACCCGCAGACAGAAGCTCATTTGAATTCAGGACGTGTCCTCTATTCAACATCAGAATTTGACTTCTTTCCACAGAAAGTTGCTTGTTAATGAGAACACAGCCGTACACTGTTACCCTGGAGATACTATAAGTGGCAAAAGTGCAAACGTTTCACACATTGCTGAGCTCGCTGACAGCTGGAGTGAGATTTAGTGTTTGTCATGTGGTTTTTAGCCGAGTTGTGGCCCTGCCTCAGGAATGTAAGTGTGTGTGTGTGCCCGTGAACTCCTTCATCACAGCTTTGGGATCACATTCCTCAGTCTTACAATTAAAAAGCCCTCAGTCGAGACAGATACCAGCAATCCAGAGGCATTTTATTCAGCTCAATATCATCACAGGAGAAAAAAAAAAGAGCAATCACATCCACCTAATAAATCCGAAGAGCTAATGCAGTGTGCACTATAATCATTCAAAAGAAGGCATACTGTATTACACATGTTCACGTTTAAAAAACAAACTCAAGCAGTGTAACATTTGTCTGCAGCTGAGGCTTTACGAGAAGGATGCAACGACTGGCAGTGTGTTTTCACCAACTATTCTTTTAGTTACAAGTCAGTTCCCTTCATTCGTTTATCCTTTAGGGGAAAGTAAAAATAGAACATATCACTCTTTGCAACTGTCCAGAAAACCCCTTTCCCATGACTCATTGTCCATGCACTGTTACACAGAGACAATGCTGCTGACATTGCAGCTGCCAGGTGACTGGTACGGGACATGCGGCAGTGGCTGATGGGGAAGTCACTAAGGGGTGGGTAAAAAGGAGCGGCGACAGGTGCGAAGTCTGAGTATCATCATGGGGTGTGGGGGAGGAAGACTTTCATGCAAATCTTAATAGTATAAAGTCATTTATTATCTCACTACACGGTCCCAGGCTGGTGCCACGCTGTACGCCCCCTCTTCACACATCTGAATTGATGCTCAGGTTGGCCAGACGTGGGTCAGAGTTTATCTCATACCTGTAATGATACCCCTCCATGTGGTCCCTACAAGCATCCCGGATGTTGTACATCCACCGTTTGATGCCCTTTCTGTTCAGGTAGAGCACCAGCAGGAATATGACACCGATCAGGGCCAGCACCAGTCCCAGGAACACGTAAGAAGTCCCCAGCACGCCCTTCATCTCCATCGAGCACTTCAGCTCGTACTTCTCCAACTGCAGAAGTGGCTGGCGTCTCAGGTCCTTGGGGTTCGTGCAGGTCAGGTTCTGGACGTCGACGACCTGAGTGGAGTTCTTCAGCCACATCAGCGTGTCCTCGATAAAGCAGTTGCAATGCCAGGGGTTCCCTGCCAGCTGGATGCGGAGGTCGGGCTTAAGGCTGAACTCTGCCATCATGATGCTGGACAGATCTTTCAGGCTGTTGTTCCTCAGGTCAAGGTCACGCAATGGGGGCACTCTGAGAGTCCCGTTGTGGATGTTGATGATGGAGCTGTTCTGCAGGCTGAGGCTGACCAGGCTGGAAAGACCAGTGAATATATCGCTGGGAAGAATCACAAGGTCATTGTTGGACAGATCCAAGACTGTCAGCTGGACGAGGTTCCTGCTGTGCAGGAAATTTAGAAGCTCATCTGTGGTGGAGTGATTGTGCAAAGACCTACTGAGGTTCAAGTGTTGCAGTTTATTGTCACTGGGGAAAGCGCTTTCACTGAAATGCTGGAGTGTGTTGTTGCTCAAGTCCAGCCACACAAGGTTTGGCAAGTTGTTAAATGCCATTGTATCCACATACTCCAGCTCATTCCCACTGAGATGGAGCTCTGTTAATAGCTCCAGGCGGGTTGGGAAGGAGTCCCCACTAATACGGGAAATGCTGTTTCCTGACACAAATAGAATTTTGGTGTTGTTTGGTATGAAATGCGGGATCCTGTCCAAGTCCTTGTTTTGGCATTTCACAGTTTGTGAGGAGCACAAGCATTCCTCCGGGCACCCGTGACCGGACGGCACGATCGCGAGGAGGAAAAGTAAAAACATCACGCCGGACTTTCGGAGTCTCCCTCGCGTGCCTCCGCAGTCACTATCGCACAACGTGCTTGACATGCGCCTCTTGGAGTTTGGAAATCAGTGTGCGCAGAGCGTGCGTAAGGAAATCGTTTTTAAAACAATCCAAGCGTGCGACCCCTGCTTCGTTATTCGTCCGCGGTGTGGGGAACAAAGGAAAGTTTTTCTAACACCGTTTCCCACGTTTATCCTTTCGAAAAATGCCCCCAGTTCCAACTCCATACAACTACCGCCACACCATCCTTGTTTAGGATGAGTCTACATTTCAGTGAAGCAGGCAAACTTCTCCGATCCTGTTTCTTTGTCTTCCCAGTCTCAGGCTTTTCGGAACATTAGAGGTACACGATATTTTCCCCCCTTTCCTTAGCAAAAGAAGCAAATCCAGAATATTTATTTCTTCTTTTTCTTCTTCTTCGTTTTTTTTTTTTTACATCCAGTTACTTATTCCGGCTGCCGGTTTCCAAACAGACAAAACTCTCGTTCTCCCAGAGGTGCCATATATTACAAACGTATTTCCAGCATTCCGCTCCTCCTAATCGTTGCGCGTCAAGAGGGAAAGACCAACCGCAGCAACACAGTGCAGACCATTGCAAGGAGGGAGCGTACCATTATTCAAGAAAAGAGGGGGTGAACAGAAAACTCCCACAAGTTTTCTTCGGCCTTCAGTTTTATTTCTTATGCTTATGCTTATAAGTGGTTTATTTTTTTTATAAACCTAACCTGAAACTCTTGCAGTATTCATAAATTGGCTCGCAGTATGTATGAAGAGGGCTGAATAGTTCATCTTAAATGGGACATGGGCTTATGGATAGTTTAGTGTGGAAGTGTTAACATTCATTTTATTCCTGAAAATCGCAGTTACTTTCTGTATTAAATAATAAAATGTTCTATATAGTCTCAAAGAAATCAAGAACAGATTTAAAGAAGCAAGCCAGTCTGGCTGTTGGATTAAGTGTTATATATTAGAAAGAACGAGACACAGCACTGTCATTATTAGTATTATGATGTGAAGACATTATGAAGAGAGATGGAAGGGTTTTGTGCTCATGCACACTTCAGTTGTTTTCTTATATTTTAAATTTTAATATGTCACTGTTCTACCCTACAGGAGTCTAGATTTCCTTTTATAAATAACTGTAGCGTTTGGATTGAATGACTTGTCAAACATAAGTTAAAAATAAATGTAATGAAGCTCTAATAACTCATGAATAAAACGGAAGCGGTACTTGATATTCTACAAAAAGAGGAGGTGACCCTGCATGAGGAAAGGGAGGGAAGGTAAAGGATTATCAGTCCTTATTGCATTTTTATGAATTGTAGTTTTTACTAAGCAACAGACCATAAATCAGTATTTTGCACTGTTTAGTTAAAAGGAAAAGGGCGCTTTCATGTGGTCTCTTATGTCAAAGGGTCACCAGATGCCCACTCATCCGAATTTCTCAGACTTGGGACCAGCACTGGGAATACACCAGCTTGTGTCCTCCTGAGTCTGGGTTCGTGTGTCTCCTCCTGGTCTCAAACTGGGGACAGTTTGCTTACATGATGAATCTATGAAGATAAACGAGGAACACCGTGAAGATTTATTACATGTCAGCGAAATACTAAATTAAATAACAGTAAAGAAAACACAAAAAGTGCCTGGATATTGTGTATTAATATAGTACTATATGTGTAATTTCTAAACATGGTTTTGATCCCCATTAATTATGGCAAAACTGTTTGGCTGTAATTGTACCTGACTGCGGCCTTGTAGAAGCATCGTCTGGGCAATTGAACAAGAGTCATAAGATTGAACGGTGAGGGAGGGAGTGCTCATTAATATGGCATATTTGGGAGCAGCCCCTAGTGTGTATCTGAGCGTAATCTTAGCTTTACCCTCCTTTGACCCTCTGCTATAGTCCTGGCAAATATACCAGTCATCTGTGTAATTCCATGAAACCTGGATTCTGAATATCTAACTACATGATGCTTTTCTGGAGAACCTAGAAACTTTACATCTTCTTGTTATATTAACGCTAAATGTGGTAAACTCAAAATGTTGATCATCACATAAGTTTTATTCACCGTTGAAGAAACAAAACAATGATCAGAGATGGTTTTTAAAACCTTTTCTATCCTATTAGTTTATCCTCAAAGTTTATATTTAAGTGTGAATAGCATTAGTCATTTAAAAAATATTCAATAATGAATTCTTGCTTCTATGGAACGCTTATTATTGTCTTTTCTCTTGATTAATCTGCAAGCTTGTTAAGATGTAATATTTATGGTATTTATGTTTTCATTTTTTGTTTTTATTATGTTATTATTCATTAACATATGTACAAGGTACAGTTATTATAGTTTTGTATTTTCTGATCATTTTTTGTTTTTATTTCATTTTGACTTTTTGTTTTTAATTCAGTTTAGTTTTAGTTTGGTTCCATACTGGGTTTTCTTGTTTCAGTTTACTTTTTGAACTTTTAAAATTTTTTAACAGTCTTGTAGACACACAGAGTCATCAGCCAAACTGTAACTATGATAATAATAATAATAATAATAATAATAATAGTTATTATTATTTATTTTATTTTCATCAAACTAAGAAATACTAAAACTAAGGTTTTCCTCTATATTTTTTTTATTATATTTTAGTTAATTTTGGGGTCACAAAATAGTTTCAGTTAGCTTTATTTTTTCCCCAGAATATTTTATTTTTATTGTAGCTACCTAAAAAAAATTTTTTATGCAGTTTTAGTTTTTCATTTTGTGTTAGTTAACCAGAATAATCTTGGTATAGGAAACTAAATGTCAATATCGCATCCTATGACATCACCCACAGAGCGACTGACCGCCCCAAAAATCCGCCAATAGGACATCAGGATGCAGGAGCCGTGGCCAATCAGAAGTCTTGACATTGACGCAAGCTCTCTTACCTAACCTGCAGGGGCTCATACCTGTCCAAAATTCGTACCGGCGAAAAAATACATTGCGTTTTCCATTTGTAGTAATGACAAAGTGGATTTACGTCGTTGATGCTACTTTCTCCATGTCCTCTTTTTTCTTTCACTAGCGGAAGGTAAGCAATACCCCGACGTTAGCTTGCTAACGTTAGCTTGCGATGATGTGTCAGCTAAGCGAGCTATCAAAGTAGTATTAGGTAACTGTCTTTAATTAACTATACTGGGCTGATTTTCAAACTTGTCCAAATCCGTGCGTTTATCCCGCTTTGAAATTATCTATGTTGCAGTACCCTGTTAGGCAGGATGAGCTAATATTACTGGGTGAAGTAGCTGCTGTGCACAGCCTGCTTCTGCAGCAAGTTAGATAAGCAATAAAGGAGATACGACTGTTTCTATTAAAGAAATGGGGCCACTAGGCCTTAACATCAAGGGTGTTTTAGCTGACCATTAGCGAGACCAAATGGTGAGTGGACAATAACAGCAGTTAACATTAAGCTAAGCTAAGTTAGCCTGTTACATAATCGTGGTGATTAGTCAACATTAAACCTTGTAAACTCAGCTGACTCGAGCTACTTCAGACTGATTTTAGGGCAGACTTGTTCTGAAGTTTACACTTTTGTATTTGACTATTGCACACGTGATTACATGTAATCAAAATGAGGACGCTGTTTTGTCACTAATGTGTGCTTCAACTTTCTCCTTTAGGTACACTCTACAATTATGGAGTTGTGAAAAAGAGGTGTCAAAATTTGGGGGGGAAGGTGGCCTTTCCCCTCAGGTTTGATGGTTGGGACTGCAGGAGGAGAAGGTCAGAGGGCTGGTGAAGTTGTTGCCTTTTGTACATAATTAGAGGGAAGACTATTTTTGCAGATGTTGTACAATTTCTTTTGTATAAATTCATAAAGAAGTTTTGTATTTATTAAAGTCCTGATGCCATTGTACACTGCGAGCACCCAGCCTTGTGTGCGGTCCTTGGTCGAAATGGTGGACTGAAACGAGTCACGCAGAGCTCTGGAGTCGCTAGGGTGCGGTGGAACCTCAACACAAGCACAATTCTAGCACTCCAATCTACCTCGGCTGTTTTATTTTTGTCCTATTTTTTCCCCGATTGTTTCTGTTGTTTGTTGCCACACATTACATTGTTTTTGAGTGTGTTTGCCATTATTGGTGGTGGGCTGGCAGAAGGTCTTTGCCAAGAGGACAAGGGCTTCACTGTGAAGATTTGTCAGAGGTCAGGATGAATCAGGCACCGCTGGACTGCACCCCCAAATGCCGCTCACAGCAGCATGCAGACCAGGTGGTTGCTGCACTAACAAGCGGCTCTGAGGGGCAGCTCCGGGCTTTCCTGACTTCACACTGCCACAATGCAGCCACTTTGCGGGATGCCTTCGGTCGTACAGCCCTGCACCTGGCAGCCTCACTGGGTAAGAAGGCCCTGCTGGAGTGGCTGCTGGAAATCAAAAGTGCTGACCTGATGCTTAAAGATAAGGAGTCCGGCTGGACCGCTCTGCACCGCAGCGCCTTCTATGGACAGATCCACTGTCTCATATCACTGGTCAAGGTGTGTGTTGATGGAGTGCCATCAAAATTCAAATTATTACCAAGAAGAAACAGTCCAATCAAAGCTTTTAGTACTGTAAAATGACAAACCTTATTCTGAAGAGACTCAAACTTTGACCTACATTTGAATTTTGAATTGCAGCATGGGGGACTTCTCTCCACCCAAGACAAGGAGGGTCTTTCAGTCCTGGACTTGACCATGAAGGACCGCCCATCACATGTCTTGTTTAGAAACACTGGTAAGAAAAGCCGACCCCCTCAGACGCTGCTTTTAATGCTTTGGTTTGGAGATATGTCACTTCGCTTGTTCAAAAAAGAACAAAGCTTGGGCATATACTACGATTCAATATATATGTGATATCTTTGTCTTTTCTGCCTTCCCTTATCATATCACTGGTAATAGGTAAGTGGTTATCGGCTGGATCAGTCAAATGTAGCCCACATTGAAGAGGCTGTGTTGGCAGCATATGACTAACCACAAATAGGGACAGGTCCGATGGCAACCGAGCAGTCTATTTTATGATGATCAGATTGTAATAGTACAAAAATACAACCACCTGCTGAAAGCAACACGGCTGCTGCAGTCAAATAAGCAAAATGCAAGTGTGTGTGATAGGCAAAGTGCTGCAGAGTAGTTCAGTGTTGAAAAGCTCTGTGTAAATGTGTTTAAGTGCACTCTGAGCTTTGCTCAGTGAGACCAGAAAAGCTCACTGTGTCAGGTAACAGACTTATCATTATCATAGCTGTATCACTGGAACACAGGCGATTCAGACATATAATTACAATTGCGTATTCTGTTAAACAGTCTGTGTTGTGTGACGTGTTTGTGTTATTCTTGCAGCTGAAGCCCCTGCGGTGTTTAAAAGGTCTGAAAACAAATAAAGAATAAATATAAAAATGGTAAATGGGCTGTATTTGTATAGCGCTTTACTAGTCCCTAAGGACCCCAAAGCGCTTTACACATTCAGTCATCCACACATTCACACACTGGTGATGGCAAACTACAAAAACAGAATTTAAACCAGTAACCATGTTTAGTGTGCTCGATTTGATTCAAAATCACCAAGTCAAGAGCTAAAATTCTCCACTTTAGTTTCATATTGCTATATTGAGGCTTCAAAAGTCTGCAAAAGTTCCTACCTGCGCATTGTGGACCTCATTGTGTATGTAGTAGGTTTCCAGGCTTTTCTAGGAATAGTTATGTTATTTTCCAGGGAATTGATTGGTCAGCAGGTAGTTGTTTGGTATGCGTTGATCTCCTTTGTGGAACAGAACAGTCCAGAGCAGCCTAGGACTGCTCTGGACTGGCAGGCTGCAAACCTAGGCCGTCTGTCAAGAGCAGGCTAGGTTTGCAGCATATGTGCTGTCTCACTGAACCCCAAATCCAGTTTTGCACTACAGGCCTCTGTAGTTAAATCGAACATTAGGTGGAGACAGTGTTTTGGCTTTTTTCTTTTCTTTTTTGAAATAGTGTTTCTTTCTTCACCTTAGACCCAACTGAAGTTTACACGTGGGGAAACAATACAAATTTCAGCCTCGGTCATGGCAATCAGGAGAGCCGACAGCACCCTGAGCTTGTCGATGTCTTTGCCAGGACTGGAGTTTACATCAAGCAGGTAGGCTAACAACGCATTGCTGTCTTAACATTTCTCAAGGGAGTGGGAAAGTGTTTTTCTACCTCACACCCTCAAAACCCAACTCATGTGTATCCCTGTAGCACCAGGAATGCTGTAATAGCTCCGTGTTTTGACTGAGTACCAAGATATTACATTAAATTGAAAAAAAAAAAAAAAGAAAAAAGCCAGTGCACATGGGTGTTTCAGATAAGCCACATCACTTGGGTAAAACCAGTAAAACACTCCTATCCCCAGAGCCCTGTATTACACCACCTTCTCCTCAGGGCACATGAAAATTTGCAATGTTTTTTTTTTTTTCCTCCCCCTTTCAGCTGTCCAGTACTGTTTAGTCCACAGCAGCTGAAATAATGCTTATGCTGGAGAGCTTCAAACTGTACCTGCGATAAATGTATTAAGTTATACATTAAAGCATATTACATACTATAATGGGGCATATTGTAGTGAGTCATGGCCTCATTTCCCGGTTCATCTAGGAGGTGGCTGGATCAGTAATGTTATTTGAGTCTAATACAGCATTGTTTCTGTATCATCAGGCGTGGTCTACCATCTCTTGTACAACCTTCATTTGTGACTTAGTGGAGCTGGTCTGTACATTGTTAACCCCTGCTAGCTAAACTGTGCCAAGCCAGGCTACAATTTCATGCGTTTGTCATGTCTAGGCTCTTAGTGTGATTAATATAGCTCCTGGAACCAGTTCAATTACCCCCAGTGGCCTGTGTACCCAATGGGTGTCGGAATAAGATAAGACTGCGTTTGCTATATTTTCACCTTCTGTTTATCTGTTGACTAATAATTTATCTGTGCCCAATGTTGTGTAATTGCTGTTTACAGCTGAAAGTGTGAGGGTTGTTCTTTTTCTTTTTTTTCGTCTAACCTGCAGGAGTCATTTCATAAAGCTAGTCGAGGACAGGTGGATCTGATTTCATGACCATTTCATGACCCTGTGAGACTCAGTGTAGTCTTTGTCTACCTAGTCCAATCCAGCAGGTGCCAGAGGTTAAATATTAATTCCACAATGACATGTTTTTAATTAAATGAGCTATACTCATGTGTACGCATGTGTGTGGATGTCCACATCAATGCGATACTTCAGGAGACATCCCTGTGCTCTATTGAAGGCTTGAGGGGAGCGATGTATTAGTAATGATGTTTGCTTTTCCACCTGTGCCCTGGCCTTTTATTGCCGTAGTGTTTTACTATCGCTACAAGAAGGGTTGGCCCAGGGACATGGAAAGAGATGCATTGCAGCCTCGTACGTGAGGTCAAAATTATAATGACAAGAGCATTAATCAGCACAACCAAGCACCTTGTAATTTTCCTGTAGTGGGATATGCAGGCTATTAAAACTGAAAGCAACAAGGGGATACCACAATTACGTTTGTTTCTTCTTTTTGCAGGTGGTGCTGTGCAAGTTCCACTCTGTGTTCTTGTCTCAGAAAGGCCAGGTGTTCACCTGCGGGCATGGACAGGGAGGCAGACTTGGCCATGGAGATGAACAGACTTATCTGGTGAGATCTGGTCATCATGTCAAAATATATTTAAAACGAAATGAAGAATTCCTTCCTCTTTAATGAACAAATATATCAATGCATTATCATCATAATCATGTGCTTGTGCATTTTATTGCTTCAGTTACAGAAAATTTAGGTTAAAAAAAAAAGTGGTTTTGAAACTTGATCTGGATTTGATATTCATTTAAATCATAATTCTAGACAAACACAATCTATTTTAATCTATTATAAATGAAGTTCAAAACAGCCAGGTTTTCTTTGTGCTTGCTGGCTTGGGAAAACCTTAAACCTCAGTTGTAGATAACGGGTATCATAACGGTGGTTATCAGCTTTCTCTGGTAAGCCAAGCTTTCTGCTTTGGTCTCCATGTGTGCTCACATACAAAATGATCCCTATGAGTGCCTCCTCCAGTCAGAAATGTTTTTAGATGATGATGATGATGATTATAAAATAGTGATTAAAAAATATATAAATAATACAAAAATGTCAGTAAAATGTAGCATTTTTAAAAATAAAATTAGATTAATCCTGCAGAATTAAATATTAGTCATGAGATTTAATGCACAAAGCTTAACAGAACTTAACTTCATACATCACATTGTTGTTTGATCTTGTGAGCATCTACAGTCTTGAAAATCCTCTATTTTTACTCTTCAGCCGTAAAAGGCTGATGGGTTATTTTTGTCACTCCACTTCGTCCTCGAGTTCACAATCTTGGGTGTCCACATCACTCTAGTGACGTGATTATTCCCACCAACGTTTTTTTCCTTTCTTTTCTGTAGAAAAGCAGATTTTGTCAGTTGCCAAACTGGAGGGGCGCTCAATATCTCCTTGACTCAAAACACATATTTTAAGGAGATTTTTAAAAGCTGTCAGCACAAAGGTTCACTTACTTTGTTCAGTTGACACTTTTCAGTACATGCTGAAAAATTTGTGTTCAATAAAGCCACAGGAAGTACAATAATTGTGTTCACTAGAGGATTATGGTTGTCTGTGGGACTTGGAGACGGGGATGGTAAGTGAGAGAGGTGCTTGTATCGCATCTGTAACTTAAGATCCCAACTACACAGATATACGGTACAGAAATGTCTTTAAGTCTGTTACGCTAAATGCACAGTCTCATTTGCTTTCTGAGCTTTTAATGGTTTAACCAATGAAATGTAGAGCTGTGGTATCAGCCTTCTGCTGATACGAATTTAACACTTCTTTCGTGTACTTCAGATGGGCTTGGAAACAGTTGTTAAACCCTCTGCTTCTCTCTCTTTATCTTGTTTTATATTTTTGGCTATATTTCTTTTGTCTCATTCCTTTTTTTGCTTTTTTTCAGGTTCCTGGAATGGTAGAAGGCCTGATGTCCCATCACTGCTCCCAGGTGGCAGCAGCTAAAGACCACACAGTGGTCCTGACAGAGGAAGGCTATGTTTATACGTTTGGTCTCAACACATTCCACCAGCTGGGCCTAGTTCCTCCTCCCGCCTCTGCATTTGTACCTAAACAGGTAGGAGGTAGCAGTGGGAGCTGCTGATGTTTTGCAGTGAATCAATCAAGCTTTGGCTTACCTTTAATTAATTTGGTCATTATTAGTATATAAAAGGACCTTATGAATTGATGTTATCTGTTTTGTTTTTTGTTTTTTTTATGATGTAATATTTGCTTTTCATAAAGGTTTTCTCCAAGATGCTCAAAGGTAGGACTGTGATTGGAGTTGCAGCAGGAAGGTTCCACACAGTGCTGTGGACCAGGGAGGCTGTCTATACAATGGGACTCAATGGAGGCCAACTGGGTAAGTCCTCATCCTTAAAGTCAGCCAAAATATTACCACAAAATAAAAAAATAAACACTTTTCAGATACATGATATGATTTAACAGTTTAGATCAGTCAGTTTAAGATGAAACACACAGCAAGGGGTCATGTGTGACCATGCCAGAGAACAGAGCCAGTATATTTAGCACAAATTCATGAATAATGATTGTATTGCAAAAGTAGCTTTGCACAATTTCCAGTTTACTTATTGTAGGAGAGACGTTTTATTTTTGTAAAATGCCATTAATAAGATAATAAGGAGATTTAAAAAATAAAATAAAATCATTCCATGTTTTGAAAAAACTCTTTAATAATCACTTCCTTTCTGGTATGTTTTGTCCTCTTTTCCAGGTTACTTGCTGGATCCAAATGGAGAAAAGTGCGTAACAGCCCCCCGGCAGGTGTCAGCTCTGTACCACAAGGATGTAGCCATATCTATGGCAGCAGCTAGTGATGGTGCAACGGTAGTTGTGACCGAGAAGGGGGATGTGTACCTCTTAGCTGACTACCAATGCAAGAAGATGGCTTCAAGGTGAATAAATCAGTAGGATATCGTGCCAACCTTAAAGTTTAGCACTCTTAAACCTGCAAAAATGTATATTTGGGCCATGTGGGGGCAGCAGAAACAAAGTATGAGCTCAACATTATCATGATCCCCATTTAGATTGGTGTTGTGATCAAATAATTAATCATTTACACATTGAGCAGTAACTTATTCTGAGTCATCTGTCTGGCTATTTGGCAAGCTTGCATCTAGTATTCAGTCTCCTTTAGCTTTGGTTTTGTTCGCCGCTGTTGTTTCCACTGACTCCTGATTGCTAGATGATATACTCAGTTTGGCAGTGGTTTGCTAACTGTGTTTCTGTGCTTATACTCACTGCTAAACAAAAGTTGAAAAAAAAAAAAGGGTTAAAATTGGCTGGCTAAAGGGTTAAATTGATCTTCGTAGCAAAGCCAAGCGTAGCTGCAGAATCGGCTGATAATTTTCTGTCGGTTCATCACTATGAGAGACTCAAAGGTTTCACATTGCCATATTATTATTGTGTTAGACTAGACCATAATCCTATACCCGAATCAATAAATAGCTTTTAGATTAAGCTATGTTAAATGGCCCATCTTTTAATTTGATAGAACAATACCATCTGGAATCAAATAACTAATGGACAGTCTTCACTTTGCTCCAACCTTCTCATATTTTTCTACTGAAAATTGCTCATACTCTGGCAAAAAACGCAGCGCTTTTATCTGTCATTATGTTAGAGCCAGATGTGAAGATTTTTTTACAAGCACAGCAATTTTCTCATTTATTTTGTTTTCGAGCGATTGTTTTATCTATAAATATAAGTCTCTTTCACTGCAGCTCAGAAGTTGCTGCTTGTTTAACGTGTAGTCTTAATGAACTGCATTTCAGGCACTGCTCTGTGTCTGACAAAAAATATTTGAGAACAGCTTTATTAGAAGTTTGATTTTATTGTATTAAATATCATCCCCTAGATTGGAAATAGTTGTCTATTCTGTGAGTTCTGTAGTTTAGTGTCGTACATACAAATGTATGTATTTGTAAATACATTCCTGCTCTTCTTTCTTTTCCGATTATTGATTTTGATGGGTCTCTTACAGGCAGCTCAACATCAGGAAGGTCCTGGTCAGTGGGGGGAGTCTGGACCATCGAGTAGCTCCACAGATCTTGAACGAGGGAGGAGCGGAAAAGGTGGTCATTCTGGCGTTGGATACAGCTGGGAGGGTAAGTGCACTGTTATGCAGCGCTGTGCTTTTTGTTCTACTTTAGAGGTGCTTTAAAAACCACAAGACAAGCACCATTTAGTTCCTGTATCTTCAACAGAAGAGGGATGTACAACAGTAAAGCTGTAGTTCACTTGTGCTTCACTTATTAAATTCTGGTACATGGAAAGAAATACATCCTGTTATTTTTATCATCACTTTACTTTTCCTATTCTTATCTAACCTATGCTACACGGTTACACAATCCAAAATCTGCCTTACCTGTGTGACAGCCTATAGATAAAAATGGTGAGTAAGACTAGTTTTTCTCTTGTCTCTGTCAGGTGTTTTGCTGGCGTTCCACTGGCAGCTCGGTGAGACAGTGCCGGTGGGCGTACGCGCGTCAGGTCTTCATGGCGGACATCGCTCTCAGCAAGAACAGCATGATGTTTGTGACTCAGGATGGAGAGGGCTTCAGTGGTGTGTGGGCTGGAGAATATAAGAAGTACGGGGAAAAGAAAGGTGAGGAATTTAGGGGGGAGAAAGGTGTGTTAAGTTGGCAATTGATTGATTTATTTTTCCTCCACACTTTTTTTTATCTGTGCTGGGATTAGACTTTGTTATATTGTGGCCTATCTATAAAATACATTTCAATGAAAGTTAAGAGGAGTGCCTTGAAATGGATTATTACAGTATGTGGTAAATGTTTTCCTTCTGTGTTACAGAGGGCAGTGTGGAGGTGTGTGGCCACTCGGATGTTGGGACACTGTATGAACGAATCCGCCTGGAGAAACTCCCCTATGTCCACAGAGCTGTCAGCATTACCATGGACTCAAAGGGCCGGAATTTTGGAGTTCTCCAGGCTGACCCAAAAACCAGGTACACATACCCTCAAGTGAAGAAAAGGCACTACAATAAGGGACGGACACTTTAGTAGAGCTGTAGATAGAGACTTTGCTCATCCCACGCTGGGAAAATACAGTTGTTACAGGAGTACAAGGTCAGGAAGAAAAAGTGAATTAGAGATGGATTAGAAAAAATAAATGTCGTGTACAAAAAAACCAAAATATTATATAAAGGTACACAAACCTAAAAAATTGCCTAATCCAGCAGCCCACACATGCAATAGTTTATACATCTCTGTTAGGTAACCCACTGTAGGTGAAATGGCCATGAAAAAGTTTTTTGTGTGTGCCAGTGAGCACAGACTACTTCCCAGTATGAAGGCAACAATGCAGCACCAGAAGGTACACTGTCCAGAATGATTGTAAGGTAGTTTTATCTTAAACATTTTGGATAAAATTCAATTATTATTGCCTAGAGAGCCACTTTTGGATCGGTTATCCACTTAAAGCTTGAGAAAGAAAGCAGCTTAAACACAGCCTCTGCGAACAAGGCGTAGATAATGAAATGACTAACACCTAAGGAACAACTGACATGAAGAAGTAAAGTCTTAAAATCTTAGTTCTTTATGTCTATGAAGTATGATATCTAAACTTAAGTAAAAAGAAGAGGTTTAATATTCTGATCTTTACTAATAATAATCACTAGTGTAATAAGTTCTTCCATCCGCAATAAAAACATGGTTATAACTATCCACTAGGGGTGTGTTTTTATAATCGATTTATCGATTAAAATCGATTCTGGCTTGGATAACGTGAAATCGATTCATTAAAATCCTGAATCGATTTCTTTAATATAAATTTATATAAATATAAATTTATTTTGCCCGAAATGCCAGAATCTCAGGTTAAACCTCACAAAATTTCAACAACCACCCTCATTTCTGCTGTTCAATACTGAACAAATTTAAACTTTTTAAAATTATGCAAAATGCAAAACGCTTAGCCGTGTCTCTAATAAAACCGCTGTAACGTCAGAGGTAATGTTCATATGTTGATTAATGATTTTCTTTCGTTTTTGATGTACTGCAGAATATTTTTATAAAATCCAGGCCAGGAAAATCACCTTCATGTTTTTCTGTGTTTTATCTTCAGCTACTTTGACACAAAGGCATCTGCTGTGATGCTCACACCTTTGATAAAGTCTTGCGAGTGTCAGCTTCCTTTTTATAGATACAAAAATATGTAAATCTACTGATCTGAATTATAATATTTCTGACTGTCAAAATTTCCCAGATTCAAATTGAATTGAATCTAATCGAATTAAATCGAATCGTGGATCAAATCGATTCGGGACCTTGTGAATCAGAAGCGAATCGATTCTAGAAATGAGTGACGATACCCAGCCCTACTATCCACACTTCGGTAAAATCTTAAATGTTAAATACTTAAAAAGAGGTACTTTAAAGTCCCCCCCCCCCCCCCCCCCCCCCTTCATACTTAAAAAGGTCACTAAATGATGTGTTTTGGATTCACACTGCAGCTGCTTAGGCATGAATCAGGAGAGTGGACTATTTCTCTGAGCAGCTCGTGCCTTATTTTTTATTTTTAGATCTCCTCTCTGCTCATTACATTCATTGCTTTATTAGGAGTCAGCTGGGAAGATTCTTGTCTCTTTAAGGGCTAAGCTACTTGCTATCATTCTTCTCTTGTTATTCAAAAGCTATGTTATATCATTTCTGATTAAACTGGATTTGAAAGATTAAATCCAGTTGGGTTTTTGTGTGTGTGTTTGTAATGAATGAGTTTTTATCATTTAAACCTCAATCATGTTCCCTGTGTATATGTACTCCAGCCTGTACGAGGTTCCCAGCATTTCTCCGTCATCCTTCTCCCAGCACTTCGGGAGCCTTCTGGATGAGGCGGACGAAATGGACAGCATCCACGATGTGACGCTTCAGGCTGGTGATCGCACTTTTCCGGCTCACAAGTACATTCTGTCCATGAGGTCCGAGTTCTTCCGGAAGCAGTTCATGTCTGAGCACTGTGGGGTCGATGAGGAGCTCGATAAGGAAGTGAGGAAGAGCGAAGATGCCGTGGGGTGCGATTTGCTCATTCTGGAAAAAATCCCACCGGACATGATGGAATACGCTCTTCACTTCATCTACACAGACTCTTGTGAGCTGCTGGTACACGGGGCGAGGCCGAGAGTGTCAGGGGTCATTACAGTCCCAAACCAGGTGAGGGGGGGAAAAAAAAGGAAAATCATATGTGCTTGATTACGCTGTACTGTAATGTAGCTTTTTCTTTATGCTACATTGATTTTTAACTCCACAATAATTTCATTTTCATTGACCTGGGAGGTCTGTTAGCTCTGACTCGGCTGTGTTGATTCATGAAGACTGTCTTCTGCTGTATCCATTGCCTTGGCCAGGATTCAGAGGAGGGCAGGCTTATCAGTAGCCTGCAGGACTTGGGTCTGAGTGGTCGTTCAGCCCTCGAGGTGTACCGTTCCCTTCCACCTGCAGCCAAAGGCAACAGTGACAAGGCCAAGGGCAAAGGCTCCAAGCCTGGCAAAAAGGGGAAAGGAAGCAAAGGTGACAAGGCCGGAGCCAACGAGGGAGGTGCCAACCCAGTGAAAACCTTACAGGGTGTTGCAAAAAAACTCGGCCTGGGCAGCCTGTCGGCACGGTGAGAAGCCGAGCGCACTTTAAGCTCAAGGGCAATACAGATTTCGTGTCCTTTGTTTTCATCCATTTTTTTTTATTTCTGCACAGACTGGATGGTGTCAAATACGAAAATGGAAAAATTAATGTTACAAACAAGAAAACAGGCAACAAACCAAAATTCTACCAGAAGAAATGGTACGTATGTGTGTCTATAATCAGCTTTAGTTACTGAATAAACTGCAAACTTGTCAGACACAACTTAACTGTTTGTATATTTTGTTCTTTCTATGTCTGTGCAGCTCTTATCTTTGTGATGTCACTCTGAAATCTGAAGATGGGAAAGAGTTTTCTTGTCATAAAAGTGTCCTCTGTGCCAGACTAGGTAAGATGAATCAGGTAGCATTCAAATCAATAAAAACTGTAACTTCAGTTTGTTTTGCACAGCTGTGTATGGCATAACATATCATTTGCACCATTTAATTCTAAAAGGGCTAACCGCTTAAGAAAGTAACTCACTACCTTTTGTAGCACAACTGGTTTTCCTTCCTTTTGCCTGTAAGAGAGCATGCAAAGGTAGTCTGTAGGTTCAAATACTGTTACTGAAAAGATGAGTTTTTATCATGCATGTCATCTAGATACACATGCTACCCCCTCCTGGATCCAGAATGACTTTTTCAGTAATCCCGTACACCATATTCTCCTTAGCTGAGGTAACAAAGAGACGTGTAAAAAATGAACCTCACAAAATACAATACCTGTAAAGTGAACCAGATGTTTTAAAATGGGTTTGTTTTTAAGATAAAAACCCAGTTGAATGTAAATGCAGAGTTTCTGTTCAAGCAGTAGGATTGTAATTAACAGTATTTCTTAGAAGACTGTGGGGTTGGCTGCAGTTTTGCAGCCAACCGTTCTGACATTCCTAGGGTACTTAATATTGGTCCATGTTCTGTCCCAACACCAGCTGTCTATATAAATAAATCCCCCAACCCAAAATTCTGCAAATGCAATCGAGGCAGTTCCACATCCAGTTCTTCCTTAATTATTGTAGGCCTTTTTGGAGACAATATTCTCCAGAAGTACACGTGAGAAAACCTAGTAACATGTTTTCGATAGTCATCCAGTTTGACCAAAATTGAAACCTGTATTTTATGTAAATGTTCGCTTCACGTGAGTAGCCAAATTTTAGTGTTGATTAGAAACACTTTTTTTTTTTCTTTCTTTTTTTTTGGAAAAATGTACTTCAATTGTTCTCTTGTTTCTGTCCTTCTGCAGAGTACTTCAACAGTATGCTCGGTAACCCCTGGATTGAGGTATGCCAAGTCCCCCATCCTTCTGTTGTGATATATATAATTTTTTTTTTTTTTTTTAAACCAGTCACAGCTCTAAAGTCATACAGTTTCGTACTGGTACTCTGATAATATTGTCTTGCAACCCTTCAGGCCACGTCTTGTTCTGCACTCGAGATGCCCACTAGCTCAGAGATCCTGCAGGTCATTCTTGAGTACATTTACACAGATGAGTCACCCACGATTAAAGGTAACCTAACAAGTTTGGGTTTTTTTTCCTAATGAAAACACATTTTGAATTGTTTTTTATGGTCATGTGCTCTCCAAATTTAGATGACTGTGGGGGAAAACCCCACACTGATCATACTGTTCTCTCACTTTTCCCTGCCAGAGTCTCTGAATGTAGAGTTTGTCTGCAACGTGTTGGTTGTCGCTGACCAGCTCCTCATCACACGGCTAAAGGAGATGTGCGAGGTCGTCATCACGGAGAACCGTACGTTCTCTTACTCCAGTTTGTGACATAACTTCTTGCACTTGCACTTTTCTTTTTCTTTTAGTAGCCCCCTTCATTTGAGAGTATCTAATTCTCTCTTCTTTTTTTTTTAATTATATTTTTATTGAAGAAAAAAAAAAAAGGACTTGTTACAATAAAGTGCATTGACATTATTTAGTCAAAAAAAAGAGAAAAGGAAAAAAAAAAAAACCTTTTTCTTAGTCCTTTTGTTTTACATTCTGATAGCAAAAAAATAAAATTAACTCATTGGCTTGACAATGTGTTACATAATGCAGCATGTTTAACTTATTTACAAAAACTACATTAGGTACATATTATGAAGTTGAGGGTCAACCTGCCATTTATTCCATATTTTGTAGAATTTGTCTTTCCGAATTTTTAAAAAGAATGTCAGTTTTTCCATTTTAAATATTTCGAAAACCACATTAAACCAGTCCTCAAGTGTTGGCGGAGTTGGATTTAACCACTTTCTGGTTAGTGATTTTTTTTTTTTTTTTTTGCTGGCCGCTAATAGCGCTTGTAAGAGTTTTGTGTCCCCTCCCCGGACCGAGTCAACAACCAAGCCCAAGTACAAATTTACAAAATTGATGTCAAATTTTATCTTAAAAACCTCACACAAAGTTTTATGGATTCCCAGCCAGTAATTTTTTAAGTTAGGGCAGTCCCAAAAGATATGATAATGATGTGCCTCTTCTGATCCACATCTTCTCCAGCATTCTGCTGTCCCATTTTTATATTTAGTTTGATGAGGGGTTTTGAAAAATCTAATAATGTTCTTCCAACAGTGGTCTCTCCAAGATAAAGAACTTGTTGAGTACCAATGAAAATTACAAATCCTCTCCCAGTTCTCGTTTGTTATACACATCCCCGATTCCAATTCCCATTTAATCTTAACATTTTGAGTAGTATCCTTCCTTGCTTGAAGGAGCACATCATATAGTTTGGAGATTGCCTTTCTCAGAGAACTATCATATGCTAATTTGACTATCTTAAAAATTTCTGACTCAACCATATTGGGTTTGGGATATTGCAGTGTTTATTAAAGTAATCCCTCATTTGAAGAAACCTGAAGAAATCTACTTGTCTTAAGCCATTTCTTATTTGTAAAGACTGGAAACTCTGTAGTGTCCCTTTATGTGTGAAGGAATGGAATGTTGTTAGTCCACTCTCTATCCAGGACTGAAATCTAATCTAGAGTATCTAATTCTCAGCATTAGCCTTGGGGCATCTGTTTAAAGTTAAGTTCACATTGTCCTCGTGTCATCTTGATTCTGAATAATTTTATACATAGAACTCATGAAAACAATAAGCACACACAGCTGCATCGTTTCAAACCGCTGCTTTTCTGCCCTCAGTGACTCTGAAGAACGCTGCAGAGCTCCTGGAGTTTGCCATCATGTACAATGCAGAACAGTTAAAACTGTCCTGCCTCCAGTTCATTGTGCTCAACATGGCCGCTCTGCTGGAATCAAAGTGAGAACTTAAAGCCAGTGTAGCATTTTGGATTCAAAGTGGTGTGTTCAAGATCATGAATATGTTTAGTAGAACGTGTGCATGTAAATATGGATCCATAGAGCAGAGCAAACAGGAGAAGTGTTTTCTAATCAATATGTTTTTGTTTTGTGTTACTTTGGTGTCCTCAGAGCTCTGGATATTCTCAGTGATGAAGTGCTGGTGGAGCTTTCTGCAGCCTACAGGAAGATGGTGAGTCCCCTTCCACCCTTAAAAACACCCCAGTCTGTGTCAAAATTTCTTTTTAAAGATGCTCATTGTTTAACTTGATTTCTTTTTTTCTTTTCCCCCCCAGTGAAATAAAATAATTCTTTAAAGTGAACAGCAGGGGGCAGCTCTTGTAGTTGTAGAAAGACATGCAGTTGTATAAAAGCCTATAGGGGAGCAACCCTTGGCTTCAGTTTCCTGATGACTTTATGGGCTCAGTTGCTAGGTTAAAGTTACACTGAACACAACATAAAGTTCACTTTGTACATTATTATCAACAGGTGGGGCTTCACCTAGTCTGAAGTGATGTCGCTACATCTGCCTTTTACTTCCAGTCTTTTGTCACAGAAATCATCCTGTTGTTCTGACTTTCACTGATAAATCTTAAAATTATCTACACAATGTAGAGATTGAGCTGTAGAGAGTTTCTCCTGCCTCTGCAGACTGAAAACATGTTTGTCGATTGATTCATTGATTAACTGTAGGTGATGTAATGTTTTCTAAGACAGCCATACTTAGATTTATTTGTCTATTGCATAGAGTTTTTCATAAGTTTTTCTTTCTTTTTCTCCATTTGATTTCAGATCCCAGCAATGCAGAAGCGTGTTATCACACCATATCCTGGTGCACCAGACCTCAGTATGTATGAGGATGAGGATTTGGACTCCACATTCAGCCCTAAACCAGAAGCAGATTTGGATCACTCTTGCAGGTACAGTCAAATATGGTATTAACTTGGTACACAGTATCACTATGTTAATTTCTAACGGTTTATAGCTAAAAGGCAGGGAATTATCTGTGATACCTTTAAAGACGTCTATTAAATGTCTTCAGTGTGTCAGCCTAACAATAATCTGCTAATAATTTCACACATTGTCTTTTTCAGGGAAATCCTGTTAAAAAAAGCTAAAATGAAGGCTAAGAAGAAACCAAGGAGGCGCTCTGATAGCTCAGGGGGCTATACTCTCTCTGATATCATCCAAAGCCCTCCTGCTGCTGGTATGTGGCTGTCAGCTTCTTTGTGAAGTTGGATCTTGTTGTTATTGAATTTATGACGTTACCTAACACATGCTTCTTTTTTTGCTCAGTGGTCTCCCCATGCCTGGTGAAGTCAGGTAAGGTGAACTCGACTGAGTCTCTGCAGGAGCTCCTCACATCAGACTCTGAAGGCAGCTACATGGGGGTCGGCAGTCCCAGAGACATGCAGTCACCTGTTTTCCATGAGAGAGCTGAGGTTAATTTTACATCTTTAATATGTTGCACATTGCGTGTAGTTAGAAGTGTGAAATAATTAGATGAATTGCTAGATTAAAATCAAGACTGCAAAGATGGTCGAGTTAACACTGTTAAGTTAGAGTTGAAGTGTTTGTGAGTTTTATTATTTTTTTATCTGCAGGATGAGAAAACCTTTAGCCAGAGGCTGAAGACCCCACCCAGCACCCCAACATCTATTAAGAACTGCCTCCCAACTCCCCCCAACTCTGCTCCGCAAACCATCCCAAAGGTCCTTCCCTGGTAGGGTAACTTTGATGGTCTGAAATTTATCAACATTTTTGTTGTCTTATTAATTTGTTTTTCCCACATCTCCTCGGCTGAGAAATGCAGGTTTAAGATTGAACAAAGGCTATCTTGAGAGGATGTCATTTTATCCTTATATCCACCCACTTTATGTTGAGGGGGTGGTTAACAGAAAGGAAGCATTTTCAGCCCTGATAAATGAATAACCACTGAAATCTGAGCAGTATATCTTTCATATTAAGTTTGACTCTGTTTTTTCAATTTGCAGTCCTGCTCGTGCACCTCCAGTCTTGGATCTGAGAACCATCATGGACATGGAAGCCAACTCTCTGCAGACTCTTGGAGCAACTCCTAAAAGCCCTGGAAGGTGGGCGGGTGGTCTACAGTGTTTAACTGAGAAATCTTCAATGAAAAAATGATTTATACCACTTATTCCAGTCAATAGAAGGGAGTGATGGGTTTAATTAATGACTAATATCTGTACATTACACATGTATCTTTCAGTTCTTAATCCACTGTCTGGAAATGAGAACTGTTGTTTACTTGAGCTCTGCTTATTTTCCCACCTGTCCACAGTGTCAGCACCAGCATTAAGCACTCCCCTCTTTCCACTAAACTGTCCCAGAAACAGAGGAAGATGCTGGCCATGGCTAACAAGGAGGCCAGTGCGGAGTCCACAGCATCCAAACCAACCCCCACAGCCACTCCATCCAAAAGCAGTGGAAAGGCCTGGTGAGTGAGCCCAAATACGAATACCGCTACTGTCATGGAATACCTTTGTGTTCCTGATATATTTCAGGAAATCTCAAAAGAGACAAAATGCATTTTGTGCAGTGAGCCCACACATTCCTACTCTGGATGGGACAAGTATTTGTGAAATTGTGTAGCATGTAGAAAATATCAAGAGTGGAAATCTCCCTTCTCCTCTTAGCTAAAATGCTACTGTTAATCCCTTCCACAGAAAGTAAGTGTGTGTGTGTGTGTGTGTGTGTGTGTGTGTGTGTGTCAAAGCAGGTTTACAGCTAATACAAGTACAAACAGCTACAAAAGCTTTATATTTCCTATTTGTAAAGTAGATCTGCTTTATTAAGAAAAATATTTGTTTACATTGTACAACAGATAAAAGTTGGCTTAGTGAAAATGCATCATTGTGATTGTTTGCCTGCTTGTTGATGGTTTGACAGCAGAAGGCTTATGTTGCATCCAGTGTTTAGTTAAAAGGCTTGGAGAATACTTGTGGTGGATATTTGTTGCTGTGCTTGGATTAGGTAACACTAACTATACTAGCAATATGATCAATTTGCATTCTGTTTCTGAAACAGGTTATAAGATGTGCCACAGTCATCTGCCTTGTGATCTACCCTACACTATGATTTTAGTATTTATTTATTTGTTTTTACCCTCAAAGTTGGGCATGCTTACAGTATAGGTCCCCTTTGAGCTTGGGCATTTGAAACCTGAATCTGTGGTTAAATTACTCAAAAAGGGACAAGATGAAGAAAGTTGTGAGCCACTATGTAATGTCTTAAACGCACCAGCAGCTACAGAAAGGGTAGCCACCTTTTGCTTTTAATTGTGAACTTCTTCTTCCCTTCTATGATTTCTTTCCACCTGCAGGGTAACTGCTGTCCAGTCCCCACCCTCCTCGTGTTCATTTCGGGCTCTGCTGGAGGAGGAAGAGAACCATTTGATCCGAGCAGGGCAAACCGGAACGCAAAGGGGCCAGAGCACCCTGGGATCCCCCATCGTTGCTGCACCTGCTGCCAGAAGGGTCACATTCAAGTGTGCTGAAGGCAGCGAGTCAGAGAGACCCGCGGGGTAAGCAGAAGTCAAAGTGTAGCGTACAGGAGTAAGGGTTTCTTCCTTACACACTGGAGGTAGAGCCAAAATAGCCTCTCTTTTTAAGGAGATAGAAATAGTCCTGAATTGAGACTCGAATCTGTGCCAAATATTTTGAGATGGCCAAAGAGTACCTCATCTGTTACATAAAACATATTATAGGTTGCTGCTGCAGTAAGATTGAGTGTTTCTGACTTGTGCTGCTGATTTCCACTTGGAGGCACTATTGAGGTTTCATCATGTATCAGCTGTTGTGTTTTTTTTTTTTCCAGCAGTCTGCAGCCCTGTAGATAACCAATTGTCTTAGCAGTAATCTCCCATTATTTTTTACTTCTAATTTCTGCAGCCTGAACATCAAACTTGGCCCCCAAAACAGGAAGACAGTATATACGTAACACAGGCAGGCACTGTTTCGCAGCTAAGACATATAAAAGAGGAAGTGATAGTGATTGTTTAGACTTATTGTTCAGGAAACGCAAAAATAAAAGCTGTGATTGTAACTAACCATAACGCTAACTAGTGCCAGGGCACTGATAAGATGTGCTGTAGTTGGATAGGCTGACAGCCTGAGAAACGCATTAAGCTCTTTGTTGTGTGAGGTGAACGGCTCTGAATGACCCAGTGCTGCTGGGTTGACCTGCCCTTGACTGAGTCACCCTGACCTTTACAATGTTCCTCAACAGCTGGATAAACACGGCATGCACAGAAGATATTCCTAGCTGTAGTAAGTGGCGTGCTCTTCTTTCTGACGTTGGGTAGCTCGGAAGCAATGAAATCCTCTATGTTTGGCCACCTTTGCAGCTTTTAATTCCTTTCAGGTCCGCAAAGTCAAGTTAATCTTGTCTATCTGTATGTAAGCACATCTCTTATCTGATTTCATCCTCCTCTGCTGTATGTTTGGCCATGCTTCATGCTGTTAAGAGCAGACTGCTAGATATTAAACAGCTGTGAAAGTAAGTCAAGTGAAATCAGTGATGTTAATCAGAATTGATAAGGGCAGCCCTTGTGTCACAGCAGATCACACAGAAACGGGAGCAGGTTTCAGGTTCGCCCGGGTATTTGGATGAGCAGACACGGACGAGTTCAAGGCTCAGGAAGCAGCCGTGCACGCTCTTGTGTCTGCCTTCTGGGACACAGTTTCCACATCCCAAATCAGATTTAATAGAGATGCCTTTATAATCTGCGCTGTGATTGAATGTCAGACATTTTTTCCTCTGCTTATGTCTTGTGGAAATATTTCCAGCGTTGTCTCTCGTCCAGATGAACGATCAGACAAACGGAGGCCCCTCTTTCCATACGACATTAGCGTGCGCCATAATGGAGTGTTTTTGGCAGGATTTGTAACAACCCGCTATATAAACGACCTACAAACTAAAAAAAATCACTTAAAGCACACACAAATCAGTCTAAAGGTAGCTCATTTGTATGAGTCAGGTCATATTTTACCCACTGTGTTGAATAGATGTATTCTTTAACAAACATTATATATTTATACCCTCTTCTCTAAGTTGTTGTACAAGTATTTTAGGAGGATTTAGAAATGTGAATATATATATATATATATACATGGTGTTTTTCCCTTGAAACACCATCTATAAGCAGCAGGAAAGGGGTTTAAGTCGACTTTCAGTCAACCTTTGTGCACACTTTGAATCCTCTGACAGCTTTTTTTTTTTTCCTGCTGTTGCAGTAACTCGCCTCATGTTTACAAATGATAACAGGTGTGACTTTTCTTATACTGTTGGAGCAAGGTCTGCATTTTATTTTTAGGCTAATCCATTTGGACACTGATGTGTGAGCCGTCACGTTTTGGAGTCTGTTTTTCTACAATTTTTAGAGTCAACAAGGATGCTGAATATAAAAGTCTAAACAATGTGTTTGCGAACGCAAATCCCAAAAAATGTTGCTGTGTATGTCCTCGGTGTGTAAATGGATATAGCTTGTGACTGTTCTTACCTTCATTCCTCTGACAAAGGAAGATTAACAGACTGAACAGTGTGCTGCATGCTATCAGAAACCCCACTGAGCTGCTGAATGTAATGAAACATGTAGCTATTAACTTGGTCTATCAGAATAGCTTTGGGGGGGACTGAATGAGTGGGAGAGTGCAGTGAGAACTGCAAACTCTGACACAGCTTTACTCTATAAATGCATTACACAAGGCAGCATTAGAATATGCTGGTATTTTTAAACTTCAGCAGTAAGTCAGACTCCAGTGGTTTGTGCCCCTCGTCATCAATTCTGCTCATATCTTTATGAACAGAATTTCTAGTTTCAGCCAAGAGGTGAAACTAGAAATTTGAAATTGAATTTGCAAAAAGTTTTTTGCGGATGATGTGGTCTGCAGTAATGAAGACGCTTTACCAAGTCTGTTTTGGTAAAGTGAGGGCCAAACATCAGAGCCAAGTTATCATCTCACTGGTGAGTCTACATTCTTACCCTCACCTATGGCCTCGAGGTGTGGGTAGTGATAGAACTGGATTGCAGATACAAGTGAAGGAACAAACAAGTTCCTCCGAGTGGTTTCTAGGCTGTCCCTCAGAGATGAGGAGCTCAGTCATTTTGGTGTGGCTCAGAGTAGAGCAGACACTCCTCTACATTAAAATGAACCAGCTGAGGTGGTTGAGGGATATAACTCCTGAATCCCTTTTAGATCAGGTGTTTCAGGCACATCCTACTTAGAGAGGACTCTGGGGCAGACCCAGGAAACCCCAGAGAGATTATGTCTATTGTCTGGCTGGCTTGGGAATGTCACTATGTCCTCTGTCTCTTCCCATCCATCCCTGTGTCCCTGACCCAGACCCAAATAAATACCATGATATTTGACACAGCACACCTAGGAAGAGTGCTGTGTCAAATGCAGCAGAGATCAGAAAGGGTTGTAGCTTGACTTTTTATTGTAGCATGTGCAGCAATCATGTTAAAGTCTTCAGCAAAGCATTTTAACTTCAGTACTGTTGTGCAGTAGTGGCAGAGGCTTGTTAAAGCCGGGTGGACAGGTGGCCATTCACACACCGGAGCTTGTCAGTAGTGGTTGACTCAACCTTTGTCCACTGACTCAGACTCTTGTTGCAGCACTGGATACCAACGTGTGTGTGTGTGTGTGTGTGTGTGTGTACCATCTATCCCCTCAGGCCGTGGGTGCTGGGTGCAGTGGGCAGCCCTCCCCTCTCCTCCCTGGTGACCTTTGCTTCCATCGTGGAGGAAGAGAAGCAGCAGGAAGCCGCGCTGATCCGCAGCCGAGAGAAGCCGCTGGCGCTCATCCAGGTAACACATTGTGTCTGTGTGTCACAAGCACGCACACACACCCTTGGCATCACTGATTGGATAGCTTCTGTGCACAGCGTCGGTATGGAAAACATGGCAGTGGTCCATCAGAAGATGCTTCTTGTGTCTCCTGTCTTGCCTTATCTGACTGACTTTTACCTAATCAGCATTGCACTCTGTACAGTGCTGGTTAGAAATGAGGTGTCTCCAGGTTTGTCTCTTTGACAGCACACTCTTCTCCTCTCCAGCTGGTTGCCAGACTTCTGTCAGAGCCTTCACAAAAACACTTTTTCCCTGTGAGGTTTTCTGGTTGCTATTAAGTAAAACACTTATTACCATTAAGCTTTCAGCGTCAGCATTTTGTTCTTTTCCCTCTCAATTGAAGTTTGTTTTTTGTTGGTTTTTTTTTTTTCAGTTTTTTCCTTGTTATTTTCTGTCTTTATAGATTGAAGAGCGGGCCATCCAGGATCTTCTGTTCCACTATAAAGCCCATGACAACCCAGATGAGCTGATAGTGGTGGAGAGGTCTTCCAGAGGTCCCATAGCAGTCCCGACCTGGAACAAACACTGATGTTTAACGCCAGTGACGTTCACCGCAACCGCTACATACCATCAATGTGAGAACATCTCATCCCATAGTCACTCTATACTTCAGGCAGTTTCCTCAAGATCCATCAGTCCATACTAAGACGTACTTGGGACTCATCATCCTAGTTTAAGAGGAGTGTGATGCGAAGCTCGCTTCTCTCTGCAGTTTTAGGTTTAATTTGTTTTATTGCTGCTCAGCATTTTGTTTGTGTGTGAAAGAATGAGTGTTTTTCCCACAACTGAATACAGTACTGGGACTGGGATGAGTTGTGCATGTTTTTTTTTCTTTTGATGTACTCTTTACTCAGCAAAAACAATGGCATAAAAACTAAACAACTCTTACAAATGAATATTATTAGTGATGTGAAGTTGAAGTTGTCAAAGAAGTGAAAATGTGAGACGTTCCAGGCCACACAGAATGTGTCCAGGCTACATCACAGGGGCTCTCTGGAGCTTAAGAGAAGTTAAAGAGTGCCAAACATCATCTGTGGTAGAGCATCAGGAGCAAGTCGTATGTGAGCTGTTTAGCAAGGCAGTACATTTTTTTTTTTCTTTTATGGACCCCCCTGCTTTATATCAACATTGTGTGCTTCAGTTGATCTGCAGTGACATGGTAATTTTGCAGTAAACAGTAACCTTTACTTTAAATTCAAACACGCTCACATTTGTCATAGAATAAAAAGCGTTATTTGATGCAGTTACAGCGAATGCTTAAGCCAGACTATACTCAGTAGGGTTGATTGTGTTCTAGAAATGCTCCGGTGCCTTTCTATTACATGATAAACAAAGTAAAGCAGCTAAAAATAATTTTTTTTCTCCTTATGGTTTTACTCTCCAGCTCTTTTCCTGGAGCCAGTGTAAGCTTGGTAGGTAATGTTCTCATTTTCAGATGCCATTTTTGCCAGTGCGTTTGTATGTTTGAGGCCTAAAGATGTGATGGGAAAATGGCATGCAATAATAAAACATCTCACCTGTGCAATGAACCTGGCTCCTCTCTGTGTTTCATAGATCTGAGTGGACAGAATAGAATTTTAGAATTTCTAAATAAAGTCTTATCAGAGAGACTCAGTCATTCGCTGGATAATGTGGATCTCAAAGTATCTAATAAAAAATAACATTTAAGCTCTCCATCTCTCTGCACGTCATCTGCCCTGCATGAGCAAATGACCATTATTAAGTCTCAACCTGTGATTAACTGTGATGACCCCGATCTGAGCAGAGAGCACGGTGATTGAGGGATTTTATTGGCTGTAATTACAGGTAGAGCATCACATTGGAAGTCAGGAAGAGACAGTTCACGGGGAAAATGTTAATTACAGATTAAGATCTATTAGCTGGTGCAGAGATGACACATGAATCAATGCCTCGGAGGGAGAAAACTTCCTTTTTGACATCACACCAACGTAGCCTGGAAACTAATGAGAGATTTTTTTTTCTTTTCAAAAGGACTGCTCATGCTGTGCATTTGTGTGCTGAATAAAAATTAAGTGGTTTAGCGTGTAGTGTAGTGCCACACGACGTCTCCTAAATATGACTGTAGAACACAAGCTCAGATAAAGTATTAAGGAGTATTAACCAATAAGCTATAACTTTAAAACCTAATAATATGTAGAGCCCCCTCAGGGCATGGATACAGGACAGGAAGCAGATCTTGTGGGTTGTGTGGGTTGGCTTCTGAAGGATCTCGGTTTTCTTAGGAAATAGAGACCACTTATCCCCTTCAGCCTGTTGTTGATGTGGACGCACTTGCGTTCCTCCATTACATCAAGATCCTGCCCCGGGGTAGACATGGATTGTCTCTGATTCTTTCCAAACCACTTCACAAACTCATCCACTAGTGCCTCCACCCCACTAACACATTCAACCAACCACTGCAGAACTGTCAGTACTGTAGGTAGGTGGCACGACCCCGTAGTAGTACTGTAAATCTGAGCTGTACACTGTGAACAGGAATGCAGACAGAGCAACAGTCTTATATACTGCACCCTGTCTGTCAGGTGGTCATTGATGTATGAGCTGGTCAACATGTTTACTGAGATTTCCTATAGCTTCTTTTTCAGCAGCTGAATCATGTTAAAGGAGGTGATCTTCACTGTGCAGCTGCTACCACCCAAATGGGAGCAGGCTCTCTGCAGCATGTGGATGATTAGATTCATTCTTTGTACACAAACAGCAGAGGGTCACACAGACTAGAAGTGTTGGAAACAGGAAGCCTGGCTCTGTTAAAGTCTCACCGTTATGTTTTTCTTCAGTTGGGATGCTGCGTGAGTTTAACAGAAGAAACGTATTACCAAAAATCATTCAAACTGGTCAAACATCTCACTGCTAATTAGGTTAATGAGTAGAAGAGTTGTGTTTAAAAAAAAAAAAAGGAACATCTTAGAGTTGTTCAGAAGGAGAGGTGAATAGCTGTGTGGCAAAAAGTTCAACAAATAAAAAAAGATTTTCACTGCACAACAGCAGGAAAAATAGGGATCATTCAATTATGTTTTCGACAGCTGGTATCTTCTGCTATCTCACCCAGGATCTCAGACAGCTGGCTAGCACAGGTCCTCAGAACCTTGGGGCTGATGCCACCATCAACACTTCAGTGCAAATGCAGCCATTTAAGCAATACTTTTGGCTCTTACCATTTAGATTAGCAAGCCACGCAGCCTTTACCAGAAACGTTATAGGAGAGAAACGAGACAATGAAATCTATGGGAGGATTGTTTTAGCCATTAGCTACTCTTTGTTAACTGCTTAACCTTTACTTTTAGATAAATAGCCATTAGCAACCTTTAAGCTTAACAATTTTATCATTACATGTCATTATAGCCTTTTACTTCATCTATATCCATTTAGCTATGTTGATGCTTTTCACTCAGTTTCAGTGACTGACAATGTAGATTATATTTTTTTAAATTAAGTAATGTTTACATTCCCTCTGACAGCTGCATTAGTACCTCCTGGGCTATATTTACCCTGGTTAGGAATCAGTGCTGTAGTATTTGGCAAGGAGAAGTGTGACCGAGCTGTTCGGCATGTTCGAGGAAGGAGCGCTCATCCTCTCAAGTGGTGCTCACTCCTGGCCTTCCAGCCGGGCAGATGGGAAAATCATAGGGCTGTCCTCAGGATGGTGAAGATCACTTCAGGATTAATTTGTTTATGGAGAAAAAGGGACATGCTTGACGTCTCATGGAACACATCCTACATTCCCAACTGCTTTGCCTGGAGAGTTCCAGGTTAAAGCAAAATCAAGGTCAAACCCCCATTCATCCAGCCAGATTTAATCACTCATCGAGTTGCTCTTCATGGTCATGGTTATAATTATGATGCTTTAGCAGCGCTCCGACTTCTTCTTTTTTCTTTTTAAATACTGCGTATACAGTATGCCAGGAAATACCAGAATAGTAATTTGTTTTCATTTCTTTAATCCTGAGGTGAATTGTTTACTATCTGGGTCATTCAGTGAAAATTCACCTCACCCCCACAGAATTATTGATTTTCTTCTTCTTTTTTTTTCCTTCAGTAAATTTAATGAAGTCCATCAAAGTACATAACAGACAGAAATTTGGCAAATTTGGCATTTTCCAGATATCCTTATTTTTTCAGTATTTTAAATGCCTCCGAACTTATTAAGTACAGGAGATACATACGTGAAGTTTTCAGGGCTGAAAAAAATATTTGTTATATTTAAAAACTGCAGTCAGATTATTTTTAAACTCAGTCCAAGTGTCACAATCTGAAGCTATTTGAAGAAATAGTTTTTTTGTTTCTCCTATAACCAGATTTGAGCACCAGTATAATGGGAGTATAATAGTGTCTTTCACTAAGAATAACAAAACCGTGTGTGATGTGATGTAGCATTTTTAGTGGCCGGTACACTTTCCAGGGGCATAAGCGACCAGTCAAATCAAGTTATAGTATCTGATAGGTCTTCTTTTATACCTACTCTTTGATACCTGGCTGGATAGTGTTGTTGGTGTGAAAGTTGGCGCTTCTGTTATCAAAATGTGAAAAATAATGACCTGCTGTCTCAGGATCTAGTGCTTTTCTTTTCTACAGCACCAGGAAAATGATTGTGCCTGGATGTTCTCAATGGATATATTCAATCTCAACATGTAGAACTATTACAAGGTGCGTTTTTAACAGAACTTACATGCATCACTGTCTGTGTAGGTTCTCATTCATCCAGGTCCTGACTCAGTCCTGACACTGTCCTCATCTGACTAGCTCTTGATGCGATCAGTGTTGGGGTCATTGAGAGAAACGTGCACTGCAGTGCGTTACTTAATTACTCCCAGGAGAAATTCATTCATTACATTACTTTCGTGTTTCTTCATAAAATGATCGTTTAACAGCATGAACCTATAGGCTAATGTCCCACACACTGCCGCTGACTGCTCATTGGTTAGTTACCTGTTGAAGTTCAGGGTCTGGCTGCTGGTTTGGGGTCAACAGTCACTCAGCTGTAACAACACTCTGGGTTCTTGGCTAGCTTAACGTTAACATGCAGTCAGTGCAGGTGCTTGCAAAGAGCCGGAGTTGTGATAGCAGTATAATGCAGTTGTTTTTGCCCTGGATGCAGTTTGCACTTTACCATCACGCTCTCATCCTTTGCACAATAAAAATAAAAGTAATGTCCACATCCATGCTGTAGACTGTACTATTTTTCTCCTCTGTCACATGAACTGAAATAAGTGGGATCAAAAGGCAAGCAGACTATCAAAGGGCTCAAAAATGATGGGAAAAAGTGATATTAAAATGATAATTGTAACTTGGACAGTTTTCACAGTATGAAGGTAAAAATTTATATGATGTGCTGAAGTTAATACAAAAGGTTAGTAGGAACGTTTCTCCAATATAACTCACACTATAAATTTAAGGTTAACAACACACAAATAAGCACTTTAACTAAAGGTTGTTATTTTTTTTTTCAGTCCAACAAGCGTTTAATACATATTCAAGTTCTTCTTCTTCTTGTTTCAGTTTCACTTTATCGTCTGCCTCCATCACACCCTATTCCGAGCTTCCTCTTCATCCTCTGCGAGTTCCTTCACTACATCTACGTCCAACCTCCTATCTCCAGCTTATCCACTATGCCTCCTCTGCAGATGTCCAGACCATCTCAGCTATGTCACACTAACTTTGTCTCCAAACCCTTCAGCCTGAGCCATCCTCATGCACTCTGACCTCTCCATTCTGGTAACACAATGAAATGAAAAATAATAGCATTTTCTGCTCTGCCCCCTCTGGCACCACCTTTTGTCTTTGTGTCACGGCCACTGTCTCTAAACCATTAAACACAGCTGGTCTCTCTCTTCTTCATTTTTCTTGTGCACTGTCTGTCACTTTGGATAGTTGACCCCAGGTATTTAAACTCATCTACCTTTGCTATCTTTGCCCATTGTAACGTCAAGTGTTACATTAAATAAACATTTTATGGATTGGAAGTGAGACAAAAATACAAATTACGCCTGCAACGTGTCCACGTCATCCAGTGAAGCGTTATATAGAAACACAGTGGGGATGTCTTGATTAAATATTTTTCAGCAGAATTGACTAATTTGTTCACCAGTCTGCCCGCTGCTTGGTTTCTTTTCAGAGCCTCTGTCAGGAATAAAAGTTCAACAAGCTTCTTCAATCCTATTTGCCAGACAAGAAGCCAGTTAGCTCAGGATTACCTGACCTAACCACGGCCGTCATAGAGCTGGCAGCTTTACAAAGACCATTAGAGCCTCTGCAAGTGTTTTACTCCCAGAGTGTGGCTGAAACGTGGCACCCTACCTGCCGTCTTGGATCTCATTCAGGAGGTGCCCTCTCAGCTTCACGTTGTTTTCCAAGAAACGTGATGCATTAATTATGGCCTTTCTTAATAGATCTTTTAAAATATGTTAGGCATCCTGGCTCTGTTAAATAAAGATCAAGAAGGTTTTACTACTATATGAATGACTGTGTGGCAAAAAGGGATCTTTAAGAATACACTGTCTATTGGCTTTGTCAGAGAATACATAAATATAAAAAACTATTATGTGATTCTCTGATGGAAGTTTCTGTTTTGGGTTCAGGAACACTTCTTTAGTGAAACGAGATTTAGAAATGCAAGACACCAAGAAAATGAAGAAAATATAGAGACAGGAATCAAAAATGCCACTATGTTTTCTGGCCCATGATTATATAAGAGACAGAAAGTGGAAATTTGTCCTATGACCTGACAACTTTGGATTTCCTCTTTGAAATCATTGACAGCATATCCTGACTAGCTGGCTTGAGGTCTGGCTTCTAGCACTCATTGCTATTTCTTTATATTTACTGTATAGCCCCAAGACTCCACCTTTCTGTCAGTCTCAGCAAAAAAAAAGAAATAAACATTTTGCCCAAAATTGATGATGTCAGTGGATAAAAAATAGACAGTATAAGGCCTCGTAGAGTTAGCTGGGTTTGCGTTCTACCTCTAGATTCAAATGACAGCTGAGACGTGTTGTTAGTATAAATGGGCACACCCGTAAAGGATGCAGGGTACAATTATGTGTGAAGTCACATAGCCACAGATTAGAAAACCACATTTAAAAGCCTTCAACTTTAAGGTGTGGCTGTTTGATGTGGATGCTTTCCAGCATAGTTTGAGCTTCCAGGTGCAGGGGAGTGCTGTCATACCATTAGCGTTGGTCAAGTGAATGCAAGTATGCCAGACACAAGCACATACAGTACTAAAAAACAGCATATCTGTAGCATCTATTAGGTGGTGAATTAATTTAGGAGCAGCATTCAGATCCTTTGCTGTTCCTGGTCTTGCACAAAGACCCTGTAATGGGGAAGATTAGATGAGATGGGCCTCACTTATCTCCCAATGAAATAAGACCTGTTTTGTAACTTTTAGCCGTAATCGACCTTGAGTAATCTGAAGCCAAGCACACCACAGTTTGTGTCTCTTTTGGATCAAAAGAAGCTGAAATAATGGGATCCTCTGTGCAAAGGTGACTGTTCCTTCCCACTCCACAGAACCCACATAACCCCGCACTGCTTTTCCTTGAAGGCAGAGCGATTCTCCAGCTTTTTGCCACTGGGGGTCAGAAGCAGCTCGACTGAAGGTGGCTGGAAATCCCATTTCTCTCTCTGCGCCTCTGATCCAAAACCAAAACTAACTCTGCTGTCAGCAGTGGGAATATCTCTCCGACAGCTGGGACAAACTAATGCGACCCTCCTGGAAATCCAGTTATCTCTGAAAAGAGAGGACGAGGGTAAAGGATGATAGGGGAGACAGAGAGCTGAGAAGCATGAGTAGATCTTTGTTTCCTAGTTATGCATGTATTTTCTTAGGCAACATTGCCTTAGAAACTGGTCACCCATACGTGAGATCTTAGTCATGCTGCAGAGCTTCTCAGGGCAAGTGTTTCTGATCGAATCTGACATCCAATTATTCCATCTTCTTTTCTTCTCTAAGTTACAGCGGCAGCAGGAACCCCACCCCCCCAAAACAACTTGAAAATGAATTGTCTTTTATGTGACAGTGCTTGTACTGTAAATCCTTTGCTTCTGGTTTCTTTGCTGGCAATGAGAAAGACATATTTATCTTAGAGGAACTGTTTCAGTCACCATCTCTCCTGGCTGAAACAGTTTACCAGCAAAAGCACCAAAAATAATGCACGCACAAGATGGTCCTATTGGTAGAGCCATGTACACAGATTGATGTTGTAAAATCAACTGTTCCATTGGTAAAATGTTTGCAGTGGCTAATGTTACATAAGTGCTTAAGCTAATGTAGTGCACAACCATTATATGTCATTACACCTCGCTACTCAGCATCCTTCCTCAACAAAACATAACATTTACATTTAAAATTAACTTTCCGCCACAGCAGGGATTTAGAATGACTTTTTAATAAAGGGGTTTTTATTTAAACTTGCTAGGCTAGCGTTAGTTGATACTATAGAGCTCCATCCACTTGTCCAGAAATGGTCACTGCCTGGTCCAGAAAACCAGCATGGTGGTGAGAGGCCAACTTGACGGCACCCAAAATGCTGACTTTGAAGAGTCTAAATGAGACTTCCCAAAGCAGTGGGTGATGTCATATTGGCTACATCCTACAGTCAATGTTCAGTCTGTGCTCTTAATGAGCTGCATCTCCACCATCTACTCTGGAGTCAATTCCACCTTCTTTGAATGCAAAGGGTCTACGTCAGGATGTCAGATGTGATACATTCATCTCAAAACCTCACAATGTCATCAAGACTTTGAACAGAGGAAACACGACAATCATAATGACAAACATAGGAAAATTGCCACTGGCCCAAACTGGAAAAATAAAAACAAACAAACAAAAAATGCTAACGTGGTTGTTTGCAGTATATAAGAATAATAGCATAATAATTGTTTTTCGTAACTATAAAGGTTGGGTGTATTACTAAATTTCTAAAAGTAAAACATGCAACAAGGTTAGCTAAAACACTATAGCGAAACTATGCACTGCTAGTGACATTAGCACAATAGCTGAAGTGTTACTATATAGTGTTACCTAGAGTTTCAGCTTGACAAATAAAAACACATGGTGTGGAAATCTTTTGTGTCTCCATCTATTGTGATGTAAATTTGTCATTTGACTTTGTTCTTGATTAAAAAAAAAAAAGAATGTCTTTAAAAATGCTAACCCTAAATTAGCCATTTAGTAACAGTAGCTCAGCCTTTATTTTGAATACAAACCTAGCTAATGCTAACTTATAGAATGTTTAGACTTATGATAAGAAACAACAATAAAACGAGAGGTAGGAGAGGTTTTGGCTTCAGCTAACAGTAAGCAAAGCCAACAAGGTGGTTACAAATCAATCAATCAATCAATCAATCAATCAATCAATCAATCAATCAATCTATCTATCTATCTATCTATCTATCTATCTATCTATCTATCTATCTATCTATCTATCTATCTATCTATCTATCTATCTATCTATCTATCTATCTATCTATCTATCTATCGCGATGCCAGAGATCAGCGGAGAATGGCCAGACTGCTTTGAGGTGATGGGAATGCAACCAAGGTATGTAGAAGAGCGTCTTTGATCCTTGAGAAAGGTGGGCTACAGTAGCAGAAAACCACACTTTGTGCCACTTCTGTCAGCTGAGAACAGGAAATTGAGTCTAAAGTTTTCAGAGTTTCACCAGAAGTTCGACAATAGAAGACTGGAATGATGTTGCCTAGTATGATTATAATACTAATAATATGATGAGTCTTTATTTCTTCTGTGACATTTGGATGGTAGTGTCAGAGTTTGATGTAAACAATATGAAAGCATGGCTCCATCCTACCCTGTATTAATAATTCAGGCTGCTGGCTGTGTTGTAATGGTGTGGGGGATATTTTCTTGGTTTATTTTGGGCCCCTTAGTACCACCTAAGCATCATTTAAAAACTCCAGCCTACTTGAGCATTGTTGCTCATCAATTTAGGACCACAATGTACTCATCTTGCGCTTCCAGTGGGGTAAATACCCACACTCCATATTACAAAACTCAAATAATCTCATTTGGTTTTTTGAACATGACAATGGGTTGACTGTACTCAGATCTGCTCCTCAGTCACTAGATCTCAATTCAGCAGAGCACAGTTAAGATGGGGTAGAAGAGGAGATTCTTATCTTGGATGTGCAGCTGAAAACTGCAGCCACAGTGCGATGCTGTATTGTCAAAAAGCACTGATGTTTTACTTTTATCTATGCAGATAATAAGTCCAATTCATTTTGAAACTGCACTTAAAATAAAAAGAATGAAAGAATGCGTGAATGCGAGAGTGAATGAATAGTGGCCTTGTAAAGCGCTTTGGGTGGCTTGAAAAGCGCTATATAAATCCAATCCATTATTAATGGCATTTGTCTGTAATCCAGTGTCTGATAATGACTTGTCCTTTCAAGTGAAGAACCTGCAATGATGACTAGTTTGTCTGTATCTGTTATGTAATGTCTATAAATATTTTTCAAAGGCTTTGTCACTAGAAGGAAAAGTAAAAAGTACGTTTAAAGGTCCATCTGCCACACAGTCCTGATCTGAAGGGAAAAGCTCAAAGGGAGCAGCGACATTTCACTTCATGGTAGATAAAACCAGCTCATGCAGTCTGATAAATGATACTGGAAAACAAAATGACTCCCTCCCTGTCTTTTCTTTTCTTTCTTTTCTTTTTTTTTCTTTATTGGGCTGAACTGTCCAGAAATGTTTTCATAGACCCCAGAGGAAAACTTTGTGTGATTGTAAAAGATTGCTTTATGAGGCATTGAAGCCGTCTCATCCACATACATTAGATCCTGCAGAGCAGGAAAACAAGGCTCTGTTTTGGAAATGATTTTTAAATCTAAATAACCACCAAGTCATCTGACAGGAAAAGGCATTAACATCACCAGTAGGAAAGGGTATGTATTATTTTTGAATTTGCGCCTCCATTTGAATTTCTGACAACATAATCTCATTCCTGTCTTTCAATACGCTCAAAAGAATAAATCATCCATTTCGCAATGAGTAATGAGGTGCCAGGTTGTGTTTATACAAAACATTTCATTTGCAGTCCTTGGTGTTGTAATGGATGTGTATACCTGCTGCTGGCTTTGATTTAGCTTTGCAGAGGGGAGCAGCAGCACCATGCATGGCCACGGGGCCCAGTCCAATGCTTTGCAAACCGTGTCTCCACACCTGGGAAACACATTGGCAGAGCTGCTTTCAGTCCATTGTAACTGACTAACGGTTCCATGTATATTTCCAGATGTGGGATTCAGTTTCAGTTCAACCTGTCTGCAGTTCAACATGCCAAAACAAAGTAAAGAGAAAACAAAACACACAATTACAGGCAACAGATGAAGTGAAGGTCAAGCTTTTTAAAACACTCTAAAAATAATATTTTTCTTCCAAATTTGAAAATCGTTCTTTAATTAAGGCTGATTTTACAGGGGTGCAAGTTAACTGTAAGCGCCATTATAGCTGACTGCGTGTGTCTGCATCCTGTCATGATGAGGGAGTTACGCACAGCTCCTGTGTGGGACTCTGAGTTAAGACAGTGCAGTAGAGTATATGGGATAATCAGGGTTTACAGATCTGGGTGGCTCCAGTGACGCAGGGCTTTACCCGTGCCTAATAGAGTGTCCGTGACGACAGCCTCCTTTGCCTCCACATGGCATTCCCTGGGCATCACTGATCCCTTCGGGCTCATGCAACCCCTGACCTTCTCACATGCTGATTTAATAGAGTCTGAGAGGTTCATAAGAAGCCATACAGAAATATAATGACATTAATCAAAGAGATGAAATGCCACAATGCAAACCCTTAATTGCAACCAATGACATGATGGACATGTTAAAGCAGGGGTGGGCAACTGCAGGCCTCGACGGCCGGTGTACCTGCAGGTTTTAGATGTGTCCTTGGACCAACACAGCTGATTTAAATGGCTAAATTAGCTCCTCAACATGTCCTGAAGTTCTCCAGAGGTCTGGTAACAAACTAATCATGTGATTCAGGTGTGTTGACCCAAGGTGAGATCTAAAACCTGTAGGACACCGGCCCTCGGGGCCTGGAATTGCCCACCCCTGTGCTAAAGTGTGTTTTAGAGAGTATCCTGATTGGTCACTGAGCATATCAGCAGCTGAAGGTGTATGTGAGGTCAGAGGTAACAGGTTTTTAATGTCACAGGCAAAATGTTTACCCACTTTTTTTTTCTTTTAAAATTAAAAGTCGCATTTCTTTGATGACTTTTAACAATGACTGTAGATAGTGACACTGTAAAGGTAGCCTTAGACTCAGTGTAGCTCAGCTGATTTACTTAAAGGCCTAAACCAGCCATCCCATAGATGGCGACATGACGACGTGTAGCGAGTTGCGGATCAGCTCAGTCTAAACAGATTAGAATACTTTTATATTTATTTATTTGCTTATTTTTTTTTAACAATTTAATTCTATTTTTTTTTCCTCTTTTTTTTTAATTTGTAATTTTATTTGACAAAAGAGGGATCATGACCACGGGAATGATCTCATGAGTAACTGAATGATTGTTCCCGTATTCAGTGTGGTTCGGAGCCTCAGTTATCTCATGAAGTGATATGAAATTTAATATATATCTTCTCATTAAAATTCATTTTAAAATTTTACTATAAGGCTATGGAGCAGCTTGATAAAGCAGAGCCTTATAGTATTGTCAAACTGACCAGCGTTAGCAGCGAGAAGCAGATGGGGGGCGGGGTGAAGTGCAGCTTGACAACTTCAGACTACAGACCAGAGTCTTGCAGAAGGATGCTGCGTGTCAAGTGGGCAAGTATCGGTTAACTTATAGAAAAAAAGCACGGGGGGGAATATGTTGATCTAAAGAGACTCGAGGAGAGGAAGCTGGATTTCCTGAGCGCACACAGCTGCATTAACGGGATTACTATTTGGCAGCAGGAGGAGATATTAAAAAATATGTAGGAGCCGTGCGTAAAAATCCACAAGATTCCTCCGAGGGGGTTGAACGTCAGTGGGAGGACTGTGCCAAAAGCGCGACTTGAGCAGCAGCTTATTCATGCAAATTCATAAAGTCATAGGCGTGCCTTTTGGGCGATGGAGTCACAGTCGGAAAAGCAAACACCCTCCTGGATCATCAGCGACCTTCAAAGACTGTGATGCGCAGCGCTCGGACGCATTGACAGCAGCACCGAGGCAAATGTTTTAAAGGCGTAAAAGAGACAGAAGAGAAAGTTAGGGCTCGCTCTTCCGCACGCTTTTGTTAGCGGGCTCAGATTCTCCCTTAGCTCAGTCACCAGCTCGACTGCTGCGCCACTTCTCCGCTTGGATCTCCAACCAGAGTGCGCAAACTGTAACGCACAGCCACCAGCCCCGCTGCTCTTTAATATATATATATTTTTATTATTATTATTATTATTATTTCTGTTTACAGTCACTTTGGACTATTTCAAATACTGGCACTCCTCATGCGGAAGACCCTACTGTTTTGAGAAAACGATTGAATTTTGTTTTATTGAAATTCCGGAGGACTTCAACACCATGTCAGAGGACGATAGCAGCTCCACTACCAGCTGTGTGTCCGACACAGACAGCAGCAACGTCAGCGTCCTCAGCTGGGAGCAAGTGCAGCGACTGGATGCCATCCTGACGGAGACCATCCCGATACACGGCCGGGGAAACTTCCCCACTCTGGAGATGCAGCCGCGGCAGATAGTTAAAGTGGTGCGCAGTCGGATGGAGGAAAAACAGATCCATGTCCGGGACGTTCGATTAAACGGCTCTGCGGCCAGCCACATTCTGCACGAGGACAGCGGACTGGGCTATAAAGACCTTGACCTCATATTTTGCGCAAATATGAAAGGAGAGAGTGATTTTCAGACTGTGAAGGACATAGTTTTGGACTGTCTCCTGGATTTTTTACCCGACTGTGTGAATAAGGAGAAAATAACCCCTTTAACGTTAAAGGTAGGCTACACACGCCCTGGCAGATTTTTATTTCTGCTTCAGATTTGTTAGATTAGTTTTATATATGTGATAATATTGAATTGTATTTGTGCCAACAGGGATTAGCGACCATTACGCACAGCTTAATGTGCAATTAGATATCACTTTAGTGATAGTTAAAAAATTTGTTTGCTGTAGTTAAGAGGATCGAGTTAAACCAATTTGGAAGGGATCCTGAGCTCAGCCATATAAGTACATTCCATAGCCTTTAATATTGAGGTCAGTAGCATTAATAGCTCAACAACATACAGTAATTACTTGTATAAATATAGGCATTAAATTCAAATCCTTACTGTACAATGCAAAGTTAGGCAGAATTCTACTGAATTAGTAATTGCAGCTTCAGTTCTTTTCACTTTGTTTGTGCTTCTTTTTCTCTCACTCTCTTTCACCCTCTGCACACTCACTCATTTAGGAAGCCTATGTGCAAAAGATGGTGAAGGTGTGCAATGACTCAGACCGCTGGAGTCTCATCTCCCTCTCCAATAACCGGGGGAAGAATGTGGAGCTGAAGTTTGTGGACTCTCTCCGGCGGCAGTTTGAGTTCAGCGTGGACTCATTTCAGATCAAGCTTGACTCTCTGCTGCTGTTCTATGATTGCTCAGAGAACCCCATGGCTGAGACCTTCCACCCCACCATCATGGGCGAGAGCGTGTATGGTGACTTCAGTGAGGCTCTGGACCACCTACGTCACAAGATAATCTGCACGCGGAACCCGGAGGAGATCCGTGGAGGGGGTCTCCTGAAGTACTGTCACCTGCTGGTGAGGGGGTTCCGGGCTGCGTCAGAGTCAGAGATGAAGTCCCTGCAGCGCTACATGTGCTCGCGCTTCTTCATTGACTTCCCTGATATTGGCGAGCAGCAGCGCAAGCTGGAGTCCTACCTTCAAAACCACTTTGTGGGCCTGGAGGACCGCAAGTACGACTACCTGATGACCCTCCACGGAGTGGTCAACGAGAGCACCGTGTGTCTGATGGGACACGAGAGACGGCAGACCTTAGGGCTCATAGCCATGCTGGCTGTACGTGTCCTGGCTGAGCAGAATGTCATCCCCAATGTGGCTAATGTTACATGTTACTACCAACCTGCTCCTTATGTGGCAGATGGCAACTTCAGTAACTACTACATAGCGCAGGTGCAGCCAGTGTTTGCTTGCCAGCAGCCTGCCTACTCCACCTGGCTGCCGTGTAACTGAGTATCCCTAAATGAGAGAGGAAGGAGGGATCCTGATGTCTTTAAACAGGAGCGAGTGGCACAGTCGTACCCTTAACCCTGCACAGTGCTTGACAGCTGACTGAAAAAAAGGCATCCTTTTGTTCTGTGTTTTGCATCAAAGCTTCTGCTTTTGTTCATACTTTGAGTATGAATGGTAAATCCAGAACAGTTGGCAAAATTCAGATGTGATTATCTCACATTTACCGAAACACCGACAGTCTCCTGATCCTGCCCAGGCCAACCAGGTTCGGAAAAGACTCATTTGGATAGCTTGGAAGCAATATCTGAGTTTTAAGGCCTTGAATGCCAGCTGCAGACGTATCATTGACACTGTGCAGAAGACTGATTCAATCTTTAATTGAAACTCATTAGCCAGCATGTTGCAGCAGCAGCAGCAGCAGCAGCCCAATCAGCTGCATCAGAGTCTTTAAGCGAGACACTCACATGCACTTTGAGGTGAAATCAGAGGTGCACAGTGCTCCAAAGCGCGCCGTGCTTTACATCATCTGAACCGAGGTGAGATCCTATTAAACTAGAGTGGACAACAAACATCACCTCACATTTGGATATAATTCTTGTTGTTTACAGACCAAAGATTTTTTTTTTCTAACTCGAATACCCCACCCACTTTTAAGGGAGAAATAGAAACAAAATATGAAGCTATTGTAATGTCTGTTTGTATATGTGAACATTTATGTGTTTATAAAGTGCCTATTGCCTCACAGCAGGCAGAGAAAAGAACGAGCAGGCCACATGACCCCCTACGCTGTTTATAGACAGTAGCACCCCCAGAGGCTTGTGAATGTATATGTGAAATCCTGCACAGTCAGTGTTTGTGTACACGCGTGTGTTCGGGTGAAAAAGGAGCACTGTTTGTGTGGATTTTGCAGTAAAGTAGCAGCCAAACGTACGAACGAAAAGTTCCTGCAAGGTTCACGTTTCCTCTTGTGTATATTCAGTAAACGTCCCAGATTACCAGCATGTCATGACAGAGCCCGATTAAATATCAGCGACTTATGGAGTCACAAACAATGTTTCCTGTATATTTTGTGTAGTGGTGCTTCACTTTTTCTCATCTGAGAAGAAAAACAAAAACAAGGAGGGGTGGGAGTGACAATAAGTAGATGATCGATGCAGGGAGAGCTCGATCGTAGACTGTGTTCCTCAGTTTTGGAGGAGGCTTGCAGAGACACCTCAGATGATGAGAAACTGTTTGCTGTAGCACCCTGGCAGGGAATTCCGCAGCTGCTGCTGAAGAGCTTGAACTTAGCTGGGAATGCAGATACTCTGTTCAGGAAATGTAGTGCCAAACACTTAGGCGTCTCCTCCCTCCTGCCCCTTTGTTGATAGCCCTAAAGTTTAATGAGGCCATTGTTTGAAGCAGATGCTGATAGAGAAAGAGAGGCAGAAGAGAGTGAGACGCTAGTAGGAAAAAAACCCAACTGATGATCTGGAGAGATGGGTGCAGCTGGTGATGGGGTTTATCTATCTGGGGCTACTGTGTTTTACTGTACAAACTGTCTTTGTTAAGGTCAGATTACAGCTACAACTTGTCGGAGAGCTTGAAACCAAACCATCCTGTTATCAGCGCCTGCTTTAATTATCTGCTCATTGAAACAAAGAATGGAAAGCGAAGAATCCCGCATGCATGCGTCCACCTCAGCATCAGACGACTAAGTTGCACCTTATGTTTCCGTTGTGAGGGTTGATGGTTATTAATGTTTTTCTTTTTTGATTTTTTAAGGCTTCATTCCTCACCTGTTTTGAAGAATTGTGTATAAATATATGATTACATGCTTGCTAACTATACTGTAGCTTTTTTCTCCCCCAGCTGCATTAAGACAAAAAAATCTGAAAACATCCGCGACTAGCATCGTGTCAGTACTGCAACAAAAAAAGAAATTCTCTCGATGGAAAAGCATTTCGCTCTCATCCCCTAGTCTGGTGACCCATAACTTCTTTGCTCAGTTGTTTCTTCTAAATAGCTGTCCATGCTGATGGTATCCTTTGGATTGTGCAGGCAATGTATTGTAATTTTATACTCAGTGAAGTCCTAACAGTGGACTAGCTAGTGGCTCCAGTCTGCTTGTCAGCTAGTGATCGTGCCTATCAGTTAGAGATTGTGGGTTGCTGCAGCGTCTTGTATGTGTTGTCCAAAGCTCAGTTTCATGCAGTCTTTTACAAATCGCAAAAGAAAAGAAAAAAATCTTTGTCATGTATGTATATTTTTTATGATTGTTATTTTTATAAATGTATCAGACACTGCAGGTGTTGCAGTGATTTTCAATCTGTGATCGAGCTTCAGAGGAAATGTTCTCAGTAGCTTTTTTTTTGGTTTCTTTTTTTTTTGCTATATTATGTTATTTGTCCAATGGGTCAAAAGGTTAAAGATGTTTTCCTCAATAAAATATCTGAAAACCAGATTTGTTATGTCTTCTGTTATGCATCTGTTTGACTGTAAATCAAGTTTACTGCACTGGTTTGCTCCAGAAACAAACTTCCTGCCAAATGCAAGAAATTACTCATTTATCGATTAACCTCAGATTTCTTTTTTTAGAGTCGTAATCTCTCTTTTTTTCTTCTTTCTTTCTTAACTGTCGTGAGCCATTCAGTGGTTTTCACATAGGCTCCCCGCTTACTTGCTGGGAAAGTCAAATCCCTGTCACGGCCTGCTGGGCCCAACAGGCCCAGCCAGAAACCCATCCAGAACTGGCTCGTTGCTGCCAGAAAGAGCTGTTGAATGTGAAGGGATTTGCGTCCACCCAATAAAAACAGACTTTAGCGCTTTTGCAGAATGAATATCTTTGCCTGCTCATCGAATTCTCTCTGTTAACAAAACCCCCCCACCCCTCCAGCCCCTCCATATGCCGACAGAAATGCAGTGACGATCAGCGCTGAGGCCCACTGTGACCAGAGTCCAAATGTTTCATGGCTGTCAGGCTGAAAGAAAACTTGCCACAGCAGAGCTGATTGTCACACAGGTCACATGACAGACTGTCCTAGATACAGAAGGATATAGAGATGTAAACACATAATGAGTAAGAGATTCACTGTACCACATGGTCCTATATATAGTCGATAAGATAAGGACATTATAGCTTGAACTTAAGCGCATTTGCAGCTGATTAAATCTGAGCAATAGAGGAATGATTGACAGGGCCGGGCTAAACAGTAGAGCACCTACAGACAAGAGAAATATTTGCTGTGTATGCCTATGCGTTCTACTGGACCTTCCACTCCTACAAACTACAGGATAGGTTCATATGCTAGTACTGTAAACAGTACTAGCATTCCTACACACTGAAGAAAAGGAATTTTTTTACTATCTCTATATTCAGGTGAAAAGTTGAGGGCTCTTTTTTTTGCACAAAACAAGTTCTGCAGGCTTTTAACTTCCTAAAACTGCATTGTAGGAAGTTCCATTGACCTACAAAGGAACTGCTTGAGGAAAACGCCTCTTTATGTCCAGTATTGACCAGTTTACTTTACAAATATTGACCTGAAAAGAAAGTGAACATTCCTTTAACTAAGAGGCAGTTTTAAGATGTGATCACACCAACATATGAATCCCTAATCAAAAAATACCCCTGTGGTAGTTAAGGCTAAGAATTCATTCTAATCTTAACTTCACACCAGCCAAAGTACTCAAAAATACTTTTGTGGCAGTTCTCGCTACAGTTAGCATCTCCAGGACCACGTTTTGTCATGATGACACACATAATAGGCAATACCACTGCAATATAGATTCCTTCCATTATTAACAGGACCAAGCACAATGCTGCATATGTCCTTCTTTAACGCTTTCCTCCAGAAAGATGACATCGAATGACCTCTCCATTACCTTTAATGATGAGTTTTGACACCAAGTGTGTATGTCAGTGAATATGTGGTTTGACGACCATTAGGGTAGCCCTTGTATGCCGTATAGGCAGAGATTACGCTCACTAACTGATGCACACCCAGTCATTTTGTTCTGGAAATTTGACAGAAATTGCTGAGTTTAGAAAACAGAAGGGTTACCTCTAGTAAAGCAGTGCTAGTCAATACTTTTGGTTCCCCTGAAGGTTTCTTCCTGTTAAAGGGGAGTTTTTCATTCCCACTGTCTAATTGTTGGGGTTTTGCTGTATTAAGGCCTTAATGCAGAGAATGTGTGGAAAAAACAACACAAAATTCTGAATTTTTTGAATGCATAGTTGTTGTGTAATGTATACACACTCCAAATATGTTGTGATTTTGAGAAATATTCATCCTTAAAAGACACAGTGTGAAAAAAATGAAGTCAACATCAAGCGATGATGAGCTGGTCCTGAGGTTCTACATAAGGAAAGGAAGAAACTGAGGTTTTGGGTTCATCCAGTTTTCATGAGAAGGCAGCAGCAGGGAGAGTTTCGTGGTTTCATCCAGGAGTTGAAGCTGTATCGTGAACGCTTTTGTACAACATATTTCAGGATGTCAGAGGGGCAGTTTGAACTCTTACAGGCAGAGTTGGGACCACATCTAAGGAGGCAGAGAAACCATTTCAGAGAGCAGATTGACCCAGAGCAGCATCTAACTGTGTGTCTGAGGTAAAATATTATTATTTGACCATTTTTATATCATTGTAAATTCAGTACTAGTGCATATTTTGAAGTGCACGTGCACTTGTCGCTAAATGCAGCGATCTGATTAGTCAGATCTGTTCATTTGGATCCCAAAAAAGTTGAGAATGATCCTAAAAAATAAATGCTGCAAAATCGTCCTATGAAATAAAGTGGTCGGTATGAAAGGCTGTATTAGGAGTAGGTGAGGCTGAGAAATATTTTTAATACACAAAATATTTGCATGTATTGCATGAACATTACACACGTGGTGTATAAATGTCTTTATTGTAGGGTCTTTACCTTACAATAAATGTACCTTGAGGTAACTGTTGGGATTTATATACAAATTTTATATAAATAAAATGAACAGAGGATTAAATATCTATGCTGGTGTCACTTATAATCATAATTACACAAAGTGTTATTCCATGTTTTCACCATCTATCTTTCAGCCCATTTTGGGGGATTTTAAATAAGTAACTTCTACTTTACTTTGCTTTATTCCTGCTCGTCTAACAGAACTTTTTAATTTCCTTTAACCAGCACACTTTGTGCGCCTCTGCTTAGAATCAAAGGCTAAAAGTTCCGTTTAGCAAAAGAGAATATGCCATTTAGCAACTACAGGTTAAAAATAAACTGCATATAGCAACCATCAACCTCTCTACATGTGAATTAGCATTTTGAAACCTCAAGCATTTTGCCTTTTAGCCTTTTGTTGTTTTTGTTTTGCAGCCAGAACATATTTAAACAAGATGGCAGACTGGTCATTTATCGGTGTTAGCAAACATTCTTAGCAAGGTACACCCATAGACCGTATAGCTACGATAAAGGTGTGTGACATAGATATACATACATAGTTTTTGTACAAGCTAATAGTGTCAATTAACTGCATGGCAAACCATATTATTTGTCAGATAACAGCTATAGCGCAGTTCAGAGGTCCAAGAGCCCTAAACTAGTTTTATTATGACACTTCAGTGTTTAGGGATGGGATCCATGGAGATCGACTTGTTTCTGGAGAGTAGAAGTGGCCATTCAAGGAATTTCCCTTTTTTTTGGCACAGTTTCCTCTTATCTCTCAGAATTTAGTGGAAACCCCCCAAAAAAAAACTAAAAGGAGAGATGTCATAATCAGATTGCTAGAAACACAAGCCTAGATGCAGTTTAATGTTTCTCTATTCTATAAGTGATGGCTACTTGAGTTACGTTTTTAACATTTTTGGCTGGTTGGCAGTGTTTTGTTTACTGATATTTGTGCCTTTATTGATTTAGGGGCCAGTGTGCACCACACATCTTTGATACAGTATCTAATGCAGTACTCATCAAGGCTACTCCTTGGCATTTGTTGGGGCATATAAAAGACAAGGAGTGTGCAAATCATATCACCAGAGGCCCAGTATCATTCATATAGAGCCTAAAATAACTTAAAGTATCAAATGTCAAAGTTGTGTAACATCACCTTTATCATGTTGTCCTTCAACCGTCAACCAGCAGGAATATTTATTTGCTTATTGTCAACGCCTGCCTTCTGGTGCTGTTAGTCTAAGTCTTGATTTCAAGCATCACTCTACTTAATCCTCTCTTAAGAACCCATCTCACTTGTGGTTGGCTCTATAAAGAAGTCAGATTGATGTAATGGCGCCAAAGGACCTAAATCTCAGGTCCCTAATTTGAGATGCAGCATGAAGTGAAGTAGCCCTCTTAATTTAAGGGAAGCTTTGATTTAGAGTTTAAAGAGAGAGTTCTGAAAGACTCCTACCACAGTAGGTAGCTGGCAGAGGGAGATAGATGAAACAGAGGGAATCCACACAGTGGATCCAGTGTCGTTATAATTATCTGTTTACCTTTAAATAACGTCTAAGACACTTGTCATTCATCCTGTAGTTCTTCGTCCCTTCTGGTAGTCTGTACTCATCTGTTCTTTAATGGCTTTTCCACCGCAAAGATTGGAGAGTGGCTGGCTTCATGTGATTTTGCTCCTTTTTTCCTTCCCTGTTGCTGTGAAGAATTTTTTCCAGATGAAGGTTTTTATGGAATAAGTGGGAACTGTTTGGACCACAGCATTACCAAACCTAGTTTGGTCCCGACTCCAGTCCACTGGTGAGGAGCTACAACTGTGGCCAGACTAATATGCTGTTTCAATTTCTCTAAAATCCCAGTTATAGGAACATTTCAGTATTGTGTGTGTGTTTTTCTTTTTCAGTAGTGTGGGATACTACTGAGCAGACAGCATAAAAGCCCAGACCCCCCCTAACATACACACACACATACACACAAATCTTGTAAACAGATTCCACACGGGTCAGTCTGTACAAACAATAAGGAAACATCCATCAGGCATGCTAGCAGCCATAAGTGAGATAAGAGTGAAGGTCAGCTGCAGGCCGACTTGCCTTTGGCAATGCTTTACATCAGCATGTCCCACTCAGTGTGCTCAGGCTGTGCTGTGTAGAATTTGTATTTACAGCAAGGTTTCGGCCATCATACCAGACTGTCTCGTGACGTGACCCCGTTTCCGTAGCCCTTCATGATATACAACCTCATCCAGTTTAAAATGGGCTGGAAAAAACCCTCCACGATTTCCTTTACTCAATCAAGAGACTTTGAAAAAATAAAGATTTATAAGGTTTGAAATGTTAGTCAAAGTGATCAAAGGTATCATGAGTAAAATACACCATTCACCCATGATTGAGTTCAGTGACTGGGACAGTACAGTCAGAGCTCTGAAAGATTCAGTGACCAATATAAAGAGTCAAGATATTCAGGACACTGAAAAGAACTGCTTTACACATCACTTTCCCCATCACTGTAGGAAACTTTCCCAAGTCACCCTTATAATAATCATGTCAAACTAAATTACTGGCTATCATTACCTTAATTTGGGCCTTGTTTCATGCTTTAAGCGATGCATATCTGTCTCCTGCTTTACCCTGTGGCAAATTTCTGTCACTCTGTGGAATGTGCAAAACATAATAGGAAAAAGGTTATATTTAAACATGCACTCATTAATGGGTTTTCATCAGCAAAAGGTTAAATGACTATTTTACACAAGAATGTGCATTTGTAGTATCGACCTCACATATTCTGATTTGAAATCCACTCTGTGCAGTCTTTCCAGCATCAGACGCAAAGACTTAGCATTAACCTAGCTAGTCGGCGAAGTTAAGCTATTAGTTTAGCGACATTTTCCTAATGAGTTGGTCGAGTTTACTAGATGGCTGCAAACACAGATGCAATAGCAAGGATTTCTTAACCTGTTAATAAGTCTTTGTTGAGCCTACAGTTTTTAAGATAGTTTAGTGATATTAAGATCTCTCTCTTTCTCTCTCATGGCCTGCAATGTATTGTTCATTACTAATTAAAAGGTGTTGAGTAAATATATTGTAATATGTGGTCGCAAGAATGTTTAAATGCTTTCCCCAACTCTCTGTGCATATGAATGACCGTGAACCTGACCTCACAGCCCACTTTTAGTCAGTAGTTCTGGTCAAATGTATCGTTTCTAAGATTGGGGAAACCTGCAGTCAGCTGAGAGTGAAGAAGTCAATTAGATCAGCGGTCCCCAACCTTTTTTGCACCACGGACCAGTTTATGCCCGACAATATTTTCATGGACCGGCCTTTAAGGTGTCAAAAATAAATACAACAAAATAAAACTAATACCGGTACCGAAAAAAAGTAGATTTATTCATAACACACGTGAAAAGACCCAGGAAAACCGAGTTAACGATAAAAACGATAACAAAATAACGCTGAAAACCGATAAAAACCCTGAAAACCATACATTTCACACCTGAGCCTCAACTCTCACGGCCCGGTACCAAATGACTCACGGACCGGTACCGGTCCGAGGCCCGGGGATTGGGGACCGCTGAATTAGATGAGTGATGAAATGTTTCTCCCACTGAAAACACAACATCCAGATGAACTGAATCAACTCTGTGACACTCAAAGAAGTTAGGTTTAAAGGTTGAAAAGGTGGTTAGCACTGCTGCCCCACAGCAAGAAGATCCTTGGATTGAATCCATCATCCAGCTACTTCTTTTTTATGTTGGTTTTCCATGTTATCTCGGTGTCTGTGTGGGTTCTTCCAGGTATGCCAGCTTTCTCCCACAGTCTAAAGACATAAAATTAGTGGGGTTTGGTTAATTGGTGATTCTAAATTGCCCATGAGTGTGAATGTGAGTGCAAACTGTCATCGTGTGTCTCTCTGTGTGTAGCCCTGGGAGATCCTATCTGCAACCGTGAATTTAGACTCTACGTTAAAAGATGATTATTTAAACTATGAAACACTTCTTCCATTTGACCCATAAGCCTTTTATCATTGAGTCCACTGGCAAGTAGAGAGCAATGATAGAGAGAGGAACTTATCACTGACTTGTGTGTTGATAATGAAACAATATGAATGCATGTAATACAGATGAATACAAATCAATGTCCCAGCAAAATAAATTAAGTTGGAAATGAAGTGAAAAAAAGCCACATTAATAGATCAATAAAGATTGGAGATACAATTTGAGGTCAGCTGGAGGGAAATTTGACATTTAATCTCACATCAATTAAATGAATTATTTCTGAGCTGCATTCTTTTTTTTTTTTTTTTTTTTTTTTTTTTTTTTTTTTTCTTCCTAAATGACATCAGAAACAGCAGTATGCGACATTACGTGATGGCAGAGCTTCAGTTCATCCTTTGTCATTTTTTTTTTTTTTTTTTTAATAAATAGGACAGGGGGAATGAATGAGAGAGAGAGGGGGAGAGAAAGAAAGAAAACCAAAGGGGAGAAGAGACGGTGAGAAGGGGGGGGAAGAGAGAAAAAAAAAAAAAACAAAACTCCTGGGTCACCTGTATGGAGAAAAAACAAACAAACAAACAAACAAACAAACAAAAACAAACAGAGGAGACAGCAAACAACAAAGAGCAACATAATAATAGAGAAAACAAAGCACCATCACAATAAACTAGCTAGTCATAGATATCAGTATTTACTAAGTAATAAACGATATTGTGCAGCACGCAAGATAGACAGCGCACAGTGTGCTTTGAGGCAGCAGCCAAGAAAGCTTTAGTCCGCGTCTGTGAATACCCATGTGTGCATACCTGTGTGGATCAGCATGCTTGCATTCCAAAGGTTTCTCCATGTAATGATCTGCTAGGGAGTGTGGGGGGGCCACAGCCCCGTCCTCCAGGGTGTGAAGCGGGTATGGAGGAGATCAAAACTCCAGACATCCAGAGGCCCCCAGAACACAAGAGACCATGGAAGACCAACAGAGGGGCAGCCGCGCCACTGTCCCAGTAAGAGCTGAGGAGAGTCCCAGATGAGGGCTCGCCCAGCAGCCGCGGAGCAGAAGTCAGGGGGAGTTGCAGTGACGCGCCCGTGAGCTCCGCCGGCCCCCAGCTGCGCCTGAGTGACCGAGCCCTAGGCCGAGAGGCCGGGGGCACCCCACCTCCAAAGGGGCCCGAGCGAGCCCCAGGCCCCGACAAGCGGCCGCCAAGGAGTGAGCCGGTGTGTACCCGGACGCCCACCCCCAGACACAAAGAACCACCAACACACCGACACCTGAGGGAGTCCGCCACCGGCAGGGGAAGTGGTGGTGGGTGGAGATAGGCCTCCAAACCTTGGAGGGCCTGAGGTGTCCCCAGAGAGGTGGCGTCTGATACCCAACCTGACATATAGACACAGACATACAGGCACACACAGACACAAACATCCATTCCCACCCTCATGCTCTCATATGCACTCACTCCACACTCAACCAACGTGGAGACAGACATAAAGAGACGCTGTACACACAATCACACTCCCCAAGCGTACTCTACAAACCGGGTCTAGGTACCCTTGCCCCTGGAGGGGGGAATTGCACCCAGACCCAGGTGGTGTTACCCTTTTCCCTGCGGAGGGGAGAGGCAGACCACCCCGACTCCGCAGCAGCAGGGAGGCCCCACACCCCAGACCGCAGTCGGACGGCCAACTCCTCCTACTAGCCCTCCCGCTCCAGCAGGCCGCAGAGAATGGGGGTGGGAGAAGACTCCAAACCTCCCTCCACCCGCTCATTGTAGTGTTGATGCATATGTGTTCTAAGGTGCAATTAAAACCCAGGAGGGCTTGGAGCTACCTGCCAAGGAGCAGCAGGTAAGCGCATAGTCCCTCCTGCTAACCCTCAATGACTAAGTGTATTTAAAATTGAGAGGTGGGCAACGACGTCAGGGGTGAGGTATACACCCTGATGGTGATTTGGACTCCGTGATTGTGCCCACCCCCAAGATCCTATATGTATGTGTAATGAGAGTGTGAATAATGTGAATGTCTAAGTTGTGGGATAAAATTGAGGCAGAGGCAGCCAGAAGGGGACGGGGGGGGGGGGGGGGGGGTAGCCTCCTCTGCACCCTGGTGACATACCCCCACTCCAAGGCCCTGCATGTGTGGGTGGTTGTGGAGGAGCGGGAAGAGGGAGGCAGCTGGAGATGGGGAGGGAAGGAAGGGAGGGGCAGGTAACCCCTCCCTGGGGCCAGCTCCCCCGCTGACCCCAGTAGGCACTCCCACCCTCCGCGACCCGCCAGGGAAGGGGGGCCCAGGCCCATCAGACCGGGTCCCAGTGCAGTAGCGCCCCCCGGCTCCACAGAGCCCTGGACAGTCCACCCAACCCCACCACAGAGAAAACTGCACCCACCCCACCAACCACACATCTTCCAGACTACATAAGACGGTAAACGCCCAGGCTGAGATCTTCCTCCACCTCTCCTGTATCTCCCCCTCCTGCAGAGAGTTCCTGAGAGAAGAAAGCTCCTGCAAGATGTGACCATCCCCCCCACCAGTTGAAGAGCCCCCCAGGCGGCTCGATGCACCGGCGGCACCCTGCTCCAGGGCCGGGCCCCCATGCACCCACCCGCCCACAACCCCGGCAACACACCAACCAGGACCCGAGCCCCCGAGGCCCGGCCCGGGCCCCAGCCCAGAGACGGAGCGCCCCCAGAACCTCACGCCCATCCCGGACCCACCCAGGGGCAGCCAGGTTGCCAGGTCAGTAACCCGCGTCCGTCAGCACAGACCCTCCCCTAGCCCCGCTGCACGCAGCCGCGAGGAAACAGTCACCTGAGAGCCAACAGAGCCCTCAACCGGACGTGACCGCTACCCCGGGTTGAGCCCCCCAAGGAAGATGCCTCCGGGGAACCCCCCGACGCCCTAAGCCTGTCCCTACCCCCACACCAATCACAACAGTGAAGGCGGGACCAAACTATGACCCCCCACCCCCACTAGGTGATGGAGCTGATAAAAGGGGCCCAGAGCAATTGATCTAATGTGGTGGCAGAGGCTGTGTCAAGACTAATGTAATCTAATAGATAATTTCTATATTGGTTAGAATTAAGATTATTTTTATTTTTCCAGTTCATGAGGACAGTTTTCTTGGCTATGCATAGGGCAGTGAAGATCATATGGGCTATATTCTTTTCTGAAGTGACATTATCTAAGCTGCCCAACAAACACACTAAGGGGGAGGTTGGAATGTTACATTTCAGACATTTTGATAAGTCTTCACATATCTCGCGCCAAAACTTTTGCACTGGTGGACAGAACCAAAGAGCGTGGATGTAATTGTCTGGTGTATTGCCTTGACAGTGTGAGCAGTTGTTGGAAGATGTAAAGCCCATCTTGAACATCCGATGACCTGTATAGTGCACTCTATGAAGTATTTTGTATTGTATTAATTGCAGACTGGGATTTTTAATTAATTTAAAAGTTTTTAAGCAAATCTGAGACCAGAAGTTTTGGTCTAGGTTGACTGATAAATCTGCTTCCCACTTTGCAGTAGGAAGGGATATTGATTCATCTAATTTAGAAAGTGTTCTGTATATTTTAGATAATAATTTGGGGGATTTAAGAGTAAGAAAATGTGCCGCACTTAGTGGTGTTTGTAATTCAACTTGACTGAGGTTAAATTTCTTTTTTACTATGGATTTAATTTGTTGATATTCTAAAAACCTTGTCTTGTTGATCCCATATTGTTCAACTAGTCTGTCAAATGGAATAAATTCTGTTCCCTCTAATATATGTTCTAAGTATTTAATTCCTTTACAACTCCATTCTGGGAAATTAATCATATTATTGTTTTGTAATATGTCAGGGTTATTCCAGATAGGTGTACGTTTGCATGGGATTAATGAAGACTCCGTTATTTTTAGAAACTCCCACCATGCTGTCAGAGAGAAGCTGATGTTGATACTTTTAAAGCATTCATGTCTTTTGATGTTTGAGCTAATAAATGGTAGGTCTGAAATCTCTAGATCCTTGCATAGTGCCTGTTCAACATCTAGCCAGGGCTCAACTAAGAAGGTATGTTTTAACCATTCTGAGATGAACTGAAGCCTGTTGGCTAAGAAGTATTGGTGAAAATTAGGCAGATCTAATCCTCCTCTATCCTTGGTTCTTTGTAGCGTTTTTAAGCTAATACGCGGGGGTTTATCTTTCCAAAGGAATTTGGAAATATATGAATCCAGAGATCTGAACCAATCTTGTGATGGTTTGTTAGGGATCATCAAAAATAAGTAATTTATTTTTGGCAAGATCATCATTTTTATAGTGGCGACCCTTCCCATGAGTGATATGGGTAAAGATTTCCATCTAGTCAGATCGCCTTCTACTTTCTTTAGAAGTGGGATGTGGTTTAGTTTAGTTAAGTCTGAAAGCTTAGGAGAGACATTAATACCTAAATATTTAATATTTCCGGATTGCAGTGGGGCAGAGGAAGAATTATGGAAGGAGCAGTTAATGGGGAGAACTGTAGATTTTGGCCAGTTAATTGAATAATCTGAAACTCTTGAAAACCAGTTTATTAGAGTAATTACCTCAGAGAGGTTGGTTTGTGTGTTTTGCAGAAAAAGCAACACATCATCCGCATAGAGACTGATTTTATGTTCTATGTTCTTACATTTTATGCCCTTAATTGTTGTAGCCTGTCTAAATGCTGCTGCTAGAGGTTCGATAAAAATTGCAAAAAGTGAAGGGGAGAGTGGGCATCCCTGTCTGGTGCCCCTCAGGAGACAGAAGCTGGAGGATGTCTGGTCATTTGTTCTGATACGAGCCGTTGGGGAATTGTATAATATTCTTATCCAGTTTATGAAAGAGTTTCCAAAACCAAATTTGTGTAAAGTTGCGAATAAAAATTTCCAATTAACTCTGTCAAATGCTTTTTCTGCATCTAGAGATAATATTATGGCTTCGATGTTTTTATCGTATGAGTAGTCTATTAAATTAAGTAATCTACGAGTGTTTGTTGAGGAGTGCCGACCTTTTATGAAACCAGTTTGGTCAGGATGAATTAAGAGGGGGGTCATTTTCTCTCATCTCTTTGAGAGAGCTTTGCAGATTATTTTAAGGTCTACATTTAAAAGAGAAATTGGACGATAGCTTGAGGGAAATAAAGGGTCTTTGCCTGGTTTTAGCAGGAGACTAATGTTGGCAGAATTCATATTTGGTGGTAGTCTGCCCTTTTCCTCGATTTCCTGCAACATGCTGTGGAATACTGGTGCCAAAATTGTCCAGAATTCTTTGTAGAATTCTGCAGGGAAGCCATCTGGACCTGGAGCCTTATTATTGGGCATACTTATCAGGGCTTCCTGGAGTTCACTTGGCGTCAGTGGCGAATCCAATTCCATTGCTTGACTGTCTAGTAATTTTGGAAGAGTTACGTTGTCAAGAAACAGATCAATTTCATTTTTAGATGGGTTTATTTGTGGTGAGTATAAAGTTTCATAGAAATCCCTAAAAATGTTGTTTATTCTTCCAGGATCATATATTGTGTTCCCCGATAAATCTTTAGCAGCACATATAGTTGTTTTTTCTTTATTTATTTTTAGCTGGTTTGCTAGAAATCGACCTGATTTATTACTGTGTTCAAAATTCTGCAAGCGAAGTCTTTGTATAAGGAATTGTGTTTTTTTATTAATAGTTTCATTTAATTCTAGTTTTGTTTTGCATATTTTGTTCAATGTTTCCTGATCTTGGTGGGACGCGTAGGCTTCTTCTAGTGATTTGATGTTTTTTTCTAATTCCTGAATATTTTTGTTTTCTTCTTTCTTTTTGTGTGATGAGAAAGAAATTATTTTACCTCTCATCACAGCTTTCCCTGCTTCCCATAGAACAGAAGCAGATATTCCGGGAGTGTCGTTAAAGTCTAAATATGAAGTCCATTCCTTTTTAAAGTATTTAATAAAGTCTTCATCTTTAAGTAGTGATATATTAAATCTCCAGTTTTTACTTGGCGTAGTATTATTCTTGTGCATTAGTGTTAAAGATACAGGAGCATGATCGCTGACAGCTATAGGATGAATCTCAGTGTCTGAAATGTCACACAGCAGTGAGCTGCTGACCAAAAAATAATCCAGACGAGAGTAAGAGTGATGAACATGCGAGAAAAAAGTATATTCCTTACTGGTGGGGTGAAGAGAGCGCCATGCATCGCAAAGACCAAAGTCGTTCATATACTGTTTGATTATATTTGTGGACTGCCAATTACGCTGAGTTCCTGTTGTGTTGAGCCTATCCATTTCTTCATTTAGTCCAAGGTTGAGGTCACCGCCAAGAATGAGTGTGCAATCAAGGTGTTCAGAGAGTGCACTAAAAAAACCGTGGAAGAATGAGGGTTCATCAACATTTGGACCATATATACTAACAATACATAGTTTTTTGTTCAATATTGATAGTTTAATAATTAGAAATCTACCCTCTGGATCTATAACTGTATCGAGTACTGTAAAATTAACATTTTTATGTATTAAAATTGCTACTCCCCGTTGTCTAGAATTATAACCGGCTGCAAACACGTTAGGAAACTCAGGTGTTTTAAGTTCGTTTAAACCTGTGACAGGTTTGTGAGTTTCTTGTAATAAAACAACATCTGCCTGTAGTTTTTTAAGCTGGTTAAATATTTTTAACCTCTTTCCTCTGGTGCCAGCTCCATTTACATTCCATGTGACAAACCTCAGCATGCCCTTAATTGTGCGTGTATGTTTAATGATGTATGCTGGGTGTTTCGTTTAGACAGGTGGAGAGAATATGGAAACATCCCTTGTTTGTAAATAGAAAGAGAAAAAGAAGTGTGGTGAGAGACTCCATAAGTCTGACTATGTGTGTGAATATTCACTAATATGAACAAGCGTGGCTTGCTTATGTGTCCTGCAAGTCTGTGCGTGCTGTGAGGCTGTTGTGAATGTGCTGCCGTTGAGCTGATGTGTTTGCGTGATCGTGTTGTGAAAATATGGAGATCTGAGCTGCATTCTTGCCTCAAACCCAATGATGCTGACATGTCTGCTTTATTGCCATCAATTATAATTTTGTCACACTTCTGTATCCATTTTAAATGATTTGCTTGTTATTAACAATGACCTTACCTTACTAAGTGTATGCCTACCCAGATCCATTTCTTTCGACAGCACATAGATTACTGACAAATTTATGTCTCCATTCATTGAGGCTTTTTTTTATTATCATTTATTTCACTGGAATTTTTTAATTAGAATTTAATTAACATTGTATTCTAGGTAAAACAGTAAGGCTGTGTAGTCCCCTTTTATAACAGAGAGTATGTTTTTAGAGACTACACAGCTAAAGTTAATTAAGATTTATCATACAATGCATAACTCAATCAATTGATTTGCCCTGTCTCTGTTTATTGTTTCGATGTGATTTTCCGTGAGCAGTAACAAGATGAAGCTCAAAATTCCTGGGAACTGAAATGGCATTGCCTCGTTTTCCCTGCTCTAAGCACATTAGATGGTGTCGTACACAGACTGGAAGGTCGGCTAAGGTATTAGCAATAATGGCCTAGAAAGGAAGAAAGAGATATCGCATATTAGTAGTTTTGCACCAAGATGTGTGTCAGACAAGAGTTACTGCAGGGCAACTCCGCTGCAGTGTTACAAAGGACTTTTGAGCAAACACTTAAGGGAAACACAAAAGAAACCAGAACAGAAACAGATCTGCAGGCAAAGAGGTCAACAGCAGCTGTCAGTCAGTGCAATGAAGAGATGATAGCTTTTCAAGCTGATATTTGAAAACTTCTGTAAACGTACACCTCAGCTGAAAGCATCAGCGGGGCAGGAATTACGAAGCTTAAACTACTAAATTGCGCTGAGGTGAGGTTATAGGTCAGGATAAGGGTGACAGAGTAAGAATATGCTGTAAAAAGGAAAAAGGTTAGGGGTGGGAGAGATGCAAAGAGAAGTGGCTCATAATGGAGAACTGTGTGTGTGTGTAGAGAGTGAAGGTGAGCTAGCGCAGAGTGGGAAGGTGATCCTCTCGTCTCAGAGATTAGGGTCACTGAGGTCGGCAGGTTTATCTTACATAAGTCTCAGGACAGACGAGCCTTCTTACGCACAAAGACGGAGAGAGAGAATAGTTTGCCTATCTTACTAAACTGTGCTGGGTAAATATAATTTTGTGCATGTTTCAAAAGCAGCAAGTGTTTCATACCAACACACCTAAACAGGTAATGAGATTAAATCATTTTACTGAACTTGCAATCAATATTTTAAGCATTTTCTGAAAGAAAGTGTGATGGTAAATAATATAAAGTTTTATTTGATAAGGTGATAACAACACAATTTAAGCTAATATGACATTAATCTGCACAGCACTGTGCTCAAGTCTCAAGCCATCCTTCTTTCCTACATATTTTTGCAAGAAAAATGGGAAATAGGTGCAGCTATGTATTGGTATGTACAAACATGCATGGCAAATATAAGGCAAAAACACAGTTTAAAAAAAAAAAAAAAGAATGTGAATATTTCGGTCTGACCACCTTTACTGTGCAGGAGTCTTCGGGAATAGTTCTCCAGACTCTTCTTTGGTTATTGGCTGCCTTTGGTTCCATTCTCTGTCAGGATGATCAAGACACTACTTCAGTAATGTTGAAGTCCGGGCTCTGGGAGGCCAATCCATGACTGATAGTGCTCCAGTATGAGTTTTTCTATTCATGTATTCTTTTGCCAAACTGGAGATGGATCAACTAAAGGGCCAGATGCTTAAGTCTTCCTTGGATTCTTTCCTATTTCTTAAGCATAAGACTTTTTGATACCATTTATCTGCCGTAGATAGTTTTTTTTAGTTAGTTCTTTTTACTTGAATGATCCATATCTCAGTGTTTAGTGAAAAAAGAAAAGAAGAAAAAACAACAACTTTCTTCTCAAAATGATCAAATACAAAGACTGGACGGATGGATGGACTGGACTGGCGCCAATGGAGAACTGTTCATCAACTTTAAACGATTATTACCAGAAAGTCTGACTCCTTGGAAGAATAATATAAAGAAATGTCGGTGACTTAAGACTTGAACTTGTACTTTTGATTAGTAATTTCCTGTTTCAGTTCAGTTCATTCCAATAGTTATACTCAGTGTTTGCTCAAACAGAAGCAGAAATCATCACACTATATGAATAATTTAGATTTTGCTGAGATTCAGCTGCTTGTGATAATTCATTTGTTGAATGTGTGAGTCAGAGCTCCTGTCATCACTATGTTTAGTGTGTTGTGGTTGCTGACAGCAATGGTTGCAACTATGGCCATAGTTCATATGATGCCTTGGTGTGTGGGAGACCTGTGTTATGCACTGTTGACCTGTGAGCAGAAAAACACACAACCCATATTAGCACAATGTAAAATGTTTATGCATGGACTGGTGTGCATTGGTGTGCATTTTTGAACACAAACGGGTAGCTTTATCAGATCTAAGTGCGATAAAGAGTGCGAAACCTCATAAGATTATCATATTTTCAGTCTCACATGCCAGTTTGATAACAGATAGAACCCCATACAGAGATCTCACATCACATTGTGATTGCAGTTTAAGAAGATGCCTGCAAATGACTTTTGCTTTTTACAGAAAATGAGAGCTGTGGATGTTTTTCATTACATGAAAGCAGTCTCAAATCGTGTCCAAGGTCAACAAAAGGCTCAAGGGGTCTAACATGGTCATGGCAAAAGGCTATGTATTGGTCATGCTCTGTCTGTTAGCACGGTAACAACTTCCTGTAAGAATTAACTGATTTGCTCATAAGCCAACCAAACTGGGTGAAGAGTCAAGAGGTGACTGGGTCACCAAGGACCTTTCAATCTGTCTTCCAACTATTGCCAAGATATTTCAGCACTTATGATGGTGCAGGTGGAGAAGTAAGTGTGGCTACAAAGCATTGTGGCAATCCATCAAGCTCTCACTGACGTCTCAATTTCACCAAAGCACTCGCATCCACAGAGCCAGGAAGGAGGCGTGGCTTAAACCTGGATTCAAAGCCTGCTGCTTGAACTGAAGTGGCTTTTTGCTGTCATGCTCTGGCATGAGATAGCAAAGTCATGATTTTCAGTAATTATTTTAAGACATTTTTTTTTTTCCATTTTTCTGGCATCCTTCTTTCATGGTTCCTGTGGACACTTAGCTGTCGTGTACCATATTGCACGTTGCTGTGTGGCTCTTTGACCCTCCTTTGTAACCGTCTTTCGCTCGAAACAGATCAAATTTTTGGCTCTGATGCAGCCCACCACTGCTTTGAGTTTACCAGCTGCTTCATATGAAATTGCATTCTTAAGACCGCTAATAGCAGCTTAAAAAGTGTATATTTATATACTTGGCTGGAAATTCTCAAATATAATATATGATGTTCTTTGAATACCAGTACCACCAGTTAGTTTCCTGTCTGGAATAAAAAAATGTTATCATCATTTCTGTAGGTCTCAAAATAGCTTTATATTTACGACAGGAGAAAAAAATACCACTGAATGGGGTCCAGGCAATTTGGAGAGCATTTAAGCCCACAACATATTACAAACATAACCTTTCCTGGGTAAACCACAATATTCTTCTCTCAGAGACAAATGAAACCATTTTAGGCTGGCTCATCAGTTGCTGAGGTAACAGGACCCAGATGGTAGAGCTGATATAAAAGCCAGGTAATTTCATACAACAGCACTGTGAAAGGACTTGATGCGTCTCGTTTGAAACAGTGCAGACTCTCCACCTTTGCGTAAAACCAAACCGAGATACAGCATCCGTGTTTCTCCCCAGCGAGATCATTCTTGTAAACATCTATCATTTCCTTAAAAAGAAATTTCATTACTTTCCAATTTAATCCAATTGGTGGGAAAGAGTCTTGTGGGGGAAGGGGAAATGCTGAGAACTCCTTGGCAAGAAAGAGACTGTTGATTTTCTTTTGAAAGCTGCACAGTGCGACAAGATGAGGTTGACTGATCTGATTATTACCGCTGAATGCAATTGTCACACACAGGCTCAGACAAACACTTAGAAACATTACAGACTACGTGGAGGTTTGTGTAAGCAGACGAGGAAGACATTTCTCCTGATTCCTTATGAAATACTGCAGTTAAAAAAATTAGTCAAACCCATGGTCACTGATGTTTTCAGAATATTTGGACAATTAACGACTGATCTAGGAAACTTTGCAAAGGCGGCATACTCAAAGAGAAAACACATAAAACTGACATTTTAAAGGCATTTCCATTTCTTGAATCAGAATCAGAAGTTCCAGATAAGGTTCCAATAATTAGAACCTTCTTAGTTCAACACAGGTGGACCCTGTGCTATTTAAACTTCTTCATTGTCTGCTTTTTTCTTTGCTGTTTAAGTGTGTATTGTCTTCATGCCAGGATCCTAAAAGCTCAAGGCTTCTGATAAAAGTTTGCAGTGAGTGTGGCAAAGGATTTAACAAGATCCCTAATTAAATAAAAATAAATAATTGCACTATGAGGCAAATTTTCTGCAAGTGGCACTGACTTCAAACAATTGACAGTTTGTCCAGAACTGGCCATCCCAGCTAAACTGTCACTAGACAGAGTGTTTTATGTGGAAAAAAACTCTCCGAGAACTCCATAACATCATCACAGGATCTGCAGGTATAGAGCCAGCAGCTCTCGGTGTCAAAGTACACGTGTCTACAATCAGAGACTTCACCTTTAAACTTGGTACACACTTGCAACCTCACTTTGACATTAAGAACATGTGTGCTGTCACGGTTCTCTGCTGTTGTACCATCTAAAAATTTTACAACGCATTAAACAAAATGTGTTTATTTGTTTCCTTGCTTTTACAGTTTTAGGACGTGAAAAGTAACATATTGTGTTTATCTCCCAGATTTAGATTGTTGGTGGGTAAAAGTTTCACTTGAAATGTATCCATGCTAGATGTTTTTCATTGCTTTCAAGGATAGATGGAGGCAGATAAGCTCCTTGGAAACCAGCTGAAAAAAGAAGATCAAGATGTTTACCTTGGTTTGCGCTAAGCTAGAGGCTGGGGCCCACACCAGGTGTGACAGCTCAGTAAAATCTAGCCAGGTCACCAGTCTGTTAAGATTGGTGATCTCTGGGAGGAAGCTGGAGAAGCTATATTTTTGCTAATCACTGAACCACCTTGCCACCCTTGGACCTGACCTCAAAAAACACTTTGCTCATGAGTATATGGGCTCAGTCCCTCATTTCAGGTCATACTGTGTAAAACTTTTAATCCATGTTGTACAGTTTGGTTATTTTTTGGTACCCAGAGAACGCTCATTTGCCTACAACTAGCCATTGGTCGAGTATATCCATCATAGGAGCCAATGCTCACTCATCACATCTGGCTCCAAAACACAAAGAAACCTAATGAACAGACCTGAAACGCAGGTTTTTCATAGCAGATATTTTGATCTGTTGTGATGTCTGGAAAAAATTAGAGGCATAAATAAATGTTGGCTATAATTCTTGGTGTTCTAATGTTAGTATATGTTAGCTCACTATCATGGCTTTACTGGAGCAGAGTCATTCTTACTATTACTGACTTGCCTCAGACGAAGTGCATCATGCGTGTGTATTAAAATGGAGAGGATTAACATATTTTATTTCCTTAATGCTAAAAACAAAGCTTTGGAAATTTGACAGCATCCTACTAAAGATGGGATAAACGAATACCAACAATATTACCTTTGGTACACTTGCATAAGTTTATATGTAGTTTAGTTTAAATACCCTTGACATGCACAAGCGCAGAAAAAGACTGTTTTCTCCCTTGAGTCTGGGTCACTCACGGTCGTGTGTGAGACTGAGGCAGCATTGAGGCCCGCAGGCTGTCGGCTCGCTCTGCGGAGCTGCCTGCTTGGTTCACAAGGGTCAGTGTGCGGATGTGCTCTGTTTGCACTGCAAAGTCACCCTGCTGCCAAAGTTAGTGCTTTAGAGCCATCACCAGAAAAAGAACTGCATATTTGGAAATCTGAGATTCCTCCCCCCCAACCTTACTCTTTCAGTCAACATGTTTGCATGAAAGTGTGGCGATCTATTAAGCTTGTGTTTAAATTAGAATGAAAGGTAGCATGAGATACTAAATACATGTTGAGTTCAGATAGTAAAAGCAGTATCGCCTTTGCCATGTTTTCATGACTTTCTGGGTATAAACAAGTACAAGTAACATATGCAAACTGTATGACAAGCAGGAGCGTATGTGTGTTTTTGACACAGTCTAGCTTCCTCATCCATTCCCCAGGAAAGTACAGTAATTCATTGTCTGACAGCTGTTTTCTTTTCTGTGAGCCTGCCTTGCTTGGATCCTCGGTGTAATTCCACACACAGGGCCAGCTGGAGATTTTCCTGAAAAAAAAGAAAAAGAAAATGCCGACTGAGCCCTGAGCTGACAGATTTGCCAGCAAAAAGCACCAAAACAGCATCACTGGTCCAGAAATTAACAGACTCAGTCTCCTACAGTTTGATTTATTCACCTATTTCATGTCCAAAACACATAAAACCAAACTCCAATGGAATCATAATTGAATTTGACTTTTAATTCAATTATGTGTGAGTGGATTTTCTTGGACATCTTCATGAACACCTGTTTCATCTTTCAGTTCAAGCTCCGTACAGTATCCTGTATACAACAACCAATGTAAGCATTAAAATGCAATTTTAAATAGGGCCTTAGTTTGGCATATTTGCTAACTTTTAGTAATTATTAACACAAAAACTGTATGAATGTACTAAATTAAATAAATGCAAAAATATTAGACTTTTAATCCTATTAAAAAAGTCTGGGAATCACCTAAAAATGGAAAATGAAGAAATGGATGTACCAGTGCTACATTTAAATTCTTGGAGTCCCCTTTCATAGATTTGCATTATTCACCGTGTTCAAAATATTCCTCATTTATTTTACTGGGCCTTGGTGCAGTTATAACAAGTTATTTGGTCTCATTTTGTCTTTTGTGTGTGTCTTTTGTCCTGCTCCCTGCCCTCAGTCCCAGCAGGTCTCGGCAGATGGCTTCCCCTTACTTAGCTGGGTTCTGCCGGAAGTTTCTTCCTGTTAAAAGAGAGTTTTTCTCTCCCTTCTTCGTGGAGGTTGTTTGATTGTTGGGGTTTTCTTTTAAATTATTGTAGGGTCTATACCTTATTATATAAAGCGTCTTGAGGTGACTGTTATTGTGATTTGGTGCTATAGATTAAACAGAATTGAATTGAACAGTTTATTCTTTCTCCCTCTTTCAATCTACTTCTTGTTTTATTTTGAAGGTATGTGCCTTTCAGTATTTTGACTTCCTTCCTTTGTTCTTTTCCCTACCCTCTTATCTGATTGAATTTATTAGTTCCTCTTTCATGTCTCTGTTCCTTCTGTCTTTTTCAGGTTGCTGTGCTGTTTCAAAGTCTCCCTAGTTTCCAAAGTTCATGCTGTTGGCTGCTGATATTTTGGATTTCTCTCCTGCTTCTGTTAGTTACTGACACAATGTTCTGTGATTAAGGAGGCGAGCTTGGGATCTCTGTAATATCTGATTAGTTGTAACACTCCGAGCAGAATTGCAATGACATTTACTGGTATCTTCAGAGAATCATATCTAGCCTTACACAGTTTAATGCAATAAGACTGTCAAACGCTGTGCATTAATAACACAGTTTGACAGTATTATTACTGTTATAAATGTAACATCCATATGTTCTTATCGTGTTGTCACACAAACAAACCCAGCTTGCAATTTGAACTTTATTAAACACAGAGCATTTTCATTTCACACATGAACATCTGATAGCTTATGACTGGATGAAAGCGATGGCACAATGAAGCAGTCCAGGTCAGAACAGGCTAAGGGATGAGCTCCAGCCTGCTGCGATCTGAGTGCCAGGTCTCTCGATGAGTCATGAGCAGAAGCCATTTTACAACCATTTTCCCTTTCATTTCCTGTCTGGATGACCCAAACCTCTCTGGAGGGTAGCTTGTAACATATCCCCAGCTAGGTTTGGACACCATCTCTTGCGTTAATTTGTAGACAGGATGTTTAACCAGGCCGCTTGGAGGGGTCATCGGAGGGGAACCCTAGGGTGATTTTCCTCTGATGCTGCAACATAAGTGTTTTCGCCTCTTTGTTGAAGGTGGTGAAAGCTACTCACCACTACAGCATGATATTTATCACCAACTTTGTATAAAAAACCTAATAAAACAGAGTTTTCACGGTTCTCCTTTTTTTCATTTCTGCAGCTGAAGGATTACATGATCCTCTGTGGGTCGAACAAACTTTTGGCCTCTCAGCCTCATGAAACACTGATCTGATCTACTGGGATGGCAAAAAAACATTAAAAACGCATGTTTATCTCAGCGTCTGGAAAAGTCATACTATGTCAAACAAGGGCTTAAGTAGATGGCTTCAGTGTCTCTGACCTGATAACTTCTTAATCTTGCATATCTGTTAACAAGGGTCCTCCCCTCTCTTTAAATCCAATTTGTCAGTTCACGTTGTAGACAACAACACTCTCTGCTTTGTCAATATTAGATCTTGCTGCTGGCCATTTGCTTTGCTTCCATCTGTCTTTGTGTGATTTTACCAACATACTCGTAATTTTAATGTTATGCGTCTTGTATCCTAATGACAGGCATGTTTGTAGGTGTAAACTTTCAACTGCAAGGACTGCTTCCCTCTGTGCATATGCAAAGTCAAGGAATTACAACTGAAACGCTTACGAGTGGAGCAATGACGAAAACTTTGAAAGATAAGGGCTTCCAGGGGCTTGGTTTTAATGTTTTATTGGCACACAGTACCAATTTTCAACATACCTCTCTCCTCAAGCCCTCATTAAAGCTAAAATTACACCAGTTAACGGCTTATAACCGCTGTATCGCAGCAGCTTGTCGGTGAAAGTGCAGCTCGTCAAAGCAGCCCCTGTTACTCTGGACAAGCCTCTGTGCAACAGCGATGGAGCAACACTCAGATCCAAAACCGCTGAGCCACAGCTATACTTACCTGAAGATTACAGTAATTATCAGGTTTCCCATCGTCATACCTGTACCAGCACAATCCTTACTGCACTGTACACACCAGCCCCAGCACAGGTAAGTATAGCCCCCAAGTATTCAACTTAAATGACAGATGCTTCCAGATCATGAATGAGTGTGGAAATAGCTGACCACAGGGTAGGACCACTTGGACAACTTCCAGGAAACTAGATTACACTTTAAGTGTACACAGCCTCAGTGAATGAACAGTGACGCTCACAGGAGATGAGTGAATGGCTCTGAGACAAGTGGTGTTAACAGATATCTGCTAGGGGTGAAAGGGGAAGGACACATCTAAGATCTTGAATTTTTGGATGTAGACTTGGCATGCTATATGTGGGCTATCCTCCACCAGCACAGCCTCCGCAAATTACTTTTTGCAGAAACGTGTTCAGTCGTTTTGAATAAATGAAGTGTGGGGTTTACTGTCTCTGTTCTGTGATAAACTGGCACTAGCCAATGAAGAATTAATAACACAACTCAGGTCACTCAGTTTGCTAAAGATACACTAAATCCCAAGTTTTCCCCGCTATTGTGGCCAGTAATACGTATTTGTGTGTGTGTATCTCCTTTGGATAAAAGGAGCTGTGTAAATCAAAACCATCTCTCCTGTAGACCTTCTACAACCTTCACTCCATGTTGAACTTCTTCAGTTTTATGGTTCTACTTTATCTCTCTACAGGAGCTTTTGGATACATTTTTTAACTTTTTGACAGAGCCAGACTTGTTATTTCCCCCCACCTCCAGTCTATATCCCGATCTACTAACTGCCTCCTGACTACAACTCCATACTTGGCAGATAAATTTGAGAACTTTTGAGGGGAGTTTTTGCATCTTACTTGAATATATTTCCTATCTATTTCTTTAATTCCCATAAACAGGATGACAGGCCTTTGAGTGGATCTGTAATTATATAAATTTGCACACATTTTGAACATTATTTAAATTCCGTCTTATTTTTTCAGTTTAAATGTATTAAAAACTATGTTCAGAGTATGTTTTATTTCATTTTTCACTCGGTGCTTTAAGTGGGTTGTTTAGCCAAAGAACAGGCCTTCTCCCCAGTGCTTCATGAGGTCATTGTATCTGAGTTACAGTCTCGGTCCGGGTCATAGGCCGGTCCTGTTCACGCTGAGGCCCTCATGTGACTGTTGCCTGTTGTTCTGGGATCCAGCCGTGCTGGTCCGAGAAATGCTGTCAAATGTTGACAACTCCAGAGAAAAATCTGGAGAGGAAAGAAAAAAGGGGGGGTGGGGGGAGTGCGAGAGAGAAAGAGAAAGATTATAGATGACACAACATGAAGAGAAAAAAAAGAGCTTCGACACAGCCAAAATCTTGTCCTTTTCAGGCTGGACATGCCAAGTGCTAAACAAGCGTTATGTATTAGTTTCTGGGGTTCACATTTATTCTGATGTTATGAGTTGCTGCTTCATAAATCAGTGCATTATTATGCGTATGAAGAGGGTTGCAGTGGACGGGCATCTGCTGGCTAATTCAAGCAGATGTGGAACAAGAACCGTAACTCTGAAAATGACTGTAGAGTGCTCTCAAATGCTAACAGCATTTGACTTCCAAAAGAAGCAGATTGTGCTGAACCTAGCTGAACAAAAAAAAGGGTGATGGCAAAAGATAATATTTGGCCTTGTGAGGCATAATACTGTACCTTTTCTTTGGAACTGCCTTTTGTAATTTTGGCTGAACCGTGCCTAAAGTTCAGCAGCTCTCCTCATATATATTTTGAAACGACTCTGCTGGACACCGGTACATCTCTAACCGCAATGGAGTGAGAACAGGCGTCAACTGACTGCCTGCAAGTGCAGTGATGAGACCCGCAGTGACCAAAGCGACATAAACCTGACACAGGATGGGTTGCTACACTGTATTCATCTTCCCTAACATGAGTAACCACACATACACTTCACCGCCTATGATATAGTGCCATAATTGCAGATAGCCCCACCACAGAGCTTTTGTCTGAAGCTTCCTGGCTGCAGACGTTCCTCAGCTGAAACAATAAAGGGATCGATGCCTTGCTTTTCTTCTTCTCTTCATGCCAGTATTTGTACTGACCTGTTTTATTTTAACCTTCCCAGCATCCTCCTCCTCCCCTCTCCGTTGTGTGACTTCTTTGTGTGCTCAGTTTCCTGACATGTGAGGAATCTAATTCTGCTTCTTATTAGGCATGACCGCAATGACCCCGCGCTGCGATTGAGCCAGCGTGTCCTTTCCGACAACAGGAAACACCGTCACCTACAATTAGCCAACCAATACACAGTGTCTGGCTCCAATCACAGATCCTCAGGCTAAGGGATCGAATTTTGTTAAACATGGAAGCCAATTCACAAATCGGCCCGTGGAGACGAAATGTAAAACACAAATTTTGTCTTGGTTTGCAACACTGTTTACCCCAGATAGATCTGACAGCCAACAGGACGCCTTGAAACCGAGGAATAACATCGCTGTATGAGCTGATCTGGACAGCTCACTTGTTCTGTTCACTTTCAGGGGCTGTTTGAGTCCTTAATGCAAATCCTGTCACCAAAAAATAAATGCTTTGAAATATAACTTTATTCATCAGAGTGCTCCAGCACTGCAGGGAATTTGGGATTCATGGGAAAGCAGTCACTATATCCTCCGTAGAGTGACAGAGAAATTTAGAGTTCATTATATAATTTATAGACTTTGTTTCACAGGCCTCACTTTCTGATTAGTAGCTGCTTTTTTCTTTTTTTATGTTGTTGTTGTGTCTACATCTGTCTCAACTTACATCAAGTATTCAGTCAGTTATGCTTCCCAGAACATTCTCCAGAGAAGTGGTACCTTTTCATCTGTGAGCATTTATTCTAAATGCTGTCTAAGCGTGTTGTGTTACAGGCCGCTGAGGCAACTGTCAGTTGTCAAGTTATGTTTCTGCTCCTCCTTCTTGTATTAAGGTGGTTCAAAAGGGCCTCTTTAGAAACTGTGTTGCCTTAGTTTAATGATGATAAAAGAACAAAGTAACAAAAAACTTACACATTCAGTAATGCATTTGAGAATTAGTGCCAGTTTTGCTTTGTGTCAGCTATATGTGTGTAAGCAGCAATTGTGACCATTTTTATGTGAACTAATATACAGAAATGTTGGGTTTGACATTTTGGTCATTAAATTATTCACTTTCAATAAAACTGTTTTACAAAAAAGCAAAAAACCTCCAAAAACCCCAAAAATCACTTGGACAAAGAAGTAACAATTGCAAAATTTTAGCTAATGCTAACCATGGCTGGCTAGCTTGGAAGTATCCATAATTCTCTAGAATATGGATGGCAATTGTGGAAGTCAAAATATCACCTAATCTAAAATGCAGCACGGTGGTGCAGTGAGTAGTGATTAAACCTCACAGTAAGAAGGTCCTGGAGTGAAATGCACCTGTTGGTTGTAGCATGTCTATATAGGATTTATATTTATTGTCACGGAGGAGCAGGGAGGACTCGGCGCAGACTGAAATCTCAGAAAAACAGGTTTATTTACACACTCCAGGTGCACTATATACAGGTGAAGGAGAAGGGGGCCAGGGTTCCCAGGGGTGCAGAGCGGGGTCGGGAAAAGCGTCCAGAGTCTCCAAACCAAACACGAGAAATCTGCATACAGAGAACAAGGGTTAGCACGGAACTTTCACGGACAGAGCTCAAAACTGGCTGAGGCTAAAGTAGCACTGACGAGCGTTATTCAATAGTCCAGCGGCGAGGTGCTCTCAGTCACTGCCTTAAGTAGCGGGAGCAAACAAGGTGAGGAGCCACAGGTGATTGCCTACAGGTGGTGGAGGCCGGGAGCTCACAATGAGCTCCGCCCAGGCAGCGAGCAGAGAGAGAGGAGAGAGAGAAAAGACAAAACATAACATGTAGCCACACAGGGCCAGCCGAGCAGGCACGGGGACCATGACATTTATTGTCTTTTGGTTATAGAAAATGATGAAACAGCACTCCCCCATTATTCATAGTAGCTTCAAATTACACGAGGTTACATTACATCCGTTTGGCAAAGGCCCGAAACAGTGAGCAGTAAGGTAGAAAATAAGGCACTAGTATCAGTAGAGTGTTGTGTCTGGTGAAAATGCATTTGCAAATGTTGGTAAGGGTAAGTTATAATAAAAAGCCGTGGGGATATCAGTTTATTATTTATGACATCTGCATAGCAAATCTTTAGCAAATGGATTATAGAAGTGCTAATGGCTCCCATGAATAGTTCATAAACAATACACAGCATATTGTTTGAATAAATGATAACCATTAATGCAGCTGCCCTTTGGTTGGACTGGGATCATGGGATCTGTGGGAGTTGAAGAATGTTAAACGTGCCTCTGTGTCAGGCCTGCTCATGAATCGCTTTGGTGGCACGTCTGGACATGCATATGATACCTGAATGAATGTTTTAGGATATATCTAGCGCAAACATGTATGCATCAATCTTTTTAGACCCACTTATTTAGCAGTACAGACTCATGTAAAACATTTATCACACTTAGCATCTTTTCTGTCACATTTATACATGTCAAGTGAAAATCTTTCAGAGCTGCAAATATAGCATGAACATGTACGGGCACGTGAAAAAGTAAAGTTTTGATGGTTGAGCTGCCTGCCATCACAGCTTTCACATATTATTCCTCATGTTACATTATTTACATATTGGGGAACAGAGAATACCAGCTCTTTCTTTGGATGGGGACCATGCAAAAAATGTGCGCGTGTGGTGGCTGCAGTTTTCCAACATGCCATGTGGGAAGGCTATTTCTTCGTGACATCTCTCAGTAGCTATGTCTAAACGAAACACATTCTCCGGGATGAGTAATCTCAGTTCTTCCATAGCGTAATCAAAATTAACCTTCGTGCTGCTTTGCTGAGATGACGGATTGGGTGAGGGAGGAAGAACCTTTGCACACATCAATCGAGCTGCATGTAGACACCAGAAAAACACAGCAATATGAATGCTAACTTACTGAGTTCAGAGATCTGCTGGGAGAAGCACATTTCCAAGTGACTGCTGCCAGAAAGCAAGTCATATGAGGAAGGTTGTTCAAGCCAGTGGTGCTTAACTAACCCAACTTTAGAAGAAATCGGTAGGAAAAGCTTTAAGACGCATTATTTTAATGTATTATGGAACACTGGGTCTTCTGAAACGTCCCTTCAGATTTTTTCTCCAGAGCATAAAACATGAATCTCTCTGAAAGCAGATTTTGTTTGAGTAATGCCTCCATTCTCCATTATACTCCGTTGCGGACACAGACACGAACAGCTGGAGACCTGACAGTTGAGCAGTCATTCCTGTTATATTACTTTGAAGATCTGCTTGAAATCCCCCACCCGGGGTGCATGCGCAGTTGGTGCACTGTAATGTAAATTGTCCACAGACGAGTTCACGAGGTCACAAAAACCAGGCGGGCACGCGGACTTAAGTACAGACCCTCGTGCTCACCATCTGATGACGAATTTATGTCGCTAAAACCCGAGCAGACCCTAGCTGACTTGTAGACGTGGAAAATATAATTGATGTTTAAGAATGAGTCAGCTGCAGCTTGCAGTGGTCTGCTTTGGAAGTTCCTGAAAATGTAATTTAAAGATGTTTTCAAGTTCAGGGAACAGACTCTTCCAAAGGTTGTAACTGTCCTGAAGAGGATAATGATAGAGGTATAAGTTGTTAAAGAAAGGGCACAGTTGGAGAGTTTAAAAAAAGGCAGTTTTTACACTTGGGCTCAGAGTGAAGGCTGAAGCGCAGCTGTCATTCTCAAAGTTAAGAGAAAGAGAGCAGGTAGAAATAGATGTGAAAGAGGCTCCTTTCCATCACAAAGAGACAAAGCAGAGAGTTAATACCACATGAGAAGAAAAGAACTAATTATTGAAATGAAAAGCCAGGCCGATCATGCAGAGGTCACTTTGTCTCTCTTTTGACTCTCATTTTCTTTTCCCTGATGGTTTCTTTGTGCTTTCATAGCCACCTGTCCTGTGTGTGCCATTTGCATTGTCGCCAGAAAAGGTCACTGCGTTTACTGTCACATGGTGTTACATAACAGTTCCCGCCTTAAATTTCCCTGCTCACAATAACAAATTCAAACCAGAGTAACATTGTTTGATTCTTTATTTATTTATTTTTTAAATTGAATTATACAAGTCTAGTGCTGTTTCATTTCTCATTTAATAAAGCACGACACAATGGCATGCTTGCCAAAAACGAAAACCTGGGCAGATTTCAGATGTCGCTATTAAGATACTTGCACTTGTCTGCTGAGTGAATATAATGCATTCCAAACTGCAAAAAAAGGGTCAGGGTTAGCGTTATGTTCCCTTTTTGAGCAATTTGCAGAAAGCCCTATTTAAGCTTTTCACAAGAAGAGAAATTATTTGCTATTAGACAATAGCTGGCATACAGCAGTGAAAAAGAGCAGACCTGCTGAGCAATACCTGTCACAGTGGAGAAACATTTATCCTGGAAAATCATTCATAGATGGCAGCCTGAGCAGTCCTTCCACACAACAATGCCTCTTAAAGGACAGCTGAAATAAGTCAGCATAAAATAGTAAAACGATATCAAAATAACTTTATCATATTTAATATAAACTTTTAAGACAAGTATGTTTATATGTTACATATAGGTACCACATGGAAAGTACAGGAAGATTTCTGCATTACCAAGTCTAAGAAAACCAAATGTGTATGAAGCATAATGACACGTGGACGTGTGTTTGCAGTTATTCTAGCTTCATTTATTGGTTTCATTATTTTTGGAGATGACCTGGTGAGATTGCTTTAAATTTTTGCACTAGTGATACTTTTTTTAGTCCAAGAAAATATCAACAGTCTGTTAAAAGATTATTTTAATGTATTATCGTAAAAAACGACTACTGATGTGGTGACCACCTGACTTTTTATCTGTCACAGCATAGCATAGCTGAGTAACTGTATTCTGTTAGTTATTTAAAAAGGTGATAATCAGAATACAGTTACTTTGTTGAAATAAATGGATTACATTATTATGTTAGGCTTCTAATATTGGTAATTTACGACATTGCTGAAAACCCAAACAAAACCCAAAATAAGAGGCTCTAATGTAAGCGTCCTGTTAATGTTGGTGGCATCAGTTACATAATGGACCCGAAGCCAGGACAACAGAGCCAGCAGTGCATGGGCAGGAATGCATTTCTTACTTGGAAAACTTGGAAATCACATTAAAAGAAGAAAGGGATGGGCGAAATCTGACCGTTCAATGCAAACTCTGTTTGCCAGCAACTAAGCTGCTCTCAGCATCAAAAGACTCCACCTCCAACCTAAAGAAACATCTGGAAGTAAGTTGTTTTTAAAAACTAGCGTTAGTTAATTCCACCGCTGCGCGATTGGGTTAACTGATCATGCAGCAGTGGAATTGTGTATTAAATTAGGTACAGAGAACAGAGTAGGATCTAGATGGAGAATGAATGTCTCCCTTTTATTGGATAAGTCCTTTCAGACCTTACTTGAGGAAGACCTCAAATATTTCTTCCAAATTAATATTGGAAGCACCAAACACATAGGAACAGTGTGGGAAGCTTCTAAGGCATACATTCAGGGGAAGCTAATAGCATATGCTTCTAAAAGGAAGAAAGAAAGTTTAAATAAAATCCAAATATTGGAAAAAGAAATCAAATATAAAGAAAACCTGCTTTCAGGGGTTTACACAGAGCAACTATATAGGGATATATGTGGATTAAAATTTCAATTGAATGAGATATACAACAAAAAAGTTGCATATTCTATGCTTCGCCTGAATAGTACATTTTATGAAGGTGGTGAAAAGACAGGTAAAGTATTAGCAAGACAGGTTAAAAAACAGTATTTCTCAAACTTCATTCCAGCTATTAAACATGAAAATAATTTGGTCATATCAATTAGAGAAATAAATAGGATATTCATGAATTACTACAAAAGTTTATATACATCTACTGTTTCAGGAAATCAAACAGGTGAAGACCTTTTTCTGTCTAAACTGGGGCTATGTCCACATGTACCCGGGTATTTTTGAAAACGCAGATTTTTCTATGCGTTTGCACCTTTCGTCCACACGTAAACGGCGTTTTTGGTCACTGAAAACGGAGATTTTTAAAAACTCCGGCCAGAATGGATATTTTCTAAAACTCCGTTTTTGCATTTAGGTGTGGACGAGAAAAACGGAGAAAACGCAGCGTCAAAGATGTGCGCCTTTTTTGATGTCACACTGTGCGCCACGTTATTGTTTCGGTGAAATGAATTTCTACAACACTGTTACTGTTAGTTGTACTCTCTGCAGTGTTTAAATGCTTACATATACACACACAGTTACTGTCCCTCCACACATAAGACTCAGTTCTGCTTCTATGCCCCAGCTTTGTTTACTTTTTCCCACCGAGGCTTCTAGACTTCTGATTGGCCAACATTTCTACACGGTTAGGAATATAGCGCCACCTGCTGCTTTGGCATGTTCCTAGCAGCGTTTTCCTTCATTTCTGCCTTTACGTGTGGACGGGATTATTTTTTAAAACGAAAACGGAAAATCTCCGTTTTCAAAAATACCCGTGTGCGTGTGGACGTAGCCTGGACCTGCCCAAACTGCAACAGGATCAAATGGAATGGCTTGAGGGTCCCATTACTGAGGTAGAAATCAGAAAGGCAATAACTTTGATGAAAACGGGGAAATCACCGGGTAACGACGGCCTACCAGCTGAGTATTATAAAACATTTATTGACATTCTTGCTCCGGTCCTACAAAAAGTGTATAAAGAAGCTTTCGAAAATGGGCAGATCCCAGCTACATTTAATGAGGCACTGATATCACTAATACCAAAAAAAGATAAAGATAATACAGATCCATCAAATTACAGACCAATAAGCCTATTGAATTTGAACTGCAAGATACTTACAAAGGTTCTAGCCTTAAGGTTACAGCAGGTTTTGGGTGTTATCATACATCCAAATCAGACTGGATTTATGAAAACACGCTCTTCCTCAGATTACATTCGAAAGCTACTCCATTTGATGTGGCTGAGCCAGTCTAAAGATATTCCAATAGCAGCTTTCTCCTTAGATGCGGAGAAGGCTTTTGACAAAGTTGAATGGAGCTTTCTTTTTTCAACCTTGTTGCGGTTCGGGTTTGGTCCACACTTTTTAAACTGGGTTAAAGTGCTATACAAAGAACCAAAGGTTGCGGTGATATCAAATGGTATGGTTTCACCTTTTTTTAGTTTGTTACGTGGAGCTCATCAGGGTTGTTCTTTAAGCCCCCCTTTGTTCCTAATTTTTATAGAAACATTGGCAGTGAGTATTAGATCAAACAAGGAGATTAGAGGCGTCATCGGTGGGCAGCAGGAACACAAACTCCTCCTCTATGCTGATGATATTCTTGCCATTATAACAGACCCACTTTTATCAGTGCCGCATTTAATGGACACCATAAATGCGTTCTCCGAGGTGTCAGGTTACACTATTAACTGGGGAAAGTCTGAAGTAATGCCACTATCACCACTATGTTATCCATACACGGTAGAAAAATTCAATTTTAAATGGGTACCTAGAGGGATGAAGTATCTTGGGATTAGGCTAAACCAAGATATGGAGGACCTACCCCAACTTAATTTTGACCCAGTCCTTCTAAAAATACAAACAAATATAGAAAAATGGGGCAAATTAAAAATCTCATTGTGGGGCAAAGTAAATATTGCAAAATGATCATAGCTCCCCAATTTAATTATGTAGTAATGATGTTACCAATTGCGATACCGCCCGGTTTCTTTAAACAGTATGAAGACTTAATTGAGCAGTTTCTGTGGGATGGGAAAATGGCAAGAATCAAGCTAAGTAAATTATATGCTCCTAGAGAGAAGGGTGGTTTAAGTTTACCCGATCCAAGATTATATTCAGTCTCATTCGAGATGGCAAAATTGGTTAATTACTGGAGAAAAATTCAAGCCGGACAGGAATGGCTAAATATAGAGTCTGAAATTTATACTCCTTTTGATCCAAAGCTGCACTTCAACAAACCCAATTTTGTTTCATTCTAGCCAGGTTTGGCTCAGTATACATAGAATTCTTAAAATATCACCTCATGTGCAGTTTTACTCATCTCTTTGGAACAATCCAGCTATTCGTATAGGGGAAAAAAATTGTGTTTTGGAAACTGTGGCAGTCTCATGGCATAAATGTTATTAGCGACTTATTTAAAGACTTATTTGGCGAAAAATGGGATTTATGTTAAGGAGGCGAGGAGCAAATGCAGAATATAAAATTCTGTATAGATATTATCATACTCCAACAAGATTACATCGTATGATGCTTATGCCTGATTATCTCTGTTGGAAATGTAAAATTGAGGCAGGGACTTTCCTACATTGTTTTTGGGAATGTTCCCTTATGGCTCGTTTTCGGAAGGAAGTCGTCACACTCTTAAAAGGTTGGTCAGGATTAGAAGTGCCCTTAATTCCTGAATTGTGCTTGTTAGGAGACCGTTCTCATATTCCAAGAATTCATAATAATATTTTTACGGTTGTTATGGTTGGACTGGTAACTGCATCGAGGATTATCCTTAGGCACTGGAAGACTGCAGTACGTCCTGAACTGAAAGACTGGATCAGAGCAATGGCAGAGACTGCTTCCTATGAGTCCATGCTGAATAAACTTAAAAATGATACAGAAGTCAAAGATGAACATTGGGACTACTTTTGGAGCTATTTGAAGCAAACAGGAAATCATGACCATATTATCGTAATTTGAAGGACTATTAACTGTGACCATCGGTCCAAATGTTACTTAACCGTCAATTTTATTTGCCTATTTCTGCGTTTCTTCTGTTGGAACCCATTGTTACTTACTCTTTTCTTTCTTTTAGACTTGTAAGGGCAGGGGTGCACACCAGCAGTTTTTTTTCTTGTGGGCGTTTCTTTTTTTGTTTGTTTGTTTGTTTGTTTTTGGGGGGTTTTCTCCCTCTTATACAGGTTTAAGTATATGTTGCAAAATCAATAAAAAACTTAAATGCCCAAAAAATAAATAAATAAATAAACTAACGTTAGCTTACTGCAACTACCTTGTTTTAGTTGTGGTAGCTACCTGGGTTATGTGCCACTTCAGTATCTTTGATGTACTATTGCTGTGTGATTTATTACTATTAATGAAGGCTACTCACCACTGAGCCAACAATGTTAGCTGGCGTCAGCTGAGGTTAGTTCATAGACTAGGTTGACCATATATTGTTTTTCAAAAAAGAGGACATTTGGCTCAGTCATGAAGAGCTTTAATAATACAATAATACAAAAAGAATGCTTGGACATTGCTAGCATAACGGACAGGTTTTCGACAGGGCTCCCACACAAATGCAAATCAGAGGATGAAGCATCGCTAAATACTAGGAAATATGATGAAGCATATCTTGCCTTTGGCTTCACCTGCACAACTGCCAAGGTAGGTCTCCCCGACAGAATTACTTTCCCCTGCATCGGGAGCAAGCGCTAGCCTGTCCAAATCACGGCCAAACAGTATCCCACATTCTTGATTTTTAGTTCACAAACACTTTTTGGAGATTTTGGAGATGTTAGCTCTTTATACAGTAAAGTTACAGTGTGATACAAATATCATCAGGCTGATCCTGCCACGATTGGTTGCCTCTGTCCAAATCACGGACAAACAGTATCACAAAGTTATTTATGTTTTTAAACCCATTTTGCACAGAGAGGCTTTTTGATAGCAATCTTGAATATTATTACACAGGAAAAAAAACAACTACACATAAAATAATTACACCATGACGCCTCTGCCTTTCTAAGTGGAGGGACTGTGTGTGTGTGTGTGTGTGTGTGTGTGTGTGTGTGTGTGTGTGTGTGTGTGTGTGTGTGTGTGTGTGTGTGTGTATGTAAGCGTGTAAAACCTGAAGATAGTCAGATTAACAGTAACAGTATTTTGTCTCTATCCTCCATTGTAGAAATTCATCTAATGTAAACAATAACATGGCGCACAGCGTGAAAAAAGGCACATACCTTTGACGCTGCGTGACGAACTCCGTATTCCTCATCCACACGTAAACGCAAAAACTGAGTTTTCGAAAATCTCCAACCTGGCAGGAGTTTTAAAAAAATCTCAGTTTTCGGTGATTTGAAACGCTGTTTACATGTGGACGAAAAATGTCATATAGGCTTTTACAAGTCAACGAGCGCAAAAAAACAAACAAACTTAAAAGCCTCTAGAATGAAATAATGGTACAGAAATAATGCCTCATCTGCGTAAGAAAAATTACCAGTACTGGGCCGGTAAGAGGGAAATTTCTTTTGCAGTTCATCTGAAATGATGCACTTGCGCTTTGGGATCTTTTAAACATCATTAGGCGCATTGCTGCGTGCCGTCTGCCCCGTCTGTGAGCAAGAAGCGCTCACTAAGCAGCATTTCGGGATGACTTCAAACACATGGGTCCTCTGTGCGACTATAGGAAACCCGGACATTTTCATCAATCTCGAAAATCCCCCTGGGCAGAACGTGAAAAGTGGACCTGTCCGGGGAAAAGACATTTCCACTTTAGGGTTGGTCACCCTATCATAGACTGCAGACTGTGAGACTTGATGGATAGCATTAACAACCTGCTAGCTGGAAATAATCATGTGCAGTTCTGAAAGCAGTCTATGAACTAACCTCAGCTAACACCAGCTAACAATCTAAGCTCAGTGGCGAGTAGCCTTCAGTAATAGTAATAAATCACACAGCAATAGTACATTCATGTAGTTGTAAAAAGTATGACAATATATTAAGTAATTCAAAGTATTCAGAATACGTTACTCTTATTGAGTACCTTAACTGAATATATTTTGGGGCATGTATTCTCTAATCTGTAGTGGAATACATTTTAAAAGTAACTTTCCCAAAACTGAACATTATCAACATGTAAGGAGATCAGGAGATAAGTCAAACATAAGTAAATTAGGGCAGCATTTCAGCCAATGAAGTTGAAGAGCTCGTCAAATTTGATGGATGTATGAACACAGCAAAGTACCATCACATTTTGATCCACCATGTATTACAATCTGGAAAGTCTCTGATTGGCAACAGCTTCATGTTTCACCATGACAGTAATCCCAAACATAGTGTCAGTGCAGTGAATGGATACCTGGATGGAAAAACTCATAATGGAACAGAGTCGTGGATTGGCCTCCCCAAATAAATATTATTGAAGCAGTGTGGTACCATCTTGACAGAGAAGGCATCAAAAAAGAGCCAACATACAAAGAGCTCAGGCTGTGTTGAAGAAAAAGGTGGTCATACTGCTGTAACATGCTGTACACCAGAGAAGCAGTCATCGTCAGCAACAGAATGTGCGTCACAATGTCTATTATTGTTAAGGTGGAGGGTAAAATCTTGGTAGGGATTTCACTATTCTTTTAAACCATGCTTTCCCAGAAGCTCACTGATGAGGTGATGCTTAGAGCGCATTAGCGGCTCAGCAGAGTGGCTCCCTGGGCTCTGAGGACCCAGCATTAAGAGTCCAGCTGTGGACTACACCTGACAGACAAATCTGCCTCCACTGTGCTGTTGTAAGGCCAAAGTTTAAAATGTGTTGCTAAATCCTTAGCAACAAACCTGGGAGTCATACACCATGGTGGATAAACCTTGACAATTTAAAACCAGTAGATGTGAATAAAGAAAAAACTAATTTCTTCCAGTGTCTGCTTTAGTTTAAAGCATGAATCCAGAAATCTTTGGCTCAATGATGCATAACATTTGGTTGATTTATTTGAGTTTGCTTTGCATGGTCTCATAGGAGGCGTAGTAATGATTAAAAAAACCCTCTTTGAAATAGCATATTAAATACTAACAAATTAAAACAATCACAAAAACAGGAGCTCAGACTTCAGGATCAGAGGGGTGGCATTTCACACGAAGATATGAAACATCCAATTTTTTTTTTACTGCCCGTAAAAACAGCAGGATTCAAAATACATTAGCTCTGGATGAGCTTGCTCCTGGAGCATGAGCTAGACTTTACACTTAATTGGATATAGGTATTTTATATTATACAGTGCACAAATGTCCAGGTGTGGACCATGCTGTCCCCATATGAGGCTACACACGGAGCTGCTCTTCAACCATCACATAAACATGGAAACCCCTCTGGCCGGAGTGCCAATCAATAAGATGAGAGAGTTTCCCAGGATTCCTCACACTCTCCAAACTGTGCGTGCAAATGTTTAGTCTGGATCACGTTTAAGGAGCAAAATGTGAATCACGACTCACTGGTAAAGTTTAGTTGCCTACGTATGATTGGAAACAATTTATCCACTTCAAGGGTGTGAGTCAGCAGTCCCCGAGGAGAAAGAAGTAGCAAATTAAACTTAGTTGCTAATTATGATTGATGTTAAGGACCAAAAGACACCCCCCCACCCTGGACATATTGAGGAAGGTGGGTGGAAGCACACAACTATCTAAAAGAAAACTACCGGGATCTGGGTATGAGGAATGCTGAGTAATTTTCCTTCAAAATTCTTACATTGTTAGGGCTTGTAGACTCCCAAAACTGCAACCATAAAAAAGCCTGTAGTATGACAGAAAGCCAGATCAGTATATGAATTACAGTGTTTCTCACGTGGCGACGCTTTTGCCAGTGCATTCTTTTCATGTCAGCAGAAAAACGTATAAACTTAGAAAGTTCACAGAGTGCAGAATCCACAGAATTTCTCTGTATGGATTTCATAAGACCAGAAACGACCACAATAAACCCCAAACGTCCTTCAAAACAGCTCAGGTCTTTAAAACATTTATATTGGTAAGGAAAACTTTCAATGTTTTTAATGATTCAGCAGACTGAAAATTAAAAGAGATGATGCTGAAGATGACATTTTGGAGGTATCAGGTGTAGCACTTGTATAGTTTACCATTAGCAGTTTCTATTACTGCTTGTCAGAGCCAGACTTCAAAGGGCAAAATCTAAAACCAGCAGCCCTGGACGTGCCTGAAAGATGATCTTAAAGTATGCTTCTAGCGTTTACTTTTCAGAGGAATTTTTTTTCCTTCCTGATTGTTTTGTGTGCATATTTTTCACATTTATGCATTGAAGATGATCAAATAAAATCTATTATTAGACAAAGATATAAGTAGATGTAAGTAAATAAAAAATATAGTTTTAAATGAAGAAGCAATTCATGCCTTCAATTTCGATTTAGCACAACAAGATTGGAGTTCGGTGTATGAAGAGTCAGATGTGGACAAGGCTTATGATAATTTTCTAGATATTTTTACTATGTGGTACAATAAACATTGTCCTGTAAACGAACACATGACAAAGAAAAAAAAGATAAAAAGTCCTTGGCTCACAAAAGGAATTATTAATGCTTGCAAAAAGAAAAACAATCTGTATAAACAGTTTATCAAAGTAAAAACAAAAGAAGTGGAACAAAGATATAAAGCATATAGAAATAAATTGACTGATATTATAAGAACAAGCAAACAACTTTATTATAGAGGAAGATTATATGAAAATAAAAACAATATAAAAGGAACTTGGGATGTGTTAAACAACTTAATTAAACAAGGATCTTCTGGAACATCATATCCTGAATATTTTACTGATGCAAATGGTGAAAATCACAACATGAGTAATATTGTCGATGGGTTCAATAAATTCTTCATAAATGTTGGCCCAGAACTAGCAGCGGACATCCCGTGTCATAAAAATGAAAATATCAGTTATATAAAATCAAATCCCTTTTCACTGTTCCTCTCAGCTACAAATGAGCAAGAAGTAATAAATATCACATTAAAATGTAAAAGTAAGTCTTCAATGGATTATCATGACATAAATATGTCTGTAGTTAAACAGGTTATTCTGAATATTGCTAGTCCCTTAACATATATCTGTAATTTATCATTTCAGTCCGGTTGTTTTCCAAAAAAAATGAAAATTGCGAAAGTAATACCACTATATAAAAGTAATGACAAACACAGTTTTACCAATTATAGGCCTATTTCTCTACTGCCTCAATTCTCAAAAGTTCTAGAAAAACTTTTTAATTCAAGATTAGAAAAATTCCTTGAAAAACATCAAATAATAAATGTTGGTCAGTATGGTTTCAGAACGCAAAGAACCACTTCAATGGCGATAATTGAGGCAGTAGAAGAAATTACTGATACACTGGATAAAAATAAATATGCAGTTGGTATTTTTGTTGATCTCAAAAAGGCCTTCGACACAATCAATCACTCAATTTTACTGGATAAATTGGAAAGATATGGTATTCGAGGGAAAGCTGGTAACTGGTTAAAAAGTTACCTAACGGGTCGGGAACAATATGTTAGCATAGGGCATTACCATTCAGAGAAACTTGGTATTACATGTGGTGTTCCCCAAGGGTCAGTGTTGGGACCAAAACTTTTCAATGTATACATAAATGATATTTTTGATGTTTCTCAAGTACTTAAACTCATACTGTTCGCAGATGACACCAACATATTTTTCAGTAGCGATGATTATACTGATCTTGTAATGACCGTAAACAGGGAGCTAAAATTAATAAAAAAATGGATGGACATAAATAAATTATCATTAAATATAAATAAAACTAAAGCAATGTTTTTTGGTAATTTAAAATATAATATAGAATTACCAATTATCATTGAAGGTGTACCAATTGATAATGTGAGTGAAAACAAATTTTTGGGAGTTATAATTGATAACAAAATTTCATGGAAACCCCACGTCAGACACATAAAAACCAAAATTTCTAGAAGCCTCGCAGTTTTGAACAAAGTGAAACAATTCCTTGATAAAGATGCACTTCGTACTCTGTACTGTACCCTGGTTCTTCCATATCTTACATATTGTGTGGAAGTGTGGGGAAATACATATAAAAATACAACTAATCCATTAGTCACAGTACAGAAACGAGCACTGCGTATTATTCACAAGGCTGGTTATCTAGATCATACTCACAAATTCTTTCTTCAGGCAAAGTTACTTAAATTCCAGGATCTGGTTAATTACAATACATCCATAATTTTTTATAAAGCTTTTACTAAACTTTTACCGGCAAATTTACAAACTAGATTTGAAATTCGAGAAAAGGTTTATAATGTGAGAGGCTTTGGAGAATTCAAATTACCCAGAACTCGAACAACCCGTAAAGGCTTTTGTGTGTCTGTATGTGGTGTGAAAATCTGGAACAGTCTGAGTTTACAATTGAAACAATGCAAAAATATTCATAGATTTAAATTTCTCTACAAACAGTTGGTCTGGTCACAGTATACTCAATGATGGGTTTTAGTGTGCTCTGTAATGTCTGTCCTCTTACCATTGCTGGTATGGATTCCAAAATAAAAAAATAAAAAATAAAGTGTGCGTATGTATGTACATATATGTACTTGTGTGTGTAGATATATATGTATGTATATGTATGTGTGTTTGTTACTTGTAGTTATTACTGCCTGTTACCTGTGGTAATGCAATTTATAATTTATATATTCTGTATTCAGTTATGAAGGCTCTAATTGTTGGTTGCGAGCTGCCGCTTAGATGCTTGTATGTGCCCGGAGCTGTTGATGGGTCTGTATGCAATGATGGGCGTAGCTGCGGGAAGTTTATTGTTTTTTTTGTTGATGAGTGAGTATAGGGGTGGGATTTAATAAGTTTTCTTCGTCCCACTCCTTTTTCAGGCAATTTTTGTTTTTTGTTTTGTGTATTTTATGTTCAATATAGGTATTTGTTGTGCCTGAAAATGAATAAATAAATGAAATGAAATGAAATTGGCCCTGTGTGAAAAAGTGACTGTCCCATAAACCTAATAACCTTGGCAGCAAGAACTTCAATCAATTGCAGCCTTTCATATTGCAGTGGAGCAATTTTTGGCCCACTCTTCTTTGCAGAATTGTTTTAATTCAGTCACATTGGAGGGTTTTTGAGCAGGAATGGCTTATTTATGGTCATGCCAAAGAATGTCAATCAAATTTAAATCCAGACTTTGACTAGGCCACTCCAAAACCAAAAAAAATTCATGGATCCATCATTTATGGCAAGCTTGGTCCTAAAGCACCAAAGCAACCCAAGATAATCACACTACCACCACTATGTTTGACTGTTGGTATGATGAACTTTTAAAGCATTCCAGTTTTCACTTAAAACTAACTTTAATTAACCTTAACTAAAACTAAGGTTAATTAGTTTTAAGGTTCATTCGAAGGCATAACATACATTTTCATTGCTATGCAGATGAGCTGGATTAGCATCTGCACTCAGAAAAATAAAGGTGCCAACTGGAACCAAAAAGTGGTTCGATACTGTTGATCATAATATCCTATTAGAGCGATTAGAACATGCTGTAGGTATTACAAGTACTGCGCTGCAGTGGTTTGTATCATATCTATCTAATAGACTCCAATTCGTGCATGTAAATGGAGAGTCCTCTTCACACACTGAGGTTAATTATGGAGTTCCACAGGGTTCAGTGCTAGGACCAATTCTGTTTACATTATACATGCTTCCCTTAGGCAGTATCATTAGAAGACATAGCATACATTTTCACTGCTATGCAGATGACACCCAGCTCTATCTGTCCATGAAGCCAGATAACACACACCAATTAGTTAAACTGCAGGAATGTCTTAAAGACATAAAGACCTGGATGGCCGCTAACTTTCTGCTTCTTAATTCAGATAAAACTGAGGTTATTGTACTCGGCCCTGAAAATCTTAGAAATATGGTATCTAATCAGATTCTTACTCTGGATGGCATTACCTTGGCCTCCAGTAACGCGGTGAGGAACCTTGGAGTCATTTTTGACCAGGACATGTCCTTCAACGCACATATTAAACAAATATGTAAGACTGCTTTCTTCCATTTGCGCAACATCTCTAAAATTAGAAATATCCTGTCTCAGAGTGACGCTGAAAAACTAGTTCATGCATTTATTACTTCCAGGCTGGACTACTGTAATTCATTATTATCAGGATGTCCAAAAAACTCACTGAAAAGCCTTCAGCTAATCCAAAATGCTGCAGCAAGAGTCCTGACAGGGACTAGAAAGAGAGAGCATATTTCTCCTGTTTTGGCTTCCCTTCATTGGCTTCCTGTTAAATCCAGAATTGAATTCAAAATCCTGCTCCTCACATACAAGGTCTTAAATAATCAGGCCCCATCTTATCTTAATGACCTTGTAGTACCATATCACCCTATTAGAGCGCTCCGCTCTCGCTCTGCAGGCCTACTTGTTGTTCCTAGAGTATTTAAAAGTAGAATGGGAGGGAGAGCCTTCAGTTTTCAGGCCCCTCTTCTGTGGAACCAGCTTCCAGTTTGGATTCGGGAGACAGACACTATCTCTACTTTTAAGATTAGGCTTAAAACTTTCCTTTTTTCTAAAGCATATAGTTAGGGCTGGACCAGGTGACCCTGAATCCTCCCTTTGTTATGCTGCAATAGATGTAGGCTGCCGGGGGATTCCCATGATGCATTGAGTTTTTCCTTTCCAGTCACCTTTCTCACTCACTATGTATTAATAGACCTCTCTGCATTGAATCATATCTGTTATTAACCTCTGTCTCTCTTCCACAGCATGTCTTTATCCTGTCTTCCTTCTCTCACCCCAACCGGTCGCAGCAGATGGCCGCCCCTCCCTGAGCCTGGTTCTGCCGGAGGTTTCTTCCTGTTAAAAGGGAGTTTTTCCTTCCCACTGTCGCCAAAGTGCTTGCTCATAGGGGGTCATATGATTGTTGGGTTTTTCTCTGTATCTATGAAGCGCCTTGAGGCGACTTTTGTTGTGATTTGGCGCTATATAAATAAAATTGAATTGAATTGAATTCTTTAGACTGATGCCATAGAAGTTCCACAATCCTAAATGAAATAAAAAAAATCATGTAACACAGCAGAAAGTAAACATTCTCTATCCTAATAATCAACACATAAACAAAACTGTGGTGGCAGTGGGAAGTTTTAAAAGTGTGTGTGAGTGTTTCTGTTTTATCGCCTTGTATTTAGGTGTCACTGCAACACATTGTAAAGACTGGTGGTGATGTGTGTTTAACTCACTTGGTATGTCACACATGGAGCAGGGATTGCCAGACTCATGGGCTGCATCACGACTGGCCAGAACGGAGCAGACACTTCACATAGCAGTAAACACATCAAGACCCAAGGTCAGCTACTTGACGTCAGCCTCCGCTTCACTTCTCTGCTGCTTGGAAACACAAACGCATGAACACACTTATGCGAATGCGCGCACACACACATTTTATGCATGGAAATCACTCTTAAACTTGTACATGTATACACACTCCATGCTGTAAAGATGCTCTCCAGTCACCTTTACGTCTTATCTCTCGCATAAACACACTATTTGCTGTCCTTTATTCATAGGTTGGATGCCATTGTACATGGCTGATGTGAGCAAGCGGTTGCCATAGAAATAAGTGGAGAAGTTTCATAGATTAAACCAGAGTGACAGTGACTTACTGTGAAACCCCAGCTATTTAGAGGGAAATGAGTCCAGTCACAGGAAATGGCTTTTTGCGTGGAAATGAAGTGATCAGTATTAGGGGAATGCCATACATTAGTTTAAGATTTATTACAGAAATGATGGAGAGACTGCACAGTGAGGGGGTCGAACATAGATATAAACTCCATGAGAGGATAGAGCACTTATCACAAATTACAGTAATGTTTGTTGACCATTCTTCTATATTAAAAAAAAATAAGATCAGCAGTTTAAAAAAAATTCCATAAAGGCAATAATTAGAGAGAGAAAGAATAGAGCACAAATGGAAAATGTCATGCTCGCGACATTACAAATAGAGTTTGTAGTTTCCTACCTCTAAAATATTAATGCAAGTATGAATGCCAAATTGTTTTTAATCACAAAATAGCAGAGTAATTAAAGGAAGTGTCTTCAAAGTGAGCTATGAACTGCAAATTAAAAAAAAAAAACATCTTAATGTTTTCAAGAGGTAAACACTGTTTGCAAATGGCTGTTTAAAAAACCCCCCAAAACAATCCTAATGCTAACTCAACTAGTTCAGTGTGTGGTGCGATTTACAAGATAGCTCTGTACAGCTGCAGAACCAGCAGTGCTCAGCAAGCATTAAGCATTTTGAAGCTTGAGTTATGCTTCCCATGAAAATGAATGCAAATCAAAGTAGTCTGCTGTTGAGAAACAACATGTTAAGTTGTAACAAATAATAAACACGGACACAAAACTCAGAGGAACTCAAAAACCATGCGACAAAAGCCATATATATGTATATGTTCATGACTTAGATCCAAACCTAACAAGCTGAACGAGCTTGACTGCACAGATCTGGCTTTGGCTCTACAAACCATTTTAAATTTTATATCCTTCTTTGCAACAATATGTGTCTCAGCACATCTTCGTATTGACACAGTGAAAACTGGAAAAAACACACGCTCACCTGTATTAATGAATAGAGTTCCTCAAGATAAGACACGTTCACTTTTTTAAATTGTAAAAATGTGAATTTTGTCACTCTGGTCATTAAAATATGTTTTTTTGCACCAAACTGACTCCATACAAATCCTTTTATTTACAGATTTGTGTACAGTATATATATATTGATTTATACATGAGATACCATTTCATACACCACCATTATGAAGCAAAGCTCTTAAAAGAAACTGTTCAGTGAGTACAAACACATCATATCCAGTCAAAGAGAACAATACATTAAAATGACAGGAACAGTCATAATATATAATCTGCTCACCAGGTTGGATAACAGATACACACTCTATCTCTCATAATGTATGGATGTTTGTATTTACCGGTACTTGTTTTTTGTAGGACTCTCGAAATGACAACAAACAACTAAGAGATATATAATGTGTAAATTAACACTGCAGACTCACTTAGCATCGTAATCACTGTCAGACTTTGCCAGATGTTATGTAAGTAATCATACCATTAAGTGTTTTCTCTGCCATAGTGGGCGATTGCCTCTTCCTGAAGCCTGTTGTTTGTTGGTTTTGCTGTTTGGCTGGTATGGAGTGGAAAAAATGCAAAGTGGTAAAAATATGCAAAAATAGTATTTGTAGTGGCTACATATTATATTACAAGTCCAGAGCAGTATTTGGTGGAAACAGTTCAAAGTCATTGTGCTGACAAACTTTCCCTTGTTTCTTTGCTGACTCTCCAAGAGACATGGGAACCAGATGATGAGAGGCTGCGCTGCTGCCATGTAATCCCAGAATTCATCTGTGTGGCATCCATGTCCACTGATTCACCCTGGCTCTGTTTTCAAAAGCACACGTTCAGGCAGTAAATCATGCCACTGGTGTTGTCAAGATACTCAAGCATTTCTTTCAGTTGGGATTTACCTTTCTTACTGTATCGTGTCTCCTAATCAGTCCGCTTTTTTTTGCTCTTGCAATCCACCACATGCATTCAACGCCAAGCCTTTGCTGAGCGAGATTGTGATCCCCATGGCTCACTGGTGTTACTTTTATGTCCCTGCTGAGAGTATTGATGAGCTCTGGCAGCATCCAGTCCACAAAGGCACAAACATTTCTTTCACTGGCTTATATGAAATAAAACTGTTATAAACAAGACCCCAGCCTCTCTACCATTCCCTCATCCAAAAGCAAAACAAGATGCTGAGGCTGCGGAAACACTTCCCAGATGTGTGTCTTGAAGTGTAAGAGACTGGCTGGAATGGCATGACTCTGCTGCTCTGCTACACTACAGAGGACAAGCATTAAGAAAACCTGTACGTAATCCTCGATGGCCTCTGTTTTAAATGTCTCATAAACGAGACAAGATAATTACATGCTTATCATGGCATCTGTTGGACTCGGTTGCTGTAAGTAATGTGCAGTCATCCAGAATGTTGCCCTAACACATGCTAAATGACCTAGCCGTGACAAATCATTTCCATGTGCACCCTTTTTCATATTCCAATATTTGTGTGCGAATATATTTTGAAGGCAATAAACCATGTATTATTTTGCAGCCTGCTTTGATTTTTTTCAAGGCTGTAAACAAAGACAGTAGCAGAGAAAATGTTATTTTGCTTTTTCTAAATCTCAGCATCTGTGAACCTAGCCAGAGCCCCGAGTCCATTCCCTGCAAGTAAAAAGGGTGTGATTTTTCTCAGGTGGAGAAAATAAGATGACGTGACGTTACGTAGCACCGTTTGTAGGTAGGGAATGTTCAGGGTGTCATTCTCTCACAGACATTTGCTGACGCTCAACTTGGTCTTGCAGGGTTTTGCTGTATAATGGCCTCTTGCTGCTGTGTTGCTGGTTGTGCAGGAAGAAACCAAATCCTGTGAGACAAATTAATACTTAGGCATGGAGGGATCTGTGGACAGCTGCTGAAAGCCGCTTTGACTGTTAGGCCTGCCAAAGAAAACAAAACAACACAATGCAGAGTCCCATAAGCACCAAGGGGAGAGAGTCAGATGTTGTTGTCGAGAGCTTTTATCAGCTATGATCATCTGACCATCACGTTATGTTCTAACAGTGCCATATGGCTGAAGAAAATTAAAGCAACCATGTAAATTTTCCATCTGAAGCTGTGGTCATAGGACTTTGATTCCAAATGTTTGCTTTTGATTAAAAGGGATCTGTTGTGTTCATTTTCAACTCCATTTATCTGTAGCAGGTCTGCATGATTCAGAATTTAATATAATCTTATTTACTGGGCTTTTGCTCACCCTCAATCTGAGGAGGCCTAAAATGGTTTTTTGCACCAGCAATGAATTCCCAAATTTTGAAAAGTTGGCATATCTCAGTGTGGTGTGCACTGTGTCCTCAAAAATCTTTAGGAAACTGGTGGGAAGTGTCAAGCCTAAAAAACTATATCCTGCAGAAGAACGGTGTCTGGAAGTCTGAGAGATGCATTTGGCCCTTCATTTGATCCATTAACTGTTCACTGAAATGCCACTAGAAATGGTCTCAGTGGAAGGGTGGCTGTCAAGAAGCCATGCTTAAGGAAGGGAAACAAGGAGAAAAGGCTGAGCTATGACAAATTACACAAGAAATGAACTGAAAATCAGTGGCAACAGGTCTGATGAATGGTGAATCCAAATTTGAAACGGTACAAATTGTCATCAGTAAGGAGGGAGGGGGTCAGTAGAGAGACACAATAGTGATTTTAGCCATCTGTAAAACACCGTGGAGATGTCATGGTTTGGTGGCTGTATTTTAGCCAGGGGTGTTGAAGATGTTATCAAAATTGATGAAATTATGGAAAAAAATATCTGATTGGCATTTTTCAGCATGACAATGATTCAAAGCACACTGCCAATACAATAAAAGCATACCTGGAAGGAAAAACACACAGTGAAACATTACCAAGCATTGAGTGTCCTCCCCAGAGCCTTAATCTCAACATTACTGAAGCAGTGTGGGATCATCTTGACAGAGAACAGAACAAAAGGCAGCCAGCCCTTCAAGAAGCCTGGAGGACAATTATTGAAGTCTACTTACAGACATTATAAGAAAACTGAGAGTTCAGGTTGTAATGAAAGTGGCAATATCAAATTTCAAGCTTGTTAGAACTCTACAAATTCTGTTTTTGCCTCATGTTCCATATTCCATAATTGACTGCTTTACTCATTTATGCAACCTCAGAGTTTGTTAACGTTACTGTGCATCATACTGCATTTACAAGTTATAGTTGTGAATAGGATTTAAATATCAGTAACTGTAGTTTCATTACATTGCAGGAGACAAGGCAAAGTAATGTTTTCTAACTCTGACATTGTTCCAAGATACTGCAAGACATTACAATGGCTTTGGTGGAGCGCTCCAATTACACTTCTAGTTTAAAGTAGGCAATTAGTAGCACTTCTTTGATCCAACCAAAACAGTGGAGTTACATTAGAAGGAACCTTTCAGTGTTAGTGTTCTAACTGCCTATACTTTATACTGTAACTTACTGCACCAAGGACAATGTTTTCCTACAGAGTTTCGAATGGGTTAATAGAGTTACAGTAATTGCGAAATATGGCATTTCCTAAAGCATGTTTTACTTTGGTTTTACCCAGCACAGCTTGTCATCCTTTAAGGCACAGTTGTGCACCAAGTTTTTTATAGACTGAGGAAGGAGGGGTGTAATGCGTTTAGGAAGTTCCATCATAGGGCTCTGCATTTACTCTGCAGAGCTAGCCAGGGTTCACATTATGTTTGCCTTTAACGTGTTGCATTCATAAATTGTCCTTTTTCATAGGCACGTGCATTTTTTCCCCTAGTATGAACATTCATACAGAAGAGCAGATGTGTGTAGTCTCATACACAAATCTTAAACGCATGAACAGTTAGATCACTGTGTTTAGGTGTTAGGTTAACTGACTGATCCCCGTGACCAATTCACCAAACATTTCCATAAAGGCAGAATGTGGGAGAATGCTCCGTTGAACAGTGTTTTCCCTAGTCTTTTAGCAGTAGAGCGGATGACAGGAATACGGGTTTAGCAGGGCTGACTCAAGTCTGAGGTTAACCATCAACTTGTGTGTGTGTGTGTGTGTGTGTGTGTGTGTGTGTGTGTGTGTGTGTGTGTGTAAATTAGATAACATCATAATCTTGTCACAATGCCAAGCTCTGCTGGAACATCTTGGATCATGTGGGTATTAATGCTCCCCATATGCTATTGTTTTTGCAGCAAAGGTAGCTATACAGTGTTAGACAGGCAGTTTTACACAGTGGTTTATTGGAGTAAGTAATTGCTATGGGACATGTATGTTCTTTTGCTATGTGCTAAAGGCATTCTGTGAAGCATTCTGTGAAACAGAGTGAATCACCTTAACAATATTGCACAGTCCATCAAAGATAAAGGAGGGGTTCCCTATGAGATGAGGACTGGCGGGTCAGTGTGAAGACTGGAAACTAGACTGCCAAAAATGGGAAGTAGTTGAGTTATGATCTGAGTTTGTGAGTTTCAGTGAAGTATTTTGGGAAGCAAGCAGATAATATTTGGTAATACAGAATGGCAATCGTGGTGGATGATTGATGAGCTGATTGACTTTGTTGTAACAGTACACACATCTTTCTAAAATTTTTCTCCTTGGCTTATTTGCTCCTTTGGTTTTGCAGTTAGATATAGTTGCTCAAATGTGCCAAAAAACATTTGGACTTCAGGAGGAAAAAGTGTGTCATTGTGAACGTCATGTTAATCATGATTCAATAATGAACTTTTCTTGTTTTTTTCTTTTTAAACATGTACATTGATATAACTTCAGTTTATTTTAACCTACATTTGTGTCACACTAGCAGTGACAAGGCCACGATATTTAAATAACCATTAGAGGGACTACTTTGAAACTTGCTACAGATATTCATATTTAGAATATGAATCAACATCAATATTGATCAATCAATATGAATTTTGAGCATTTTTGATAACATTTTTGTTTTAATTAGTCAAATGCATTCAACAAAAACTCTGCTCTTTGTTTTAGCACTTGTTAGCAAATAAAAGTATGCTAAACTATCATGATTAACATGGTAGATATTATTATTGTTAATTACAGAATGTTATTTATAATTACACCTGAAGTCTTGAATAACCAGGCCCCTCTAGCTAGGGCTGAATCAGGTAACCATGAATCCTCCCTTTGTTACGTTGAAATAGCCCCAGGCTACTGGTAACTTCCCATGATGCTTTTCTTCTTCTACAGGAATGTTTTTCCTTTTTTTTATTAATGGAAATCACAGTTATGCCAAGTTCTATAACTTAGGCTTAAGTTTTCAGTTGTTAAAACAAAAAAACAGTGTAGAACTGAGCTCACTACACACCAATACTGGTGCTGTTGCTGGGGCTACATGCCACACAGCCACACTGGGTGCTGTTTCTCAGGTGGTAAAGAAGGCTACCCACTAATTCTAGGGTCAGTGATGTGATCTCTGGCCTGTCTACACTGCTTTGCATAGCCAAGTTAGATTAGCTTAGCAAGCCAATGTTAAGAGGTACTCCCTACATGTAAGTGCAGGACATTTTCTCTGTGAGCTTGAGAGGAATTCCATTATTTTATGCCTAGAGGTGACATTTTATGAAATATATGTTGGGTGAAGCTGCTAAGATTGCAGAGAAACTGATGGAATTTGGAAATATTGTAAAGGTGAAATGGGGATATTCATTCATCACACGGAACATATAGACATATGCACATTTCTATCCAGTGTGTTTGAGTTCATTTCCTTTCACGTGACACAATATGCTCTGTGAAGCAGAGAACATCAGACTTAGCAGTGTTTTGATGGCTCACTGCTCAGCTGCAAATATTCCATCATCCAGTGCCAAACTGGGTGGCAAATCACTAAGCATTTCCTGTTGGTGAAATTGTCTCTGCACTGTTGTGATGTTTAAGAAATTGACGGTTTAAGGCGCTGCTGCTATGGTCTTGATTGGGTTTCATGACCTGTAAAAATATGGGAAACAGCATCAGCTTCTCCTCAACCGCAGCATTGTGAGCCAAACCTTGGCACAGGCTGCAGCACACAGTGTGTAAACATGTCATGTGAGACCGATCACTATAGTGCAATCTGTAAGTCTTTAGACCCCTTAGTTTCCACAATTTCTAATGTATCACTGATGCTAAAATGAAATCAGTTTTTTTTTTCTTACTAGGCTACACACAGTAATCCCCGTTGAAAGGACAAAAAGCACAAAAAAATGTTTTTGTCTTTTGTCAAAAGTCTTTTGTTAATATATTAAAAATTTTAAAAAGTGGATACTTGGGTAAATGAGTTCAAATATTCACTTAGTGCTTAATTCATGTATTTTACTCAGCATGCTCTAGATTGTTGTTCATTCATCTCTCGGTCCCTGTTACAGAATCACATCCCAGCATTTGATGCTACCACCACTGTGTTCGGCTGAGGTAATGCTTAGGGTTTCCTTCTGGAATTGTGGCCAAATAATTCAGACCAGAGGACTTTTTTTTTGTTTTCATGTACTGACAGTTACTTGGATGCCTTCTGGCTAAATTTATGCAGTTTAGTGAGCATATGGCTCAGGAATTCTTTATGGTCTCTCTATCATAAAGGCTCGATTAGTGCTAGAGCAGAGCTTGTACTTTTGTAGGGTTCTGCTGGCTCAGGATAACAAAAGCTGTGCTTTTGTAGTTCATTTCAGATTCTTTTCAGTCACTTAGTGTTAATGGTCAGATCTAGGAAGATTACTGGTGGTTATAAATTTCTTGTCTTTAAGAACTACTTTACTGTTTGTTTGTTTGTTTGTTTGTTTGTTTACTGCATCTTTTCCTCATATCAGTGCATACAAAAAGTCCTGTCAGTTCTAGAGCTCTTTGCTTTTACTCTATAATACACCATCAAAGAGACCTCATATGTCCAATGAATGATTTTATTGGTCTTATGTATATCTTTTGGTTTGAGAGCTGAGCTATTTAACTGGTAATGAGGTTAGATGCTAGAGTAAGCTTTGCTTAATATGATGATCTATGAAAACAAATCAACCACAGCACTGATCCAGGCAGGTCATGAAAATATCAACTTATTACTCCTCTTTGAATTCTGCTGACAAAACTTATGAGTGCATGTTTCAAGCTGCATTAGGTTGTCTACAGTTGTTCCAAGCCACTTTGCAACCCACGTCTTCCCTAGCTTCTTCTTTTCATGTGAGATCTGCCTTAATCTGGATTAATCTTTAGGTGTCATTGATGCTTGTGCTGTTCTGTACAAGGTCTTACTGTTTCTTTTCCCACAGTATAGGTCCTAGAAAAGAGCCATAGCAACAAATACAAATTACTGCAGATGGTAACGGCAATCTTCTACTTTATATAGTGCTCCTGTCCAGATACCATAATGTCAGAGGTGCTAAAACATTCAATAACTTCATAACTTGACTATCCTAAACTCTGTCAAACTAAATTTGCAGACGCACAAAGAAGCAGGAAATGTGCATTAAACAATAAAGGTCTGGAATATATAGTTTAAGTTTAAACAATCTTAGACAAACAGTTTCATGATGGCACTGCAGTGCTGTGCCTAACGTTGATGGGAGGGCGACACTTTTTACTAATTGATTGAGATGAGTCAGAATTTAATTGCTCATGAAATGCTGTGGAAAATCAACCCCCACTCAAGCTACTGGCATTTGTTTGATGCTCCACTGAGCCGTAGCAGTAATCTTTGCAACAGCAGCTAGTATAGTTTTGTGTATAATTGAACTATTTTGTTATATTATCACAGATAGTTGGCAGCAGAAAAAGCTTTTTAATAAGGTGGAACAACAGGCCAACGGGCCAGTCGCTTCAACAGGCCATTTTAACTTGTCATAGTAGCATATACTGGTGTGATTGATAAAATTAATTACAGTCTCATTATGTAACAGACATGCCAGTGAGTCAGCATGCACAACACCAGGGCCCATATAAATACGACAGGGCCAAAATTAATGTAATCAATTACACCTGTATTACACCTGCAGTGACAGCTCTATGGCCACTATGAAACAGATCTAATGGAGATGCAAACAAAAAACTAAAAAGATACACGTGATTTTCACAGATATGATTTCATATTTTCTCTCTCTCACTCTCTCGCTCTGTCACGTGCACACACATCCTAAAAGAAGCTTGCAGCTAATAATGGTTTTTAATATATAAGCAACCTTCAGTAGCAACTGGCGAAAAATGTTTTGACTCACAGAAATAGAATAAAAAAATCCAATTACTTGCTAGAGGGTGTATATATTTTAACACTTTTTTCATCCATATTAAAATTCAAGAGAATGCAAATGCAACATAAGAAAAAGAGCTTTATGTTTGTAATTAGTTTAGGGCATTTATACATGGATAAAACTATCATTGTGTAATACAACAGCCTTGCAGCAATATATCACTGAAAACTTTTCAGAGGTATCAAGTTATCTTTGAGTTAATTTTAGAGGCTATTATCCTCCTGAATTGAATGATACTAAAAATTATTTCCACTAATAAGTTCTACTGAACCTCATTAACAGTTACTGCGTGGACCCAATATTGCAAATACCTGGTCTATCTGGTTATTCTGATTCCTGCTTCTCTCCAATAGCAAGGCAAAGACCCTTTTCTAAGCTTCACAGCTCACATTTTGATGTGAGGGAAAGCACAGGAGTCAATGATAAAAGCTGTCATTCATCTGCTGCTTTGGTTTCAGGTTCCTGGTCTTGTGAATGCTGGCTCACTGAGCAGCAGAGGTGGGACCAAGTCATTGTTTTGCAAGTCTCGAGTAAGTCTCAAGTCTTTATCCTCAAGTCTCAAGTCAAGTCTCAAGTAATGTCAGGCAAGTCAGAGTCGAGTCTCAAGTCACTGGTGTAAAAGTCCAAGTAAAGTCACAAGTCTGAAATTTTGAATTTCAAGTCCTTTCAAGTCATTAAAAAAAACGAAAAAAAGCATGTTGCAGTTATGCTAAATGTAAATATTAGACCATGTAATTTTTAAATCTGTGTTTTTCCTCAACACATGACAAAATAGTGAACTTAGAAAATATACACAAATTATGAAATTGCACCTCTTTAGAATGCAGCTCAATTAAACCTAGCTCCAAGAATAATTTTCACCGACAGTTCTGAGATAAGCTGCATGTTATTCTTGGATGCGGTTGTAGGACTGGCTTTAAAATCGCATGATAAAAATATCATACATATTAAAAAAAACTGCATCACCAACGTAGCCTGGACAACATTTGCTAGTTAGATGAAGTCAGCTATCTCATTGTAGCATATTTATATGCATATTTATAATTATACGGTTCTTGGAGTGAGTGCACACACTCATGAAGTTTAGTAACTTCCGGTCACTGCAACAAGCCCAGGTACAGTTTACCGACGGATGGGTGCAGGACCTTGAAATGCACCGTGTAGAACGAAAGACCATCGTACGAACAAAGGTAAGTTTACCAGTCTCACAAATCGTCGTCATGAATACACATTCGTTAACCGTTTATTAATAGGACCTTTGAGCTCAACGGTAATTAATTAGTAGTGGAAATAATTTCTGGTAGCATCACAGAAATGTAGCAGTGACAATAATACTGTATGCTGTAATCGTACTGGGCAATTAGTGATACAAAAAACCTGTTTTATCCTGTGAATAAAAGTATATGTTTTTGTCAGTGTACCATAATAACAGAAGCGAAACGCAATATTGTGTCAGGACAATTCACTATTTATGCACAATAAACAAAGGAGCATAGCACGACAATTTCTGTTCAGCGCCAGACTTGCTTGTAACCTATATCACTAATTATGTTATGAAAATGACGCATTAACTACAACAGCAGACTGACCTTCGTGGAAATGCTTGGAGCAGACTAACCTGTGAGCTGGAGTGTTCTGGGACATTATATTTGATCTTTGAATGGCTGCAATCCAGACCATCCGTCGCGTCTTTGTCACTTCGGAAACATGGCTCGAACAATTTCTCTTCAACGACGTAATCCGATAACAACCGATCTCTTTACCCGTCGGCTTCCCGTGGCTGTCATGCGACCGGCTATTGCAGTTAATAATACAACAGCTTCTTGACATTTTTGTGTTTCTTTTTATCGCTGTGTGACTGATTTTAATTGAAAGCCTGCGTGCGCTAGTACCTCTTGTCACGAGTTCCCAGAATCCTTTGCGGTTCTACCCGTGAATGACGTCACATTTTCAATCTCTATATAATATGCATGTTAAATTTTATATTTGGGGTGAAATATCAAGTCTTTTCAAGTAAACCGGTTCAAGTCCAATTCAAGTCCCAAGTCATTGGTGTAAAAGTCCAAGTCAAGTCACAAGTCTTAGAACATTTTTTCAAGTCAAGTCTAAAGTCATAAAATTAATGACTCGAGTCTGACTCGAGTCCAAGTCATGTGACTCGAGTCCACACGTCTGCTGAGCAGAGCCAAAGAACAGATGGAACAGATAGAATGATGGCTCCACAGAACAGCGCCATCATTAATGTTTATAACTAACACCTGTCCTTATCCTATCCCGAGTCAAAATGGCTGCTGGCCTCAGGAAGTCATCTCAGACAGTCCTAACTGGGTTATGTAAGTAAATATGCTTTGAGGGGAAAAAAACACGGGTTATCAAATACAGAGATAGTGCAAAAGAATAAAAATTAGACTAATAACTATTTTCTAGAGATAGTGTCATTATTTCCATGTACTCTAATAAGCTCCTGATTTGTTAATTTATAGACTTCTTAGAATGATCCTTTCTTCAGTAGGAGGCTTCGTGCCATTGTCAGAAGTGTTAGCTAATGTTGTCTGAAAATGATCAAAGCAGTCAACAGAACTACTTTGAATTATTCCCAAATTGCCCATCGAGAAAGGAAATGAGAGAGTGAAAATGTAAAAGTTTTGTTTTCACTGGTGTCTATATACATGAACATTATTTTTAGTTGCTCGTCTCAGGCTAAATATGAACATATTAATAAACATTTGAGTGGATATGCTGACATGTGAAAAAGAACACAAGTTCACTCTTACTGGATCCAGAGGAATAAAGAGACTAAGTAACAGCACGTGATCGATCAAATGCACTTGAATAAATGATCATCAGTAAGTATGATCACCTCCATAAAATTGGACGTTTTGGCAGTTTGCTGGTCTGGAGCATTCAGGTTTGTGTTAATACAATGCCACATTTCCCTCAACTCAGAATATAAAAGAAAACCCAAAAAACCCCAAAAAACAACCCAAGAGCTACAGCTCAGAATCTACAGGCCTCACTTTCTATGTAAACTGTGAAGTTCATTACAGTACAGTTTGAAAAAGAAACAACCCCCCCGAATAAATATGGTTTATTTGGAAAGTTTGCCAGGAGGCTCTTAAAAGAACATGGCAGCATGCTAAGGTTAGGAGTCAAATATGAGGACATCTGTCTGCCAGCTAAAGCTTGGCTGAAATTGGGTCATGCAACAGAACAATGATTCCAAGCACAGCAACAAATCTACAACAGATGAAGTGAGAAAGAATCAAGGTGTTGCAATGGCCTAGTCAAAGTCCAGACCTTGACCTGACTGAAATGCTTTGGTGGCGCATTAAGAGAGCTGGTCAACAACAAATGGCCACAATCCCCAATGAACTGTCACAGCAATGTGAGACGCTAATGATATCATACAGCAAGTTCTTGCTGCTGAAGTTATTGACTCATGCGATGTACTTCGTTTTTCAGAGGACTGTACAGAGTCCTGTAAAACTGTCTTTTTTTTTTACATTACTGTAGCTTTTGAAGAACTTTAATATATTAAAGGTGTTTTCCTGGTCTACTTTTATTTGAGGTTAAGTGTTACTTAAACACACGGAGCGGGACATTACACTTGATGGTTCTCAACTACACTCTACTAAAATATGATAGCAAAAGAAGAAGAAGCTGATTTACTCTAAAAAGCACATAACTGTGCAACTAACATGCCTAGGGGGATATTTTACAGCCTAGAAGTCCACAGTTGTCTTCCATATTGTGGCTTGCCATTCAGGAAGCTATTAATCATTCAAGATCATTAAAGCAGATTAATTTCTGGTAGATACTTTAACCAAGAGAACGGGAGCCAACATAGAAGGAGATTTATTTGCTCTGGGCCGTTAAAGTATGTATGATTGATATGGCATTTGATCTGCCAGAACGAAGCCCGTCTCCCTCGCGCTCCCCCTCCCTCTTTCCTCCTCTCCCCGCAGTGGACTTCAGGTGAAATGACATATAAAAGGTTGTGGCCCACGCTAACCAAAAGTCTGAATGTTTGTTTCGCGGGGCTTGTTGTGCATCCACAGTTCATTAGACCACACTACTAGAACTACACCACATCGCCTGGAGGGAACATGAGGAGGAGGTGAACAATTTTATTGTCCAATTACTCCACCGGGTAGGCATGCTGAATTCTACTCCCATGGTGATTTTTCTTACAGACAGCCACATCTGCACAACACTGCAGTTAGGCTAAGGATATATTAAACTTGGATAAGGGGGGTAGGATGTAAGGCTTAAATGACGGACAGAGATCCGGAAGCTATGGCCTTCTGCCCTGTGTTTTGTCCCCTGTGAAACTACTGAGAGGCAATGTCTGAATAGATAAATGGAAAAGCATGAAAAATTCAGACGTTGAAAGAGTATGAAAGTGATGTAAGTGCTATATCACAACTGAGCTAAACTGAGATGTTTTGAGGCAAGATGCGACTTGCAATACAAATAATTCAGTGATCAAATAAGTAAATCAAGTAATCAATAAATAAAGCAGGTAATGCACTTTTTCAAGTGAGATATCTTGTCTTCTCCTTTCTTTCAGATGAAGCAACATCTGTATAAAGAATACCGGCCACAGACCTGTTCTCGAGCTTTCACATTGTATGTATCACCACAGGAAAAGCACAGAAATCAATGATGAAAACAGTCATTCTTGTGCTGCTTTGGTTTCAGCTACTTCTAAATTCCTTGCAAAGAAGACGCGCAGCAAAGCAAAACCTTACGAAGAAACTTCTTTTTGGTTTTTCCTCTCACCCATTGCTACATTCCAGCTGCCATTTAACCCCATCTTGTCATCTGTTTCGCTGTTGTGTTGTTTAGATGATACAATTAAAGACAGCCCTGAAGTGGACTCCTCTCAACTGATCTACAACCAACTTAGAACAGATGTGCACACAACATGCGCTAAAATAACTACAGGATGATAATAATGTTGATGATATGTGACATAAATTCTTCCACAGCACCTTCAGGACTTTTGATCTGACATCAGCCTCTGCCTTTAATGAAATCTTAGGATCATTTAAGTTCAGTCTTGCATTTTATATAACAGGATTTAAAGGGTCTGTCTAATGTCACACTCTGGAATCTGGATCTAGTTTAGGACATTGTATTTAAAAACATTTAATGTGTAGTATGTGGAAAGACAAAATTAATTTTGCATGTTTAGGGAAATATGGCTTTTGACATGCTCTGTGTCTTGAATCCATTGTCAAAAAGTGCACTGGTGGTTGGTCGAGAATACAGATAAGCCTCTCGGATCAAAAGAGCATTTGATTGCGGTTTTATGTCTGGAGTCAACCAGTATGTGGTCCATGTGGTGGAAAGTCTGTTCTGCTTTATACTTAAATCGTGTGTGAAACATTCAAAGTGCACACCGAAGCATCTGTCATATCCTCAGGTTGCTGTTACCGATCTGCTGTCACTGACCAGTACCAACATTGGGCTCATTGGGTCAAACGGTTGTTGCTGGCATTCTGCACTGTATCCACACGCTCTACTGTAAACCCTCCAGCTGTTGCTGCACGCCTAAACTTGACTGGAACTTTGGGAGTGATAGACAGGCAGTTTTTTTGTTCTACCGTGAGCGGTGTGACTGCTGTCAATGGGGGACACATAGCGGTCAGCATCTAACCAGAACAAGCTGTTTTCCATCGCCTCTGCCCAGGCCAGCACATCATTATTTTGTTTGGATGGTAGCCCTGTCACATGTGTGTCACACTCTCTGGCTGGATGTCAAATCTCTGCTGTAGCTACTTTTATTTTTCCCTTGCAGAAAGCAAGTTTGTTAGTAGTAATGAAGTGCACCCGTCACACAAAGAGGGTTATTAGGTGTATGAATAATAAAATACTACAGTCACTTTTATGCAGTCACTGCAATCAGTGATTTTTACAGCTACATGCCTGTGAATCAAAGTGTGATAGTTAAGTCTTATCTAGAATACGTGAAACATGTGCTAAACTGATTTGAGAAGCAGTTCTGTGCTAATGTATTTTTCTTTAATGAGAGGATAACCTCAAAATCACACTTTTACATTTAGTGTCTAATAATAAGAGAACTAAAAGGAAAGGCTAAAGATAAGGCCTGACTAACACAAATTAACAAAGAAAGATATTTTTAGGCATAGCTTTAACAACAAAACAATTTAACCTTAATCATTATTTGAATCATGAATCATCCCTCCGTTTTTGCCTTTAAGCAAAAAGCAGCATCTGGTTCCATATGAATCCAGAGTGCTTGTCACTGCACATCACAAGTGGCTAAATGTCCCCGTGCCTGTGACTCACTGATGACATGAGTCAACACCCGGGCACAGCCGGAGACACAACCTGCCGCTTGGGGAGTCAAAGGTCAAGGGACAGGAATTAATTAGTGCAAGCTGGTAGCAGAGTCAAACGTAACATGGGTCATCACTATCAGCCAAAGATCTCCACTTATGACGTCTGTTTATGAGCATGAATCATCATGCAGTGGTATATCATGCTCGAAACTGTACCTGCTGAAGACTCTGAGATTCCTCCCTATTTCTGGGAACATTCAGAGAACAGATCAGTCATACCTGGGAGCCTGGGAGAGCCAAAGCTTACAGGATTATGAAGCTGCAGTGCCAGAAATTCGAAGAGAGTATTTGAGGCAAAAGATATATTAAAGGGTCTAGTTTTGCTCCAGTGTGCTGTAAAGGCTGCCAGTTATTGGGTAATTGGTTAGAATAAAGAAATTTGGTAAAATCAGGGGAAGAGCAGTGCTGGATGAAGATGAAGTTCAGTCTTTGAGGCAGTGTAAAGTCAAAAAGACCATTATAGTTTCAATTTTCAATTTATTTACATTTGATTTATGGCATCATATGGAGGGAGCGATATGGACAATTTTGCAGATAAGATAAGAAATGAAAGGGCAGCACGGTGGTTAGCACTGTTGCCTCACAGCAAGAAGGTCCTGAGTTCAATTCCACCATCAGGCCGGGGTCTTTCTGTGTGGAGTTTGTATGTTCTCCTCGTGTTTGCGTGGGTTCTCTCCGGGTACTCTGGCTTCCTCCCACCGTCCAAAGACATGCAGCTTGTGGGGATAGGTTAATTGGATAATCCAAATTACCACTAGGTGCGAATGTGCAAGTGAGTGTGAATGGTTGTCTGTCCCTGTGTGTTAGCCCTGCGACAGACTGGCGACCTGTCCAGGGTGTACCCCGCCTTTCGCCCTATGACAGCTGGGATAGGCTCCAGCGCCCCCCGCGACCCTGAAAAGGATAAGCGGAAGAGGATGGATGGATGGATGGATGGATAAGAAATGATTAAAAAAAAAAAAAAATGTGTGCCTTAAAAATACCTAACACAAACATGTATACGTATCTTTCAGTGAATGTGAATCCCATATCAGTTCTCCTGTTCATGTCCATTTGTCTCTCTCTCTCTTTGGCTGCTAAATGCATGAATTTGTTCACCTGCTTGCATCCTTTGTCATTTGTTGATGAGCATTAAGCAGCTTTATGTTACCCACTTTTTTTTAAAATAAAACAGCTGTGACAGGAAACTTAAGTTGATAAGAGCCAAAACATATTAAAACCATGTAGATCTGACAGTAATGACATAGTCAGCCAATGAGTGACAGCTTTTATCCTTCACGTTGTAGCTGTTTGATACATAGTGTACATACACTTTTGATAAGTGACGTGTTTCCAAATTATATAGAAATACTTAAACTATGAATATAAGGTAAAAGCCGAGGAAAACAAAATCAAATAAAACGAATGCACCGAGGACACGTGCTAAAAATGAAAAATGAAAATTTAAACAGAACATGACACAAATTATAACCAACCATGCACTGCATTTAGGGTGAAAATACCATCAGAAGATTAATTTACTTTTATGGTGATGAAATTGACACAACCTTCCACACGCTGTCCATCCATACAGTCTGAAGGCAGCTTTTTGGTCAGTGTCCATGGAAAAACATCAATTGTAATTAGGGTTTACTTCAGCACAGGGGAGATATTTTTTCCTGCTCACATGGAAGCCCAATTTATGGTCAAATTCTGAGGTTGAAATTACAGAGAAAGTAAGAGAACAGCTGTCAGTCTCGGTTAGTTGGAATGACATGGGTAGAGCAAGGAACACACAGGATGGTAACGGCACATGAGGTTTTGCTATAGCGTGATCCCGGAGTGCTGACCAATGCCAAGGGCCGGCAGTTTGAGGTCCACCTTGAACCATGTGTGGAGCTGAAGGCCGTGTTGATGTCAGTTCAGGACAGGTTATTATCTCAAACAGGGGCTTTACACTTTCTGAGTCCTACATGCTTCATAGCACAAGCATAATATACAAAGGATGCAGCATGTAGTTGTTACATATAGTAAAATGCAAAACAGGAAAGAAAGCTATATAGGGATTCACATGATATAATCTTTGGGATCTTTGGAATGGGGTTAAATGACAGGGTGCACTTTGCTACCGAGTATGCTTCAACCAACTATCTTAAAGCGGTGAGCCAAATGCAACACTTCATTGTACATCATATTGTCAAAAGTATCCCCATCCAAATTATTGAATACAGGTGTCCCAATCACTTTCATGCTCACATGTGTATATAATCAGCAAGTAAGGTGATGGCCCCTTCCTGTTCCAATATGACTGCACACCAGTGCACAAAGCAAGGTGCATAAAGACATGGATGAGTGAGTTTGGTGTGGAAGAACTTGACTGGCCTACACAGAGTCCTGATTTCAACTTTAAAGAACACCTTTGGGATGAATTAGAGTGGAGACTGTGAGCCAGGCCTTCCCGTCGAACATCAGAGACTGATCTCACGAATGGTCACTTAAACACACTCCTAAACCTTGTTAAAAGCCTTCCTAGAAGAGCTGAAGTTGTTATTAAATTCAGTTTTATTCCCTTAATGCACTTAATATTGTAAGGTAAAGACCCTATCATAATATAGAGAACCTCAGCAATCAGACAAAACCCTATGAGCAAGCACTTTGGTGACAGTGGGAAAGAAAAACTCAGCTAGGACGAAACCGCCGGCAGAACCAGGCTCAAGGAGAGACAGCCATGTGCCACAACCATTTGGGGGAGAGGGGAGGGAGACAGGACAATAGATGCTGTCGAACAGAGCCAGAGATTAACAATATCTCATAATTAAATGCAAAGTGTTGTATAAAGACAAAGTGAGTGAAAAGGGATGAGAGAAGGAGAAACACTCAGAGCATCATGGGAAGCCCCCAGCAGTCTAAGTCCATTGCAGCATAACTAAGTGAGGATTCGGGGTCATCTGATCCAGCCCTAACTATATGCTTTATCAAAAAGGAAAGTTTTAAGCCTAATCTTAAAAGCAGAGAGGGTGTCTGTCTCCTGAATTCAACCTGGGAGCCGATTCCACAGAAAGCTGAAGGCTCTCCCTCCCATTCTACTTTTAAATACTGTAGGAACAACAAGTAAGCCTGCGGTCTGAGAGAGAAGTACTCTAATGGGGTGATATGGTACCATGAGGTCTTTAAGATAAGATGGTGCCTGAATATTCAAGACCTTGTATGTGAGGATCAGGATTTTAAATTTGAGTCTATATTGAATAGGAAGCAGTGAAGAAAAGGAGAAATATGTTCTCTCTTTCTAGCCCCTGTCAGTACTCTTGCTGCAGCATTTTGGAGCAACTGAAGCTTTTCAGGGAGTTTTTAAGACATCCTGATAATGATGAATTACAGTAGTGCAGCATAGATGTAATAAATGCATGAACTAGTTTTTCAGTCTTACTCTGAGACAGGGTGTTTCTAATTTTAGAGATATTGCACAACATATTTGTTTAATATGTGCACTGAATATATACTGGTGAGAAATGACTCTAACATTCCTCACAGTGTTACTGGAGGCCAATGTAATGCCAAAGGCTGGGCTGACATCATATTATCCTTTCCCCATGGATTAAGAATAGGTTGTCACTCAAGTTCATATGCGTGTGAAGACAGACGAGTGAATACTTCTGTGTAGCTTTGCTCTTCAATGTGGTAAATACATTACACAAGAGTTTGTGGGTGTGATAAGATGTGTGTGCGCGAGTGTCCACATCAAGCGACGCTGTGATTATGACTGACCTGAGTAAATATTTTATATGGTAAAAATGGGAATTAATGATGAAAGATGTATAATTACACTAGTGCCGTGGTCAGGTAAAGCTGAAGTCATAAAAGAACAGTATGGTGCACAACTATTGAGAGCTTTCTAACAGAAAAACACAATTTATCAATTGACAGAGCCCACAGGAAAAACAATGGGGAGATAATGACTGCTATTCATCTCCCAACATCTGTGAATTAACAACCATGAGCTACAGCGCAGCATTCAGTAAAATCAGAGAAACATAAAATACCGTTTTCATATCTTCCTTCAAATGATCTCGGGGCAAAAAGTAAGCTCCTGTGGGAAAGTAGAAAGTGATACCCTGCGTCACAGGCCAACTGAAATGGCAGAGCATCAGAAGCATCGGTTAGATGCTGTTGTGTTCACTTCTTTTTATGTTGTGCTAATTCCAAAAAAAACCAATTGATCGGGGTCATAAAAATGCTTCCACTTTCATAAAATACTGCAGACGAGAGAAATCAAATACAAGTTGCTACCAATCTATGAAAGCAGCTTTGATAGTTCGAAAACAAACATGCCAATGAGAGACAATACATAAATCAGTAAATTAGCACCTGCAGTGTAACATTTTCCTTCCCCTTTCATTTACCTCTGTTTGTAATTTACGACTTTGCAGCTCGATCGTCTTGCCAAGATTTTAAGTTAAACTATGTTATAGGTGACGTTTTCTTGAGGTGACATGCTCGGCTGCAGCTCCAGCTGGAAGAATCAGTATCCTGGGCCAAATCTCAGCACCTGCAGTGATGGATTATTTCCTGGCTTCTACCCGTTTTAATCAGGTCGCCTGCAGTTCACTGAATCGTAGCGAGAATCAATTAAGTGACACTTGGAGAGGTTTCAGCAAAGGAGATACACACACTCATATATATGGGGACTTCAAATGGGAATAGGCTATAAAACTAAATCATACAGTATCTTAAAACACATTTTCACATTATCCCCTCAGTGCAAAAGACATTATGAGAATATATGAGCTTTATTTTTCTTTATCTGTGTTAAAGAATGAAGTGTTTTGGGATATGAGGTCATGCAAAGTGCCTTTGAAACCTCATATTTGTATATGAGGTTTCAGACTATACAGCACAGTATGTACAGTGTGTCACACACAACAATCTGAAATGAAAATGTTAAAAATTTCAATTTCCTTTAATCCGATCTCCCTTTGATCATGTCAGTCCTGTAGGATCAAATACACCCTTAGAGGAAGTTCTAAAGTAAGCAAATGAGGTCTGATAGGAGAACAGTGTTAAAAATGCAGCTGTATTTAACAATGTGTCAAACAGGATGTGTGTAGAGATGAGAAGCAGCCATTGGTGTAACTCTGATGAGAGGCAGGGTAAACACGTGAATATGAAGACAAATTTTACACAGAATAATAGAGGGGTACATTGAAAGTACTGTGTTTGAAGGGGTGTTAATTACAACAAGTAAACATTACAAAATCACTTCAGAAACTATTAGAAACCATCAAGCAAAGGGGAACTTTATTGACTGACACACAAAGGAAGTGATGAACAGAGCTAGCCAGCTTGCAAATCCTGTAACTGGAGACTACACTACAAAAGCAACATAACCCACATACTCACAAATACTATGCAAATTATATTAATGTATAAAGTCATTCAGTGATCCAACCTCACTGATAGTACTAGGATTTTTTTTTTCCTCCTAAACTCTTCTAGGCAAACTGATGTTTTCCATAAAGTGTTTAAGAGGGGCACTGAGTTTTTTTCACCCTGTGCCCCCTACAGATGGTTTGCATTTCCTCTGTAAATTTTTACATACAGGGTTTCGGCACCACTTTAAAAATCAGAAACAACGCTTTTTAAGACCTACAGTAATTAAAAATAAAAATAAAACGAGAAAATATTTTCGTTTTGTTTTTCCTTTTTTCTTTGCTTTTTTATTTTATAAAGAAACAATAAATGCACATAATAGTATAAAATCGATTTATTTTAGTATAATTATCCCTACAACACAGTATGTGATACTTTTCATTGCCACACATGACAACAAAGCAAGTCTAGGTTTTGAGCCAGACACAAGACATTTGAACATGTCTAAAATGATCTGTCATTTTAACCATTTAGAGTTTTTAGGATTTCAGCCAGTTGACCATTCTAGCCTAAAATAAACATTAAGCTTAAAACAAACAACTGAAAATAATTGAAAATAATTCAATGTTTAATTAACTTTTAATTCAATTCCGCTTTCTTCATATAACACCAAATCACTGCAATATTGTAGGATAAAAATGCTTCAGTGTGAGAGAGAAAAGACCTCCAGCAGAACCAGGCTTGGGAATTGCAGCCATCTGCCTTAATCAGTTGGGTACGAGGAGAATGGGAAGGGGCAAAAAAGGAATAATATATTTATTTCTATACTTCGTATATATATTACATATATTACACCTGGGATGTTGATCAAATGATATGGCTGACTTCTGACCAAGCAGTGCCATCATGACACATGAGAGAAAGTTTTATTTGGTCCACATCGCTGACCAGTGTCATTCTGCAGTTAGAAATCCTCAGCTGTGATGTTTTCTTTCACATCAAAGACAGATGCATGCCTGCTACCTGGTGAAGCGATGGCAGCAGGGTTATTTATGGGAAGAAGACAAGCTGCCTGAGGCAGTATGGGGCTAGGGGAAAGATTTTCTGCTGAAAAAGCTTTATGTTATGTTACAATGACATGTACCACCTATCAAAACATTTTTGCAGATCACATACATCACTTCATGGCAAAAGTATTCCCCGATCGCAGAGATGCCTTCTGACAGATTAATGCACCCTGTTGCACTGCAGAAATGATTTGGGAATAATTCGAGGAACATGAAAAAAATGTTCAAGATATTTACTTAAGCTCCAAATTCACTCAATCCAAACAAGCATGTCTAGGATGTGAAAGTCTGAGCCACTGAGGCACCACCTTGCAGCTTGGAGGGCTTGGGAGATATGCTGTTTATGTCTTGATGGCTGATACAAGGAACACCTTCAGAGGTATTGCTGAATGAAAGAAAGTTGAAGACATACATCTGCTCTCTGCAACATTAAAAACTTGAGGGGGTAGGGACAAATAAGTAAATACTTCAGCCTACTCCTTTTCAAACAAATAATGGAATGATATTTTGTAATGATTGTGAAGGCACATGTTTGAAATAAAAATGAACTGAACTGAACTGAACTGAATGTATGCCTTGAAGGCTAAGTCTTGCTTTGGCAGAACAAGAAGTTCATATAAAGTATTAAGCAGGTGTTTTTAATGTTGCAGAGAGTAGATGTATGTCTTCAACTTTCTTTCATGTGGGTTGTTGATGTTTCAGCATCTAAGAAGATTAAAGAAAATCAATTAAGCTGGTATTGTTCTCATTTAAAATGTTATAAACAGCTAAACATTGCCTTTATTTTGTGTGGACCTATCCAGTTTTCATGTGATGTCAGAGCTACGGGGACATGCCTATCTGGTGAGCAAAAGCAGTGCTTTGCCCTCCAGCCATCCTTTGATGATCTATTTAACTCGAATTTAGCCAAAATGCCTGATAGTTGCTGTGCTATCGGATCCATTAATCAGTCTGTTCATTTACAGCTGCCAAAAGAGTGTAGAGTACTTATTGTTTATTGACAAATTAATGCTACCTGAACTTTTCTGGTCCTACATTGTAAAAATACAAGTCAACAAAACGGGTGACCATATTTTGATTTCCAAAAAGGAGGACACTTGGCCCAGTCATGAAGAACTTTAATGATACTGTTTGCTTAAAGAAAATTTTAACATATTTAAATCATGCCTTCTCTGTGCGGTTAATGAATGGTGAAATAAAAAATGTCATACAGGCTTTTACAAGTCAACAAGGGCAAAAAAATAACTTAAAAACCTCTGGAATTAAATAATGGTACAGAAATAAGGCCTCATCTGTATATATATAAAAAAATTACCCGTACCGGGACAGTACAAGGTTTGGCATCTTTTAAACATCATCAGGCACACTGCAGTGCGCTCTGTCCCGTCTGTGAGCGCAGAACAACCACTCACGAAGCAGCAGCTTGGGATGACGTCATGCATATGGGTCCCCTGTAGGCCTATAGAAAAACCCGGACGTTTTCATCAATCTCGAAAATCCCTCTGGATGAATCAGCTGCATTTGAAATCTTTCATCCTGGCAGCAGTGTAAGGTGAGCGATTCTCTACAAGATACATATGAAAGTCACTGAACTGAAGCTCTGGCCACTTCCAGGCATTTGGACAGAATATGGATCACATGTCTCCTAGTCTAGTATAGTACAGTGCATGCAGAAAGTATTCACACCACTTCACTTGTTCCATTTTGTTATCTTGTCTGTGTCCTTAGGGTTGTTGTCCTGTTGGTAGATGTGTGCCTTTCCATTCAAGTGAGTTTACAACAAGTGGACTCCTGTCAAGTTGTAGAAACACAAGTAGAGTGTCACTGCAAAGGCCGTGAATACATGTTGTATTTTTGTTTTTGATGTTTAATAAAGTTCAAGCAAACATTTTTTTCACCTGAGGTATTCTATGCAGCTATTTGGTGGTGAAAATAAATGTAATTTGTTTTTGAGTAATCCCGTAACATGATAAATGTGGAACAAGTGAAGCACCATGAATAGTTTCCAGAAGCACTGTAAATTCATGCTGAATCACACTGGTAATTTGTTACATTGACAATATTTTTTCTACCTTCTTTTTCAAGCAGGTATCATAAATGAAAGGCTGAAGGGAAACTGTAGATATACTGGAGTGATAAGCATCTGCTTAATAACAGTTCTAAAAAAAAACATGTTTTTAGATTTAGATTGTGCATTTGTGTAATCTCTACAGTGTGACATGCATGAAATAACCAAAAAATGTGCGTTAAATTTCAAAACATCTTTTAAAAACTGTTCACCATAAATTAAACGTTTTTATTACCTATTTTCCAACTACTTATGTGTATACTGACTTTAAAATTTAAGGATCTTTGTCAGGATCTTTTATCAGGCAACAGAAAAATAAAAGATTTTTGTTTGCATAAAAATATCACCCATCACATGTGCGAGGAGTCCAAGATGAACGTCCCCTCGATAGAATTAATGTAATGCAATTCAAATCATCTTATTCCATCCAGCCAATATTTGTCAAAGCTGTCACTGTCCAAATGCAGGAAACCTGAGAACTTCAAATCTGGGCTGTCACTGTCAATAAAAATAACTGCTACATGTTTGAAATTTTATGATTACAAATGTGTATGTCCATGCCAGATTATTGCTCAATTGATAACCTAATGATGAGGGTTGGCTTTGTTGCTCTGGGGGAACCGGTGCCAGCAGGACTTAGAAGGCTTTTTAAGTTACTATAAGCCCATTATAACCACTTTGTTAATGTTATAAATAAATAAATAGGGGCCAGGAAACTTTCAGAGCCCTATCCTGGATTAGGTTCATGAGCTCGCATGAAGAGATTCTCTGCTCCTTCTCTCAATCCTTCAGCAGCTGAGGATTTGAACAGGCAAATTCCAGTTTTTCTGACAGAGCCAATTCTTCATCTTCCAAACAAGTTGTTTTAAGTTCATCAGTCCAGACAGTTGACTGTAGACGTCTATGGCATGCTAGTTATGGAAAATGCCCCGAGGCATATCTGAAATCCATGAATATTTCTCATGGTTAGGAGATGGTCACAGGAAGATGCTTGAATGTGCAGTATGAGTTGCTCTACCTCTGTCCACACTTGGCTAAGTGTTGGGCTAGTATATTTGCTATTCTCAGTCACAGAGAGATAATGCAAAATATTAATTAAAAAAACAGAGACCTTTAATGTTGTGCCTCAAATCTGCTCAAGCTAATTTTCCAGTTTTGGGGTCCAGCTCCTAATGCTTCTATTACCACTAGGACTACTTTGGACTTTACCTTTCATATCTGCTCCAGATGTTTGTTCAGCACCTGGTTCTTCTACATTTTCTTGAGCTCCTTCTTCCCGATGTTGCTGTCCGCTAGGATTGCCACATCTATCACAACTGTGGTCTTCTGTTCCTTGTCAACAACCACTACATTATGTCTGGTTGGTTGGCCAGCAGCTGTTTGTCTGTCTGGAAGTGGAAGTCCCAAAGGACCTTACTCCTGTTGTTCTCAACCACCTTTTGTGGTTGAGGACTTGGGGACTTCTAATCCATATGCAGCACAGATGTTCCTTTACACGATCACAGCCACTTGGTTGTGCCTTTAAGTTTATTCTGTCCCAACTTGCTTCCTACACCCTATTACTATATGTTGAATAGTCTCTGGGGCACAGGCTGCAAATTGGGCTCTGCCAGCTGGTACTTTGGGCTTGTTCTTGAGCTCCCATGATCAGAGCCTCTGTGCAGTCCTTTAAGCCATTTTTTTCCATCCACTGGTAGGATTTCTTGATGTCAGCCACTTCTTCCATCTGTTGATGGTGTATCACATGAGGGGCCTGGTTTTCCATCGTAGATCTCCATCCTCATCACAGTCTTCAGGTGCCTGCAGCATTCTTGGAGCAGCTCATCTTGGGATGCCATCTTCCTAATACATTTGAAGATGCTCCATTTTTCATACCGGATTCTGGGGTTCACACTCAGTAATCTTTGCCTTCTCTCTTTCGCTTGTTCATAGAGCCTTAGTGTACTAGACTTCGAGCGAGAAGTTTTTGTGTATTAACATTAGTGTCATCTATTTCCTCCTATGGCCAACTTATTGCAACTTATTATTCTAGCTGGGTATCTGATGGCCAGTAGGGGAGCATGTATTGATGGCTTAGATCTCATTCTACCACTGAGTTGGCTTGTCAGCACCTGTTTTACCTTCTGGCAGTATTTGGCCCTGGCTGACCTTCATGCATCTTCATGATGGCCTGTGGGATACCCAGGTACTTGTAGCTGTCTTGTATATCTGCTATTCTCCCTTCTGGGCGCCTACACCCCTTCAGTCTCTCTTTGCAACCATTTAGTCACACCTACTAAACACACACACAAACTAAACTGTAGTTATACAAATGTGTGTGTGTGTGTGTGTGTGTGTGTGTGTGTGTGTGTGTGTGTGTGTGTGTGTGTGTGTGTGTGTGTGTGTGTGTGTGCTACGTGCATGCCATTTAGCCAAATATTTGCCTTTGGTGTAGGACTGGTCAGTGGCTGGGAGTTGGGAGACCCATGAAGAGAGGAGGGAGGGTGTGCCTCGAGCCAGTCGGTGCCTTTGAAAGGGGATCAGAGCAAGTTTTTGTCTAATTACTAACATGTTTTCACCTAGACATGTAAGCCATGGCAGAATCTGCTGAGTGACTAAAAGAAACTGAGAAAACTAAACAGTTGGCTGGGGGGGAGTACTGTTATTGAATTCAACAAGGAAATGCCACAGCTTTTGTTATGAAAATATCTTGATTGACCTAAGTCCTTTCCAGATTTAGTCTTTTCTTAGCATTGTTGTCCAGAACTCTAAAAAAGGCAAACATTATGCCAGCCAAAAGAGACTAACTACTAACTAAAACTAGACACTCTCTATAGAGAGAATTAATACAGCTTGGCAGTCAAGTCCATTTTCATCAAACTCCAGGAGAAAAACTAAAAAGAGCAGTGATATATGGTGAGACGTCTTTTCTATCTACCTACACACTGAACCATTATTTTGACACCCTTCTATTTCACAGTGAAATCTAAGCTCCCTCCGAGGGTATCATTTACTGTGCGGCTGCCTTACAGTTTTCAAGAAAATTAAAATTAATGTGAAATAATTTCCAAAATTATAGCACACTAGAAGAGCAATCCCTAGCTGCTTACTCATTTGTGAACCGCAGACAAGCGAGAGACTCTGATTCACGTTTCACTTTTAAAAGAGTCTCAGCAGGGGAGTCGAGGGAAATGTCTTCCTGCCTCACCCACACTTCCTGTTCAAAGCCTGCCTCCATAGAGGACAAAAACCCAAAACAGCTATTAGTATTAAGACACAGCTTCCTCTTATCAGCTCTGCCACAGGGAGATTTACACAGTTTGTTTCCAAAATGTCTATTATGTCTTAAATCACCCGTGTCACCCATGAATAGGGCGAACAAACACTTGTCTTAATTACAAGCAGCCACAATATCCATCTTTTAAGCGATGATTCATTATTATTCATGAAAAAAAAATCAGCCAAAAACATTTGCAACTAAATCTTTACCAGACATGGTACCGCAGCTATTCACACTGTGTGTAAAAACATGCTACACAACAATCAACTCCATGTCACTGCAGAAAATAAACTAGCTTTCAGCTTCTGCAGTGAGTGGGTATGACAGCATTCAAATTTGAGCAGAACCTTCATACTGAAAAGATCTACTCCGAGTCAGTGCTCTGAAGACCTTGCATGCAGCAGGCAGCTATTGTTTCCTCCATTGTTCTCCGTAGCGACTTAAATAAAGAGAGTCTCCAAAGCCACACCGCTCTAAATATGTATTTCTGCTGTGCTAATTAGAGACTGTCTGTCAAGCGGGCACTGAGCCCAGGATGAGGGATGGCTAAATATACCAAAACAAAAACAAAGCTTCCAAATGGAAAATTATAAACATTTAGACAGAAAAATCAAGGTCAAAATTGAAAAATATAAGTGTGTATTTGCTTAACTGAAGGAGAAGTGCAGCAGCGACAGAAGTCTGTGGTTTGGTCACAAGTTTTGAGACTGTGACTATGAAGCAGGAGCTCTGAGAGATTTTAAAAAGGCAGGAAGGGTCACAGTGTCACTGAGGCAGTTTGCAGAAATTTCAGACAGAAAATGTTCTTCCTTCTATTTTAAAGTGGTTCAATTTAGATGAGCTGCTGCAAAAAGTGTTCTGTGATTCCACTAGTGTAATAAAGTGTGACTTTAGCAGGAAAAAATATCAGATATTATCATATACATAATGGTGATTATCTTTAGATTCTTTGGGCAACTTTAAAAACGTTGTAGCCACGTTTGCTACAATGAAAAAAACAGCAAACAGTTATCTAGTTTTATTTTTATGTAATTTGACGAGTATTCAGTCATGTGAAAAAGAAAGCTTTTACAGGACTGTGTGAAAAACTAAGTACACTCTTATTGTTTCCATACTTCAGCTCAATTCAGTAATACAGAGAAAACCCCAACAATCAAACGCGCCCCTTCGAGCAAGCACTTGGTGACAGTGGGAATGAAAAACTCTGTTTTAACAGGAAGAAAATGCTTGAAGAACCAGGTGTAGGGAGTGTTGGGTGTTGTTCACATTACGCATAAAAATTTGTGCCAGTTTAAACTATTAAAAATTGTAGTAGGTAAACTTATCATTTTCTCACATTTCTGTCACTGTTGTGTTCTCACAGTGGTTGTTGATCAATGGCCATGATGAAGGAACTGACCTCCCAGCCTATTGTTCCTTCAGTGGGCTGGTTTCAGTCATTATCCAAATGTTCTGTTTATAAGATTGAGGAACGAAACGTTTCTTCCACTGAAAACGCTACGTCCAGATGAACAGAATCAACTTTAGGAGGTTCTGTAACTGTTGTTTATTTTGTTAAATTCCCTCATATTGGATGTATCCTTGCAAACCAGCTCTAGGTTCAAGTTCATATGACATCCATCTGAGGAAAGTTGGCGCTGCCTGATAAAGACATTCTTAGCAGGAGCATACCAAAGTCTGAGCATATTATGTAGAAACGCAAAGTTCTGGCTGTGCTTCAAACCTCTACAATATCCCTGCAAATATTTGTCTTTTTACCCGAATAGCAATGAGGTGTTTAAAAATATCTGTTTAAAAATATTTAAGTACATACATGTACATACATGCATAAATATACATAAAAGATGTGTGAGGTAGACCAGTAATAATTGGAGTCAGTGAAATTGTGTGAGAGTCCAGACGCTCAGATAGCCTGTAGTGTTTTTCTTCACCAAAATCTTGTTCAGATTACTTTTGCTTTGAGTAATAGGAACGGTAATAATCACATTTATCCCTCTTTTCCAGTCTCAGGGGGGTCGCAGGTCAGTCAGTTCTCATCACTGCCCCCCCAACCCTCACCCCAACCCCCCCACCCCTGACTCACTCCCAGCTCAGATAGATGTGCTCTGACTCAGCTTCCAGGAAGGTGAAATGTTTTACTGCTCGCACATTTCCCTTTTGCTGACCTCAAATGACTCCTCTTCTCCCTCCCTGCAAAATAACTGTTCCTTGAGATCCTTCAGCACCGCTGCTCAACGGCACATCTGACACAGCTGGGAACCGAGAGAGGAGTGAAGCGCTCTGTTTCTCTGAAAAGTGCGAGTTCCTTAAAGAGTGGAACAATAGAAGTCATGCCACAAGCCCTGACTGGTATGTTCAGTCTGTGAAAACATTACATTTTAAGGCACGATAGTGTATTTTCGAGCTCTGCACGAAGGCTGGCATGTTCAAACTGTGGAAATATGTGTCTAGCAGATGGTCTTGATGCAAAGATCGACGGAGAGTCGTGCCGATATCATGCTGTGCTAATGGTTTGGTAAAGCTGCAGTTTCTAGCTACTGACTGGCTAATATCATAGCAAACTGTTACTGTAATAAATTCTCTCATAAAAACTCTTCATGGAGGAAAAGCTCAATTTCCAGACCACTGCTGTCTGAAACTGCTACAACTGTACACACAATATATATGAGACAGTGTAAGATAACACAAATGGCTTGATGCGAATGTTAACTGGACTTTTCTTTGGTGCCTTTCCCATTTGTAGATATCGTATGAGCTGATTAACTGCATACTTATAAACATCCCAGAGGAAGCTATTTATCTCATGGAATGCAGGAAGATGCAGCCTTTATACAACTCTTGGACAAGCAGCTGATATCAATAGATAATTTTGTGATAAGCAATACAAGTGGTTTACACTCGTTCTTCTCGATGGGAGCTTAAGTACAGAGGGACATCAAAGTGTTGGACAGAAATGCTGCATGGCAGATGCTGTTGATGAAGCGTGCCCAGACATTTTTACCTATTTTTAACATTCCTGCTGACCAGCTGCTGAGCAGACCCTATCTGACCACCTACAGCTGAAAGGATACTGGATGTAAGCATATTCACAGAATGTGAGATAGCATACTTAAAAACAGGCAACATTTACCTCAGATGCCACAAACCCAAAATTTAACAATAATCGGCTATAATGTGGAGATATCGCTTCTCTAGCAGTTTAGCTCATCAATCGCTTAGAACTGAAATGCAATGAACGTCTGCACTTTATAGTCTGGTGCAGTTATGTAGCCATGAAAAACTGAGGATGTCGCCAGCACAATGGAAAAGTAAAAACTCTTGTGACAGTTTCTAGATTTAAAGCCACCATTCGGAGAATTTGGAAAGAAATCCCCCTCTGGATGAGTTCAGAGGCAGTATTAAAAAAACAAAACAACGCTGAAATTCATCCATCCATTCTCTTAACCGCTCATCCAACTTAGGGTCAGGGGAGGGGGCTGGATCCTGTCCCAGCTATCATAGGATGAGAGACGGGGTACACACTCGAGATGCCACCAGTCCATCACAGAGCTAAGCGACACAGACACAACCACATACTCTCACATGCACACCTACTGGATTAATAATCCACAAATAACCTCACAGGAATGTCTTTGGAATTTGGTGGGAAACCAAAGCACCCTGAGAAACTCCATACAGTCACAGGGAGAACACAGATACTCTCACATACAAGAAGACTGCAAATCATTTTAATGCATTATCACATCTTTGTGTCAACAGAAATCAATCAGTATATTCTGATAAAAGCAGAAACCAGAGTTGCTCAGGCAGCATATTAGAAATACTTCCTTAGAGTCACAGGTTGATGGCATTTTTTATATCACAATTTGGTGTATGCTTATGAGAACACTTACTCACACCTAATCAAGTATATTTTTATTTCATTTGCAACATTTGCAAATAAGTGGTGGAAATGCTTTTTAGTGGTAACCAAATGAATTTTTATTCAAATTCAAAGGGGTATGATGGAGTTTTCTAAATTGTGACAAACTGGTTGCTGAACCTGTTAAGTGAAAACTGTTAGTCACGCGCACACACACACACACACACACACACACACACACACACACACACACACACATACACACATATATGGCCAGTCCAGTCGATTTCATGTTACACTCATACTTCCATAGGTGGTAAAAACTATGCCACACAGTCGAAAAAAATGACAGACCGTGTCCTGAGTTGAGGTCAGAATTTGCTAAACACATGTCATGGAGGCAAAGGAGTGTGGTGGAAAAGTGGCTATCATGTGTGTTCTTTGCAGACACAAAAAGAAGAAGAATGCTGTGACTACAAAAAAAGATGTTTTTCTAGATGTCTGCCTCATCTCTAATCAAACAGATTGTCTACATGTGGCGCACTGTAACAGTGTCGACTCTAATCCATCTGCCTAACATACTGTGTAACGCTGATACTTGTATCACTGTTATATGTTAGGCACTTTCAAAATGCAGGTATCACCTACACTCTTACTTCTCTTCTGTGTAACTGCATTGAGAGTATTCAAGGCTGCTGCTAAATATGCTGCTTACACAACATTTTCAGTAAGGATAACAATGCAGAAAGGCCATGTGAGAGATGAAATAGTATGTAAGGTTTGGATAATTTCTCATGTGGCTCTTTTAATTTTTTCTAAGCACTTTAAGTGTAAAAGCTTGTCAAATGGTTAAGCTAAGAAAAAATAATAATGGGAGTTCAGTTTTAAAGAATCTTCTTTAAACTCCAGACCAAGGCTTTATTCATTATTCCTCTTCACAATGTGAAGACTGATAGGCAAGAACAGCCTTCCCGTTGAAGAATTTTTCAACTTTCTTATAATGACTTTTCCTAGAACAAATATTAGACAAGCATTTTCCTTCTCTGTTTCTAATGCACAAACCTCAAAGGCTGCTCTAACAAAATTTCAAGTAAAATGACTGAAACTCTATTGAGGTGGAAGCTGACTTTGTCTGAAAACATAACTTTCGAGAAGTATGCCAAGGCCCTTGGAGTTTCCATTTGTAGGCACAGTACAAACAGTTTAAGCTAATTCACCAATTGGGATTTCAATTTTCTGTCCCAAATAACCCAGTCCAAATAGAGACCTGTTCTGTTTCCACTGTGAAGACAACAACAATGACATAATCTCACCAATAATCAGGATGTTACCTTAACCAAAAGCCTTTCGGGTCTGTTAAATTCACCTTCTCTCTTTGCAAACATCATGCTCCCCCACTCGCGCAGATGGGATGCATTTGTACAGTATCAGTTTTCAGACATAATAATGTGTTATTACCACCAAGGTGAAGTGCAAAAACGCTGCCCTTCTCGAATGGGCAACACATAGAAACAGAACTTTCCACAGAGAGCCTTACATGCAACACTCCTGCAGTTAGGCTGGAAATTATTTCATTGCTAAACAAATTAGAGCCCCTTACGTCAGGTGACACTGAACTGCCCTCTGTCTCTAACAGGACGTCACTGGCACATTAAAACACACTGTCAAGCCAACAGCCAGGCAAAATTACATCCATTCAACCAAGAGTGTTTAGTATCCCCCCCACCACTTTCCAATAACTCCATTGCAACCAACTGTCAGACAAAATGGCCAGAACTTTTGTAACTCTGTGATGATGAAGAAAGACTCATTCATGATATCCAGCAGTTCTGCATGAGAGGGGAAGCTCTGATCGTAAGACAGGCAAATGTGCATGTGTTTTGTGTTTTAGAGTCGTTCAGAGTGCCCTGTTTGGTTTTAAAGAGACATGTGGACAACACTTGAAAACGCGAACAGTATTTGCTGTGGAGTCAATTCTTAGGTCTTATGGCACTAGTGAACTAATGTACAGTGCATGCTTTGTGTCTGTGTGTGCACTTGTGACAGCACACTGCTTGCAGGTAAATGTTTGACTAGGTAATGAAGCTTTGAATAAATGGAACAAAAACAGCTGGTGTTCTCCATCAGTCCCGTGTTATTCTAGGAGGTAAACACTATGGTCTGGGTTTTTACAGGCAAATACACTTATCTCATAAGAACAGTAGTTTATAGGCAGTAATTTTATCCTCTGAGTGATTATCGAACATAATATAATCCACAGAGTTGAGAGAGATTTCAGTTCTGCCTTAAAGGGTAGAATTTCTAACACCTCGTTATTTTCTTTCCTGTCAAACACTATATGAAGGACTGACCTATAAGGAACAGCGTTCACGTGCCTCTCTGTCAAAGTTCAGCAAAGGCTTAGCTTTTTATCTCTCCATTACCAACAGGTAATAAAATGTAGGCTGTATCCTGTTCTGCATTAGTGTGCCCTAACTCCATGAACCTCTGAAGTCAGGGATCCTTTCAGATCTAAAGAGCAATTGGAAAGTATCCCAGCAAAGATAGATAACACAGCCTGTTCTATAAATAAAACAACTATAAAACAAAAACACAATAGCTTACTTTTAGCTTGAGAAAAGACAGATGGCATAATTACAGTGTCAAAAAGGTTGCGCTGTGTAGTTATTGTGCTGTTCAGCTGTTAGTAAACCCATTACTAAGCTTCAACTCAATTTTATTTATATAGTGCCAAATCACAACTAGTTGCTATTTGTAAGGTAAAGACTTTACAATAATACAGAGAAAACCTCAAGAAACAGACAACACCCTATGAGCAAGTACTTAGTGACAGTGGGGAAGGAAAAACTCCTTTTTAACAGGAAGAAACCTTTGGCAGAACCAGGCAGTAAGTTTGGGGCAGACATGTGCTGCAGTTGGTTGGGGGATAAGGGGAGGAAGACAGGACACAAGACATACTGTGGAATAGAGCTGAATTTTAATAACAACTAATGATTGTGTGCAAATCAATCACAAGTGCAGCAAAATATATCTCTTTGCAAACAATCCCTTTTGTTTCAATTTACAGAAAATGCCAATTTAAAAAAAAAATCATTTTAAATGTGGAACGACATTTCTATAGCAGACAGTGGAAAATGGCTTTTCTGTCATTTTCTTGTTTATCTATTGCTTAATTACTTTGGTGCAGTATGAATAGCAAAAGCTAACCCTGAAAACGACATGCTCCATGCACTTCGTCACACTTTCCAAAGCTGTCCTGTGGGGTGGATTGGAGTCTTTGCCAGGCCAATTCTGGACCTTGGGCCTTATGCTTGACACCACCGGTATTAACTGACAGTCGCCAGTTTAAACAGTTTCTCTTTGCTTGCCAAATCCTTTGGTTCTCTCTTTAACATTGTAGGATCTTTATGAAGCGACTTGAGACAACAGCTGTTGTGAACTGGCTCTGTATAAATGAAACTGAACTGAACTGGTTTGGGTCAGCTGGGCTTGCATATTTTGTGTAAATCTTTTATTCCAATCTATGACCTTTATGTGATGCATAAATCACAGTTTTCCCAACAAGAATGTTACAACTCAGCTAAGATTTACTTTTTTGCTGACCATAATGTTTTAAAGGACTTTCATGCAAAGGTAACACTTGGAGGCTTTTAATTTGACTGACAGAGGCCTTGCCACCACTAATTACTGAAGGCATGTTCAATACATCTCTGTTGCACAGATGTGAGCGGTCATGACATGCTGTACTGCTCATTTGACGTTTTTAATAAAACCAGCAGTGTTTTTCTTATCAGTAAAAATTAACGTGCTTCTCAGAAATTAGTTTCTAATTCGATTTATAGAGTTTATGTAGCACTGCAAGAAACAATGAAGTTAACGACAAATGAAGTTATTTGGTACTTTTTTCTGTCCACAACAGATCATTTACTTTATCACTATCTTCATTTTTTGTCTGCGTTAATCACAGAAAACTATCCCAGGCTGTTTGTGTTATAATTAAATATCACGTTGAATAAATACAAAGCAATCTCGTGAATTTGTACCAATGTTGTAAAACATGCCTCTACGACCGCTGAAATGTACAAAGGGCCACATTACAGGCTGAGCAGTTCTATAATCTCCACTCATCTGTGGTTGTACAGTTGGACATGCACCGGAGGATCTTCACCCCCCGTTGCTTTGCGTCGTGACCTGCCACCCTGGGTTTTTGAGTTTCATGTAAATTTAGTGTGTAATGACACACTGTCAAGCGCACAGATGCTATTATGGTATCCCTACCAAGCAGAGGTCATCTTTTGCCACCCCACCCAAAGGAGGGATCGCTGCGCCAACATGGTTAAAGGCCCTGCTTTCACCCAGACCAAAATGACATATGATTTTATCTATATATTGGCAAGAGTTTGTGGTGCAGAGTGCTGAGAATCCTATCTGAAACTGTACAGGCCAAACAGATACTTAAGTGAAGTTTTCTTTACAGGTTTTTATATGTGCTAAAATTTAGATTTCTTTGTTCTCTTTTGATTCATTTAGAGTCAAGAGACTTTAAACTGGGGAAACACTATTACAAGTGCCCCCCAAAAGTTTATTCTCTTCATCTGGACGTATGGGACAATGGGAGAAACATTTTGTCACTCATTCAAGTGATTTTTCAGGCTCAGCTAAATGCACTTTTCCTCAACCTTATAAACAGCATAATGACTGAAACTAGCACCACTTACGAACAACGGCTGTGAGGTCAGTTTCTTGGTTGGGACAGTGGAAACGTAGGAGGTACTCCAGCCAAGTCTCTAAGATTATGAGAAACAGGGAAGAGAGCATTTGGCATACAGACAAGTCCATCCATCCATCCATCCATCCATCCATCCATCCATCCATCCATCCATCCATCCATCCATCCATCCATCCATCCATCCATCCATCCATCCATCCATCCATCCATCCATCCATCCATCCATCCATCCATCCATCCATCCATCCATTTTCTTCTGTTTATCCAGGACTGGGTGCAGCAGCCTAAGTACACCTGGGGTGTCCTGGTGCCCAGTCATCTCCTCCAGCGTGTCCAGGGGAAGACCAAGGTGTTCCCAGGCCAGTTGAGAGGTAAAACCTCTCCAGCATGTCCTGGGTCTACGGCCGGAGCCTTCTCCTGGTGTGACATGCCCGGAACACCTCACCCATGAGGCGCCCAGGAGGCATCCTTGTCAGATGTCTGCACTACCTCCATACTCCACTTTCGATGTGGAGTATGGAGATGTGGAGCGGCTCTACTCTGAGCCCTTCCCGGATGGCTGAACTACTCACCTTATCTCTAAGGGACATGCTATCCACCCCACGAAGAAAGCTAATTTTTACCGCTTGTGTCCACGATCTTGTTCTTTTGGTCACTATCCAAAGCTTGTGAACATAGATCAAGTGGTAAATTAAGAACTCAGCTTTACGCTTAGCTGTCTCTTCAAAATAATGGACTGGTATAGTGTCTGCATGACTGCAACCGAAGCACCAATCCATCTGTCAATCGCTCACTCCCCTCACTTGTGAACAAGACCCCAAGATACTTAAACTCCTCCACTTGGGGCAGTAACTGTCTAATTGTATAAGGATCAAATGGCTTATAGCAGCAGGCCACACCCCATACTCCTGAAGCACCTCCCACAGAACACTATGAGGGTTTTCCATGGGCTCTTCAAAGTCCTCCAACACCCGAGTTTTTGCTTCAGCCACTGCCCGAGCTGCTTTCTGCTTGGCCTGTCAGTACCTATCGACTGCCTCCAAAGTCTCACAGGTTAGCCAAGCCCAATAGCACTCCTCCTTCAGCCTGATGGCTCCTTCACCTCTGGTGTTCGACATCTGGTTCAGTGGTTATCAACCACTTTGTGGCTGCAGCTCAGTGCAGCAGCAGCGTCAATAATAGTGCTGAACATGGTCCATTTGGACTCAATGCCCCCAGTCTCTGCTGCTGTCGAAGCTCTGCCAGAGGTGGGAGTTGAAGGTCTTACGGACAGGGGGCGCGTTCTCAGCGCACCCTCACTATTCATTTAGGCACCCCAGGTCAGTCAAGCATCCTTCCCTGCCACCTGATCCAACTCAATACCAGATGGTGATCAGTTGACAGCTCAGCACCACTCTTCACCTGGGTTCATCCAGAACATATGGACATATAGATCTGATGATACAATAACAAAATTGATCATTGGGCCGCGGCCTGGGGTGTCCTGGTGCCACATGCTCTTAGGGACATCCTTATGTTCAAACATGATGTTTGTTATGGACAAACTTTGATTTGCACAGAAGTTTAGTAATAGAGCACTGCTTGGGTTCAGATCTGGCAGCCCATTCCTCCAAATCACACCCCCTTGCAGATCTCTCTTTTGCAGATCTCTCATGAACGTAGAAGTCTCCCAGTAAGACTACCCTCCTTCAAAAACCCCACCCAGGGACTCCAGGAAGGCTGGTAACTCTGAACTGTCATGGCGCAGACAACATTCCCGACCCGAAGGCCCAGGGAACAAACCCTCTCATCTACTGGGAAAAAACTCAATGTGCAGGCAGCAAGTCGAGGGGATACTAAGATACCCACCCCGGCCTTCCGCCTTTCACCAAGAGCATCCCCAGACTGAGACAGAGTCCAGCCTGGAACCAGGAGACGGGTTCCAGAAGCAAAAGCTGTGCATTGAGGTGAGCCTGACTATACCTAGCCGGCACCTGTTAACCCTAACGCACTAGCTCAGGCTCCTTCCCCACCCGAGAAGTGATGTTCAGATGTCCCAGTTGGTAATCTCAGTACCAAGAATAGATCAGCCAGGGTCTACGTCCCTGGCCACCACCCAGCTCACACTGTACATGACCCCTACGACTCCTCCTGTGGTTGGCGGGCTTACCGGAAGGTGGGCCCATATCCCTTTCAGGCTCGGTTGGGCCTCATGGACTAAGGCCTGGCCACCAGGCACTCGCCCGTGGGCACCTTTTCTGGGCTTGGCTCCAGGGCAGGGCCTCAGTAACCCTATGCCAGGTAGGGTGAACCGTTTCCTAGATCTTCCACTCATAGGGGTTTTTGAATCACTTTTTGTCTAGTCCCTCACCCAAGACCAATTTGCCATGGGAGACCCTGCCAGGGGGCAAACAAAAACACAAAACCCTGAAATCTACCAGTACACTTCTAATTAGGGCTGAACGATTATGGAAAATAATCTAATTGCGATTTTTTGCCCCAATATTGCGATTGCGATGCGATATGCGATTATTTTTTAAGGTATTTGTCTTCTGTATTATTAAACAAAGACAAGCAATACATCATATAGTATGGCCAATACTATATTACATTAATTTTAAACTGTTCTTTCCTGGAAGACAGACCTCTGTTATGATGACATGAGGTGATGCATGAATTGATGACTGACATTTTTATTTAACTTCTTCAATCACAACAGTATATTTGAACATACACAATAGTTTATTTTTAGCTTACAAACATCTGAGCATAAAGTGCTGACAAGGAACCCTGGTGTAAACATTAAAATGAAAGTCAGTACAATGTGCAGATTGCAGAAATATACATAAACAAAATCAGTGGCTTTACCACACTCAGTTTTTCAACATCTGTGAACTACTAGACAGTCATTCAATTAAAAAATAATATTAAATAAATAAAACTAATAAATAAAAAATACACACATCTTACTGATCTCTGCAGTCAGTAACATTACACATAAAGTGCAAACATAATAGCAATTGTATAAACACACACACAAACACGCCTTTAAAATTTAAAGGCGTGAAATTGGACGGTCTAGTTCTGATTAGCGTCACCGCTGTCTCGGTGGAGTTTAATAAACTCGGCCGTCTGCTTCTTGCTATCTAAAATATAACCAGACACTGGCGTAAATTCTCGACTGTCTCATACTTCTGTTTAATAAGTTTTCTGTTTGACGTTTAGTCAGCTGTGTGAAAACCAAGGAGGAACCCACCCGGGGGATTAATAAAGTTTTATTTTATCTAATCTAATAACTTTAATCTCAGCCAAACCGATTTACTCACGAACAAACAAAACACTGAAAAAAGCCCAACAATAACATTTTTAGGTTGTCTAAGTGACTTATATATCACGTTTAACCCGAGCAGCGAAACTCCGCGGTGATCTGAAAATGATGTGCCGGGAGTTGTGCCGTTCTCGGCCGCATCAGTAACCCTCGAGCTCCCGGCTAGCTGTCGAGCTGGTGGGTAGCAGACGCCTCTGAAAACGTCGAAGCACTTTTGCAAATATGGGATATCTTGATAAACCGAGCAGATATTTGATGTTTACACAACTACTTTCTCGCCTGAAAATATGTTAAAAGTTTATTTTGTGACCCAGAAAGATTAGTATGAGTAATTTTAAAACTTAGTAGCGGCCGCCATTGCTGGAAACTGGAGTTTGGCTGGGCCGCGCTATGAATTCTGGGATATGGTAGTAATTTGGACAGCCTTCGGCGCGTCGCTGTGACGTAATCGGTCTACAAATGCGGCCTCAGGAGGATGCAGCCCATGAATTGTATAATATAATCGCAGTATAATCGCAGCCTTTGTGGTTAGAAAATTGCACTTGATCATGTCGCGATATTATCGCAAATGCGATATATCGTTCAGCCCTACTTCTAATACAGCTGTCCTAAATTTATGGTTTTTGCAAGCCAGGATCAGAGCTACATGCTTTGAAATGTTTTTCTTTTCTTTTTGTTTGCAACAGAGTCGATTTCTTGGAAGCTCAGCAAACATCACTGATGGAGTTTCTTGTACAGTTCACAAGGCTGTTCATGTTAGTTTTACAAATCGTTTACAAAGTGACACATTGAGTACATTTGCTCCCAAAATATTAAAAGAAAATGGGCAAGTGGCGCACACTGTGACACACATCTTGATTTCTATGCTCCTAACAAGAAAAAATTAAAATTAAAAACAACTGAAAGAAATAGCCAAATCTGCAAAGTGAGTAACATTCAGAAGATTTTCCAGATGGCTGTTTTACATTAAAGCGTTGGGACTTTCGCTGGGGGTGTAGATTTGAATTTAAGCCATCCTGTTGAGAATTCTGGGCCTTATAGCCCTTCCTTTAAAAGTCCCAGGCAGGCAGCGCCACAGGGAAAACATCACTCTATTAAGTTATTATTCACACTTTGAAGTCCTTCTCACCTTTCTCCTAAACTCCACTCAGCTCAGCATTTAAGGCACAAATTAAAAGCAAAGGCCTTGAGGCATGGGGCCATCTGGTCCTTCGTATGCCTCGGCTGTACATTTCATTAGCAGGCTGATTTTTCTTTCCCCACAGCATGAGACTCGGTGAAACAGTACGTACTGAGGGCAAGAGGCAGTAAGACATTTTTACATCATTTAGCATGACTGTTTCTAAACTGAGCATATGGGGAAGAATCTGACTAAATTGCAGTTTTCACATGCAACTGCAAGGAATGAGAAGATGAAAGAATGATTTGAAGATCAAAGTGCTATGTTTTAACATACTACAAAGGCAAAATGGGTTTTTTTTGGTGTTTTTTTTAATTTGCTTTGGAATAAAGTAAAGTGTATGTAAGTGCCAAAATTGCTTTCATAGTGTCTTTCACCCATTTATACAATACCATAAAAATTTAAATTTATACATCAACATAAATTCCATTTGTGTTGATGTAATTCAGACATGCCTCTGAAATGATGATCTGTAAACAATGAAAGCACCTGTATTCTTAAAACAAATCATAGGATGAGAATCTAGCAAATTTAGTTATCATTTGATGTCAATTTAGATCTGTATAAGCTGCACCCAGTTATATTTTTACAGCGTTATTGCATCAAATGATTTAGTGTAACACGAAGTGTAATGTGAATGTGAGTCACTTGTATTGAAAAGGTCACAGGAAGCCACGCAATTGCAGGTGCCCTAAGCTCTATGAAGCATTTTAGCAGCTTTTTTTTCTTGGGTATTTGTAGACCTCATAAGACAAAAATGTAGAGACTATCTGCTTACACATTTTTCACAGTTTAGCCAAAAGCTTATTGGGAAGGTTAAAAATGAGTATTATTATTATTCATTGTCATGCTTTCTTGAAGATAAAGGGTTTGGTAATAGTCCGGTTTTGTTACATGTCTTTTTATCTTACTTCCAAGGAGCCAGGCTTTCATTGTTGGACAATGGCTCGATCGATTTTAAATCCAGTTTTTCTACCAAGGGTGGATGGGTGGCTGTTAATGAGTGTTATTATTTCAAGAATAAGCATGACCCAAAGAGACCAGTGCATACATTACACATTCATTTAGACAAGCAAAGATGCACTCAGGATTCAGGTCAATACTTTCAGGTAAAAGTTTTGCTTGAAGGGTCCAAACACTGTTGTGCCAGATGATTGCTAGAGAAGAAAGAACAGGTTAGAAGTGTTTCCAATGAATCTAAGGAATGAACTGTGAATGGACACCTAACTTGGGTCTCTTTTCTGAGTTGCAGGTGGGGAAGGCAGATGACAGCTCTAGAGGTAAGAAGTGGTAGAGGGTGAGAAAGCAGATAAATATTCTAGGGTGAGTATTGTTGAGGAATTGCCAGATCTTGGTTTGCAAGTTCAACTGGAGCCAAGGACACATCAAGCCATTCCATCGGGTTGCAGGGGCCAGCCAAAATACACAGCAGTAGGAGTTAGGAACAGAGATGACAAAACAAGGTCAGGAAACTAGGTAAATCACAATGTTTGAAGCAATGGTCTGGCCAAGAGTGGAGGTTTCAGCTAGGCATTTGTTCCAGAGGAGTGTTGAGGAAATGCGAAGCAGGTGTGCAGTGGACCAGAAAGTAGGGCCGAACAGTGACCCAGGGTACACTCTACCTGAGAACAAGATAGAAACAAAAGCTTCTAGGTGGCCTGCAAGCTTGGTCAGGGTTTGTCTTGTAAAAGTCAGAGATTAGAAGGGGAACCAGGATGTAAGCCCAATGAACCAAAGACCGCCCCTCAGGATCATAGGCCCTGACCCTGCCAAGGAGGACTGGAAATCCCAAGGTGTATCTGGCGTGAAAGTTCTGGTGAATTTTCACAGGTCCTGATACCATTCCAGGTATGTTGGAAGTATTCGGAGCAGGGGTACGGAAAATGGAAGATGGTGCTGAGCAGACTACTACTATGATGGGTTTGCACTTCTTTCGAGCCAATTGTGGAGTCCTCACAAGAGAGCAGCTCATTTTGTCACAGCTCATGTGAAGAATGTTAAAGAATAATCCCTTATGAGCTCCATCATTCCAACTGGTTTCAGCAACTGGGATGCAGAATTCGTTAATCTGATTAGTAATTCCTCTAGCATATCTAATATGCAGTTTGTCGTGGTGGCAGAATATGGTCTAACACTTTCTTAAATTCTGCTCTTGAGTAAACTGAAAATGTACGAAATCTTAGACTGAAGTAAATTAATAAGGAGTATGACTAAAGGCTAAAGAACACTGGAGAAGAAAGCTTTGACAGAGGTTTGCCTGTCTTCAAAGATATCAGGAATTGGAAAAGCCTGAGTGGGAGGGATCACACTTACTGAAGCCTCTGGCAAGTGAGGAGGAACGAAAGGGTGAGGACTGAAGGAGTCTGGCATTTATCTTTTGAATTGCATTACTCAGCAGATCTAAGGATATATTGTTGGCCTGCTGCTTTTTTACTAGGAAATATCATCATATGAACAGCAGCTGAGTCTGCTGAGCCCACTGAGTGGTCAAATCATTCAGTTATATTTACAAGAATGAACAAACTGGGAAGCAGGGTTCCGGCTAGAACTATTCACGAAGACTACTTAAAGCAAAGCTTACCCAAGACTGTTCACACACTCGATATCGACTTTCATGCTAGTCAGAATAGTTTTTGCCTTATAGTATAGACTACATTTCTATTTATGTTTGCAAGTTTCAGTAAATCGATGCACTTATTTCCCATTTTCTTAGCAAAATGTTGTTGGGAAACTGACATCCCTCCTATTATTTTATACTATATTTTGTTTCTCTTTGTTTTTGTGTTGTTCAGCACTTTAAAAACACACCAGGGCGGAGGGAGGTTTTGGAGTCTTCTCACACCCCCGTTCTCTGCGACCTGCTGGAGCGGGGGGCCGGGAGGAGGAGTTGGCCGTCCAACTGGGGTCTGGAGTGTGGGGCCTCCCTGCTGCTGCGGAGTCTGCTCCTCCCCACCGCAGGGAAAAAGGGTAACACCACCTGGGTCTGGGTGCAGTTTCCCCCTCCAGAGTACGCTTGGGGAGTGTGATTGTGTGTACAGTGCCTCTCTATGTCTGTCTCCACGTTGGTTGAGTGTTGAGTAATTGCATACGAGAGCATGAGGGTGGGAATGGATGCTTGTATCGGTGTGTGCCTGTATGTCTGTGTCTATATGTCAGGTTGGGTATCAGACGCCACCTCTCTGAGAACATCTCAGGCCCTCTAAGGCAGCGGTCCCCCATCCCCGGGCCTTGGACCGGTACCGGTCCGTGAGTCGTTTGGTACCGGGCTGCGAGAGTTGAGGCTCAGGTGTGAAATGTATAGTTTTCAGAGTTTTTATCGGTTTTCAGCGTTATTTTGTTATCATTTTTATCGTTTACTCGGTTTTCCTGGGTCTTTTCACGTGTGTTATGAATAAATTTTCTTTTTTTCAGTACCGGTACTAGTTTTATTTTGTTGTATTATCCACGACACCTTAAAGGCCAGTCCATGAAAATATTGTCGGGCATAAACCGGTCCGTGGCGCAAAAAAGGTTGGGGACCGCTGCTCTAAGGTATGGAGGCCTATCTCCCCCCACCACTTCCCCTGCCAGTGGCAGACGCCCTCAGACATCGGTGCGTTGGTGGTTCTTTGTGTCCGGGGGTGGGCGCCCAGGTACACACCGGCTCACTCCTTGGTGGCTGCTTATCGGGGCCTGGAGCCTGGGGCTCGCTCGGGCCACTTCGGGGGTGGGGTGCCCTCGGCCTCTCTGCCTGGGGCTCGCTCACTCTGGCACAGCTGGCTGCCGGCGGAGCTCACGGGCATGTCACTGCAACCCCCCCTGGCTTCTGCTCCGCGGCTGCTGGATGACCCCTCATCTGGGGCTCTCCTCAGCTCCTTCTGGGATAGTGGCACAGCTGCCCCTCTGTTGGTCTTCCTTGGTCTCTTGTGTTCTGGGGGCCTCTGGATGTCTGGAGTCTTGATCTCCTCCATACCTGCTTCATGCCCTGGTGGACGGGGCTGTGGCCCCCCACACCCTCTAGCAGATCATTACATGAAGGAACCTTTTAAATACAAGCGTGCTCATGCTCACAGGTGTACACACGGGTGCTCACACACACAAACTACACCATTTTTGGCTCCTACCTCAAAGCACACTGTGCGCTGTCGATTTTACGTGCTGCACAATAATGTTTAGTATTTAGTATTTACTGTTATATTCCCATATATCATTGTGATGTTGTTTATTGTATTGCTCTCGTTTTCTTCTGCTTGTTTTCTTTTTTCTTTCTCAACAGGTGATCCAGGTGATTGATATATGCATTTTTTGTGTGTCTGCTTATTTAGTTGGTTTTTGTTTTTTTGCCCTTTATCCCCGTCCCTCTTCTCCGCTGTTTTCCCCCCTCTTCCTTTCTCCCTTTTCTTTTCCTCATTTAAGTCTGTCCCGTATCTAGCAAGTGAAAATAAAATAAATAAATAAAATAAACAATAAAAGGTGAATCAAATAGACCATTTCGGCAAGGCTGGGATGGTCAATTTGGTAAAGTAAATCCGTTGGGCATCTTTCCTCGCCTTTAGACAATAATTCTGATGGCAAAAGAACCAAACGGGACAGGCAAAAAAACAAAACAAAACAAAAAACAAAACACACCAGGCTTGCCAAAGTGCTATGTAAATAAACGATGGTGATGATGATGATGAAATGTCAAGACAGGAGGGGTGACTTTTGCACAATACTGAATGATTTACAGTCTACTATATAATCCTAAAGAGAAACTGTACCCATTTCCACTTGTATACAGGGTTTGAAGTGTCTAACGGACATGCAAAGATATTTGCCGAGCACTTTTGAACGATTTGTTTTTTTTGACCTAATGATTACCTGACCAAAACTTTACAGTCATACCCAGATACTTAAATGATCAGCACATATATGTGGCACATTAAGCACTAGTTGAGGGCACGATTGCTTCTTGTCAGTGTTTATTAATGGAATTGAGGGCAGGTTTTCAACTACTGCTTTTATTGTCCATTGAGAAACCATAACTCAATGGACAGAAACATGCAGTAAATGGGCAAAGGCTCCCAACCACGATCATGATTGATTCCATGTTGAAATCTAAAATGGCAAACATGGACAAGAGGTTTAACAAGAAAACTGATTTCCTTGTCATCGTTGTATTTTTACTCAGTTGTATATAGTATTTGTATTTGTATTCTATTTTTATCTTATTGTATATTTATTTTATTTTATTCTACTGTATATAGTATTTTATTTTATTCTATTCTGTACAGCTGTGTACTGTATTTATTCTTATTGTATTCTAATTTTTGCCTCATAACTTTTGCACTGTCCACTTCCTGCTGTGACAAAACAAATTTCCCACGTGTGGGACTAATAAAGGTTATCTTATCTTATCTTATCTTATGGAAGCGCTGATAAGATGGAAAAGCCTTAAAACATCCCAGTAATGGCCATGTGATAAAATTCTACAACTTTTTCCATCGTTTCACAATTTTACATCTTTAAATCAAAGCTGCGATAACAGAAAACCCATCATCTTTAGACTCCTCGCAGGCTGAACAAGATGAGCAGATGGCTGAAAAATCAAAAGTGGTGCAATAAATACAACAAAATATATTGAATGAACAATAAAATATAGCTGTAAAATATTTTACCAGACCTCTTGAGCAGAAATTGTTTTCTGTTTCTAACATGACACAGTAAATCCCTACAAATCCAAAACACCAAAACCAAATGCTTTCACCAAATCAGCATCTTTTATTTTCCTTAAAATCCACAGATCCACCTTTATTAGTACAACAAGGTTCAGTTCATGTCAAACTAAATTAAGATTAGAGCACAGTTGGACACATTCAAATCAAAAGTAACAACACAGAGAGGCAGACAGTCACAAATGAAACCAAATACACTTTTCCCCACAGTATCCAACTTTGACCTAAGAGATAACTAAATCACATTAGTTTTACATGGAGTTTCATCGAGCAAATGAAGTCACTTATGTCTTGCAGAAGAACAAGGCTCTCTAATTCAGAGATATGGTAACAGTCTTTTAGTTTGAGGACACAGAACAACATGGAACCCATCTGGTTACCGCTTTCTGATTGGATGGTCAACAAAGTGTCTTTTCCTGGCTGCTCTCCACTGTCTGGATGAAAGAAGAGGAAGAAGGAGAGGCGATCAAGTTCAGGGCTACCAGGAGTTGGCTCTGGAAAAGGAGAAAGATTCAATGAGTGAAGAACTTGGCAGTGTGCTGTAGATGGCAGATGAGGAGGAAAACAGATCTGGATGGAGATAGTGAAGAGTGAGGATGAGAGGTGGAAATGTGTTGGATGCGATTAGAGATGTAATAAATGCCTCCTTCAGACTTACAGGCCAACATTTAAAAGGCTATAACTCAAGGTGACAGTAATAATTAAAAAGGAATTGCAAAAGAGCTCTCAATACATTATTCAACATTTCTGGAAACAATCAAAGGACCAGAATCAAACTGTTAGTATTAGATTCCCAGGATGAAGTTCCACAAATCCAGGGGCATACCCCTGTCATCTATGTCCTGTTAACGCTTGGCATTAAAATGAGCCTTGGGTGGTCTGATTACAAGGTGGTAGGTATAATAAATGCTATGGCATTTTCAGAACTCTCCAGCTTCACATCAGGTACATACACTTTATGCAGAGTGACCACATGCACGTCCTCAACTACAATGACAAATCTATGGCAATTTATTTTGATTAATTTACAGTTAGATTAGCAAATCCAGACAGGTGTTACTACAACATTTACAAATTTTTTTACTGAGAAATTTGTACATAAACAGTTTTGGTATTTGCTTCCAATCAGGGTTACAACGTTTACAGTTTGTCAAATGTAATTTTTATGTTGGAGCACAGCAAAAGATACAAGTGCAAATAGAACAGTAAATGTTACAGTTAGAGATATTGGTAATCACATTATTGGTAACAACAAAGATACAGGAAAATATGTGCCTGATCTTTAGTGCCACTTCCCTTTTTGAAAGCAATAACATGAAGTTTAACATGGGAAAAATTACATTTATGGATATGAAACTTTGCAAGAAATAAAAGTAAAATGAGGCTGACTGTATTTGACAGTAAGTACTCTTCCCCCTGTTGGATTATAATATTATTTTATGCCATGTTATACCCCTAATTAAAGATTGTGAATTATTATGTAGTTTTAGTTTGCATTATTCTCCTGGATTAGCAGAAGGTGATAACTATTACATTTGTTAAACTGATTTGCATTACGTTAGACTGCTGATTTATTGTGAATGAATGATATTGTTTTATGATGCATTATACTGCTGAGTTATAAGAAATACTGTTCGCAGAAAGTCATCGCCTTATTTGTCTGATTAGAAGAGAACAGAACATACTGGAGTTTTCTGCCCCATCTCAGCAGGAGCAGATAAACAGGGAGCCAAGGTCATAGCTTAGGCGCTGTGTGAGAGAAAGCATGTGAATGTTTAGGCTTTTATGATTAGGTGGGGGCCACTAGAGGCTATAAGAGTTTGATCAATGCTCCACCATTTTGAGATCTGATGCTGTCTGCGTACGGTGTCCATCTCCCACGCGTGTGATCATTAAAATCATCGTTTGACTCAACCCGGCCGGACCAGTGTTGTTATTGTGGTTTTCCTCTTGTATCCATCCCCAATATTTGAATCCGTAACAGTTTGGGGGCTCGTCCTGTGGTATGGGGGTGGAAGTTGGAGGTTTGGACGGTCCGAGGTTGTCGAATGGACAGGCACAAGCCAGTGGTCTGACGTGAGTGGGCATAAGCCGGCTTATACAAAAGGTAAGGCACTACCTGTTGAATTATTTCCAAAGTGTGCCAAATTGGACACGATAAAATTAAAGTCTACTCACTGAAATTACTGGTAGATGTCTGTTTTGATTTTGATGAAAAAAATCTCATGAGTTAAAGCAGTTAGAGGCTGCTAAGAAATTGAGTTAGAGGCTCAAGTGTTTCAAAAAAAAGACACTGGTCTGACCAACCAGTGATGACACAACAAGTTTAGTGGTAAAAAGATTCACATTGTGACATGTTTTCTGCTGATTGATTAATACAAGTGATTACTGAATGAAAGAAAATTCCTTTTTTGGGCTTTTAAACATGATCTTAAGAATTTTAACATGTACCTGTGTTGTTCTGTAAGCTTGGTGGGTTATGAGTTGGTTATATGGTGAGAAAAAACAAAAAAAGGGGGAGAGAAGAATGACACAGGGCCTGGCCCCGTTGTTTCTCCCCTCTCTGAATAACACAGCCAACACAACATCATTTTCCTGTTCGTCTGTTTTTGTTTTGTTTGTGTTTTGTTTTTTCTCTTTATGTTTGATTACAGGCTGCTTTGTCGGCCTGGAAAGCTGAGGCTGACCTGGACTCCTGCTCTCCCCTCTACCATCTTTGCTCACTCCTCTACCATCTTTGATGTGACCCTGACCAAATGCTACAGCAGCTGGACCCACAACAACAACCTGCAAATGTCAACAGTGCTGCAGGAAAACAATCTCATGCAGCGGAGACAGAGAGTGTTAAACCCAAGGCCCGTTTCACTACACGGGGGAGATTTCCAGACAGCTTCAGCTGAAAGAGCTGTGACGAGATGCCCATTAAGCCCGGATGAAAAGTGAGGCCGAGCAAAAGAATGCTGACCTTAACAACTCTGCATTAAAACTGTGCAGGACAGTGACAGACCAACACGGATGATCGGGCAGCAAAAAGGGCGTGTAAGAGACAAGAGGAGTAACTGAGGTCAGGAGGCACCTCAGAATGGACAAAAGCACAAGAAGAAAATAAGCTGAAGGCACAGGTGTCGGGGCTCGGCCAGGAGCTGACCTCTGAGAAGAGCCGAACAGCAGAGCCGCAGAAGGCCGTGGAGCAAAGCAAGGAAAACATCAATAAACTTCAATCTGACGTGTACGGAAAAGACTCTGAGGTTTCTGCCCTCAGTAAGAGCTCAAGGCATCAGAGCAGAAACTGAGCATGGCTCAGGAGGAGCTGGCTGCTAATCGAACCCATCAGTCAGGCTTGGAGTCCCAGACACAGGACTTGAAATCAGGCCGGAGCTTGCTGGAGCAGGAGGTCGCCAAACCTGACCAGAAGCTTCAACAGCAGGAGCAAACCCTGAAGGAGCTACAGAAGCAAAAGGGTCAAGTTAAGGAGGAGCGGAACAAGGAGAAGATGCAGGACACTGGAGAAAAGGACTGCCTCAATTGGGGCCAGAACCAGTATGGACAGAACTTTGAGCAGCAGCATCAATGGATGCAAATAGACTGAAATGGAGGAGGGCAGGACCCCAGGGCACGCTTCAGGCCATGGTTTACCCAGAACACCAGAACAGGAAAGTGATGAACACAAACACACACATCTACATGCACTGACTCAGAATGAAGAGAAACACACATATGAGCACATATGCACTCGTTGATTGAGTGAGAACTGACACACACACATGCGCGCGCGCTGATTCAATTCACTGAGAAGTGATACACACACACACATGCACACGCTTGTGCAATGAAGAGTGATACACACACACACGCTGATGCAATGAAGAATGCTTTACTAACAAATGCTTATGCTGACACGCAAAATGCTGCACACAAACATCCAAATTCAGAATCTGTTACAACAACAAGAAGCCATTGATTGTTTATTGGTTAAATGCATTTCATCTCACCCAGAGGGCATTTGTGTAGATTTAGGGGACGGGGTCTAAAGCAGTTTGGTTATGAAAACAATGTGGCTCAAGGCCTCGACTGAATTGATAAGGAGCTTGATAAGGAGCAGGGGCACAGAGTGAAAATGATGAATTAACGGTGTGAGCCTTATTTCGGAGCGCCACATTTTTGTGATTGAGATTTAATTGAAGGAGGAACACACTGAAAAAAAGAAAAAAGAAAAAAAAAAGGGGCAGACAACGACACACACACCCCATGCATGCTATTGATATTTATTGCTGATTAACCTGTCAAGGGCAAGAACAAAAGAATTCTGCATCAAATACAGGAAATCATAGCTTTCCTGTATTTCCTACATTGTTGGCATGCTGGTTAGTGCTGTTGCTTGACAGTAAGAAGCTCCTGGGTGCGGGTCCACAGTCTGGCTAGTTTGCAGTGGTTTCTCTCTGGGTATTCTGGTTTCCTGCCACAGTGAAAAGTCATGCAGTTATTAGAGCTAGGTTAATTGATGATTCTAAATTATCCATGAATGTAAGTGTAAACGGCTGTTTGTTTCTATCTGATAGACTGGTCGGCTGTCCGGGGTGTACCCTGCCTGGGAACCTATCACTTCAGGGTTATTTCCCGGCCCTGCTGTAACCAGGATAAAGATAGGAGGATGGTAGTTGTTGTAGACCCATTCAATTTTTATGGTAACCAGGATCTAGACTTTGTTGAACCGCATGCAATATGAAGACAACATGTAGTATTTAAGTGACCAAGTCGTATTTGGATAAAAGTTATTGAATAGTGTTGAAATAAACTGACAGAATTGAAGGATTAAAATATTCCAGGAGCTCAACTTTCTCCATCTGAACATGTTTCAATCGTGTTTTATGAACACAAAATGCACAGGTTTACTAAATATGAAAAGGTTGTGTTGATTTAACTCAGTTGTTTAAGTTTCTGCCAAAGCAAAACATTTGTGTGCAACCAGTGTCCACTATTGAATCAAGTAAATCCAACATGTTTTTTTTTTTTTCAGTGCAAAAAGGAGTTACGGTACCTGTATTCCTACACAATATTGTCCCGGGAGGGAGAAAAACTTTCTGGTGAAGTTTTGGTTGATTTTTGGGTTTTGCTTGACACTAGGTTTATTTTATTAGTGAGGTTTGGATTGTTTTCTTTCTCTAAGAGAGAGAAAGATGGTTTTATGCTTGGACATGTTTGCAATGGGCCCCAGTATTTGTTATTATATGAGTATTTTATTGGTTACGTTTGTTTTTGCCTTTGTTACAGTGCACTGAAATAAGAACATCTGAGAGGTGTGATCCACCGGTGGTGATGTTTTGGTATTTTGTGAGTTCCTGATTTAACAAATCAGCTCTTTAATCCAGGCCTGAGAGATTGAACTTTAAAACGCTATAAAATATTCTTACTGGAAACAGTCGCAACGTATCTTCCTCCATGATTGTAATGGGCTCTGGAGAAATTCACTTATATGGGACATTGATCACATGAGAAGTCCTGAGCCTAAAAGGATTGCAGCGAGTCAATCCAGTCCAAAAAAACAAGGAACTGTTTTCCTTTAAAATGATGACGTCATCTTGCTGGTGATGGAGGCTCGAATAGGTTGCGCGTGAGACTCCATTATCAGCAATATCGGGTATGAATGTGTGTGGATGTATGCATGTAACTGGACTGTGATGGACTGACGACTAAAAGTTTTAATTGACTTGATACTGAGACAAAAACGGTACCGACTTTAGGATTAGTAAATGTCCACAAACAATTCACCCAGCCTGTAAAAGAAGGGTGGATGTTTTGTCTTGCTTTGTTTTGTTTTTGCAGGAACAGAAGGATGACAGAGACTAAAGGGGGAGGCTGTAGCTTCACATGAGTGTGAACTGCAGACTTAACCCTTTGGTTGCTAATTTTGAGTTACTGATGTTTGCATTAAGAAAATTGTGTTTTAGTAGCTGTGTTTCGATTAATGTATCACATTATATTGTTGGGAAGGTTAAATGCTAAAGTAAAGAAAAGGTTTGATTTCACTCATGACTGAGCATGTTATTATTAACCATAGCAGGCCACTGTAAATTGTCAATTAACCTTTACAGAGGTAAAAAAAACAACAAAACAAAACCCAAAAAAACCCAAAACCCTCTATTGAGGTCTATGAATAACAGGGGAATGATAGGCTTGTCACATTCAAAATGGATATATGTAATAATAAACACTGGTCCGTCTTTTAGGTGCTTTCTTGAAATGGTCAGCAATTTAAAAGTAGGATAGAACCGACAGGGGCATGTGCTGAGAAGTGGTGCTGCACAAGAACAAGAGCGAAACAAAGAAAAATTATTGTGTTTAGCTTTGATACATTCAAATTAAAATGTACCATTACACTCAGAGGATCAATATGAAATCAAATATATGCTAATTTTGTATGAAGTACATGACTGATAACTGTTCTGTCCTGAGCTTTCGTTTTTACAGCACCCACTTGACCACACCAACAGTTTCTCGCCACCAAAAGGGGGTACTTGCAAAGAATAGGGAGGAATATCATCAACACTGGGAAAGGTAAGCCCCGAAGGGGGTGATGACACCATAAATTTCACTTATGGTCAAATTCTCAAAATTTGACCCCAAACATGAAAAATTCTTCAAACATTTAGAAACAGAGTGGCGTTCTAGATAAATATAATGTGCCAAACCACATGCGGATGGAGAGTTGGACTCGATAAGATGGTGAAACAACACGCAGTAAAATGTTGATCATATTGATTATGTTTATTCCAGTGTGCAGAGCAAGGTTAGTATCATTAACGAAAACTAACGAAATAATGAAAACTAGAAGTGAAAAAACATTTTTGTTAACGGAAATAAAATTTTAAAAAAAGGAAAACCAACTAAAACTGTAATGAGTGTTCACAAAACTAACTAAAATTAACTGAATTTATAGCAAAAATGTGTTTAGTTTTCATTGATGTGTGCGTGTCCTACAATAGTCAAGGGTGAAAAGGAAGTTTAGTTTCCAGATTTTTTCTTGCTGTCTCATTATGCCAGCAGGTGGCAAGTACGTTAGTCGAGTCGTCTGTGTTGCTGCTCTGTCCATGCGCAGAATCATGTCAGGAAAAGTCGGGAGAAAGCGCCAGAGTCCAATTTGGGATTACTTTGAATATGACTGTGTTTTGGATAAAGCAAGTGTCTTGTAGTGGAAAGAGACAAATTAGGAGGGACATTTCTAAAGGGAAAAAATCCCACCCACAAACCTTAAAGTGCATTTGAAAAGCTCACACCAGAAGGCTAACCTAGCTTACCTTGAGAAGGTAAGGGAGCACACTCAACCCTCATCCCCAGAAAACAGAAGCTAACCCCATGCAAGGCAGCGTGATGCATCCCGAGACAACAGGACTGGGACATCTACATAACTGTGTGAGTCAATTGCCTTCAAAAAGTTTATCAATTCACTTGAACCAAAATTACGAACACACGGTGCTGCAAGAGTTAATAGTTAATAGTCTCAACACCCAAGGATAAGCAGAAGAGCATGACTGATATGATGAAACTGGGATTTTGTTACACTTAATTTTTGCAAACACAACTAAAACTATAACTGAAACTAATCAAAACTAAACTGAAACGAAGGATTTTCAGAAAAAAAAAAACTAGACTAAACTAGCAAACAATTGGTAAAAACTAATTAAAACTGATATAAAATTGAAAATCTGAAGTCAAAACTAAATAAAAATAAAAACTAATGAAAATTGCAAAACTGTTAAAACCCTGGTCCAGACTGAGATGGCGTTGGACATCTTCAGGGCGGAAAAGGGTTGGTGTGACCAAGGTGTGGTTTGGCTTGTTGTATATATATTTCGAGATGATATGGCTCTGGATGGACCAGTTACCAGGGGATGGAAGGAGGACAGACTCATTAAATGAGGAGAAGGAATTTTCTGGGATTGGAGATCCTCTGGGTGAGTGGTTGACTAAAAGCATACATAAAATAAAAGCTATTTTTCATTATTGATTGGTAATAGATTGATGATTGGCCACATTTACAGCTGTATTGACTTGTTGTGGACGCAGTCTACTTCATGTTTAAGCACTCTAATTAACAGATTGAAAATAGTGACATTAGAGGAAGAGTATGCAGCGCCACCCTGTCAGATGCCAGTGACGGTGGGGCTCAGTGATTAATCAGGTGAGCCGGATTCATGGCTGAATCAAAACATAGATTCCCCTGCTGTGGTCAGTAAGGGGAAAACAGGGGGAAATAAAATTAGAAGAGGCATGGATAAATGTTTATGTGTGAAGTTTATAAACGGGATAAAGGGGGTGTTTTACTGTTATTTTAACATCAGCATTATTATTGCATCAGAATCATATAACAAGCATTGCATTAACAGGGCTCTAGAGTGCGACCAAATTTTTCAGTGGTGCGACTAAAAGAAAAATATTTGGTTGCACCTGTGCGACCAAATGTTCGGGTAGCAAAAAAAAAAAAAAAAATCTGCAACCTTCCCTGTGGTCAACAACAGACACACATTTTGCCCCTATCGTGGAATAAACCAATCAGAGATAGTAAGGGGCGGGACCTCTCTGATTGGCCGTGGTCCAGTTGAAAGTGCAGGTGGAAGAGGGAGGTGAGTAGCTTGAATAAAGCGATATCAATTCATTAAATCCTGAATCGACTTTTAAATATAACTGTGTTTTGCCAGAAACGCCAGATTCTCAGATTAAAGCTCACAAAACCATTTCAACAACAACCAAACAGCAAATGAGAGCAGGTACACGGATTCCACACAAAGACGTAAACACAGAACGGACCGACGCATCAGAATCAACTTTTTCATTCTCGGCTTTCTCACCCGACGGCTCGTAGACGGACACGCTGTCGGAGCTTAGCGATCCTTATGCGTCCGGTCCGCGCTGTGTTTACGTCTTTTTGCGCTGATTCTGAGCTGCAGGTTTTGTCTCTCTCCAACCAAAATTCACCGAGCCAGCAGCAAAAGAAGCAGCAAACTGCGCTTCACTTTGATCAATGTCGTCATTAATTTTGCTGTTTTGCTTCCACGACTATTAAAATCACACTTCATGCACAGCTAGCTCTCTCTCTATCTCTCTCTGTACTTCAAGAACAGTTTCCCGTCTCCAATCTCTGTTTTCTGTATTATTCATTCGCTTATTACCCACCAGTCTACCGTTGTTTACAGCGCTGTCGGCTGCTGTCTTTTTTTCTTTTTTCACTTAAATGACCTCGGAAAAAAAAGCCTATTTTTTTCTGTTGTTCAACACTGAAGACATTTAAACATTATATGTAGAACATTGTAGAATATTTTTAAGGTTATCTGCTATAAAAAGCCAGACCAGGAAAATCTTTCATGTTTTTCTGTGTTTTATTCTTAGTTACTTTCACACAAAGGCATCTGCTGTGATGTTCACAATTCTGATGAAGTCAGTACTGATAAATGATCAGAATTATAATATTTCTGACTCTTCTGGCTATGTTGAATCGAATCGGGACTTTGAAAACCGGAATCGAATGGATTATAGAAATCAGTGATGATACCCAGCTCTAGTGAGCAGCCTAGGCACGACAGAAGTGGATGTAGCTGTAATAGGAAAAGAACTATTGCTAACTTTTCTGTTAAGTTAAGGCCTGATCCTTCTGAAATTCATAGGCAGTGCTCTGGCACGGTGTCATCAATCTTTGAATGCTGAAAAAGCACAGTGTATCCAGAAAAACACATTATATTATATAAATTATTATAAAATTTGTGTGCACCTAACTTTTGTGCCGGTACGCCCATGGCAAAAAGTTAGTCTAGAGCCCTGATTAATCATTTATTGAAGCTTTTGACATTGTACTAACATTTGTGTTCCATTGATGGTTATAACCTCAGGTTAATCTCCTATATACAGGTGTCGGGGTAATCATATGATCTTTCATTGCAGGTGTAACCATGATCATTTTTATACATATTCCAGTTTGTTGCTCATTATAGAGTTGTGCTCGAGTTAATAAGGGTTAAAAGCTACAGTCAACGCGATGTTTGGCTGATCTATGGACTGGAGTGACTTCGAGCATAGAAGGCCGCACGCGCTTACATAACACCGATGTCATGCTTTTCTTTGTGATCTTTTATTCAGTTATATCTTTTGCTAAGTTTTAAGTAGTGGCAGTTGATTAGACAACATTCAAACTCCTAAAGTTTTCAGATGACACCACTGTCATTGGCCTCATTCAAGATGGTGATGAATCTGCATACCGGCAAGAAGTTGAGCGGCTGGTACCCTGGTGCAGACAGCACAATCTGGAGCTGAACACTCTTAAGACTGTAGAGATGACAGTGGACTTCAGGAGACATCCCTCAACTCTGCTCCCCCTCACCATATCAGACAGCCCTGTGTCAACTGTGAAGACCTTCAAGTTCCTGGGTACAACCATCTCCCAGGACCTGAAGTGGGAGACCAACATCAACTCCATCCTCAAAAAGACCCACCAGAGGATGTACTTCCTGAAACAACTGGGGAAGTACAGTCTCCCACAGGAGCTGCTGATCCAGTTCTACACTGCGGTCATTGAGTCTGTCCTGTGCTCCTCCATCACAGTCTGGTATGGAGCAGCCACTAAACAGGACAGGAGCAGACTGCAGCGGACTGTACGGACAGCAGAAAGGATCATCGACGCCCCCCTGCCCTCCATCCAGGATCTGTACCTCTCAAGAACCAGGAAACGGGCAGGGAAAATCATCACAGACCCCTCACACCCTGCACACAGACTTTTTGATCTGTTGCCCTCTGGCAGACGGTAAAGAAGCCTGCAGACCAGGACCACCCGACACAGGAACAGTTTCTTTCCCCTCGCCATCTCCCTTCTTAACAGTTGACCTGTCACACTGCTCCCACTGCCAGACTGCAGCTGCACCTTATGTACATTTTGTAGTATTCATTCCACCTCATTCATTTCTGTATCTTATGTATATAAGTTAGATTCGTTATTTATAGTTGGTTTACACAGCTTTGTGTATGTATGTGTAATGTGTGTATATATAGAGACGTGTGTGTGTGTGTGTGTGTGTGTGTGTGTGTGTGTGTGTGTGTGTGTGTGTGTGTGTGTGTGTGTGTGAGATTTACATTGCTGTGCTTGAGAGCCACCATCTACCGGAACCAAATTCCCTGTATGTGTCTGCACATATACTTGGCCAATAAACACGATTCTGATTCATTTAATATTACATACCTGATTCAGAGCATTACACACAGATCAACTTAACAATCTGCAAAACCTTGTAGCTGCAATGTTGTGTCTCCATAAGGGACAGTTGGCTCCAGGAGATAAGTGGGAGTCAGTGCCTGTCCTCGAGAAGGAGAGAATGTTCCTTTGCTGTGTCAGAAGTAGTCAACAAGTTCATATTAATAAAGGTTTTGTTTCTTGGCAATTCTGCGGATGCAGGCTCTGGGCGGAGCCAGGAGTTGAACAGATCTAACATGACAATTAAATTGATTTCATTCCCTGGCACAGGATGACAGGACTGGAGCACCGACACTGGATAGGAGAAGGTCTCATACTTTCTAAGATATGAGGTCACTAACCTTTTCTTTTCATTTTCTAGCTCCGTTGATTTGACACATGGGAATGTGTCAAAAAGGGGGGGGGGGAGTTGAGTTTTAACATCAAACAAGGGTTATATGAAAATTTTTATGACTTCATTTGTGTTTTTAATAACTTAGGTATGGTAAAACTTAGGCTAAAGGCTAAAGGCTCCTCGGACAGAGGTTCTAGTCTGAGTACGTCTGAAGGGTATAAGGTAGCACCAAAATAAAGCTGTGGAAGAACTGGGGAGTGTCATCTGTACCTGCTATTGTTGTAATAATAGTTTTCTTGCATCTAAACTGCGCAAATACAGAGGTCATCTCACATATGTCATCAACAGGGGGACAAAGGACCTCAGGAGTGAGAAGAAATGAACCTGGCCACACTGGATTACAGGGTGTAGGTGAGCTCTTTATTCTAAAGAGCTCATCAGGGGGAATGATGGATTATAATATTATTTTATGCCATGTTATACCCCTAATTAAAGATTGTGAATTATTATGTAGTTTTAGTTTGCATTATTCTCCTGGATTAGAAGAAGGTGATAACTATTACATTTGTTAAACTGATTTGCATTACGTTAGACTGCTGATTTATTGTGAATGAATGATATTGTTTTATGATGCATTATACTGCTGAGTTATAAGAAATACTGTTCGCAGAAAGTCATCGCCTTATTTGTCTGATTAGAAGAGAACAGAACATACTGGAGTTTTCTGCCCCATCTCAGCAGGAGCAGATAAACAGGGAGCCAAGGTCATAGGCCGGACCAGTGTTGTTATTGTGGTTTTCCTCTTGTATCCATCCTCAATATTTGAATCCGTAACACCCCCCTCCCCCCCAAGTTACATACTGGATCTCCTGTCCAGCCATTTTCTTAATTGCTTATTAAATTCAGGGGCGGGTGAGAAAACAGTGCTCAGAAGCACTACACTACCATACCACCCATACTGAATCTTACAAAACCCTCTAAAAAATACAAAGTCACAAGAAAATCAGACGTATCATTAAAAAAGCGATTTATTGTGTGGATGCCAAAAGGCATCCACACTGTTGAGTTCCTGTTTCTCTTTATTCTTTATTCCACTATTTACTAGTTGCTTCCGTACACTTTTTGGCACTCAACTACTCCCTCAGTTTTTGTGCTATTTTCACCGTTCAAATCTTAAAAAATTCTGCTCTTTCTGGCTATGACTTTTGGTGCTCATAACTTCTATAGTTTTTCAGATATTGAATTTTTTTTTTTTTTGCAATGTTTTTTGCCCATTTCTGAATATTATCAGTGGCCTCACTGATTTTCCTTGCCGGGTTGACCTGTGTTTTAGCTCAGTGAGATGAGCATCCGTTCTCGGACTGGGAGGTCCGGGTTCAAATCCCACTTATGGCAACGTTTCTTTCAGTTAACAGTTAAACTTTTTTAACTCTTTTCAACACAAATTTCAGCTTTTTCACCCCTTTTCAGCAGAACTTTCAGTTTTTTCACCACTTTTCAGCAAAATCTTCAGTTTTTTCAGCTGTTTTCAACAGAAATTCTGCTAATTGAACTCTTTTCAGCAGAAATTCTGCTGATCCAACTCTTTTCAGCAGAAATTCTGCTGATTGAACTCTTTTCAGCAGAATTTTCAGAATTTTCACCTCTTTTTTTGCCAAAATTCTGCTTATTCAGCTCTTCTGAAAAATTTTCAGCCTTTCCACCTCATATCAGCACAATTCTCAGCAGCTTCTGGCTCATTTCAGCACAATTGTCAATCTCTCCACCTCTTCTTTTTGAGTATGAGTTTGGCTCAGTGAGCTAAATAGCCGCCCTCAAACCAGGAGGGCCAGGTTCAATTCCTGCTCAGGGCAGCATTTTTTTTCCCTTTCAACTTTCAATTTTTTCAGCTTTTTTCAACAGACATCTTCAGCGTTAAGGCATCCACACTGCATTTTCGCAGGAAATGCAAATTTTTCTAGTTTTTAAATGTTTTGTTTTTCTTACTAAAGGATGGTTTCTGTTAAGAAATGGTTGAAAAAAGAAAAAGAAACGTATTTCTCACAAACTAAGCTATAGAGAATGATCGTCCTTACTGTATGCAGACACATGTGCAATTACCCCCTAACCGCCCTGCATGAGCCAGGAAAAACCCTGTCTTCACTGGAAGTAATAAGATGATGTCATCATCCCAATACCTCACATAAGATGACTTCAAACATCTGTATTCTGTACCATGCAGAACATTTGGAGAACCTGTTAAATGTTACTAGACAATATTAGATACACAGTAACAATTAGGACTAGATACGATCACGCACACTCAGCTAAGCTCTAAAAACAGATACAACAAAGATGGACCATGAACACTCTAGCTCTACTGAAGCTTACCCATGCAAGAGGTCAACTTTATTTTTCTCATCTCAACTCCAGTAACTTTATGGGCGAACACTATTTAATAGTTGGAGCGCTGTATTACACAGTTACATGAAAACCAGATGCCTTCATTTTTTTTCTTACTTATAAAACACTGTTAAATTGTTCCCTCTTAAATAAATTGAAAAATTTGGTGTTGGTTTAAAAACAATACTGTATGTTGTATGACTCCCAGAAACTAAGACTGTATTAGTCATTGTAGTTACAACTAGCAACCTGTAATGTTTGTAATTACCAAAATTTGCACAAAACCGTTCAAATGCACAATATATCCAACAGTGGCAACTACCAACAGATAAATAAAATGCAGTTTTGCATGGCAACAACATTTGTAAGTCTTGAAAAAATCCTCTACATGTGCAGTGACGGCTTATATGAAACACAATCTGAGTGTTTAAGAGAAGAGGCAATCAGATTTCCTATAATGATGCTTCTTGCTCCTGAAGGCAGGTCGTAGTTAAGTCACCTTCTCATGTTTGCATTACTGATATAAATAATACATATTACAGCTGTCAGCTCTCTCCTACCTGATGGGGGTGGTTCAGTAGTTGATCATCTTCTTGATTGCTTCAAAGCACTTCCACTTGTCTGGGATGTAGAAGGGCTCAAAGATGTGCGGGAAGGGGGTGTCGTAACCGCAGACCCTGCTGATTGGAGCCTCCAGGTTAAGAAAGCACTCCTCCTGCATGATTAGAACAAAAGCCACCATCGTTATTTGTGTGGATGCTTTAAGCATCCACACTATTGAGTTCCTCTTGGGACTTCCGTACACTTTTTGGCACTTAACTACTTCCACAATTTTCAGCCGATTTTCACCGTTCAAATTTTAAACTATTCTGCTATTTCTACTAATGTGTGCTCTGTCTTTTGGTATTTTTCACTATTATACTTTTTAAAATATTAAGCTTAATTTGTCCCATTGAAATGAATGGGAAACTTCTGCAATTCTGCTAAAATTTTCTTGTTTTTGAAACTTAACTACTTCCTCATATTTTCACGTAGAACAACCATTCAAACTTTAAAATGTTCTCAAATTATTGGGCTATTCAGGTATGATTCAACTTTTTCAAATCTTTTACCGTTTTACTTTTATGCCTCTTAAAGTTTTCAGTTGCAAAATTGTGATTTTTCACAAAATACATGCGTTGTTATGGTTGCTATGCACTTGGCTTCCAGTGTGCCACTGAAGGTTTTGCAGTCTTCTCTTCATGTCCGAACAACTTCTTGCTACTTGCTCAATTTTCACTCAACTTCCACAAATTATACATCAAAACGTAGGTATTTTTGCTGGATTCCGAAAAGGTCACTATCATTGTTGTGGGATTTATAGAATTTTGGCAAATCTCCTCAGACCAACACAAAGTTTTAAAACTCTCCATAGAAAGTCGATGGAGAGCTTGTTCAAAGTCACCGCTTGATCTCTGTAATGAGAGGCATATTCGAATCGTCATATCTCCTTAACGAAGCGAAGTTAAGACATGAGACTTGTCCCAGTATATCTTCAGACACTCCTGACGCTCACAATTCAAGAATTATTTTCTCACCTTCTTACCGTTCTGAAATGAGTTAGACTTGTTTGAGGGTAGGAAATTCGTCCTTCGCTCAGATTTCTTCAGATTTCAAACTCTGGAAATGAACCACTTTTTTCTCTCGTCATATCTTTTTAATGGATTTCCACAGAGACCTGAAAATTTTCATGATTGTTCACCAAAGCCTGCTGTCTCTTACGGTGAAAGAATGATATCGATACTCCAAATAGATTTAGAGTTAGAAAGCGTTGTTTGAGGGCAAGTCAAGGCAGTTTTTGCTTTGCTCTACTCAGTTATGGTGCATTAGAAGTCAAATATCTTTAATAATACATATTTTAATGATAAATTGTCAACACTTTAAGATTCCCCCATCTCTTCTGAACAAAACGGTGTAAGAATGACCATTCTAGCCCCTACGGTTAGGAAATTATGGTCATTTGTTTGAGGGGAATCCTTACTATGAGAAATAGACTACAAAAATCCTGTCTCTGTGCTGCGTGTGTGCACCTGTTTTGGCGGGAAAAGTACACAGCCTCTGTGGATTCAAATTTAGCAGCTCCCAGGCTGCTTGACTGAAAACAGCCTGACTGAAAACACTGCCTCTGTCAGTGTGCCCCAGGGTGGCTGTGGCTACAATGTAGCTTGCCATCACCAGTGTGTGAATGTGTGTGTGAATGGGTGGATGACTGGATATGTAAAGCGCTTTGGGGTCCTTAGGGACTAGTAAAGCGCTATATAAATACAGGCCATTTACCAAAACATGCTTCTCTCTCCCTGTGTGTGTGTGTGTGTGTGTGTGTGTGTGTGTGTGTGTGTGTGTGTGTGTAACATAGTATTTCTGCCAAATGATAGTATTTCTGTCAAATTATAGTATTTGTGCTAAAACATAGTATTGATTTAAAATTACAATATTCATAGTTCATCACAGTGTCTCTGGTAAATCACAGTATTTCTGCTCTGTTGTACTATTTTTCTAAATCATAGTGTTTCTGTAATGCTTAAGTATTTTTGGCTAAATATATTCTTTCTGTTATCTTATACTATTTCTCCTAAATTCTTGTATTTTTGAGAAGTTATCATGTTTCTGGTAAGTTACAATATTTCTGCTAAGTTCTGCTATGCTATTGTATTTCTGCCAAGTATTATGTTTCCTCTAAGATATTGCAGTTCTGCTAAGTTATTCCATTTTAGCAAAGTTCCTTTGCTTCTGCAAAGTTTTTACAATTTCTGCAACTTTTCAGCTTTTTCAGCTAATTGTTGCAGACAGCTTCAGCTTTAAAGCATCCACACTGCATTTTCGCAGGAAATGCAAATTTTTCTAGTTATTGTGTGGATGCCCTCACAGGGCATCCACACTATTGAGTTCCTGTTTCTCTTTAAACTTTATTCTTCAAGTTGCACCGCGTTTTTCGGCACTTAACTACTCCCTCAGTTTTCAGCCGATTTTCTCCGTTCAAACTCTAAACTGTTCTGCTATTTCTGCTAATTCCAGCTATATCTTTTGGTGTTTATTACTATTATACTTTTTAAAATATTACACTTTTTTCCTTTTTTTTGTCCCATTGAAATGAATGGGAAACTTCCACAATTCTGCTAAAACTTGCTTGTTTTTCAAACTTAACTACTTCCTCATACTTTCACCTAGAAACTCCATTCAAACTTTAAAATGTTCTCAAATGATTGGGCTATTCCTGTAGGATTCAGCTTTTTCAGATCTTCTACCGTTTTAATCTTATCCCTCTTTAAGTTTTCAGTTGCAAAATTGTGATTTTTCAGAAAATATATGCGTTGCTATGGTTGCTATGCAATTAACTCAGAGTGTGTGCTGGTCCTTTTTCAGTTTTCTCTTCATGTCTGAACAACTTCTTGCTACTCACTCAATTTTCACTCAACCTCCTCAAATTATACATCAAAACGTAAGTATTTTTGCTAGCTTTCAGAAAATGTCACTGTTGTGGAAGCTACAGATTTTTATCAAATCGCCTCAGAGCAACACAAAGTTTTAAAACTCTCCATAGAAAGTCAATGGAGAGTTTGTTCAAAACCAGCGCTGGATTTCTCTAATGAGAGGCATTTTCAAATCGTCATATCTCCGTAACAAAGCAAAGTTAAGACATGAGGCTTGTGTCAATTCATCTTCAGACACTGCTGACACTCACGGTCGGAGCAGTTTTTACAGTCATCTTACTGTTGAGCCATAAATTATGTTTGTTTGAGGGGTGGAAATCTGTCCTCCTCTCAGTTTTCAAACTCTGAAAATGAAGCAGTTTCTTCTCTCGTCATATCTCCGCGACAGAATTACAAAGAGCTATGAAAATCGCAGTCAAAGTAAACCAAAGTCCGCTGATTCACCCAGTACTTGTGCTTCTATCCAACCTAGTTTTTGAGTTACACAACGTTTTGTAACTCCAAAAAACGGCGTTTTTCGCCTCTTACCGCGATCTAATTCTGACTGCTCATCACCCTGTTTTACAGGTGCTCGCTCTCTTCTCAGTGGCGCAGTTGGTAATGATACGGGTCTGAAGCCCAAAGGTCGTGGGTTCAATTCCACCTTGTCCACATGTTTTCTTCCACTACAAATTAATACACTATCACAGACCAGTAATTCATATTCATCATTTATTTCAATTCTGCAAACTTTTATGATTTTACCAGCTTTTCTAATATGGACCTCAGATTCTTGTTAACAGTCCATGGCAGAAATGCATACAAGTACACAGCCTGATGAAGCAGACAGAAGCAGTACCTCTGATTGGTTCAGCATTTTCACCTCTTATCAGCACAAATCTCAGCCTCTTCTGCTGTTTTCATTAGCTTTTTCACCTTTTGTCAGTTACGTGAGAACCAGTTTGGCTCAATGAGTAGCTGAAAAATATCAGCCTCTTCTGCTGTTTTAGCAGGATTTCAGAGTTCAGCTTTTTCACTTGTTTTAAGCACACATTTCAGTTTCTTTACCTCATTTCACAACAAAGTTCTTCCTCTTCACCTCTTTTCTGCTAATTTGAGCTTCTGCTCCACAGTGCACATTTTCATCATATCTTTGTTTGTGACCAGAACTCAGAGGTTGGCAGAGGTTCGAATCCTACCTGTGACAGTTGCTACACATGTTCCCTGCTTGCATGCACTCTGCTTTCTTGACACTCTCCAGTGTATCATTACACATACAGCCATCTTCAGCAAGCACTTCTGCTTCTACACCTCTTTTCAGCAGATAATTAATAACTTTGAAAAATTCTGCTCTTTCTGCTAATTATTGCTTTTCAACTTTTTCAGCTTTTTTCAGCAGACATCTTTAGCGTTAAGGCATCCACACAGCATTTTCGCAGCGTGTATTTGATTTGAAGGGTTTTTTGACAGTTGAGAGGGCATGAATCTCTTTTAGACTTTTCCACCAAAGCAAGATCATCATCACTGGTACTTCCTCAACTCAGCACTTTGACCTTGGTGATTTGTTCTCGCCTTCAAATTTATATTCACAGAACTACTGACAGCAGAGAAACAAACTACACGTTGTAATAAAGATAAATTTAGGGCAACAGCAAAATGGTATTTGAGAGTTAAACAAACTTTACTTTGATTAATATGTATAATATGATCTAACGTGGCTCATTCAGACTGCTCAGAGCAAAGTATTACTGGGACAATTTGGACAGAGTACAAAACAAGCCATGACTCGTGTCTCCATAGTGGCTTTTGACCTCTTCCTGTGGAGACAAAGCAGAATGAAGCTGACCAAAACACACTGAATGGGACAAACCCCCTGATGAGTTACACGAACACACTAGGAAGCCTGTGCGCAGATTTGCAGAAACAGACCTGAAGTGCACTCTTTCCGATTAACCTTTCAGATTAAACTGAGCTGCGAACAACTCAAAGAAAAAAACAAAACAACAACAAAACATTATCTGAAGTTACAGTCTGATACCGAATGAATGCCGTTGTCTTTGCCGTTTGTCTTATGTCACCAACACCATCAGTAACCTAGCCATGCATGTAATTCTGCATTATGAACCCATCAACTGGCTGCCATTGGAGCACTCTGATAGTCGGCAAGGCAGGACTTGAATGTTTCACACTATGTTCTTCATTTCTTATGGAATGAGGAATGTCAGACTTGATGAGGAGATCTTTTATGCTACAGTGATTTTGCAGCCTGTAAAAGTGCAACAAGAGAAACTAAGACAAAAGAAAGACGACTCCAGCAGCAGTAGATTGCTGATGTGTGTGGAGCTGATGTTAAATGGTAAATGGCCTGTATTTGTATAGCGCTTTACTAGTCCCTAAGGACCCCAAAGCGCTTTACACATCCAGTCATCACCCCATTCACACACACATTCACACACTGGTGATGGCAAGCTACATTGTAGCCACAGCCACCCTGGGGCGCACTGACAGAGGCGAGGCTGCTGGACACTGGCGCCGTCGGGCCCTCTGACCACCACCACCACCAGTAGGCAATGGGTGAAGTGTTTTGCCCAAGGACACAACAACCGAGACTGTCCAAGCTGGGGCTCGAACCGGCAACCTTCTGATTACAAGGCGAACTCCCAACTCTTGAGCCACGAACACCCTGTTAGTACAGTGGAGGTTTCCAATCCACGTCTGCGACCGTCAAATAGGACTTTGATACCAGGGGTGTCAAAAGTCCCCTTAATTACTACAGGGTGGGCCATTTATATGGATACACCGCAATAACATGGGAATGGTTGGTGATATTAAAGTCCTGTTTGTGGCACATTAGTATATGTGAGGGGGCAAACTCCTCTAGATGGGTGGTGACCATGGTGGCCATTTAGAAGTCGGCCATCTTAGATACAACCTTTGTTTTTTTAATAGGAAGAGGGCCATGTGACACATCAAACTTATTGGTAATGTCACAAGAAAAACAATGGTGTGCTTGGTTTCAACGTAACTTTATTCTTTCATGAGTTATTTACAAGTTTCTGACCACTTATAAAATGTGTTCAATGTGCTGCCCATTGTGTTGGATTGTCAATGCAACAATTCTCCCACTCTTCACACACTGATAGCAACACCGCAGTGGACATGTATCAAGCTTCTCCATTAGGCAATCCAATGAACAAGTCTGGACTGGTACTCCTAAACCTTGTGGAAGGCCTTCTCAAAAGAGTGTAAGCTATTAAAACTGCATAGGGCTGACATCAAAATGAAATGGGATGTCAAGTTCATATGAATGTGAAGGCAGACGAGTGAACCCTTTTGAAAATATAGTGTATTTGTATATGTTTTTGTGAGTTTGACACTTCCACGTTACCATTAAATTGCACAATGCTTTTTTAAGCCATATTTTTTTAAACTGGATGTGGCAGATATGATACAAAGTAAAATATAGGCAAATTAATATTTATTAATAAAACAAATTGTCATGTTTCAGCAAACTTTAAAGAGTTAAAAAAGAGGAGTGTACTCTCATCACTTCTTAATGAACATACAGAAAAGCAGTGTGACTGTGGTGGTGATGGATGATTGCTGTTTCACATTATTCAAATGGTCTGGATTCACATAAACCATGAAATACTAAGAAATATCCAATCATATGATATTTACACCAACAAACTAATTTTCCCGTCATATTCAACGGCCCCCATTCCAGGAGAAATACATACATGTATGTATTTCTCCCTCCTCCTCCTCCTAATTTGACAAGACAAGAGCTGCAAGTGAAGGCCAACTGCTGCTCTGCACTACTGTGCTCTGCAACTTCACCACACTTTTTAGAAACCTCAAAAAACCACTAAAGTACTCATGAAGCTTTCTCAAAGCTACTAAAACTATTTCCATTTAGAGAAGCGGTACATCACAACAGAGAAGTCTCATTTAACTGCAGGGTCATGCAGTCTTGGTCAATGTAAAGAATGGGGACTATCACCTTATTTATTCACCATTTAAACTGGGGCTTCAAATTTTAAACCAACAGACTGCAAAAGTGTATATGAGCTTATTTTTGTACTTCAAACAAGTTATGCAACTACTGGAAATTTGTTCTAACATCACTATTTGCATGGAAATAGGTTTAGAAAGGACCATTTATTCTGAGACCTAAAATCAGAAGACCGGATCGGCAAATGAAGACCTGTTTAGTGGTCATTGTGGCCTCTCATTTTGGTTACAGTACAAATTAAAACCTAAACCCCACAGGGAGCTCCACCTGATTTACCATAAAGTATTTTCTTTCCCTGCTGCTGGCACCATTATTTGTCCAACATCTGGACACAGTGCTCTACAACTGGCAATCTGCTCCACCCAGCTAATTTACTGTGATTAGCTTTAATGAATGTACAGTGAATGGAGACAACTAGTTCAACAAACCTTCCTTTCCACTTCACTGTTCTGTTTCCTCCTTTTCTTGTGAACTCCAGAATAACCTGTGACTGATTTGCTCCAACAGGCTGTGGCAGATATTTTTCCATTTCTTTACAAGTTTGCTTGAGCGCGCTACTTTCATGTGCTGACAAATGTCCATGGCCTTAGGGTCTATGAAGGAGATTGAAAAGAGAACGTGAGAAGTAGGAGGGAACAAAAGAAGAAAAAACACACTTGTTCTGAACCGTTTTGTAAAGTCTGAAGCTTTCACTGAACAGTGGTGCTACTGTACAACTGCTGCAGACGGCAGACATGTTTTACCTCTGCTAACACAGAATGAGATGATTTGTAAACCATTTAAAAACTAGATTTTGTTGACATGACGTTGAAATGCAATGTCCGTATCTGTGAAGGCATCACTGATGCTTGAAGACGACTACAACTTTTAGAGCAACATGTGCTGTTAAACAGACAATGTCTTATTTAAGCAGGACAGTGCCAATCCACATTCTGTATGCAATCCAAGACTGTCAACGGGCACTGACTTATCACCAATTTAAAAAATTTGGTTAACAAAAGAGATCTTGAATTGCTGAGCAGCTGAAATTGTATATCAGACAAAAAAGGGCAGACATTGGCTTTTCAAAGTTCAGCAGCTGGTCTCCTCAGTTCCAAAATGCTTTTAAGGTGTGTAAAATTTTGCAAGGATGGCATCTGATATGTTCTTTTTGTGCTGTTACTTTTTAAAATAAATAAATAAATGAATAGTTTCAGTGATTTGTTCATTTTTTGTTCTAGTTTCAATCTACATTTTACAAAATATACCAGCTTCTTGGAATCTGGGCTGTTTCTTTGGAGATGCAGATGAATTAAAAGACTAGTTCTTTAGCCTTGCACATAGAATTTAAACACCATTAATGGCTTTTATTAGCAGATAACTGTGGCTCTCATACTCATTTACTGAAAAACCTGTAAACTTTGTAATGTCAAATCTCAGCGTTGAACAGGAGTGTGCTTGAATAGACAGCCTGGAGCAAAGCTCTGGCACTCATAATAAGATTGTATTTTGTTGGATCTGGATCAGTCTTTTTGCTCCTGTGCAGCCTTGACTGCAAAGCCCTGCTTTTTTACAGTATTCATTTGACAGCAGGATATGTAGTGAATGAGCTTTTGTCCAAGGTGAAAATGATGAATTTCTGTTGAAGACTGAAGAGGGGAAAAATACCACACCACATGATGCTTTCTCTTCATCTCAGGGTATTAGTGGAAGCAACAATGTGATGACCCTTGTCCACTGAGATTACAACATTGAGATCTATTCCCTGTCCGACTACAGAAAACTAGTCAGACGGTACCAGGGAGTTTGGTCTTTTTGTCTGGATCAGAGCTGTAATCTCCTTTAAATACATCTACTGGAAGTGGGAGAAAAGTACAGCAGTTTGACTGCCTGCCATCCCAGCTGGATGGGGGACGGCCATGCATCTCAGATTTCATTTAAATCTGTGTTTATCTTATGAGAGGTGCATCATTATATGTAATATACTTAAATGTCAGAATAAAAATATGTCAACAGGGCAGTTGCAAAAAAGCTCGAGTCCTGCAGTGGTGCAGGATTTAAAAATACTACACAGCGGGGGCTTAGAATCAAAATGATGATATTTAGATTGTCAGAAACACCCGCAGATTGGAGGTTGCAGTCAGACAGGGGTAGAAAAGAGCCAGTATCACATGCTATATCAGTTAAGAAAGTCCCAAGCCAAACCGGCTAGATTTCAGTTAGTGTTAAGTTCATGACTTCTAAACGTGTTTTTAAAGCTCTCCCAATGATAATGAGATGGAAGGACAGATACAGCATGTATGCAACATCTCTGTTCTGATCTTTACTCGCATAGTAATTGTAAGCTGATGCTATGCAAAGTCAATTTAATGTTTTGAATAAGTTTGCAAAGTAAAGCACAGATAGTTCATCGTGTTATGCTGAGTTAATGATAAGGCAAGTTGCTACTTATCGGATGTGCAGCAAAGAAGAAATGAAATAAAACTAAGAAATACAACAGAAAGGCTTTCGTGTCAGAGCTGTGAATGTGACATTGTTTTGTTGTTGTACTGTTGATATTAGACCTGTGGAAAAACCATTGAGCTCAGAAAGGATCCACTGTAAAGAAAAAAAACGGAGGCCTCTTTCTAAAGTTAGTGGGTGTGAGAACAATATGTGTGGGAATTGCAGTTCTTCTAACAATAAGAACAACTATACAGTGAGGCCGCTAGAGAAAATAAATAGATTGGATCATGAAAAATGCCAACTATAAATAACATTTTTTTTAAAAAGAAAAAAAAAAAAGATTTCATCTGTCATCAGTCAGCTTCTTTATCTGAGAATTGTTGCGGCTGCTGTTGCTTTAGACTTCTGGTTTTATTTCATATAGGTAAGCCATTAACTTACATTACTGGCCTGGTGTGGGCTTCCTGCTGTTAAGCAAGTGATGATAATGAGCGGAAGGAGACCTTCTTAGCCAGTGCCACTACATGTATCCAATCAAATCTCCTGAAGGAGCTTTCTTGTTTACACATTGAACTTTAAAGGCAGTTTAGTGTATCCCCTGATGGAGAACGACAAGTTGGAGGCGGGGGGCCTACCACTGTGGAGAACAGCGCCCAGGGCCTTGGGCTGCTTCTCATTCAGATGCGTCTGACCGGCAACCAGGAACCTGATTCTGATTTAGAAGGCATTTATGGCAGGAGATGGCAAGGCCTTCATCCTCGGCTAATAACAAGTGGGCCAGAGTGGAGACGCCAGCTTTTGAATTGTATCATAGCAGAGGACCACAACTCAACAGGACATCCTAAGCTGGATGTTTGATTCTGTTAGGTTTAATTACACAAGAATAATCGAAACCACTAGCAGTGGAACAATAAGCAGGGAATCAAAGGGGCCAGTGAATAACTGTTAAACCCCCACCGTGACAGTGCCACATGACTCAGTGCAATGTCATTTGTGGTTAGAGAGTGAAGCAGAAACTGGAGAACACCAAGCATAAGTTAGAAAACTACCATATTTGATACCCTACATAGGTTATGTTAAGTACACTCCAGTCTAATTGCTTGAAGCTGCCAAGAGCTATTGTCGTCCAGCGTGGTCACAATTATGCAGCATTTTATTATTTTCAAATGATCAGCCAAAGCAAGTACTTTTTTGGAACCTGAAGCTACTTTAGTCATGTCTGCAACGCTTTTGTAGGATGATTCACCATTTCTCTCTGTGCATCCCTGAGGTCCACAAAAGCATTGTCCTGAGCCTCATCTTTCTGCCCTACTGCGTCTGATCCAGACATCAGTAAAACACTTCGAAAAGGGCCAAAATGACACATCATTAAATCATGGCGGTGAGATCCAAAGCCTGATAAAGGAAACTTGCCAAGTCCTACCAAACACTCTTCTGTTCATAACACAAAACAGAAGATCGACTCCATCTGAGGATCTTTCTGTAAGAGCCCAAAAGTCTGAAGTAGATAGTAGTTGAATCCACGCTGTCTTCAAAATAACAGACTTTAGTTTAAACAGTGCTCCCAGGCAACTAAGTCCAGACTATACAAGCTTTACTGACAACCAGCGTATCTTTTTCTTCACTTGATTTCACAGTTGCGAGACCACACAAGTAAACAAAGAACTGTGGTATATGTTAGGACCTCGATTTTCCACAATACCACTAATCTGTCTCCAATATTCAGAAACTCTCCAGGATGTTATTGTTGTTGACGGGGACCTCTGACTCACAATCTCCCTAAAAGCTGTATTTTTAGAAGCTTTATTTATTATTCTTATTATTATCAAAGCTGAGTGGGACTGCACAATCACATTTAAATGGCCATTTTATTTTACAACTCAAAGGGAACACACATGACAGCATTTACTCTGCATTCAAGTGAGCAACAAAAGTTACAACAAACCAATCGCTTTGTGACTTTTCAAGCTGCGTCAAACAAAGACGGATTAACACTGTGTGCGAAGAACAAATATTTCTAGTAAAAACACATTAGAACTGAGGAAACCTCAGTGGTGAGCGAGTGGAAGGAAAACAAACTCAATGTTCTGGCAAAAAAAAGGACCATGCTTAACGTGGCACAACATCCCTACAACTAGTGACTAGTCTGATATAATTGCAGGTTTGATTCTTCTACCTGACCAAGCTAAATCTGAAAGTGTGTCACCTTTTCCTTTACAAATCTGCTGAACACATGAGTTCAGCTCGAATCATGACTCACAGCCCTTTTAGGCAACATACAAGCATGTTTTTGGTCAAAACTGTCAAGCAGAGCTGAGAAAGGTGCTGTCATGTAGCCAGGCAAGTACATCTGGATCACTCCGGCACAAGGCAAAGTTTGACATGCTGCGCTAGGTAATGCCGATCGTTTATTATGCTGTCATGCCACGGGCTTGTAACTGGCTGCAGTCTTTAAAGTGTCAATGGCGCTGTGCTCATTTATTTTTAAGCGGAATGGCTTGTTGTAAAGCCATCACACTTTTTTTTTTAGTGAGACTGCCTTTTAGAAGATCTTCAACGAGCCCATTACGTTCTCTCTGATGAAGGGATATCTTTGATATAATTCATGGTTTTAAGAGTGCAACAGATGCCAGTCGGTCAAGTTGCATCCTGTTGAAGTACAACAATCAGCAACCGTAAAGATTTATTTTCCGACAAGAGCATCCAAATCTCCCGAGGCCAGGCAAAAACTGCAGATCGATGCAATCAGTGAATACACCAACAGTTTACATCATCTGTACACAATGTGAAAACATGGGAATGAGGTGGATGACTCACTGGCCATTTAAGCCCTAGCAAACAGGGGAGGGGGAGAAGGCAACATCTGACTGACAGTAAATGAGCATGGGATCGATTTTTTCATTTGACAGCTCCAACTCACGAGCATTAACAAGGAAACTGCTCCAGGTAATGCATAGTGTGTCATGCATACAATTAGGCTGATGACTTTTGAGGAGGTGGTCATAAAAGGGGAGATGTGTCATTTGTTAAGACACTAATTGCTCATCTAGATGGGAGTGCTAGTCGCTGCTACAGTGAGTGTCTCAGAGAGAGAAAACACCCCACACACTGAAGATAATTACCCCAGAACACAAGAGTAGATGCAATTAGGATGAAGGGAAAGGGAGGGCTTTTCATTTAGTCATGCATCGTACTTAGCTCAGAATTTGGCATCAACTGTCTCTGGCATGTTGTGGTTACGGTGTGCAGACCTTTTGCATTACCAGCAGCAAGCAATATTTCAGAAATCCAATACGAGCAGACAGCTCAGCTGGATTCACAACCCTTAGATGAGTAGCATCGTATTATCTGTGCAGCTAACAGTATTTTTGCTGAGTTTTAGTCTATTTTGTTTACACTCTTGTGCCAAAATTGTTATTACTGTATAGGAGGTAGGGCTGCACGATTAATCGTTAGAAAATTGCGATCTCGATATATACTTATGTGCGATCTCATTTCCAAATGACAACGATTTAAGAAAAAAAAAAAGACGACGACGATTGTACCGCATTTTGATCCGGGACGTAATCTGCATGAAAATAAGTGCTCACTCTTCCTGCTCAACAAATGACAAGGGCGGAGCCTTATACCACGTGATACAGAAGCTGTGCCGTGTGATGCTAAAATTAGCAGGGAAAAAACAACAGAGCACGTCAGGGATGACGAGAAAGTGACAGGAGAAAATCCGTCCCGGTCAACCACCCAAACATCAATAACGGGAACCTTATACAGCGCTTCCCTATACACGTCAAACTCCCGCAGGCACAAAGAAATTACGGAGGCTATCACTTATCACCTGACCAAAGATATGGCTCCCATCAACACTGTGCAAAACGAGGGATTTAGGAAAATGATCAACACCCTAGACAAACGCTACACAGTGCCGTCCCGCAACTATTTTTCTATTGTTGCACTACCTGCTCTATACACGCAGCGCCGAGCAACGGTGGAGACGGAATTTCAAGCAGTACAACATTTTGCGGCAACAACAAAACGTGAGACATTTGTTGTTTTTATGTTTATTTATTGTTTTTATGTTCAGTCTCAACTGTTACGAAGTTGATGTGCAGTTAATAAGTGCAATAAATATTTATACTGGAAAAGAAAATCGTGAGAGAATCGTGATCTCAATTCTAAGCCAAAAAAATCGTGATTCTCATTTTATGCAAAATCGTGCAGCCCTAATAGGAGGCGTGATAATGTTCCAGGAAACAGCCCACAAAGGGCACCAGTGCAAGTAGTTAGAACAGCAGCTGTGCTGGAAGCTGTCTGGGCATACCTGAGAACATGAAATGGGAGATGGGCCAAATTAGAAATCAGGTTAAAAATGTTGTATATGCTATCATGTCATATCAGTGGTTAATTTATATGTTCAGTGAACAGTGTTTATTAAAATTTGATTGAACGGTTTGATGTCTTGGCCTGTATGCCCACAGGTTCCAAGCAAAAAAATGGAAATTCCAATATACTTAAGGAGAACCAAACAATGTCAAACAAAAAGTTAATATTAATAGATTCTGCCCATGTTACTCCTACGTTTCTACTGCTATCTAAGCTGATAATGCTCCAAGTTTGGGAACTGTAGTTGATATAGTACTAAAGTGGATGCCAGCAAGAAATATAATCATGCCGCTCAGTCTGTGAGTTAGCTGTGGGCTAGATTTTAAAAGACGCATTAAATGTTACTGAAGCAACTGAATCACTTGTGACACTGACAGAAGAAAGTTCCAAATGAGCTGACTATATGCCAGAGCTGGAAGTTTGCTTTATTATTTTGTGAAATCCCACAATATCAGGAATTTTAAGTAATCAGTTAGCTCTGTTTGCTGGAGGATCCACATGGGATCCCTGAGGATATCTTTAAGAGTCTGGAACTTTTTTGGAGTAGGGGTGGATATATGAATCAAGCTTCAGTGAAATCAGTTGAAAGTTATTTATATAGTACCAAATTACAAGAACTATAGCTTTATATTATCAGGTAAAGACCCAACAATACTAGAGAGAAAACCCCAACAATCAAACTACTCCCCGATGAGCAAGATTTGGTGACAGTGGGAAGGAAAACCTCCCTTTTAACAGGAAGAAACCTCTGGCAGAACTAGGCTCAGGGAGGGGTGGCCATGTGGCACATGGCTGGGTAGGAAGAGAGGACAAACACTAACACTAGTTAGCATTTAAAGTGTTTTATAAGAATTACGAATGCAAATAGCTGACCAAATTAATTTGACTAAGTGAAGATCAGCAAGTGTGACCACCTCTATAACGTTTTGGTAGTCTGGAACATTCAGGTGTGTTAATACAATGGCACAATCTTTAGGTGAGGGGAGGAAGACAGGACAAAGACACACTGTGGAAGAGTGCCAGAGATGAATAACTAATAATCAAATAAAAAGTGATATATAAACACAGAGTGTGTGATTGATCAGTTTGAAGATTGAGCCAAGAGTGTACCTCTCTTGAAACCATGCCTGGGTGTGTAGTTCACGAATCTCTCCTAGCCAGGTTGGTGGAGCAATTTTTCTGATGTATGTTATAGTGGTTTATAAGTTAAAAAAAAAAAAAAAATCATACTGCCATTGGCACTATAAAGTATAAGATATATTTATGCACATCTGACAAAATTGATTTTGAATTAATTCTATATATGCTCATTTTTCGGGAAATCACATCAACACAACTGCACATTCAACATTCAAGCCAACCATGATTATATTTTACCGCACAATGACTGGCAGCATAGTTCCTCTAGAAATACAGAGTCAACTATTAGCAGTCCACATTTATCAGTGAATCTCTTTGACATAGGAAATGTCTCTTTATCCATTCTAAGCTATTTTATGGAGATTAATTTTCACTCGGGCTAGAGAATATGTCTGAGTTTCTGTTGACTCATAGAAGGAATATCATTTCTGATGCAAACTGCAGTGGTGAAGCACTAGAGGTTTCTAAAGTGCCTTAATTGATTGCCTCTGTGAGCTGTGTGTCAAAGCCACTGCTGCAGCTCCAGCTGCTGAGCGTGCTGGTTAGCAGCCAGATTAGCTGGCAAGCACCTCTCCTTTGACCTTACTCATAATCTTTGCTTCATGGTGCAAAGATCGGTGCCTCTTCTCAGCTCTACTGTAAACCCAGCTCGGAGGCAGGCCTCTCAGTTTTCAAAACCACAGCTCTGGGGAAATCAGAAGTTTTTAGGAGTTTTATATCTACCCCTGGGAGACAGATTGTCAAATAAAAGTCAACTATAGCACACTATCAGCATGGACACACAATCAGTGACATGCATGAATGCATACACTCATGGCCTCCACTCACCTGTACTGTAGAGCTGATTTCAGAAGCAAAGCCTCCTGTTACCGGTGCCTCATGACTGATAAGCAAGCGTCCTGTTTTGACCACCGACTGAAAAACAAAAAACACATAAATAAATCAGTGAGCCATCTCTAAACTTGAACAAGCCTTATAGATGGCAGATATGTAGGATTATGACTGAGAACACTTCCAAAATGAAAAGTTCCATCGAAAATCTACAACACTAAATGAAGAGTTAAACTCATGCAGGCAGTTTAATAACTGTGATTTTTGGATGTGTGAGACACTGTGTAGAGGTGAAAGCTTAACTACTGGAGGTGCTACTCCTTCAGCTGTATGTGGGCAGGGAGACTGGTGTTACAGAGTCAGAACGATTCACATGCGGCCTGCTGTGGTCAGCTATATCTGCTTCCTTCCCTCACTGTGCATGTGTGTGAGTGCATTTATAAAATGGATATGACACAACCGTACGAGCTGGAGGGCTGATTTAGGCTGGTACACTGGGCCAATGGGACAATCATGGACATTAGAGGTCTCAGCCTCCCAGGCATTTGCATTTGGGTTTTCTGAAACCTGACATTACTGCACAAGGATGCCTCTGCTCCACCCGTTATCTACCACAACATAAAACCAGTACTATACTATAATCTTATCCACTTGCCACTTGTCCAGACCAAAGCTATGTCTGTTCTCTGCAACTTCAGCAAGCCTTTTCTTTTACCCTCACCAGTTTGTTTCCATCAATAAAGTTAAGAAAAACACCTCTGATACCAGTGTTGAGCATATTTTTTGCCAGCATTGTTTTAAGATGTGCAACTTTCATGGAGTTACAAGAAGAGTAATCAAAAAAATTAGAACACTTTTTAATAATAGTATATTATCAAGTCAATTCAACTTGTGGGATATTGATCTGGTCAGTGAAGTAGCAGAGGGGGCTATTATTCAGTTTCAGCTGCTTTGGTGTTAAGACACACAATCTCAAGAGCATGGAGGAGATTCCAGGAGACGGGCAGTTACTCTAGGAGAGCTGGACAGGGCCGAGGAAGGTCCTGAACCCATCAGCAGGAGCGGTATCTGCTCCTTTCTGCAAGGAGGTACAGGATGAGCACTGCCAGAAATACAAAATGATCTATAGCAGGACAGTGGTGTCAATGTGGGCCCTGTCCTTACTGTGCAGCTCGATTGGCATTTGCAATAAAATACCAGAACTGGCAGCGCCACCACTGGTGCCCCATGCTCTCACATATAAAAGCAGGTTCACTCTGAGCACATGTGACAGATGTACTGCCTGTAAGACCATTCAGCAAGACTGATTTGGTGCTGGGTCAGTGATGATCTGGGGAGGCATATCCATAGAGCAATGCACAGAAAACTGCACCCTGACAATCATTAGGTGTTGAGATGAAATATTTGAACTTATTGTCACACCCTACTCTGGTGCCATGGGTCCCGATTTCTCACTAGTGCACCACAATGCCCGGCCTCATGTTAGGAGTATGCAGGCAGTTCCTGAAGGATGAAGGAACTGATACCATTGACTGGCCCCTGAACTCCACTGAACTAAATCTAACGGCACACCTCTGGAACATTATGTTTCGCTGCTAGGTTGCACCTACGACATTGTCAGGCATGCATACAAGCATGTGGGGGGCCTTACAAACTTCTGAGTACCATTTGGAGATCCTGCAATTAAATTTTGGCAAAAAAGACTGACCTCCTGTGTCATCTTTTCACTTTGATTTTTGGGGTGTCGTTGAATTTAGCACTGTTGATTGATAGAAATGTAATTGATCAACCAATGATGTGGCAAGCTTTCATTCTTAACACATTACCCAGTCCGTATCAGTATAGATATTTAGCATGATTTTTTGCTCCCAACACTAAGATCTGATGTTTTTTCAAAGTGTTCCTTTAGTGCTTTTGAGCAGTGTATATGACCAGCGTTTCCACTCATGGGCTCTGTGCATTTGTTTTCCACTGAAATAACTGTACCGCACAATACGCTCTTCATTTAGGCATGGCTGGGAGAACATCACATACTTTTCCATCCTTAAAAACCACAAACCAAACAGCCGTTGTAACCAAATAACCTGCTGAAAATAAGCATCACATGTCCATACGGCACTGTAAGTTAAGCCTGGGATTCACATACGCGCACAGAGGCAATGTTTACATTGCTGAGGTCCGGGGTTTTGGCTGTGAAGGACTAAATAACCGTGGCAAACTTGTGCCACTATCACTCACTTATTGGAGGCTAAATGAGTCAGGGCTGTGTCACTAATGTCAACATGCCACAGGGTACACTGGAAATATTGTGTTGCAGGCTACTTAACACAGTAGAAACCTAATTTCAAGTCAATTCACTGAGGCTGAGTGCTGTTTTTAGCAATCCATAACCAGCTGAGGTAAATGAGTTCAGTGTGCAAAATTCACTGATGATATGACACTATGCTCAGGAATGTGGAAGTTAATAACAGCACTGGAAGACAATAACAACAGTTGGCGATCTACACTAGAAGGAGGAATCAAGCGAGGAGCTGAGAGCTGGGCGATGTCTTGATGTGACATGTTGCTGTCAGCATTGCCTTGGCGAAATGACTCATCCAGGTCTGGTGAATAAACAGAGCCGCTGTCCAATCTTTTTCCCCGCCCCGATGGTGAACCCATTGCTCAGCTTATGCAAACACACACCCACGAAGACAATGCTAACATAAGTTCCAATTTACACTGTGACGCCAGCATCGCCTTGATCGATCCCCTCTTGTGGGCCATGTCCCCGAGGGAACACCCCTCATAGTACTCGCTGCACCAGTGCATTCTTCAGATGCTTATGACACAAAAGGAGCCTGCCACTGTTTATACAATATCGTGGGATAGAATTTCAGACACTAGAGGCTCAGGGAAAAAAAAACAAAAAAACTTGTGACCTATTTAATAGACTTGTGCAAAACCCATGCAGCTTAAATGCACAGAGACAGTTACTGGCAGTGTGTCAGCTAGCTGGCATAAGCTAAGTTAGTTAGAGCTACTTTAGAAGCTGTGCTGGATGCCAGCGCACAATATGACAATATGTTTGGAAAATGGCAAAATGCAGTAATGTCTGGGGCAGCTAAGTGGCAGCCGGTGTGCTGCTACAGTAGTTAATGCAATTTATAAGATGGGTTGAAGTTACTGCATTTAAGAGAAACAGTCAAAGCTGCACCGACAGATTAAAACCAAGAAACGTTTTGGTACCCTGTTGCTGACTGCATTGACTGACTGATGTATGAGTTTGAATTGATACATGCCTATGCTGGATATGATCAGGCTATATCTTGTTCAAACTGCAACCTTGCCTTGGGTTAGTTCCTGAATATGAGACTTGGCTTTGCATTTGCTGTATTTAAGTTGTTTCATTTGGTGCAGAGCAAGGGTGGCAGTAAAAGGCTTCCTGTTGTCTTACTCTTGCATTTTACTGTACTGGCAAAAGAAACGTGTAGGAGAAAACACAAGCAGCCCATGCTGGGAATGTCATTAGTTTTACAAGTACTTTGGTAGTAAACCAATTCCAGGTCAAACAAAATGGATAATTTTGCTACAGAAAAAGAAAGGGAATCACCAAAGTCTTTTAGGAATTACTCCATTTAATAACAGTCTATAGATTTGAATCTAAACCAGCTTCACTGTGTCAGTGGAGAAAAAAAACAGACGATCACATCATCCGTACGAAATTTAACAGTGACCTGCTCCCTTTATGTTTTTTTTCCAGTCTGGACACAGACGTGTCTTTTAGACTGACAACATCCCTTGAGCCACCCTGTTAGTGACTAAAACATAGTCAAATTCAAACTTAGTTTCCAGTCCTCAGGATTTATCCTCGGGGGACCATGGACAAGATTTTAAGATAATCCATTATATACATTTCAATCTGGGACAAAGATAGCCCAACCAGTCATCCACCAACGTCTGTTAAAGAAGGAAAAATAAAACACAAGAACCATTTTATTCATGTCTATAAGGACCTACTATTAACAAATTTTCCCCTCTGTCTTTCAATATACTCTATTCAGCATCTACAGAAGGCCAAATGTAATTGGTTTGGTAGTCTTATTCCAGCCTATCCATGGCTGGATTTACACCTCAGCTGTCAGAGTCATTCACCTCACCTCACCACCAGAGGTTCAATTACATTACATTTAAAATAAAATAAAAAAAGGAGGACACACACACAAACTCAGTTGTTTTTTTTACATCTCTGACAGGACCCTGTTGCAGCGCGCCAACACAGTAATTGTGGCTGTGGCCTTTAACTTGGTTGCTTCCAGTTGCTGGAAGGGCTTTCAGGAGACAGAACCATGCGCTCTCATCATGCGGTTTGACCCTTTTCTCTAAACTCGTCCTGTCCTCTTATTTGCCCATAACAGCCACCTTCCATGTCGGTAAAACTGGGAGCAAAGCTGCTACTTTCAAGACAGCTGTGGAGCCAGGGGAAATACATCAGACACTGTAAGAAGATGACCAGTTAGATGTGTCCAATGCAAGAAATTATATGTCTTCAGTGTGCAAAAGACTGTTAAACATGTCATGAATCTTTCAATATAACCTCAGGAAGACATTCTGGCAGGGGGATCCCTTTGTTATGATTACATCATGGACACGTGCCTGATGGGTTTATTACTCTGCGGCTCATATCTACTGAATCAAAGAGCCTTTACTTACCAAAATAAAAGCAGAAGAACAGAAGACTGCAGCAATATTAATTGGGAGGATGAGAGTGGAAGTGAGAAAAGGCAAGTTGAAAACACGAGTTCGGAACGGAGACCGAAAATGTTCTTAAACCTGTTGTTTTAAGCACATTTGTGTTTAGAGGAGATCTTGTTCTGGTGAAGAAGAGTGCATTCAAAACAAAACTTAATTGTGAAAATCTATTTTATAGGGTGGTGAATGATGAAAAAACAACAACAAATGGAATACATTCAAATGATTATGTGCAGTGGTTTTAATGTATTAGTCTTTTTAAAAATGTTGATCTGCTTCATCTTTAATTTGTTCTATTGCACAACATTCTCGGACTGATTAAACTCTGAATCTGTCCTTAAACAGTCTGGCTTCTGAGAAAAACCAACAAACTTTAAGTTGTGCTATAAATCAGTAAACTTGTCATTTACTATGAGAATTTTCCCAGACAATAATTACACGTCCAAACAAGGATACACACCCAGGGCCATGCTTGATTTAAGTGCCAGCTTGGTCACTGACAGTAGTTTCCCTTTAGGTTAAAGACTCAATTTGGAAAAAATAAAATAAAAAATAAAATAAATAAATAAATAAATAAATGCAGTGCTCAGGTATCCCTGTCTAGTTAACTGGATGCTTGATGCAGCTACCAAGCCAGAGTCTCAAATCTGTATGAAGCTTGTTTGTTACATCCTGCTCCCTGCCCTGGCCCTGAGTCAAAGTGAAGGCTCCTGGCTCATGGTGGCTGGTGGTAGTTGGGCTGGGCGACAGCTCTGGTGGCTACAGCTTTACTACTCATTGTGCAGCAGGGCTGTTATTTGATGCCGGAGTCGTTCCGCTGGCTGCAGAGGAAATGTCATGTTTGCTGCCATTCCCATACACACCCAAACCTAATGAGCAGCATGGAGCCCATCTTCAGCATTTTCTCCATCCTCGCTACAAGGATTTGCCTTTTCCTCCACCAGGCTCCTTCCTGACTCTTGCTCCTCTGTGCTGTGGTCGGTCTGTCTCATTCTCGTCACCCATCTTTTTTTTTTTTTCTTCATTCCTCCCACGATCCAGCCTTCAAACCATCTATTTATCCTACTCTGTTTTCATGAAGCCTGTTTTCTCAGTCGCAGCGCTCACCCCAGTATGTGGCCTCACCACTCTGAGGCTGGCGGCCAATGACCTGGCATGGCCTCAGAGGCTAAGGTCAGAACTGTCACTCTCCCATGGCACATAAACTCAAACACACACAGAGACATACATACACACACACACACACACACACACACACGGTGGGGGCCACAAAGACGTGAACAAATACACACACATAATTATAAATTATGTACCACACACTACTTAATCAGATTTGATTCATTTACATTTACATTAAGCAGAAAGAAGACATCTAAAAAGACAGTAGCATATTTATACAGTATGTAGTTATCACAGAGCAGTAACTCATTCTAAAAGGAGAGTGTTCAGGCAGAAGTGAATAAAAACAGTCCATACTTGGAGCTAAACTGGGATGTGGTTTGACTGGTGCAGAATCACATAATGTGCCTTCAAAGTTCTCAAAACACATGTGAGAATGTTTCCAGAAGTCGTTGCCAACACTTATTTGTTGGATCTTTATTTTTTTTTGCGCCACTAAATTGGCTGAGAATAATTTAAAAAGAGTGGCGATGACAAAAACAAAATGTGCTGTGCTTTCACTGTATGCCTACACACACACACACACACACACACACACACACACACACACACACACTATAAGTAACTCCCCGTCTTCCCATATAATGTGCCTCCTCTTTCCTCAGGCCGTCCATCAAAAAGACAGGAACAGAAAGTTTAGCTCAGTGCCGCCACCGAGGAGTCGTCCTTGCCACTGGATCCGCTGGCTTTGCTCCCTTCCGCCGACCCTGTAATTGCGCCGCCACCACAGGGTCCTAACTCATGCGCCACCATGTGATCTCTGTGACAAATGAGAGTCGGGACGAGGCTCGACTGCTCGCTGGGGCCTTTAAAGTGGCGCTCAGCGATTAGCGGAGAGGGGTGAGTGCTCGGCGAAAAGGGGGCCACCGTTAAAAATCGCAACTCTGAGGGGGAGGCAGGGCGGGAGGAAAACACAAACACTCGTTCGCTTTCTGGTGCCGCAAAATCACTTGCTCTCTGTCATGACCGAGAGAGGGAAAGTGAGCACCAGGGGAGAAGAAGAGAGGAAGAAAGAGAGAGGGCGAGGGAGCGCAACAACGAAACAACAGAGGAGAACGTGTAGAACTGCCTCGATGCTGGGCAGAGGGCCAAGCCATCCTTCAGAGGAGCCAGGACGCCAGAGGAGACCTCAGACAGAAATAACTCCAAACATCCCATAAAGACCCATTAAAACCAATTCAACTCAATTACTCCCTGACGTGCACACACAGACACACATACTCACTCTACCTTTCTGCCCTGTAACCACGCTGTACCGCTGACTGTGTGTGTCAGTGTTCACACACACACACACACTCACATGACTGCGCACACTTCAACTTGATGACAGCTCTCTGTGAGCATCCCACAGGCTGACGCGTGTATAAGCAGACAGTATGGTAGTAAAAAAATCAATCAACCATTTTTAAGAGCCCTATAAAGTAATGTATAACATAACACAGGGGTGGTTTTCTGTGGATGTAACATCTCAACAACGTCTTGTAAGTAGGGTTCTTTCTCAGCAGGATAACCTGTATAAACTGAAATTATATAGAGTTTGAGACAAACTGGCTGGAATTTTTGACTTGGGCAGGAAAGCATGTTTAACACAAAGTCAGAGCCAGGACAACGCTGTAGTCTGCAGTGACAACACTACACAAGGCAGCTTGTTCGGCATTAAGACTACAACCGATACTGCAGGTGGTGGACAGAACAATGGTACCAAACAGTGAAGCATAATGTGGCCCCAAAGGATATAAACACTACCAGTTCAAAGCTCACAATGCTTGGGTCTGTCAAGGCTCATACAACAGCTATTTTATTAAAAGTGATTAGTCAAGAATCTTTTGAAAGAAAAGTAACCTGGAAAGGGAACCAATCTGTTTCGAGCCAAGACCACAAATGCTCTCAGATTGGAGCTTCTCCAACACAAGGATGTAGTACACTTCTCTGTTTTTACAATATTACAAATTGGGATGGAAATGTTGGGACAAAACAAGCACTTTGAAAGCATAACTTTGGGCTCTATAATGTTTTAATGCAAATCTTCTGTGCTGTGTAGTAGACCAGGGGCACTGCTACACATCTCCTTGTTGAGCGGGCAACCCATGTATCAAAGGCCACTGCAGGGACCCGGGTTTGAGTTGGCCCTGGATGTGCACGCCACTCTCTTCCTGCTTTCCTGTCTACTTTCTGCGCTGCGCTGTCAAATAAAGGCTTAAAAAAGGAAAATAAATCAGTAAAAAAAAAAAATTATAAACCAAACAACTGATGTGGTGACACTGAAGACTATTGGATGATTAGTTACAGATTATACCCAGGAGATATATTTTTAGTCATACCTCAGAGGGATTTTTTTCCTTTTTCATTCCAATATTTTTTCTTTGTCAAAGAATTTGTTCCAAATGATGTCACATTGTTGTTTTCCATTTCTACTCTTAAAAATACAAATGTTTTGGGGTTCCGAGGGGAATTTCCCAATATGCAATTTTACTACTAAATGGAGCTGTTTATCCAGTTAATGTTTGCCATGGGTTCTAAATTAAAATGTCATATCATTAATTTTAAATGAGAACGATTCAATTGCTGCATTCATCTTCTATAAGGGGAGCTTCCCAGAATTAAAGTTATCAGAACTTTGGACTGATGTCACCAGATCTATCCGAGGCAGCTGGGGCATGCCCGAGTCATGTCATTCATAAGAAGGAGAACTGATGCTCCTACGCTGCAGGCCCCAAGCCGAGAAGAAAGTAATAATAATTATAATATGGATTGTACTGTCAATAATAGCTGCAAGCTGTATCACAGAAAAGTACAGATTTTAATTTTACAAAACGTGCAAATTTTATGATTGCTTCTTTAAGGAAATTATTCTTGATAATCCATTTATGTTAAATATGTTGGTAGGATGAGGGTTAAAAACTATAAATGAAAGTCTGCTAACTGCAGTAAGTAGAGGTGTTGTGCATGTTGTCCTTTAAAATGGGTTTCCTTTAAAGCAGTTTAAAGCATCCGTCCATTTTATCCCGTTTATAGTAGTGTGGAGGGTTAAATCGTGTGCTGGAGCATATCCAAGATGATATGCTGGTATACCACCATCATGGTGGTTAACACAAAGACAGAGAACCATTCACACTTACAACCACAGATAGGGTAAATTTAGAATCACTGATGAACCTAATATGCAAGTGTACGGACATAAATGCACAAGGAGAAAAGTCCACAGAAAAACATCAAAGCCAACAACAAGGTTGTTGTTGGAATACCCAGACCTCTACATTGGAGAGACCAAACAGCCACTTCACAAGCGCATGGCACAACACAGAAGAGCCACCTCCACAGGACAAGACTCAGCTGTCCATCTGCATCTTAAGGATAAAGGTCACTCTTTCGAGGATGCCAATGTTCACATTTTGGACAGAGAGGACAGATGGTTTGAAAGAGGAGTGAAAGAAGCCATCTATGTCCACTGTGAGTGACCATCTTTGAACAGAGGCGGTGGTTTACGACACCAACTCTCTGCCATCTATAATCCAGTTTTGAGATCCCTTCCCAGATGCCTTAATGCCCACTCACATCCTGGGCCATCTGATCTCAGGAATTCGCATGATAAGGTGGGGCCAGGTTTCACAATGAACGCACCCGAAACTCTGGCTGATTGGGACCCACACCCAGTTTCACACCTTGGCTCAGGCGATTAGAGGATCATCAGGGGGTCCTTTTGTCCCTCTGTGGGGGGTTACTCCCACTAGGTTTATATCTGGGACTCTCCACCATTTGACCTCAGAACTGAAGAAGCTTCTCGGATGAGAGGTGAGACGTCTTCAAGTAACTTAAAGAAGTCCAGACGCTTTTCTTTGCAAGCTCCTTTGACTACGATGACCTGGATGACTGAGAACCTTCACAGACAACAAGGTTCAAACCCACAACCGTCTTGCTGTGAGACATCAGTGCTGCAAAGTTTGTAATGGCAATAGCCGAGTACTGAGGGAGACTCATTTCAGAGAAATAATGCTAATAAGATGATTAACAAATTGTATTATTTTGATTTCACACCCCAGTTCTTATCAAAGCGTAAAAAAACCTGCTAAATCAAAACAGTTTATACCAAAAGTCCAACTAAAAAGCAGACTGTCATGTATCCCATACACTAATGTGCTTTAAGCAGTTTAAAAAAAAAAATCATAGTTTCAATCTTTCTTTTTTCATTGGGGCAGTATAGGATATGCTGCAGTGCAAGTTTGTGTTAGACTATAGTTTGCCAAGGAAACAGCCCAGTAGAGACATTCAACTTTTATTGTGCTCTAAATAAAAACTGCCACTTTTAGCTTGTGACTTACTACTACAATTACTACTGGTACTACTACTACAACAAAATACCTTCAGGACTAAATGAGTATAATGTTATCAAGAGTCAGACCTTCTTAACAAATAATGTGACCAAAGAAACTTCCAGACACATCACTGAATAATGGAGGGAAAGATGCCTCATTCCATTTTTTCCATAAAATTGAACAGATACATAGACAACAATAAAAAGCAATTAAAAAAATACTCTGCAAACCTGGTGATGGCAGAAATCTTGAAAGCTGCTACAAGGCAAAAATAAAACAGGATTAATCAACAAAAAGAAGAACTCCTGCTTCAGTGCTTCACACACTTCCACAAAAGGATGTTGGCTTAATGTGTCCCAGTGACATTCCTACAGGAGCACAAGAGCATCTCAGTGGCCATGACATCTGGCTCACATCAACACTCTACACACAAAGAAAAAAAAAAATCTGCCCTAAATCTATTCTCTCTTTTTGTTGTGTTGTAGACAATGTGAGCCTCATCATCAATTTCTTGAAAGAATTAATTTTTTGTCAACTGCTACTGGACATAAAAACTGCAGAAATGGTCTGAAGATGTTTTTCAAACGTGCAGCCTTCCTCAAAGATGTGTAGTATTTACATGACAGCAATGGTTTCATCTTTTTTTTAACTTTAGCAGCTTTTTCTTTTAAAAATAATCTTGTTATCATATAACAATGCTTCACTACATGCCACAGAACAGGCATGTTCTAATATGTTCTGACATCTTTTATATGAGATACACAATACCACTGAAGAGGCAGCTGATTAGTCTTAAATGTACTCTCTTTGTTTTATAGCCTAACACCAAGTCCAAGCATCCAGCCACAGTCAAAAAGAATCATCTTTAGCAGCAACAAGTAGTCAGAGTCTGGGATTATATTAAAACACACAACACAAAGAGACAGGCTAAATCCACCGAGATCAACCGTGGAAATTTACACAAAATGCTTAAAACCACTTACTGGCCGAGAGCCTTGAAAAAAAGTTACGCTTATTATTTATACACAAAACAGGTTATAGAGCTTCCTTTTCCTTTGAGATTCAAAGTTTGGGTCATGAGCTGTCAGCATAATGCAAGACAAGCACCACAGTGTCTACAGCCAATAATAGCTCAGCAAAAAGGAACTATCCTTCTGTCTTTGGATGGCTTAAATGGTAACAATGCTTTAAAAAGGAGCAAAGATTTGTATATTTGTCTGCACAAGAGGCTAATAGCACATCTCAAAAACGTGCGTTTCAACCAAACAAATCTATCTTTGGAGTTTGCTTCCTGCCACAAAACGTTCTGAGAATCCAAGTTGCCGTCAGACTATGAAAAACAAATAAATAAATAATTAAAAATAAAAAAAAATTCTAGCTTCAGTACGAAGGAGGACATAACAATTCTGACTGAACTCCATGACGTGCAGTCAAAAAAAAGTTGCCAACACTTCAAAAGTTAACAAAGCCGATAAAAGTTCTGAAAAGATAAAAGTAAAAAAGAAAAGAAAAACATGAACATATTTAATAGTTAGAAGAGAGCTGATGTGAAAAGCAAAACATAAAAACAGTTAAGATTAATGACAAATTATTATTACTTTTTGGTTTCGGTTTATGTAACTGACTTGATGATTTACAGCTGACTTTTAAAAGGAGCTGGAAAATCACTCGGCAAAGGACAATATAGTAGTGTGTGTTGTATCTGAGCAGACCTCTTGGATGTCTTTCTGTCCTTGTGACTTCAGACGTTCTGCGTTTTCCGCTCGGTCTTGTTATCGGCCTGCAGGCTGACCTCGATGATCTCAATCTGCCCACACCTCAGGCCAAAGCTACTTAACTGAACCGTCCTCTCCAGTGGAAAGCCTACAACCTGGCCCAAAGAAGCAACAGGCAGTCCAATTTATAGTGCAGACTGATTTTAGAGGACTTATTTCGTAATGAAAAGGGCCACTTCATTTATCATTTTCCTTCAGCAGCCGATTCCCATACCCGATTTGGATATTTGCATCTGTCGTCAACACAATAAGGCAATTAACCTGTTACAATACAATTTGGAGGAGGGTGTGTGGGGCTGAATTGTCGTAATCACTGGCTACAGAACAACTATGACTAATTTTCAAGGTTTTCAATTTTCAGGACTGTGAGTGTATATGACTTTTCAATGTGCCTTGATGTGCATTTGCCAAATTTAAAGGCCACATTTCTCCAGTGAGTGACACTGGGAAGAATTTGAGAAATCTCCAGTGCCTAGCTGTGGAATGTGAATGCTCGGTACTGCCAGGAGGAAGGCTGGAAAAGTGGTCAGTAGCAGACAGACGAAAGTGGAGGGGGGGAGACATTGGAGGAGACAACCAGGGGAGATTACTATACCTTGAATAGTCTGGTAAACCACAAATTAATCACAAATTTTGTGATTTACACGGATAATTTTATCTGGATTAGACAACTGCTATGAAGTCAAGTGCTGGTTTCTTCTGTTCCACTGCATTACGCAATATTTTGAGCATCACCGTCGGTGGAGAAAACGAGGAAGGAGCTGGATCCATCACCGAAAAACTAGCATGAGTAGTTTTCCACTGATATAACCACCGAAACACTGGTGTAGCAGTCCTGCTTGCTTGGGTCTACAGAGCTCAGTGTTAACATTGTAATTATAGACACAGGGTACAATAATAAGAACGTGGGGCCCAAACTTCTGTCCACTTTCTTCATGCGCCATTTTTCTTCTCGTTTGGATTGAGTCCAGTGCATGTGTGACAGCGGGCCAAAGACATTAGGGATGCTGTGGTGGGCCAGTAAGCAGATACTGGCAGAAAACCCCTCGCCTGAAAGGGAAACAGAGGCATGAGCCCCGGCTTGTCTGTGAGCTAATCACCAGCAGGCTGCTTGCCCCTTCTCTGGCCCAGCTCCAGACCACAGTCAGATAAAAGCAGGCTCTGCTTGCTCACTGAGATGAGTGCTGAAAGTGGGCACCAAGACACTACAACAGATCCAGACGTGAATCCAAATATATCTAGATTTGAACTTCTTTAAAGTCAAAATGTATCTTGGATTATACAATAGTGGCTGAATACACAGCCAGCTGAAAGGTTTTTTCCTTTGACAGAAAATTGGGGCTTACAATTATTTTCAATTTAAAAAAGAAAAAAAAGAAAAAAGGATGGTATATTAAAAGAACCAGATTGACATGAATCTCATGTAATGTAGCGTAATATATGAATGAATTTAATGTATCTGATTAATGACTAAACCAATGGGCCTCTCCATTTACACGCGTTATTAAAAACACATTATTGATATGGTGATTTTACCTCATATATTCAAGATTCAAATTAGCTGGCAGCTATATTTTTCCTGCATATAAAAATTGTTGGTGCACTCAAGACAGATTTTAGCTGCAGCCTAAGGAAAATACTTAAACTACATAGCATGCTCCTAATGAGACTACGGATGGTGTCCGGAGGAATATTCTACCAGATCTGGATAACAGTATCAGTGAGGTCCTGGACAATCTGAGGTGCAACCTAGCAGTGTTGAACAGACTGAAACAATGTCCCAGTGGTGTTCTACTGTATTTAGCAGTCAGGAGAGCATGAAGGACAGTCATTGGTATCAAGTCCTTCATCCTCCAGGAACTGCATACATCCTCTTGCCAATTGAGGCTGGCCATTGTTGTGCACCAGGTGGAACAGAGGACCCACTGCACCAGCATAGGGTCTGACAATGGGTCCAAGGATTGACCCACCATCAACCCTGTCATGCTGAACGATGTTACAGGCAGCACTGTGTGAAAAGCACAGGCTGCCAGTGGTGGAGCTGTCAATTCTGGTATTTTATGGCAAATGCCAATCGGGCTGCAGGGTGAGCACAGGGTCCACAAAAGGATGTTGGGACATCAGGCCACAATTATGATGTCTGTTTCTGATTTTCTAGTCAGAAACATTCATACCAGTGTCCTGCTGGAGGTCATTTTGCAGCTCTGGCAATACTTACCCTGTTCCTCCTTGGACAAAGGAGCTGATACCAGTCCTGCTGATGGGTTCAGGACTTTCTATGGCCCTGTCCAGCTCTCCAATCTATCCATCCATCTATCCTCGTGGGGACTTGCCATTGACATAATGCTGCTTACCCTAACCCTCAAAAATGAATGCCCAACACTAAACCTAACCATAAACTAATTGCAACCCTGATACCAAAACCACATTTTGAGTGTGATAAATGCATTCAACCTCATAGGGACCTGGATTTTGGTCCCCGCGGGGGCTGTTGGTCCCCACCAGTATAGTAAATTTCAGATTTTGGTCCCCACCAAGATAGTAAGAACCCGTACACACACACACACACACACATACACGCACGCACTGAACATACTCATCCTGGCTCTCCATCTCTGTATCTGGAGGCCAACTGTTTCTATCCACAGTTGTCTGTCCACATGATTATCATAATGAGTCTTTAGCCAAGTATGATCATATTTTAAAATTAAGCATGGATGGGTCACTTCTACTGGAAGTTTCATTGAAATTCAAAGCGCGTAGGTGGCAGTGGGTGCGGCTGGAACAAGGCCACGTCAAATTACTTCAAATGAAAAGAGATGTCTCTGGCTTAGATGGGGACTTTCTTCAGTTTGTTAGAAGTGAGCCGTTTCCATATCTACACCAAGAAGAAGAGACTTAGCTGGGAATAACTGGAGGGCCGTGAACATGATTTAAGGTTGGGTTTCATCTGCATTAATCTGGAGTGACAAACTAAAATCAAACACATGCAACAGGAAAATTAAAACCAAGTACGAATGCTCTGAATAAGCTTTTGCTGACAGACTCGAGGCCTTTCTTTAAACTGACAACCTGACCTCAAATCAATGCTTGGCAATGTGGAATCATTTATAAACTGACATCATCATCATTTATTTATTTATTTATTTACCTCCGTAACTGAGATCAGGGTGAATGGAGAACAACTCTTGAGGTTTGTCATGGAGTTATAAAAAAAAAAGCTGCAGCCAGATGTGGCAGACCAACTGACTCAAACATGGAGAGCCTCAATTTAAAGGTTTTGCTCCATGAGGAAAAATAATCATTCAATCAAAAGCTCACTTAACCACAACAGTTCTAGCACTCACGCATTTCAATCAGGTTTTCCAAAACATGTTTAGAAGAGGTTGAGGAGTATGGCGGGAAAAAAAAAAAAAAAAAATCAATGCACTGATATTGACTCTCACCCCCACCCCCCACTGGAAATACACATCACGCTCCTTTATTTACCATAAATGTTCTAAAAGTTTTGGTTTCATGTCCTTAATCGTGTTTTTATTCATTATCAGAAAACTGTTTCCATCTGAGAAAGCCGTGATCACTTTTCCACGGCCGGACATTAAAATATTTTTTGAAGCAACATGTCTTTAATATGTGGTCAAAATTTTTGAAAATTTTCCATCGGTCCAATTGTGTTCTGCTTGGTTGAAGTCGACCTCAAATGACACATTTTCCCCCTTTGTAATTATGGTAGGTAGTATTAAAAACAATAGCAACCGCAGCTGCAGAGATGGGGACAACACGCTGAACTTGAAGCCAAGCAGAGCTTGGTGGTGGCTTCTATTTGCTTGCATCTCTTTCCACTTGAGTGAATGGCAAACAAACTGATGTCAGCGTACCGGCTGGCTCCCCGGCTGCTTCCACACACACACTGTGTTTACCTGCAGTCTTTGCCTTAGGACATACATTTACAGCCTGAAGCCATTAAGAGAGAGTGCAAGTTGAGCGTAGATGTGATAAGAAGGTCTTATCTGCTACAGTGAGTCAACAGACTCCAGCGCACTCAGAGCACTCATCATAACCCGCATCAGTTCCAAGAATCAGAACAGATGCTGATGCACATCGCTCCCCAAGTACGGCTCGCTGCAAATCTTCCTCCTCTATTCAGCATCCAGTAAATTCTGCCTTTGTTTGGGACTCTGACATAATGTTATTTATATTTTATAAGACCTGAGATATTGGTGCATTCGTGCACTGTGTATCCCTAAGTGACTCCTCCTGCATGTGTTAGAGAGGGTTTAACAGGTTCAGCCAAACTGGTTGCATCACTACAAGGGTTGAGATCCAGGCAGCGCTACAGTCACAGAGACTTCAACTGGAGAGCAGGCCAAGAGACATCTATTAAGGAAGAAAGCTATGCACATTATAGAGAGGATCGTGAGCTGGAGAAAGCAGTTACCAGGTACGCCAGAGACCTACAAGTTATCTCACGTCCCAAAAGAAAAGCAACACAGGCAGCACGGCTGCCAGACATACACAAACTGCAGTCAGTCCAGCAACTTAACATGTCTTTTATCAAAGGTTTCATGCCAGAAAATGTGAATTACTTTAAATAACTTGTCAAAGCAGGTTTTATGTCAAAAGACAAGTCACAGCCGCGACAGGTTTGAGCAACACACGATGCAGAACAGTGCCTGTTAAGTTCTTTAATAGGCTGTGCTAAGCTATTATAATATCCCTCTGTTGTCTGTAGTAGAGGATTCAAATTCTTCACTTAACACAAGCGGAGGCTTAGGTTTGCAGACCACATGTTTATAGCTGCACTGTGGTGTAGGGACACTCGCTTGAAGTCACGTAGTCCTACAGTTCCTAACAGAGTCAGGCTGCGCTTTCACCCTGCTCACCGCTTACGACTCCTCACTGTTGTCTTTAATGCCATGTCATTGAAGATAGACCCAATTGTAAGACAGTTTTACCACAGCCCATCCAATTCTTCTTCAATGGTCTCTAAATCACAAAACTAAATGCTGACCTCCTTCACCGGCCAGATAGATCCACGCTGCATAAACAAGGCCGCACACAAAGTTGTTTGATATTTTAACCAGCTGTAAAAACACGTTGCCAATGAAAATCAAACCGTGATCATAAAAGGTTTGGGATTCTCAACATTAAAAAAAAAAATTATACCTGATATATTCTTCCTACATCTGAGAAGACCCCTTAAAGGACCGCTACCAGCGTGGTATTTTCTGGAAGTGTCACACAGATCAAGTCTTTGGCTTTGCATGTTTCTTCTGTGTGTATGGTTTTTCGTGTAAACAGGATATAGAAGACAGTACAGTGTTTCAACTACAACACTTTGAAGCATATGATGATGAGCACTCAGTGGAAATGACTGAAACTGTGACTGCCAAACTGCAATTGTTTACTGGCACAATGCGGAAAAAGACAAAAAAGAAAAAGAAAAAAAAGAACAAAGGGTCAATCTAATAACACTACGACATACAAGAGATAAAGACAGGAAGATGAAAGATAGTTACTTGCAGTGCATAACACAAAGAGATACCAACACAACACAGGCTATTAAAAAAAAAAAAAAAAAAAAAAAAAAAAAAACTTTCTTCCCGAGGTGATATTGCACAGACAGCTTTTTGGCCCACTGTATTTCTGCAGTTTGCCATTTGCAAAATGTTAATTTTGTTAAGAAGTGATGTAAAAGTTATGAAGAAATGCAACAAGCACTCCGACTGTCTGCTGATAGTTTTATGTATGATAATGCACAAGTTTAGCATTTACAGCTTGCTTTCAGCGTTGTTAAACACTGATCGGGAGGAATAAAAGGGGAAAGAAAGCTCTCTCTTCTCAAGAGCCCATTTAAACAGAAGAAGCATACTTTCACATGACTTAGGAGTTTTATTGATGACAAGTGTAGAACTCTTCTGTGTGGGTTTCCTATGAAACGAAACTTCATTTTGGCTAAAAGCAGGACATTAATATCAGTGGATTTTGTGTTTTTGCTGGTGCTAAATCTAAGCACTTTATACATGCCGCGCCGATAACTACAAAACTTAAAAAAATAAAAAATAGACTTATCGAAGTGTCTGAAATGTAACATTCCAACTTCCCCCTTAGTGTGTTTGTTGGGCAGCTTAGATAATGTCACTTCAGAAAAGAATATAGCCCATATGGTTTTCACTGCCCTATGCATAGCCAAGAAAACTGTCCTCATGAACTGGAAAAATAAAAATAATCTTAATTCTAACCAATATAGAAATTATCTATTAGATTACATTAGTCTTGATACAGCCTCTGCCACCACATCAGATCAATTGCTCTGGGCTCCTTTGATCAGCTCCATCACCTAGTGGGGGTGGGGGGTCATAGTTTGGTCCCGCCTTCACTGTTGTGATTGGTGTGGGGGTAGGGACAGGCTTAGGGCGTCGGGGGGTTCCCCGGAGGCATCTTCCTTGGGGGGCTCAACCCGGGGTAGCGGTCATGTCCGGTTAGGGGCTCTGTTGGCTCTCAGGTGACTGTTTCCTCGCGGCTGCGTGCAGCGGGGCTAGGGGAGGGTCTGTGCTGACGGACGTGGGTTACTGACCTGGTAGCCTGGCTGCCCCTGGGTGGGTCCGGGATGGGCGTGAGGTTCTGGGGGCGCTCCGTCTCTGGGCTGGGGCCCGGGCCGGGCCTCGGGGGCTTGGGTCCTGGTTGGTGTGTTGCCGGGGTTGTGGGCGGGTGGGTGCATGGGGGCCCAGCCCTGGAGCAGGGTGCCGCCGGTGCATCGAGCCACCTGGGGGGCTCTTCAACTGGTGGGGAAGATTGTCACATCTTGCAGGAGCTTTCCTCTCCTCAGGGGCTCTCTCTACAGGAGGGGGAGATACAGGAGAGGTGGAGGAAGATCTCAGCCTGGGTGTTTATTGTCTTATGTAGTCTGGAAGAAGAGTGGATGGTGGGGTGGGTGCAGTTTTCTCTGTGGTGGGGTTGGGTGGACTGTCCCGGGCTCTGTGGGGCCGGGAGGTGCTGCTGCGCTGGGCCCCGGTCTGGATGGGCCTGGGCCCCCTTTCCCTGGCGGGTCGCGGAGTATGGGGGTGCCTACTGGGGTCAGCGGGGGAGCTGGCCCCAGGGAGGGGTCACTTGCCCCTCCCTTCCTTCCCTCCCCATCTCCAGCTGCCTCCCTCTTCCCGCTCCACCACAACCACCCACACATGCAGGACCTTGGAGTAGGGGTATGTCACCAGGGTGCAGAGGAGGCCAACCCCCCCCGTCCCCTTCTGGCTGCCTCTGCCTCAATTTTATCCCACAACTTAGACATTCACATTACTCACACTCTCATTACACATACATATAGGATCTTGGGGGTGGGCACGATACACGGAATCCAAAGTACCATCAGGGTGTACACCTCACCCCTGGCGTCGTTGCCCACCTCTCAATGTTAAATACACGTAGACATTGAGGGCCAGCAGGAGGGACCATGCGCTTACCTGCTGCTCTCTGGCAGGTAGCTCCATGCCCTCCTGGGTTTTAAATGCACCTTAGAACACACATGCATCAACACTACAATGAGCGGGTGGAGGGAGGTTTGGAGTCTTCTCTCACCCCCATTCTCTGCGACCTGCTGGAGCGGGGGGGCTAGGAGGAGGAGTTGGCCGTCCGACTGCGGTCTGGAGTGTGGGGACTCCCTGCTGCTGCGGAGTCGGGGCGGTCTGCCTCCCCCCACCGCAGGGAAAAGGGTAACACCACCTGGGTCTGGGTGCAGTTCCCCCCTCCAGGGGCAAGGGTACCTAGACCCGGTTTGTAGAGTACGCTTGGGGAGTGTGATCGTGTGTACAGCGTCTCTTTATGTCTGTCTCCACGTTGGTTGAGTGTGGAGTAAGTGCATATGAGAGCATGAGGCTGGGAATGGATGTTTGTATATGTGTGTGTCTGTATTTCTGTGTCTATATGTCAGGTTGGGTGTCAGGCGCCACCTCTCTGGGGACATCTTAGGCCCTCCAAGGTTTGGAGGCCTATCTCCCCCTACCACCACTTCCCCTGCCGGTGGCGGACTCCCTCAGACATCGGTGCGTTGGTGGTTCTTTGTGTCCGGGGATGGGCGTCCAGGTACACACCGGCTCACTCCTTGGCGGCCGCTTATCGGGGCCTGGAGCCTGGGGCTCGCTCGGGCCACTTCGGAGGTGGGGTGCCCCCGGCCTCTCGGCCTGGGGCTCGTTCACTCAGGCACGGCTGGCTGCCGGCGGAGCTCACGGGCGCGTCACTGCAACTCCCCCTGGCTTCTGCTCCGCGGCTGCTGAGTGAGCCCTCATCTGGGACTCTCCTCAGCTCTTTCTGGGACAGTGGCGCAGCTGCCCCTCTGTTGGTCTTCCTTGGTCTCTTGTGTTCTGGGGGCCTCTGGATGTCTGGAGTTTTGATCTCCTCCATACCTGCTTCATACCCTGGAGGACGGGGCTGTGGCCCCCCCACACCCTCTAGCAGATCATTACATGAAGGAACCTTTAAAAACAAAAAAACAAAAAAACAAGCGCGTCCATGCTCACAGGTGTACACACGGGTGATCACAGCCACAAACTACACCCTTTTTGGCTCCTACCTCAAAGCACACTGTGTTCTGTTGATCTTATGTGCTGCACAATAATGTTTAATATTTAGTATTTACTGTCATATTCCCATATATCATTGTGATGTTGTTTATTCTATTACTCTTGTTCTCTTCTGCTTGTTTTCTTTTTTTCTTTCTCAGCAGGTGATCCAGGTGATCGATATATGCATTTTTTTTCTCTGCCCGTTCTGTTGGTTTTTGTCTTTTGCCCTTCTCCCCCGTCCCTCTTCTCAGCTGTTTCTCTTTCCCTCTTTCTTTCTCCCCTTCTTTCCCCCAGTCAAGTCTGTCCCATATTCAGCAAGTGAAAATAAAACAAGCAATAAAAGGTGAATCAAATGGACCATTACGGCAAAGCTGGGATGGTCAATTTGGTAAAGTAAATCCGTTGGGCATCTTTCTTTGCCTTTAGACAACAATTCTGATGGCAAAAGAGCCAAACGGGACAGGCCAAAAAATAAATAAATAAAAAATAAAAAATGAATAGCATAGATAGTATTGCAAACAACCCAGCACCAATACAATCACAGTTAGAGACCCACTTTCCAGTTCATAGCTCGCTTCCATTTTAGTAGTAGACTATTAATAAGTAACTACTGCACCGCAGCCTCAGTTTGTCTACACATTTTATGGCTGACTGGCTGTTGCTGCAGATACTCCTCTCACAAACCAGGAGAGACTGGGTTCTCACAAGGCAACAGAGTTACTTGGTGTTATCCTCAGGCTACGGTACATGTTGACGGCAGCACTGGAGATGGGGGTGAACTAATAAGGACTGAATTCTTTCTTTAATTACCGTTTCGTTGTCTGCACTTGCCCTTGCTCCTCTCTGCTTTTCCAACTTGAAGCTAAAGCTAGGCGCTCTGTAAAAGGTGCTATTGTCCCCAGCATCTTGCCTCACTGATGCATTTGCAGTTTGTGGATAGCCTGATAGTCTTTGTAGTTTGATGCTCTTCATTACCTGTGCAAACTGGGTACTGTGCATTTTAGTTTTCCTTTTTACTGGGGACAATATAGTTGGTACTGTTTTCTTTTTTGTTGTTTTTTCCCCACCCAAATTCTTCTTTCACTCTCACCCTGCATCCACCGTGTCGAGATTTGTTCACATCACAGGTTAACTATGATTTTAACGAAAAGCATTTCCTGAACCTCTATCGATTATTGCTATTCTGAATTCTTTTCGCCATAATCATGTCTTAAAACTCTGACATTCTGGCAGTACTAAAGATTGGGAAGTTAAGGAAGAGCCACTGGAAAACAGAAGAGAGAGGGGGAAAAAAACCCTTGTGGAGGTCCTTGGGGCATCCTAGGTGTACAGGCTGCTTCCTATAAGGACCTGTGCGTGAACCGAAGACTGAATTATAAACTGGCTTCGGTCAGTTCTTCACTGGCCGGATTCGGAGTCTGGAAAACCTGAGAATGAGGCTGAATCACCAACGGCGGACCAAAAGAATAATGGGAGTAGCAGAGATATTTTGTAAGCCTCCCAAGTGGCCAATTCAAACAAATGTAGGCCCGTGTAAGAACAGATGAAAATGTTGGCAAAATGCTCATCAGCTCAACAAGAAAAGCTGTTAATCAGTAGGGAGTAAAGCGGTCCACTTAGCAAGGAATCAGCAAGCTCTTATGTAGCATCTTTACACAACTCCACACGTGCGCTGCCCAAGCACGGCAGGAAGACTTTCCACAGAGTATCATCTGAGCCGTGGGTCTGGCAGACATAAACCAGCCATTTTGTTTATCCCTTAAAGAACGACTATTACATTTACTGGAACGCTTGAGACACTGGGACAAAATTAAATACACTCACTTTTTCTGTATTTTCATAGTAATTTCTACCCATGATTCCTTTTGTCAACAAGAGGCGTGAATATATTTATATCTGAGTGTAGCTGGTGGCTGCCTCAACAGATCCCTCGGGAAGAAAAAGGCATGTTTCTCTTATAGTATAGCTTTAAAAATTTCTACTTTGAAGACACATCGTGCTTCACTATATACGTGCACACTCAAAAAACGACTCACGGGCTATATATATATATACCAACCAGCTAACCACAGACTGCACATGCATGCACAAATCCTCCACTCAAAGGATACAGGGGGGGAAATGTGACTCATCGGACATGAGAAATTTTAATTGGCTGCCAACAGCTGGATGTGTGTCTGCAGCCTATCTCACTGCCTGCACATTCGCCGCTTCTCACGTCCAGTTAATAAGCAGCACAAAAGGGCTGGCTTTACGGAGACGCGAGGCTGCCGGAAAAGCTGGACACCAGGTGTACAATCTTTTGAATTAACAATGTCTTGGCTACTTCCTCTCTAAACTGAAGAACACAACTTGTCCTGAAAATTTATTTATCAGAAGAGAACACCCGTTTCAAAAGGCTCCAACGAATCTTAACTGTTTATTTACTGAACTGAAAACGGTTCCATCTCACAGTGCCTCGGTCAATGAAATGATAAAAATGTATTTTAAGACATCCCTTGTGTAGTAGAGTTTATCTTTTAGAGTCATGTTTTGTTAGTGTGATTTACCCGTGGGGGTTTCTCAAATGTGTTGAGAAATGTGAATCTCGTAAGAAATAACAACTAAAAGCCTAGTTGCATATCATATACAGAACACACTGCTCTCCATGCTTTACTATTTAACGTATATCGTATATATTACTTTTTCAACTTACAACTCTACATAATTAGGGAGAGAAACCTCTAATGGGTAGCATATATGATAGCTACTCAGCCCAAATGATGTCCTTTATGGAGTGCAAATTATTGTGGGGGTATCTCTTTTTGTATTACTTTTGTGTAACTCACCTTTTCCAAAAAAGCTACGCAGACAATAGAGTTCTTATAGGAGTGCTGTCTAGTGTGTGGCTCAATCAGTTTTTTTATGCTTTTACTGAGAGGGTGCAGGGGAGGTCAGTCAAAGGCTTCCCACCTGGGTCACTGATGGCCAGCCAAGCTAAGTCAGGAGGAGACCGTTTCAAGTTACCTACCAAACCTACCAAGACAAGGCTGTCCACCTAAACTCACAGGCCGAACAAGGAGAGCGCTGATCAGAAATGCAGCCAAGAGGCCCATGGTGACATGGCTGCAGAGATCTACAGCTCAGGTGGGGGAATCTGTCCATAGGACAACTATTAGTCGTGCACTGCACAAAGTTGGCCTTTATGGAAGAGTGGCAAGAAGAAAGCCATTGTTAACAGAAAACCATAAGAAGTCCCGTTTGCAGTTTGCCACAAGCCATGTGGGGGGCACAGCAAACATGTGGAAGAAGGTGCTCTGGTCAGATGAGACCAAAATGGAACTTTTTGGCCAAAATGCAAAACGCTATGTGTGGCGGAAAAACTAACACTGCTCATCACTCTGAACACACCATCCCCACTGTCAAATATGGTGGTGGCAGCATCATGCTCTGGGGGTGCTTCTCTTCAGCAGGGACAAGGAAGCTGGTCAGAGTTGATGGGAAGATGGATGGAGCCAAATACAGGGCAATCTTGGAAGAAAACCTCTTGGAGTCTGCAAAAGACGTGAGACTGGGGCGGAGGTTCACCTTCCAGCAGGACAACGACCCTAAACATAAAGCCAGGGCAACAATGGGATGGTTTAAACAAAACATATCCATGTGTTAGAATGGCCCAGTCAAAGTCCAGATCTAAATCCACTCGAGAATCTGTGGCAAGATCTGAAAACTGCTGTTCACAAATGCTGTCCATCTAATCTGACTGAGCTGGAGCTGTTTTGCAAAGAAGAATGGGCAAAGATTTCAGTCTGTAGATGTGCAAAGCTAGAAGACACATACCCTAAAAGACTGGCAGCTGTAATTGCAGCAAAAGGTGGTTCTACAAAGTATTGACTCAGGGGGCTGAATAATTACGCACATCCCACTTTTCAGTTATTTATTTGTAAAAAATGTTTGGAATCATGTATAATTTTCATTCCACTTCTCACGTGTACACAACTTTGTATTTGTCTTTCACGTGGAATTACAATAAAATTGATTCATGTTTGTGGCTGTAATGTGACAAAATGTGGAAAAGTTCAAGGGGGCCGAATACTTTTGCAAGCCACTGTATGTATAAAACCAAGCACCTATCCATGGAGTTTGCCTTTAAAAATAATAATGAAAGAATAGGATATTCTAAAATTGTCATTGAATTTGAGCATAGTGCTGTAACAGCAACAGCATAATGCTGTCAGTTGGTCAAATTTCTTTCCTCCAAGATATTTTACGATTGACTGCAAGTTATATTACTGCAAAGTGGAAGCATTTAGGAACCACAGCAGGGTTGTAGAGTGCACAAATGTCTTCGATGCTCTACCGACTCAATAACTACACAGTTTCAAACCTCCTCAGTATTAACATCAGCACAGAAACTGTGCACCAGCAGCTTCATAGGACATGTTTCCATGGCTAAGTAGCTACTGTAGGTGTCATATATAGGCCCACTACTTTTGTCCATATAGTGCATTTCTGGGATTTAAACTCACATAGACAAAACAGGTTTTTAACCAATGTGACTTTCTTTAAAAAAAAATTTGGAGTCAACAACAAATGGACTGATCAAAGATTCAGCATCAAAGAGCCATTTATAGATATTATACTTAAACTAGTTCTGCATGGGTGGGTTGCAGTGTGACGAAACTTAGATGGTTGTGTGGATTGCAGCTCTGCTGATTCTCAGGCATTTAAACTCCTGCCAGCCCAGAGCAGCTGCACAGCGCCCAGTTTTTAGGGCACCACTTGTGAGGGGTTACTGAGGACACTCAGGGAACTGTACTACTGCCTGCTGTCACTGCCACAACAGTGAAAGCTTTCAACTGTGGGGTGTGTTTCTTTTTGTGCATTTTATAACATAAATAAGCAACAAAGTGTATGAAACTTTGAAGATTTCTATCTATAGTGTCACTCTGCTTTGTAGTATTGTCTCAAGACTGCTGAAGTTAGTTGATTTTTCATAAAACATAGTTTTAAGAAAGCTGAAAATTTCATTATTCTGTATATAATGCTAAGTATTTTCCACATAAGCTCTTTTACACATTTGCTTGGTGAGTAAAAAAAGTCACTGGTTTGCATCCAAATTCCCTCTGAGGTTGGTATCAGGAAATCTGCCAAATCAAACATGCAGAACTACCAGCTGTGGTGACCCCTTGTGGTAAAGCAGATGCTGAAAGTAACTTTAGCTTAATTTTAATGCTAAAGATACTTTGCCTTTAAAAGTTGATTGAAAGCTAAAGGCTTTAAAATAAAGCTAAGTAATCTTTTGTAATATCAAAAGATCATTTGTTCCGTTAGCGCACTAATGAGTCGGCTAATTGTTTCAGCTCTAGCCAGTCCAATGAAATGTAAAGCATTTTAAATATATGCACAAAAGGCAGACAAACACAGCTTTAATTTAAATGCTAAAAATCTATCTGTTAACACGTCTCCCATTCCAAATGAAAATAATGGCAGACATGTCTACCTCTGGATAACCAAAGGTCATCTCAGCATTGTGCCTTTGGCTCCTTTTATGCTTGAAATGAACAAGCCGTAGCATTTGGATGTCTCCGCAGCGTTGCATCTGCCACCTTTTATTTGTGATGGCAGGTGTTGCGTAAGCTACTTCCATTTGTTTTAGTTGTGAATAATGTACATCTGGCTATTTGCTTGCTTGTTTCTGATTAATTAAAAGATAAAATAAAAGCCGTTAATGCGTATTCCTGTGCATTAGTCTGGGTGATAATAATCGTGATTTGCACTGAAATTAATTCTGTGCCTTCGCTGAAATTTGATAATAGCCTGATTAAAAGGCTGTTTCACTGCTCATCCAGCAGAAGAGGCTTGAAAAAGAGACTTGTATCCCTAGAGTGATTAGTTTAATGCAACAGTGACTTTACTGCCAAATATGAAAGAAGGAACAGGCCCTGTGTGTGTGTGTGTGTGTGTGTGTGTGTGTGTGTGTGGGGAAATTGGTTTATGGGTTTGACAGATGTTTAAGGAATATTGGGTTGGAGGAAATGACAAGCAGAGATGTTGTTGACAAGCTCGAGGTGGCAGGCTTGGCATCAGGCCTGTTAAGCAGCACATAAACACACTATTCAATTTCATGGCAGTTGTTTTAATGGGGCACAAATTACAACAACAACAAAAAAGGAAAAAAAGAAAAATGAAAGAAAGATTGCATGGACTTGAGAAGCCCCCTTGAACAAACTGTAACTGACTGCGGCTCACTCCGAGTATTTCCGTGCCAACACAATGCTGCAGTCTCTGCCATCAGTTCAAATTGACTCCCTATTAAATTACTACCCTCCTACCACAGTTTCTTCCTGCCTTTTAAATGCTGGTTATAAGATATGCTTGGCAGCAGGCGCAGCCTGGTGCTTGCTGATGAAGGTGTATCTTTCAGCAGAGGAGCATGAAACTTGGATAATAAACATGCGAAATTAAACAGCTGGTGACAAACAAAGATGGTTTGTGATGTATTCAAGGACCATTGCAAAAGGCAGCAATCCGAGTGTCAAGAGGATGCATGATTATGAGTCGTGTCTCACTGCAAGGATCCTTAAGGTTTGACTTGACAGACATGCCTTTTTGTCTCTTCATAACATCAGACCCTCCCCAGCCGGTCTCCTGGTGGTTTAGTCTACAGGCGCTTTGCCCTTGGTGAGCAGGAAAGAATCTTTCTAGGCCACAATTCTCCAAACTGTCTTGTGTCATGCTCCTTCCTGTATTTAAAAGTAAATAAGGATGGAATACCCACTGGAAAGAAAGCTCCCTTCTCAAAGCCCGCCCAAATTAAATATTTTATTTTAGTGAGTGCCATAGCCTGTGTAAGGCTGAGGCAACATAAACTAGCAGTCGCGTCTTTCCAGCGGTAGAAGGGATCCTGTTTATCAGGAACCAAAGAGAACCACACTGCCCAGATGAACGTTGCCCAACTTTGTACCACAATAAACAAAGATCCAGTAGGAAGACGGTTCCTCTGACCAGCAGTATTTATGGCAAATGACCATCTAAATGAATAACAGATGTCAAAGTATTCAGCTTGAAACTCAAACGATATGATTCTTCAAATCTGATTATTTCCTGTTATTCAACAACTTTAATCATTACAGCTTTCATTTAACTGGCATTCTTTGTGCAGGACTGTGGACTGTGTTTTACATCTATTGCTCCACTATTATATATAATGCATTTATTCACTTACTTACAAAAAACAAGTGGCACCAAAATAAATGTTTGTGGTACTTTTTTTCAGTTTGCTCTGTTTGTGCTGTGTGCATGCATCTCTGTTACCTTGCAAACGGTTTCGATATCCCAGGGTAGGATGGTCTGTAGATCAATGACCTCGCAGGATACTCCCAGTTTTTCTTGAGCCATGGACGCCACCTCCTTCAGCACATGAATCTAAACAGGAAATGAAAAAGACTTTTCAGTCTGCCTTAAATTTGGTAACACTAAGTCTTACACTTAAAATAATGTGACAATAAAAAGGCATATTTTTATATTATCTCCAGATGCTGAAAACACTGTTGGTTTCTGAATGGAAAAACAAAAGCTTGTTCCTTTCCCACCACAATTCGGAATGTTTAGGAACTTGTTTACCGCTCTTTTGACCCATCCCAACTAAAAGCCAGCGCTTGACTAATAGTTTGTAACTTAACATTCATATTCACATCTTTGTAAGTGCTACTATGCTGGTTTACAGGTAGTAAAAATGCAATTTCATAATAATGACAATAATTTAAGAATTGCCTTTTATTTTACTTTCAGCTAAACCAATATTGCACCCGATTCAGAACAGACTAACAAAAAGAAAGCTGAATGTGAAAAGTCACAAGAAAAAGAAAAATAGGCGTAGAAATCGTCCTGCCTCATCAATTCATCACTGTAGTGTCTGGGTTCACTGAGTCTGTGTTTACTGGCAGCCATTTTTTCCCCCGATTGCTTCCAAACAAGAATTGCTGTGATAAATCTGAATGATCGCAACTACAATAGTTGTCAGCAGATGTGCCAGTTTGAAAAAATAAAAACAAAAACACAACTTCAAACTTATAAACAAGCATAATACTCAATAATGCAATTCTAAAGAATAAAAAGTTACATTGTTTGCTTATTATCATTTAAATAAGCGAGACGGATGAATGAGGGTGGTAAAGGATGCTGTTTAGAGAAAGGAGAATCATGTTTTCCTCTACTTTACTAGATCCTCTTTCCTCCCTATCCACCCTTCAGTATTAATAGTTAGACAGTTTCCTTCAGCACTGTCCGACCCTCCCCCTGCCACGCTTGAAAGTACATGATGCCCTGGATAAGCCTGTTAAAGTGGCTGGGTACAATCGAAGTCAGGGATGACTCCTGTTGAGTTACAGGCATCTTTATATCAAGCTGAGGAACATAAAATCTCACATGTGAAAAGAAAAAGGCCACAATGGAAAGTGTGCAGCAGACATGTAGTGTTAATAGAGAATCATCGACAGCCTTGATGTCGTGGAGAAGTCTGGGCAGATATGGTCTCTCAGGCTGCCTGCTGAGAGACCTTGCTGGGACACAAAGGGGGGCTAGGGAGAGACTTAGAGTTAATCCACTGCTACCCTCCCTGGGTTTAAATGTCATTTAGTGAAAATGAAACTTGGACCCTCCTATATTCCTGTGGCCATGGAAAATGAGTCAAAGATAGACTATAACATTGAAACTGCTCGGGTAACCTGCTGAGAGTGTGTCAATGATGAGTGTGATTGCCTACCTGCGTTCCCCAGGCAACCAGAGTGACATCACTTCCTTCCTGTAGGACCTCAGCCTGTGAGAGTGGGATGGTGTAAGGGTCCTCGGGAACCTGCTCCACTGAGAAAAAACAAAACATACACATTCAAAACCTCTACAAAATGTAAAATGAGCAACAACAACAAAAAAAACATTAATTCATCATTTCACTATGAAGTCTGAGATTTTTAGCTAAAATACTCCAACTCGAACTAAGCGTGCCTCTAAATGACAGACCAGATGACAAACTGATCAAATAACAGACCTTCAAAAACAAAACAAAAAAAAGATCCCTGCTCTTGAACATTTTATCTGGCTCACTTCAAATGCTTCTTTAGGCTTTTTCCAGAACCTCATCTCTCACCACAGCCAGTGTGCTTTTATCAGCACAATCTAATGCATGAGCTAATGAGATCCTCTGCCAGCTATGGGCTTGTAACTCTGATTAATCTTGACAACAACACATTGGGATGGGGTATCAATCAGAAAAGGGGCCACAAACGGAATATCAGCCCAAAAGAGGGAGCCTCGCAGCCAGGCCCTCTTTGAACTCAAGTCCAAGACAAAGTGCATGTAAGTATATGGTTTGAATAAAAGCTATTAAAGTCGTGGAAAACATTAGCACAGTCATGGAATTTATTATAACGCAAAAACTTATCATAAACTCAGAACTGCCATCACTTTCAAACAAGCGGCTTATTAGCAGTATTTATACTGCACAGATGCAAACATTGAACCTCTAAATGTAGCATTTACTGTCTTTGAATCTCATTCACCATCTTGGTTTTGGCTCCAAAGTTTGCACAGCGTACAGGATCTTAAAGTGTGAGTGGATCTTGGAGAACGTGAACTACTAAAAAGCGTTCCTCAAAGGCAACACAAAAAGTTAAAATTGCAATTAGGCGGAGTAATTGTGCTCTAAGGAGATGCTGAGTTTGAGACCTTTCTGGAAACCTTGAACGGCTTCCATGATCCTTTAGAGCCTACGAGTTGTTAAAGGAAAGAAAGGCTGCCCATCCCAACGACTTTGATGAATTATGTGCGACTCTCCTGTTTAGGCTTCCAGACGAGACAGAAAATTGGCCAATTGAGTGGAAAAATAGCCTTTTTCAGAAAGTTAAACCTGAATTATGAAAACTGGGTTACGGTTTAACAAGTGGAATCTTAGGTCCTTGCAAACCAGTATAACCTCAATGGGGCAAATGAGTGGTTTTTGTCCTATTGGAAGCAAAAAATTAGAGGCCCCAGCAATCAAAAAACATGACTTCATAATCGAGCAGAGATCATTAGAGGCATGTTGCACGAGAAGCTGGTTTGCTCTGCTCCTGTAGGAAATGAAAATAACCCTGCACATGCTACAGCTAAAATACCCCTCAGTGTGAAGCCGACAATGGATTTGTCACAATGTAACATGAGGCGGTTTGATGTGTCAGTCACAACGGCGGCCTTACTAGGTCACTCCCAGTGCAACACCCCAGAGTTTTTCCTGCATGTTTAACCCTAACTCTGGGATGCAATAACCAGGCATCTCAATGTGAATGTAAAAAAAAAGGTCTGATTTGCTATGTGCAGCTTGATACACTGTCTACACTCCTGCACGATGAATTCCAAATACCCACATGCACTATGGCTTCATGTGTAATGGCCTAGGCATGTCTGAAAACAGCTGTAAATAATATTAAAGTAAAGGCCACTTTACTTTAAGATCACTTTGACAGCAGCAATGTCCTGCATTCAGGACAGAGAAGGGGTAGAAAACTATTAGCTAAAACTATGGTGCATGCAATGATGGTAGGGCTGGGCGATATGACCCAAAATTCATATCTCGATATTTTTTAGCTGGATGGCGATATAAGATATATATCTCGATATTTTTTTAAAGCCATAAAGTAAGAACAAAAAGAGAGTTCTTAGTCAAATCTGTGTCCCAGATGTCACACAGGCACTTCTATTAACATACAGCATAGACGTACATGAAAAAAAAAAAATACTCAAAAATAAATTATGAGCATTTATTAAATAATAATGCTCCATAAATAAAAGAAAACTATGTTGTTTTTGTGCATAACAAAGAGCTCACAATTGTGCATACTGTTCCCAACTTCTACTGCGTGACTGACAGCCTGGAGTTTGAAATCCGCTTCGTAACCATGTCTCTTAACAGGTGCCATTTATGGTCCTTATACACACACAATACGGTAATATTACGCTGAAGCACAGTACGTATTACTACGCGAGGCTCCTCAGTACCCGTAATGCTCCGACAATCCATCAAGCGGTGCAGCTCCGTAGCTTGCCAAAGTCGTACTAAAACATTTTTTGACAGATTGCTGAGCGCCGTGTACCACATTAAATCGGTTCGCGGTCATCAATCACAACCAGAATTCATACAAAAGGCGCGCTGTCAACTTTTGAGAAAATGAAAGGATTTTAAGCCGTGCATGGCGTTAGCGTGGTTAGCTCGTTAGCACGTTGACGCCGTCCAGCCCCACGCACGGGGCGATGCACAGTAACTCGTTAACGGAGATTTGCCGTGTCCATCTTGTGGCTGCAGGTGAAGCGATGGGGGAGTTGTGTTCAGTTAAGGAGAGAGGCGAGGTCGAGTAACGTTGCGTAAAGACAAAAGTGGACGAAAGAGGGGCAAACTTGTGGCCCCACAACTATAATTATAACGTAACATAGACTATATCGATATAAAGGCTATTGCCACATCTTATATCGCGTATAAAAACATATGGATATTTTTTTTTTAAAACTCGATATATCGCCCAGCCCTAAATGATGGTACAGCTGATTTTTAAGTGCCTCTTACATGCAGATGATAAAGGATTCAGGAAGTTTATTCATGCAGGCCCATATGACAGAGAATATGCATGTTCTTTTTGTTTTCATATTATAATTTATATTTAATTGTGTTGTGGTTTCCAGTGTTTTGTGTTGTTTCACTTTAAATTTGTAAAAGGAAAAAGCTGAAAATTTAAATAGTTAAGTTGAAATGTGAATAGTTGATTTTTTGTATTATATGATTTATTTATTACATTTTATGTGGAGTGAATAAATAAAAGTATATTTACGATGGCCCCTACAGACAAAGCACATACAAACTTCAAATCACGTACGAACTCTGAAGCACGTACAAACCCTGAAGCACGTACAAACCCTGAAGCACGTACAAACCCTGAAGCACGTACAAACCCTGAAGCACGTACAAACTCCAAAACACGTACAAAAGACAACAGAAGTGCTAGCCAGCAAGTACCAACGACCGGATTTGGTGTGTGGTAATAACAGGTAAATTTTTTTTTTTTTTTTTTTTTAATTATTTGACTAGATACGAATGCTTGTGTATAAATACACAAACAATACACATATGCTTTCATGCTTTCAATTGTGTAATTTAAGTGATCTAGGTAGCTCTATTTTGGAAGTTCAGTTCATGCTAGAAATGTGTTTTGGAGTTTGTATGTGCTTTTTGGAATTTGTACGTGTTTTGTCTCTAGGGGCCACCGCATATATTTATTTATATATAAACATATATAAATAAAACCGCAAATTTTTTTTACATTGGTAATTCCTTTTGTGCATAATTTTATATTATTGTTAATAATAAATTAATTAAAGCAACAAAACAACCTGAAGAGCCGGTTCGGAGCCAAAACAGCCGGCTCTTTTTAGTGAGCCGAACCGAAAGAGCCGGTTCTCTAAAAAGAGCCGGAAATCCCATCACTACAGTCCAATAACCAATGATAGGCGATATTATTCGCACAGGCGCAGACTTTTTGATGGGCGGAGCAATGTGATTATGCTTGGACTGATTTGCGCATTTAGAATTTATACGTTTTGTTTGGAGGGAATATTTTACCTTCTTTTCTTGTTTGTTTCAGTATTAAAATAGCTACTGTTTGGATTATTAATTTATTTATTTATTTGAGATGCGCCAAATCGCACAAAGACTTAACTTTATATCTGAAATTTTTTTAAATGTTGGCTGGAAGAGACATTTTGATTTTTAACTTACTTTTTGTTTAATTTTGTATTTGTTGTTTGGTCGAATGTATAAGACAGATAAACACTGGACAGGCCTTTAAACATGGGTATAATGGAAAAAAGAAGCCAGTTTCTCTTTGTTTTCTGCCCCACCCATTATGGTTTTTTTTATATTTAAACAAAATGGGGTGGGGGTTGTTTTTTTTTTTGGGGGGGGGGGGAGCTACTGTCTTTGTTTCTGTTATGAGTTTGAGTAAATGAATGGCTTCATTTGGGCACAGTCTGAGGAGGGTCCATTTGCTCGCAGTTGGAAGAGGGTGCCCTTAACACAACGCTTCTCTTAGCTTCAACCAACATTATTAGCAAAATTACTCATGGGCACATAAATAAATAAATCGCTCTTGTAAAAATGATCTGCGGAAGGCTCGGCAATATCTCTCTTTTTCCATACACTATCTCACCGATCTACTATTTCGTCAATCCCACAAGAGGCAGACAGCATCAACAGTGAAATAATGCAAACAAAAACACCTGCCTTCTTCCTGGCTACAGTTATTGATGATAACTGATTTTATTAACTACATAAATCTGAAACATGACACATGTATTACACTCTTATATCCCTTATCAGTCATTTGTCAGTAAGTAGCTATAGCTCTGAGGTATTAAAGCCATCAATAATGATGAAAGTAAGCTTGAATCTGCTTTTATACATTTTGTTTTGTGCATTTCGTATAAAATCAAGGATAAACATAAATTAAGAAACAGAGTTTACTAGGGCAAAAGATTTCAAGTCCACCACAACTCTGTATTTTACTTTAAGGGCATAATCATGTTGTAAGTTCTTATCATTTGTTCTCCTTAGATTAACTGATTATTTTAAATTGTCTGTATGTTTGAATAAACGTGTTAGTTGTTATCTTTCAGTCTGTGTTAACTCTGTGATGGACTAGCGACCTGTCCAGGGTGTATCCTGCTTTATTCTCTGTAATAGCTGGGACGAGCTTCAGCTCCCCATGACCCTGAACTGGATAAGCAGTTACAAATAGACAGACTGATAATCTATCTCATGGTCATAATAGGCCACTGACTTTGTAATAAAAAACTGCACTGCTTTAAAGAAAATGTATGTATACTTTTAAACACAACTTAAACTAGTAACAGTAAATCCTAATTTATGAAAAATTGACATGCCACCACAGCTGACGCTCAGACAACAATCAGCTCTATCACAAGTGGACAAGGCCAATAAAACTGCCCATACAAGCACATTGTTGAAATAAATCACATGTTATTGAAGATCTAGTAACTAATTCACCCCCTTTTTTTCCTTGAAGAGAAAGAGTGCAGTTTCAACAGTATGTTTCAGTTTTTCCACATTCACTCGGTTTACGCTCATTACAAAGAAACACTGCTGTCGTAACTCAACGACATGACTCCTTACTTCAGTGTGGTATGGCAGCTGTGGGTGATGTCTTTGTCATTAAGAAGGCTGTGAGACTAACAATAATTCTGGTCTGTACGTCGAATGAAACAAACCCTTTAGACAACCAGTGAGCCATTCAATTTCTCCCACCGCCACACTTAACAAAGCCATCAAGCCCCAACTGGACTCTTCGGCAGGCTGGTTCTGCACTAGTTGGTATCGGTGGTTCTACACCACTCTGCTGAGATGCTTTGTATACTCTAAACAGTGATGACTGAGCTCAGCAGATTTTATGAGAGAATATTATGAGAGAAAACTTTAGAACTGATTGAGTTTATACATGGACAGAGAAACGAAAGAAATATATTGGCCATTGTGTTAGCCTAATAACGAAGCTAAATAAAATGATAGTCCATTAAATATTCCATTTTAAAATCGTGTAGGAAATCCTTGTCCAAATTGTGTATGTGTGATTGCTACCATATGGACCAATCACAACTGTTGTGGTCTGCGTTACCGCCTCATGAACTTACATTTTTGGAGAAGTACATGTCAGGCTGTGTAAGCAAACATAGATCAAATAGAATGGAAGCTATTAAAATGCCTTATCTGTGTTGCGACAGCCGTTTTTACTAATGCCCTTCGTTACAGTATGAACTACTCAGAAGAAGAAAAAAGCATACCTTTTTTAATAATATGACCTGATTCATGTCAAAGCAGAAAACACTTAAAAAAAATAAAAACATTTTCTTAAAGTCTGTCGGTACAAGTCAAGTCTTTAAAAATTCATCTGTCTTAATTCTTGGAAATCAAATGACCAACATGTGGACGAGGCAGTGCTGTTTTACAGCAGCTTTCAACAACTGTTAACAGTTTATTATGGTATTGCTGGTAATGCTGGACACCGTTTACCCCGGCAGTGTTCCCAAGGCCACGCTGGCCTTGGGGCTTTTTCATGCTACCCCTAAACACTGCACCCAAGGAGCGGAGGGGGGAGCGAGTTCAGCTCGCCACTGTCAACACTTCACAGACCATTTAGACGGCCTGCTTCACACTTGTGGCCCAGCTGATCTCAGTCACATTGTTTGTAGTCAGGCACATTGTTTGTTTGTCTAGCTTCGCACCTCTAAAGAGGGAGAACATTTGCTTTTCATAAAGAATCCAAGCAGAAGGTTGAGGGGGGAAAAAAAAAAAAAAAAAGCTGAGAGGACAACTGAACAAACATCAACAAAGCTTCAGTCGTGTGTTGATTTTACAGTAACATTTACACACAAACCAGCTTACCTGCTGCTCTGTACAGAATCTTCGGCTCAAAGAAAATGCATGGGTTCTTGTCAGCAATGCAGGAGAGGAGCAGCCCTTTGGCCTGAATTGGACTACGAGGTATTACAACCTGAGAAATAAATGACATCTGTTAGGCCAAAGAATATAATGAACTGACCTTAATGTTCCCTATTAAACAGAATGGAATATTTAAACGTTTAAATCGGTTTCACATTTCGACTGTAGAGAATATCATCATATAGTCCAACATGCTTTAAACTGATACCCAACTATACAAACTTAAACGCATACAAAAAGTGGTTTCAAATGAATTGCGGTGTTTTGCCCATTCTCTAATCGAGAATTGTAAGGTTCCAGATGTTTTATACTAAAAGATCCAATTGTCTCACTTTTATTTCAGGCGTGCTGCTTTAGCCTGCCTACTGACGCCCTGTATCGACAAGCCACTTTGCAACTCACCTACTCCTCTTTTTCATTCTGGATCTGATTTAATCAGTATCACATCTGCTGATATTGACATCTGCTTTGTTTTGTTTTGGGTTGGGTCTTGCTGTTTTTGCTGCCTCTGGCTCACAGGCAAGTATGCTCAACCCACTGTATGCATTCTACACGTGTGCTTGAAAGTGTAGTTGCATCCCACAACCGAGCCATGCCGCCCAATGCATGCTACTGCACACTACAGTGGTTCTGCTGTACTTAAGGCAAAATCCAGGTTTAACTGCAGCACTGTGTATTTACCAGAGCTAAATCATTTCTGTGTATTGAGACCGACCCTCAGAGGGAGGGAACCGGGCTGATTATGCACAAGGATTTATCAGTTTGTGACCTTATACTGGAAGACCCATTTATTACTCACAGGGGATGAACTGCAGCTGTAAACTTTACAGACCTCAGATGGAAGTATATGAGAAAACTCCTGGATTAAAAGTAGTTGCACTGACAGTATCACAGGACTGATGAATAATTTCATTCCTCAGGCCCTTTTCACACACACATACAGATGCTTTGTTCTCTACAAGAACACACAAGAATTTCAAGTAAACTTGTTTCCCTTTGTCATTATGGCGTGTTATAGTTTGAGGTGAAAAATGAATTTAATCCATTTTGGAATAAGGCTTTAACATGACAAAACGTGGAACAAATGCAGCATTGTGAATACTTTCCGGATCCACTGTAAGACATCCCCTTTATTCTACTCCTCCACTGTTGTAGTGATCTGTTTCTATAGTTTTTGCTTTCTTTAAATGCCCATAGCTGCCAGTCATATAATTCTGAATGGCAGAGATGCTAGCCTCAGTGATGAGCCTTGCCTCTTATGCTGCTTACTTTCATTTAGCTGACTGAAGAAGAAAGAAACCCAAAAAAGTGATGTGTGCAAATGTTTTCAAGTGGAGTTAGGAGGTGGCAGAGCTGAGATGAACTAGAGGTTCTACTGAAAACTGCATCACTACCTGCATCAGATATGCCAAATTCAAACAGTTCAAAAATGGCAGCAGAAACTCAAAAACATTAGTAGAGAGGGTAAAGAAGAGGTGCAATTCAAAGCAAAAATGTGGGTGCTCTGTTCTGAGCACCATTTCTTTGGAACACCGTAACTCTTCGACTGCACTTGAGGCAGGATCACAACCTTATTGTTGGTTTTCCTCAGGCCAGTTCATATCCCTCTCCATCTCAGCACTTCTAGTGTAAGTAATCTAAACTGGACAGTTTAACTTATACTGTTTTGACTGTTGTGAAAAATTTGGAAATAATTTTTAATTGCATCACCACTGATGATGGTGCAGGAAAAGTTATAAAAATAATGAAATAACTAAAAATACAAAGAGTAATGATCAGCCTATTTACAACTTCTATATGGTTTTGCTAGTAGACTTTCAAATTCTGCTTTCAGGTGAGAGATGAAATTCAGATTAAACGCCCACAAATGTCTAAAGGAAATGCATATACAGTGAAGCAGTGGACTGACCTTGAGGCCCGGGCAGTGAGCAAAGAAGGCTTCGGGACTTTGAGAGTGGTAAAGGGATCCATGGCCGACGCACCCCCACGGAGCCCGAATAGTGAGGTTGCCGCAATCGAACATGTTCCCTGAACGGTAGCGGTACTTGGCTGCTTCGTTGACTATCTGGAAAGTGATAATAATAATTTAGATTAATGCACCAGCAAATTAGTCCAGAACATAGTCATGTAAACATAAGGGAAACTACTTTGCAAAAACATCCCAACAAAAACAGAGCACTTTCTTTGGTTTCTGTGAATAAAGACCTGGCTTCATGTGTGGAGGCATTCTCTCTGCTATTCCCCTTAAAGATATTAAAACGTCACTTAATTTTTAACGAGCGCCATCACCTCAAGTGTCTTTGGTTTCTTTTACATCTACAGTTTCAGACACTGGGCTTCCACCAAAAAGGTGTCCCAAATTTTCCCTCCCCGAAGCTCAGGTGGACTGTTAATTCGCCTTTTACTACTCTCTAAGGTCAGTTTGGACTCCATCGTGTTAAGTGAGAGCGCAGAAGGCGAGAGGGATCCCAGTCAAGGCCCGACACCAGATTTAATCTACTGTTTGTCTGCGTCACAATAGGAGGGTCTTAAAAACTGGCTCCACAATCGCATATTTTGTTTCATGTCGCCTTGACATAGCAGCGAGACTCGCATTTATCTTGTGGAGGGCAAGAATACACAGGATGACACTGGTGTCAACATATATGCATGGTTAAACAGCAGCACTGCCCAACGTGCTGCTAAGTGTGTTAACGTCACATTAATCTTCTGTAGCAAAGCTTTGAAGCAGGGGGTTGTTTAAAGGGCTTCTTTTGTTCTGCTGATGTTTCTGTACAAGGCTGTAGAAATATTAAATAACAGACATTCAAGGTCTGCTGCAAGAAATATGCAGAACAAAGGGGATAGAAGCTAAATATGAAAAGCAACGAGTAAAAGGTTCATTTTTCCCCCATTCTGTCTGTCTTTGCTTGAAGCTTCTAAAGATATTGAGTGAGAGACGTATGCGAGGATGCTGACTGTCAATCACAACAACAGTTACTTCGAGGTGTTTTATATTGTAAAGTAAAGTAAAACAAAGAAAGTAAAGTAAGTAAGGTACTCTATTTGATTTATATGAATTCTTTAAGTTAAGATGAGGCCTCGTTATCCAAGACCTTACATGTGATGAGAAGGACTTTAAATTATGTTCTGGATTCAGAGCTAATGAAGGGAAGTTAATATGGGAGAAATATGGGTGCCACTAGGAACACTGAGAATACCACTAGGAATGCAAATGCAAACGCAAACATGATCACATCCAAGACTTTTAGGCATCAATTTGAAGATTCAGCAACACTTTGTCTGTGACAACAGCAGAGCTGAGACCTGCAAAAGGTAAACACAGCATGTACCCGTACCACAAGAAGGTATATCAACTGCTTATCTGTAAACAGCCTTCTAATTTCAAATTTTAGCTACCAAGATAGATAAAAATTTAAACCTCACATCAAATTCAGCACATGGATATTTACCCATTAACAGGTTTTCTAAACTGAACAAGTTACAGGCTTGATTCAGAGACCTCCTGTAACCCAGGTTTCTCTTGTGTTACAAGGATTTAACAAAAAAAAAAAAAAAAAAAAAAAAAAAAAAGCTTCTTCAGGATCTATTGTACATCCAAACTACTATACAGAACATCTGAACACCAGAAAACAGATCAAGCAAGCAGGTACTTGTTTCTGTTACTCTACATCACGGGTGTCAAACATAAGGCACGGGGGCCAGAATCGGTCTGGTAAAGACTCCAATCCGGCCCACTGGATGGCTTGGGAAATTGTGAAGAAGTGCATAGTTTTTCAACTTTTTGATATTGAAGTTTCACAGCTTTTCCGACAGATAAAGAGCTCCTCACTGCCATTCATACTAAATACTAATTAAGTTATAAATTAACAATTAAGATTCTTTATTTGTCCTTGTAGAAAGATTTAATGACATTTGTTGGTGGATTAATGTAGTTAAAAAAAAAAAAAACAGTAATAAAAACAACTACAAAAAAGTCATTAAAAAAAAAAACACCTATATGCAAACAACAGGAATACATATACAAACATTGTCTTGACTGTTATGGCAGTAAATAAAATACAGAAAACTTATTTTGGTTACTTACAGAATTGCAAACAATCCAATACTGTACATGGAAATGACAGAAAAGTTCTTATTTTCCACCATCTACTCTAAAAAAGGTCTAATTTCTATATAATCTATATATTTATTTATTTACAGTGGGTCCATTTTTCATGATTTAGCAAAAACTTTTTTAATTTAAATGTAAACTCTTTTTTTCACACTACAGACTGCATGCAGGCCACAATGTAAAATGAATGTGAGATTTCTGCTCAGCATCACAGACATCACTTACACTTTTTAAAAATTCATGCTAAGCCAAAAACAACTCAGGCTTCAGACTGTAACCATTGGAATGGGTTTAAAATTATTTTGGTAGCAGTCTGAAAATTTCATGTGCTTTTTCCCCCCAGTACGTATGAAATCACGAGAGCTTAAAAAATACTGGAAAAAAAAAAAAAAAAAAAAAAAAAAAAAAATACAGCAGATTTTTAAAAAACAGACAGTTCCTTCATGGACATGTTGATATTTCTGGACCTGTACGAATACTCACATTACTTTGTCACAGAGCAAGGCAGCGCCATACCTGGTCAAAAGCAGGAAAGATGTAGTCAGCAAACTGGATCTCAGCGATGGCTGTGGCACCAGCGACAGCTACACCAATGCCAAATCCCACAATCCCCTGCTCACAAAGAGGAGTGTTGAAGACTCGGTCCTTACCTGGTGACAAGAAAAAATTAGGAAGGTAACACACACACACACACACAGAAAAAAAAAAAGTTCTCACTGAGCTTTTAAGGTTTCAGGATTGCTGGATAATGCATTGATTCAGAGAAATTTCTGAGACTTTTCACACCTGACTGAGGAGATCCCAGAGAAACCCACCGTTACAATGCCATGTGGTCCTAAAATAAATGAACTGAGAAGCTGATGACTTCTCCTGAGCTGTAACTAACCAAACCTGCAACAAACACACAACCCCCATGTAGTAAAAACAGGAAAGAAAAAAAAAAAATACTATTTTGCAATCTCCACCCTATAATCTGAGAAAGAACCGCAAGAGTGTTGCACTAAATTTGGGCTGAGAATGTTATTTTTTGCTCTCATCTTTGTGTATTTGCCAGCCCAGTGCTTTTTCTGTTTCTCTGGGAAGTGTGCTTCTCAGCAGCGAAACTCTGCCCTTATGTGCCCTCTGGACTCACAAAGTTCAATTAGCAACCGCGGCACCACAACCAAACCCCCACCCCCACCCCTCGGAGGAACACACAATTAAGTGATCAAAATTTAGTGCCTCGCTGCTCAGACTGAGGCCGACCTCAAAAATGAAAAAAAAAAAAAAAGCAGCGTCATGTGAAAGTGACAGTAAATAACGTGTGTGAGCTTCTGTGTCATCAAAGCAATCAGTAGTAAGTAATAACACAAAAAAGCCTCCACACACACACACAAACACACATCAAGTGATGCCAAAATAACTCTGTTGTGTTGCTGTTTGTGCTTCGTGAGTCTAGAATGCAATTTTAAATAGACGACATGGAACTTTTATAGTCAGCTGTCTGACACCCACACTGCATTCAGTGCAACGGGCTAAACGGGAGTGAGAGGAGAGCTAGTGCGCTGTAGCTCTCACAGCAATCAAGCACAGGCAGCCAGAGGTGGAAGGAGTGATCACTGAGGTGAATGCATCGGTCTCGTAAAAAGCCATTCATATGGAGTCCGCCCTGCATTACCCCTCTGTTGTGTGTAATGGCAGCGGGGCAGAGGTGTGTGCCATCCTTTTCAGTACAGAGAGGAATAAAAACAGCTTTGCTCTCGTCACTGTACACAAGGATGAGATGGAAAATAATGATCCCTTTCCAAAAGGTCAACACTTCTGATGTCAATGAAAACAAAAAGGCAGCGCCCGCTACTGTAGGGTGCGTTTGAGACTTCTCGCCATTTCCAGGCTGCATACAAATATCCACCGAAAATGTAAACAAGAAAGGAAATCTATTGACATCCAATTAGCCAATCAGCCTTGTGAGAAACGAGGAAAACAATTAAATTCTGTTGCTGCACACACACAGTCAGTCTCCACGCTTGTGTTATGGAGTGGCAGAGTTTAATGGAAGACATTTGCTATTTGGGTGCTGTTGCCATGTCATTAGACATTTGTGTACCCAAACAGATTTACTACTATGGTGGTCAATGATACAACCAAACCAAAGTGGTCATCTTCTTTTAAATAATACGTCATAACTGAATGACACTGTGGAGACAAAAAAAAAAAAAACCAAAAATTTTTTTCCTCCTTTTTAAATGCCAAACTACATTTTTCTCCACAGGTTGAAACTGAAAAAAAAAATTTAACTTTACCATGCAGGACAGCCAAATGCAGAGCATTTCCACCAAGCTGTTTTTTATTAATGTGCCTTTTATTCTAGAACACAAGTAAATAATTGTAATACTTGGCTTTAATGTAAATTCCATCTGTCATCAAAACCAGAAGCAAATGCAAACATGCTAAGTCACGAAGCATGTGGCCTAACTGTCCACTGAAACTCGAACTGCTCCAGTGGAGTCGCAAAACGTAATGGCAGGGGGCAGGGAAAAAAAAAAAAAAGAGTCAAAGGGGGCCTGCGAGGTGATTCTAACCTTCCTAAAATCAGTGCTTTAAACAAAACAGAAACGCCAAGTTTCCCACATTGCTTCAATTTATTCGCTTGAGGTTTGATTGGCACTCTTTTAATTAAGTCATGTCTTGTTCTGCGGTGGCCCAGGAACAGCATCTGTGTGGAGAATTAGCTCCACCAACTGTTTCTCTGTGTGGCCAACTCTTAATAGTCATTCAACTCAAATTCAGGGAAGACATATTAATTAGTGTTGGCCTTTGAAGATTTTCTTGATATTTAATTAAAATATGTACTGCTTTTGGTTGGAAACTTGACCACAGCCTGAAAAGCACAAGAATAAAAAACAAAACAAAACAAAAAACAAGCTCAGCAGCTTCTTCAGTTTAAGACCAGGCAGACATTGCCTCATTTTAACCACGAATTAGTCACAGAACTTAGACTCTGCAGGCTCAAATTCGATTTGTCATTCAACACAGTCTGCAGGGGGCTCCCTATCTCAGTTTTCCCACAATTCAGCATTAATTAACCCTAATGAGCTGTAATAACATCAATGGGATGCGTCAAGGTTATACTCACCGTCCCTAAGAGTGGTTCTGCCGGAGGTCTCTTCTTTTTCAAGGAAGAGACCTCCGGCAGAACCAGAGGAACCTGGCTGTCTCTTTAATACAGTACTTTGAGACAGTTACTGATGTAAATTCTTGTGAATCAGATTGATCTCAATGAACGGACCTGTTCTGACCCTCGTTTTAGACAGCAATGTGCCACAAGGCATCTATGAATTATGGGTATTATAGCAGACTTATTAAGCTATTGCTCATTTTCCGTCACATACTGTATATTATGTTGCAGTGGTGTTTGTAAATATGGCCAAAATTTCCAATCAAGAGGTCAGCATCTATGCAAGCAACCCTTGACTGCTGGAAGCTTAGGCTTAGCTCTGCTGTAAATGCTCTATTTTAGTATTTTTGTTTCCTACTCTTGGCTTTCTATGACATCAATAAGGTCCCTATCAGGTCCCTAATACGCTGAGCTGATATAAAAGCCACAGCTCATAGTCTGTCCAATATAAAGGTGAGCCGATCCTATTCAAAGTGAGGAGTCAGGTCATGACAAAAGTCCAGTGTGAGTACACTGTTACCAGAGAGGTTGCAGGATTAAAGCTGAACAGACAACAAGTGTGGAAACAAAAACAGAAAAAACCCAGTCCTCACATTGCCTGGCAGTCTGTCACAGGTTATATGGACACTTGATTAGAAATGGAACAGAGGCATCATTAACATTATTATTGACACCCGATATTTTCTGACTATTACAAGTTAAAATGTTGACTGTCAGAGCTGTAGAGCAGCAGCTGCAGCATTACACTCTTTAAGGATTTGGATCTCAATGATCAGGCAAGATTAAAATTACAATTTTCAAAACTTTAACAATATACTGTTAATGAATTCAATAGTTGTGATAAAAACGATTTTTTAACTGCTTAAACAAATATAATAGTGGATGTCACAAAACAGTATTTATGTCTGTGGAGCTCTGCATTTCAGTGCCAAAAGTTTCAGTATATCTTGTCCACTGACTGCATTATACATTACACCTGTGCTTCTCCGGCTGTCACTGAGACTGCATACAGGCCAGATCCTCTTCACCAGGATCTGTCTGAACGACCTGCAGGATTCTGAGTGTGCTATTTAAGAATATCAGAAAACTTCAGAGAAAATAATGAGCCCCAAAAACAAAACTTATAACAGTGAGCTTCATACTATATCAGCTCATTGTAAGGCTTCCCCTACAACGACTGACACGTGTGCCAGTAGCTCATGCTGGTCCTCTGGGTGAAGGCTAGGCAGTACCTGGCCCTTCCCAGAGCAGTGGGTGGTGAGATTCTCAGCAGTGTTTTGCTGCCATCTAGTGGCAAAAAAAAAAAAAAAAAAAAAATCACACCGACAACAGGTTACTAACATTTTTTTTCCTTTCAACTATTCAGGTGTCACTTTTGAGAGGGATTCTTAATGTCTACCGTGCATTTGAAGAACCTAAAGACAAGTCAGTCTTTGGTCACAGTGTAAGATTTAGCGGACTTTGCACTATTTCCAAGACTACAACGGGGCTCTTTTTGAGATTATTTTCCATGATGCTCGTAATTGTAATAGTCAAGGTGAAAAACCTTTAAACAATGGAAAAGAAACAGAGGGAAACAGAATGGTTACCCAATACTTCACAATGCTGACAGAGCACCCATTGTTCAGCTGCCTGAACTTCACCTTCCATGAGCCAAAACAAGCAAACGTCAATGAGGAAAAAGGCTGACTTAAGACAGCTCAAAATTATGTTCCTTACCACCAATATACCAACCAAGAACAACTTAAATTAGGAGGGAAAAATTTTTATGATTTTTTTGTGATGCCGTGCATTGGTACGCATCGCTGAAATCAGGTAAACCTCGTTTGTTTTAAGGTCAGCGTTAAAATAGAAAGCAGCATCTTACCATATTTGTCCCTCAGCCCCACTGTGCATCGGAACACTCCACCGAAGGCGACATCTTCCCCAAAGATGACTGCAGAGAAACAAGAGTACAATACAGTCAGCACCGTTAGTGCTCAAGTACGCAAGAGTGAAAAATACTGAAAACTCCTTAGATTAAGCCACTTTGAATGTTTTAGATTTCAATAACTTGGACAGCTTGATTCATACTTTCATGATTGTTAGGCAGCCTGGAGGTTTACAGAGTGTGTCTGCGTGCCTTTTACCTGCGGTAGGATCGCTGGCCAGAGTGTTGTCCAAGGCACTCGTAATGGACTGGAACAAGTTCATCTTCTGGGTAGGACCTTAAGGTGAAACACTTAATTTTAAAAAAATGAAGAACTTCACACATAAAAAAATACGTATGTCTTAATGGTTTTACACAACTAGGCCTCAACTGAACAGGTACTGCAGGAAAAACACATCAACTGTGATTTGATTTCCTGTTTTCAATGGAGTACACACTGTGTTACAAATTAAAGAACACAAAAGAATAGCATGTTTTCAACAAGGGCAGGAAAGGAAAAAAAGCAAAGAAAAAATGATACAGCATGGTTTTACAATATTTGATTACAATATATTTTTGCAATTTATTGTATATTTTATATTACAACATTGCGATATTGTATTGACGCAGGCATGCCAAATATGGATATTTTAATAAATAAATTAAAGCACAACAAAAAAGAGGGCTCAACTCGCTTGAAAGAAGGCAACCTTTCTGCAATCATTCTCAGACAGGTTGTCGAAGGTTTGCAAATAACTGCTGTTTAATTTATAAACGCATACAGATTGCCACCATGTTGCCATCAATCTGGATGAATATTTATCAATGAGCACAACTCGATAGGACCTGAGCCAACTGGCTACCAGCTGGTTGTATTCTGGTTATATTCCTACAGAACAGGAAGGCTGATGAGCACAAATGGAGTAGTGAAATGTGACTTTCTGTCCATACAGACAACAACAGATATGTGATTTATGAGGATTTATAGCAGTTAATTGCTGTATTTTTAAAAACATGTTCAAGAGTTGGCAACTTGACTTCACTGAATTGCAGACTGATAGTAGACTGACACCATCTTTTTTTTTCCAACAACAAAAAACAAAATAACTAAAATCTGATAACATTATTTTATTGGATAAGACAGATATTGAAAAAGTTTAACTCTGAGTACATAATTTGCAGTTGAAACAATTTGAAATTGAACTTTATGTTTTGAAATACTCAGCTTATTGCAAAATGTTAAAAATTTGGATTAAAGTATTGTGATAATATTGTATTGTGGGGTGTCAGGTGATTCCCACCTACAATTTTCAGTACCATGTTGTGATTCTGGATCAAGTAAAAGTATATTATAGAATAAGCAATCAGCTTAGAGCCTGGGACTAGATCACACTACAAGGAAAAATTAAATACATTTTTAGTTACTTCCTTAGTAGCAGCAGGTAGCTTTGAATGTTTTATTTTCTCAGTTTTACACCAGGTGCCCTTCCTGAGCCAAGAGACAGTGTCTCCTCCCAGCATCAAACCAGAAATCTTTCACTTGTCTGGCAACAAGTAAGTCGAGGGCTGTTTTCTGCAATGGTGTGTGCTATTGCTTTGTTATTTCAGCATTCATTAACCAGGTAAAAAGACTGGACCCATTTACAAGAAGTCGTATGAACGCTGTGGCTATGAACCCACAAGATGCACGAGCTTTTCATGTAAGTGAAACAGAGCATCCTTTGGGGGGCCTAAACAAAGACACTGCATTAACCTCCTTGGACCTGGCGTCCACATATGTGGACATCACATTTTGGGTTATTTAGACCAAAATACTCAATTTTGCTCTACAAGGGCCTGATATCCACTTACGAGGACATTATACTGCTACTGTTCTATCAAAAAATTTAAACGAATATCCTCATACGTGGCTCTTATTTTCCTTAAAAACAAAAATAAGGTAAAAAAAAAAAAGAAAATCTGGTAATTCTTTGTTTTTACATTCATCGGGCCCCAATATGCCCAAATATCAAAGAGAAATTAAAATGTATGTTGTGGAAGAGTTCGGGTCTTAGGAGGTTAAACATAAAATGTCCAAATCCCCATTTTGGTTTATTCTAGAATAAAATAATGATAATAATAATAATAATAATAATTTAAAAAAACACCACCAACAACACACTGGTGAGCCTTGCCGTCAAGAGTTGAGGATAATACTGTAGGATCCTTTCCATGATGAGGACAGCTTCACAACAGCTTCACAAAAGGACGATGAAGGTGGAACTCCAGCAACACTTACGGGAAGATGAACAACATGACAGTATGTCACAAGACCCTGATGAAGGCCACAAGACTTAAAGTCTTCCCTTAAGTGTTGCCGGAGTTCCTGCATTGTGAATTCTTTCATTCTCTCCATGCACCTTGGAAGTAGGTGAAGTTGTGCCAGAAATGTTTTTGCTCTGACTTAACAAGTAAACAGAAGACCCCACGTGCAGCTGTTTCACGCCCTTTAACCATACACGGTGTAATTCACGGTGACAGCTCATTTCTCGGTTGAACTGAGGACATTCCAGCGGTATCAACACGACCCGCTCCCCCATGTTAGCCGGTTAGCCAAACACTCACCGTACTGAGACGGGACGGGGTCAGGCTGAAAGGTAAAGTGTGCCGCATGCCTTCGTTGTGTTTTTGTGCGGGAGCTGCAGTTCGGCGACAGTTTTAGCAGCGTGGTCCCCAGGGAGCCGGGAGCGATGGAAAGTTTCGAGTTTGCACCTCGAAGGAAGAGCCGAGCAGCAGCCGCCATCACTGTTGTTATAAGTGAACAGGGAGGGCAAGATGAACCTACGACTAAAGATCGTCTATTAGAGCAAGCTCCCAATTCTAGCGGAGGGAATTGTTTCGCTCCCGATCAACTTCCGGGACTTTCCCAAAAGCTTCAGTAAACGACGCTGAGAGATTTCATGCTAGCTTGTTTAAAACAAATATTGCTATACTCATTAGAATACGAGTAGGAGAGACCCCACTCTTTGTGATTTCTGGGAATGGTGGCGGAGTGAGAGCTCTTTTCTTCCTGCCTCAGCCTCAGCGAGTGAGGCCGTGATTGGTCAAAAGGGAGGGTGGTGTGCGCAGTACGTACAGGTGTCTAAAATCGTTCACTAGACGCAGTTTCAGTTCTACGGAAGAGGATTAGGGCCACTGGGAAAAAAAAAAAAAGTGGGCACGTCTTTTTTTTTTTTTCTTCTTCTTTTCCTGAATTCTGAGAAAAAAGTCAGAATTCTGACTTTGATCTCAGAATTTAATTCTTACTTTTTTCTCAGATCTTTTTTCCCCAGTGGCCCTAATCCTCTTCCGTACAGTTCCCTGTGATGTAATTCATTTATATATATTCATATGTATTTCATATATTATTTTATTTATCAACTCACGGTACAAATGTATAAGTATTTTTTACAATAGTATATGAAAATTTCTACATTTGTGTGTAAAGCATTTGTATTACAACTCGATAGTATTACTGCCCTCACAGGAAGAAGCTTCAGGTTCAAGAAAAAAAGTTTCTACATGTCAATGGAAAAAAACAAAGCACAAACTCTTATGGTACAATATAGTATGTTTATTGTATTATACTATACTGCACAAACTGATAAGCCAAAACATTAAAACAAACTTAAGTGAGTAACACTTAGAGATTCTACCATTCGTGTGGATTTCTGAAAGGTACTACCCACATAAATTCTGTTGCAGACCAAGCACATCCTGTAATGGCAACAGCACTCCCTGAAACTGCTCAGGAAGGGTTCAAAAACACACAGACACAAAGTTTTTTCCTGATCTCCTCAGAATCTGAAACAGCATTCACAGGATGCACTGAAACAAGCCAGTCAATTCCCATGGGACTGAAAGTCCATCCTGCAACCGACAGGATCCAAATGAGCCACTGCCAAATGTCTGGCATCTCTGACTACAGGTCAGAGCTTTTGGGGGGTTCTTTTGGTGATTTAAACAACACAATACTAAACAAGTAGTTTTAATGATGGCTAAATGGCTTGTGCTTATATTTACTAATGAGTAAAAATGAAACAATGTGCTATTTTGTTTCAAGAAAAACAAAGATATTGCTTTGTTTATCTCACAAAAAAGGGAAACTTTAGTGGTTATGAGTGGTTTAAAAGAACCAAATCAGCCACAACACATTTTCCAGGGCAGTTAAGATGATGACTTTGCACACTCTGCAACATCCAGCTTCCTGCCACTGCTGCACATTCTTGCCAAATTCTGTGACGATGAGAGAGCAAAGTTAGCGCTTCAGAAACTTGTTTAAGAAGTCTGAGAAGAAATTTTGGGAAGTTATTCTTACATTAGCAGCTCGAATGATGCTGTTTGGAGACTGGAGGGCTGCGAGGTCTGTCAGGATCTTCTTAAGATCGTTGTTAGAAGGATATTCTGGAACAGAGTACAGGTGAATTTCTAACGTTAACCTGGCATCTTCTTAGTACACAAACTTGTTACTGATTGATGTACATGTACCGTGTTCAGGTGATGCTTGTGGTTTGAGCTGCAGATACGGATGCTCCAGCAGTTCTGCAATGGCAATTCTCTCTCTGGGGTTTCGTACCAAGCATCTCTGGTAAAAGGAAAAAAAACAAAAAACAAACAAAACAAAAGCTGAATATTTTTATTTTACATGACCTCAGTAACACTTCTAATAAAGACTCATCAACAATTGATTGGACAGATTCTCATTTTAATGTGTGTAAAACTGTAACACAGAAGTCCCATCTATGGCATCATTTCACCTTCAACACATCGAGCAAATCCTTCTCCGAGATGTCAGGAAACTCTATTTTATGGGAGGGATCGATGATGGCGTGCAGCTTGCTGATCTGGTTGGTGATGCTTTGGAACGGAGTCTTCCCGTAAGTCATACAGTACAGAATACATCCGAGGGACCACACATCACCTTTGGGGCTGATCTGTTGAACAAAATTAGCAGAAGGTGTCTTACCTACTGTTGCATTCTCGGTTTGGTTAGTGACTCTGTCAAATCAGTAAAAACGAAAGTAACACACCTTTGAGCGTGCTTTTCCTGTCTGGGATGACGTGTCTTTGATGGCTTCAGGGGGCATATAGTTCAGAGTTCCTACCTGTGTTGACAAATGATTACGTATTACACATGTTAAGCCATTTTTCCCAACTGATTGACATCCTTAAGCTGAGCTGCAGCTTCAACTTATTTAACAGAACTTAAATTAGAAAACTGTCATTTTCTGTTGTCCCTCACAGTATGCTCATTTAGAGTTGCTTTGCATGGTTTGAAGTTCAAAATCATTCTTCTGTATCTTGGTGCAATCCCTGACTTCATCCAGTGTCTGAAGAGTTGCCGTTTTAGCTCTGCTTCAGCCTTCCTCTGATTAGCATTTTTACCCAGTGAAAAGCCGCTCACTAGATATTCTCTCTCTCTTTCCTTTAAAGACCATTCTGTTTTTTGAACTTCAGCAGGTCGTTTCAAAGATGCTACAATATACTTAGGACACCACCCCTGCAGAGATTTTGATTTATTAAAGCAAAAGAAGAAGAAGAAAAAAATCCTCAAAAAAAAAAAAAAAAAAAAAAAAAAACCCCACACAGGTGAAATAAATTTCTTTAACAATGGCTCTGTTGCTGTAACTTTCCCAGTAGGCCATGATCACAGGCCGACAAGCATCTGGGCCGCACCTTAGTGGAATGCACTCATTCATACATCTGTGTTATTAATTCAATGTGCTTTTTCCTGCGATGTCAAAACATCTGCTGGTCTATTGGAAGAAATGACCGTGGCCCTCCATCTATCTTATCTGAAAGACTCTGGAACAGATACCATTTGTAGCCTGGGACTGGAAGTATGCAGACATTGACCATGCTAACCAGAAAATGTCTGACTATCAGGCTATACTGGACAGTCTAGCACAGATATCATCACCCCTCTAGAGTCCACCAGATTGTTTTCCAGCAATTTCATTCCTTTGTAGTTTGATTGCTTGGGACCCAAGCTGACATGACACACGAGAGGTTCAGTGTATTAATTAGTATGACTTACTTGTGAATCCTTCATGATGCTCGTTACATCTGGTTGGATTCTGTTTGCGATGCCAAAATCGATCAGTTTCAGCGAAGCATTCACTATGACGAAGTTAGCTGGTTTCAAGTCGCTGTGGATAATTCCTATACAGAACACACATGCAGTGGTTAGAAGTGACCATCAGTTACTATGACATTTATGACATTTGAACAACACTGAAAATGGTAGTCAACTGATAGTGGGAGGCACAAGAGAAATGAACCGTGTTTGTGGATGGTGTGGACGGCCTCCAGCATGTTCTTCCAGTAGAACTTCCTCTCTAGAGGGTTCACAGTTTTGCGCTTTCGCAACCAAGTGTTCAGATCCAAGTTTCCACACTCCATCAACATGTAGATGTAGCTGTTGGTTATTTCACTGAAAGAAACAAACACAACCCACAAAAAACACAACCATCAGGACATTTATTGAGGCAGAGATGTATACTTCAGGTAAACAATAGAAAAAAGGCTGCCTAATTTAAAAAATAATTTCTGGATAGGCTGTGCACTCACTAGTCATAGAGCTTTATAATCTGGTCGCTGTACTGCTGCAGGTGGTTCAGATGTTCAATTTCATTTTTGTAACTCTCTATAGTCTGGGCGTCGGCCTCCTCGAGGTTCACATATTTCACTGCATACAGCTGCTTTTTATGATCGAGCACCTGGTAAACCTGGAGGGGGAAAACAAGCAGTTGTTTAAAATACAAGATTAGAGGCCGACTGGACTGTCAGACTGTGGTGAAATGTTTTTGGCATTATGGGAACTCCTTAACACTGTTGTTACCTTACTCGATCCCCCGCGTCCAATCATCTTCAGAATGAAGAACTGCTTCCCCTTAATCGTAATGGATTCATTGGACAACGCACTGAGGGAAGCCTAAAATGAGATCCAAACAAAGATACAGTTTCCCATTAAAGTTGAGAGTAGTATTTAAATTACTGCTGATATTTCCAACTGACTGAACTCTGTCTACTTGGCATTCAAGTAACTGTTTACTGTTCAGTCAAGCTGGGAAAAAAAAATGTTTATACTATCAAGTGCTTTTCCCCACACACACATCTAAAATCTTTAATTAAAAACAAACAAAACAAAACAGCAACAAAAAACTCCACAGTATGTTGTTGGTTTTTTTAATGTATAAGACAAAACCAAAAGGAGGGCATGAACATATACCTGTGGTGTCTGGGCACACAACGTTTGATTTAGAGGTGTGCATGGCTGCTGAGCAGGCCCAGCTCTGTGTGCCGCTGCTGCAGAGGAAGACACTTCAGGGCCTCTCTTTACAACAGGAGTAATGAAGCTGAGAGGGGACAAATACAGGCATGCAGAGTGTGACATTTTATTTCAATAGAAATATTCTAGAATACAAAAGTATTAGCTTATTGATTTGAAGTAGAATTGACTTTTAGCGCAACTTTTTAGCACCCTACAATAAAGCATACATTTAAATACCGTTCCCAATGGAAACTAAAGAGCAGAATTACAGATATGAAAAAACACTTTTGCTTATGCTGCATATTTAAAGAGAGATTTCACAAATACCCAAGTCAGAGTATTACCTGTTAGCAGCTGGATATCTATTGCTGTTAGGCGTTTCGCAGACTGTTTGTGAGTTAGCTTTGGATGGAAGTTGGAGGGATGGTGTAAGGAAAGATTCTGCCAGACGAGGAATGGGTCTAGGTTCAGGGGGTGTTGTCTGTTTAACCTTATAAGGGGGAAAAAAAACAACAACAAAAAAAACGTTTAAGGTTTTGAGACATAATCAAAATAAATGTTTACATACATGTTCTAAGTGAAGATAATAAACACCCACCAAGTCTTTGGATATTTCACAGGGAAGACATAAGCTAACACCAGCTTGCATGTAGAAAAAAAACAAACTAAAATCAGTGTATCTAAAAATTTAGCAGTAGATTTAAAAAGGGCCATCAGACCTCAGGAGAAACATGCCGGTTGATGGAAGTTGGGATCTTCCACTCCGATAAAGGCTCCCTGCTCGCAGGTTTAGGCTGCTCTACCGAACGTCTGACAGGGACCCGAGCAGGAAGCTGTACTTCCTGGATTCCACCACATGCAGACATTACGGGAGCACTTGCTTGCAAATCTAAAAGAAATTTGGAAAATATATAATGCATTTAAAAAATAACAATGTATTTAAATTTAATTTAAATTTAAAAGCATGTTCAAGTTTTGACCCATACAATGAACTGACTTAGATCTCTACCTGTGGGAGGGTCCTCCTCACTGGTGGGCAGTAGCCGTTTCTCTCCAGCTTTAAGGTTATGTATGGCCATGTCCAGGAGCTCGGCTGGCTTCGCATTTAAAGTGTGGGCTTTGTGCAGAATTGAAGTTGCTTTGTTGACATTACCTAAAAAGAGAATAGTAGGGGCATAAATAAATGGCACTTCAATTATGTTTTAATGAACGATTGATTGATTAGTAGACATTCTTATGGCTAAACAACACAAAATACAGACAAAACTTTTCACTCGCTAGCAAATGTTTGGCATGCATTTTGAATAAACTATGCAGACATAGTGATCCATCGATCAGATCTAGACAAAAATCATGTTCCTTCCAGGTGTATATGGGACCTTATTGTAACAGATTACACTGAGATAGACATTTATTAAAGACATTGTGATTACTGATTACAATGATCTTTCTGTAATAAAGTTACACTACAGCAACTGGCTTCAGTTATGGCAATACTGTTTTTCTAAAGCACCGACTTAATTAGTTGCTTTTACAGCAGTACATTGCCGCTCTGGACTACCTATTATTTTTCCAAAGTGGTGCCACCTTTAAATTTAAATTCTTCAAGGAGGAGTCTTGAAGTTGTGCAAAACAATGTCCTTATTTGTACGAGTTGCTCCTTATTTTCAGCTTTTTGTTTTGAGAATGTGGTTCCAGAAAATTACATACCTTGAGAGACCTCAAACTGGGCATGTGCTATGTGGACAAAGGCAAAGGCTTTGCAGTTGGATCTTGCAACTATGAAGTGGTCCTGTGCTTCATCTGGATCCTCGATCCTCCAGAAGAAAAAGGAAACAATGATACACTTAAAGAGCAGTACTGATAGCTATCATTTGGTTGTGCCAATGCTTTTTTTGGTGGGACTGAAAGGCTATGTGGACAGTTGAAAGCACTGCAAAACCTTGGTCTTCTGTCAGTGGGTTTCATGATGTAGTCACCTGAAATGGTTTTCACTTCACAGTTGTGCCTTGTCAGCGTTTCACTGTGTAATTTCTTTCCCTCTTAATGGGGTTGGGACCATCTGTTGTGCTGTGCAGAAGTCAGGTCGGTACACAGCTGACAGCTCTATTTGACAACTGTTAGAATTCATATTATGGCAAGGACAAATCAGCTAAGTAAAGAGAAATGACAGTCCATCATTACTTTAAGAACTGAAGGTCAGTCAGTCTGGAAAATTGCTTAAACTTTGACTGTGTCCTCAAGTACAGTCGCAAAAATTATCAAGCGCTATGATGAAACTGGCTCACACAAGGACCGCCCCAGGAAAGGAAGACCAAGATTCACCTCTGCTGCTGAGGATAAAGTCATTCGAGTCACTAGCCTCAGAAACCACAAGTTAACAGCACAACAGATTAGAGCAGATAAATGCCACATAGAGTTCTACTAGACACATTTCTACGTCAACTGTTCAGGCAAGACTCAATCAGGTCTTTAGGGTCAAACAGCTACTAAGAAAAGCAACAAGCAGAAGAGATTCGTTTGGGCCAAGAAACATAGGGAATGGACATTAGACTAGTGGAAATCTGTGCTTGGTCTGGTGAGTCCAAATTTGAGATCCAAATTCAAGATCTTTGGTTCCACCTTTGGGTGACGCAGAAAAGGTGAACAGATCATCTCCACATGCATGGTTTCCATCGTGAAGTACGGAGGAGGTGGTGTGATGGTGTGTGGGTGCTTTGCTGGTGACACTGTTGGGGATTTACTCCAAAATGAAGGCACACTGAACCAACTTGGCCACCACAGCATCCTGCAGCGACATTCCATCCCATCTGGTTTACATTTGGTAGGACCAGCTACCAATTAAGATGGTTTGGGATGAAATGGACCGCAGACTGAAGGCAAAAGGGCCAACACATGTTCAGCATCTCTGGGAACTCCTTCAAGACTGTTGGAAAACCATTTCAGGTGACTACCGATCATTTCACAACATTTCAAGGAAATTTGCAATAAAGATATAAATTATATTATGTTTTATCAGTGATTGCAGCTTGCAGGCAGAAGATTTATTAGTTAAAACAAAATGCATTGCCTTTTCCATCTTTGTTTTTCCAGTGACAACCTAATTCAAAGTGTGAATTTATTGCCACAAGGTGCTAGCAGTACCAATGCAACCATAACGACAGCATTATATCCAGAGGATAAGTCAAATGTAAGTGCAAAAGCAGCCCAGGTAGTGTATTCCTTGTAACTCCAAGTAAAAGTATAACTTAACAATTTTTAATTTAACATAAAAAAAATAAATAACAACCTTGCAACTCTTTAGGAGCCACATAATAAGATTCAAATCTAAAAATCTTGTTCCCACCTTTAGCAGAAATTTAGCAGAGTACTGTGCTTTGTTGAAAGCTGTTAAATTAGGAGGCTGGCATGTGGCTGAGACATGCTTGGCTTTGTCTCATTGTTTTGCCCACTGAGAAACATAAACGCATGGCTCCAACGAATCATTGATATCATGATTTAACACTTTTATAACAATTTATATTGGTATTATTGTGAATGATATGATGGGGCACTCACCCTTTTAGTTCTGCATATCGGACTAGTATTCTGGCGTAGGTGGCATTTTTGCTGTATTGTCTGACTGGCAGCTTGAAGAAGACTTTAGAGTAACAGTCCTTGAGCTTATTCAGAAGGTTGATGTCTGTGTGAGGGTTCCCTCTCTTCTCCAGGTTAGTCAGGTATGCCCAACATGACTCGGGAGAGTTGGAATTGACGACCTGATCGAAATTGTAAGTTACATCTGCTAGAAAGGAAAACAGTCATGAAAACAGAAGGGGACACAGTGTCTTTCATTCACACAACTATAGAAAATAAGATTCCACATGGAAATATGTAATGTAGTACCTTCCATTCTTGAGGCGTTCTTTGTGTAACATGTGTGAAGGAGAGTTGTGGTTGAGTCTATGGCTGCCTGGTCCTCCCAGGTGGATTTCTCTGGACTAAGAGCTGGTTGCTGAGAACACACACACACACACACACACACACACACACACACACACACACACACACACACACACACACGCACGCACGCACGCACAAAAGGATTCAACATTTCTTTCTTTGGCTCAAGCTAAGGTTCTTCACACAACAGATCATTAGAAACTAAAGCCACCAAGTGTGGAATTTGAGAGGTACAAATACGTTTATTTGTACTCACTTGAACACACACTATATCCCGATCCACAGCACTGTTCTTTGAGGAGGATAGCCCAAATATTGGGTTCATATTTGAACCAGATGTTTGCCTAAGACAGTGACACAAATTAAGCATGAACAAACCTGATATAGGTTTCATTGACACTGCAGGACATTACACGCAAAGTAAATTCACTTAATTACATATATTTCAATTGTATTTCTCAGATCATCCCACCCCCTGCCTACATTCACTACATTTTAACCAAAATAAATAAACATAAACATACCTGGACAAACTTGTGGGGATTGATGCATCGCTTCCTTTGGAGACCCTGCTATTATTGTAGTCATCATCATCATCCTTTTCTGGGATAGAGAAAGGTACTATGGGAACTCTTGCTGGCTACAAAGCAAAAATGTAAGAGCAGAACTTGGGATCCTCAAAGACCTTTTGGTAATGGGTAACACGGAACAGTTTCAAGTGAAAAAACAAACAAACAAACAAACAAACCCCACAGACCATTCCAACTGCTCTCTTGCGCTGAGATCCTGTCCTCCAGCCTGGTAGTTGGTCATCTGGTGCTCCACCAAGGGAGTCCCTCCTGAAGGACAGAGAACAAAAAATGTCAGATGTTCCCCCTTAGAAAAAGCCTTCTGGGAGGTTGAGAACCACTTTATTCTTACCCCGAACTAAAAATACTTGAGAGCTGCAAGTCACCTGTCCCATCTGACGTTCTGCTTACTTTTTGTAACTCTGAGCCTTTTTTGACAGAGTCCTGTGCATCACTGTTTGGTACTGACAGAAAGAAAACACAAAATATTTAGAAGAGAAAAGCATGATTGGGAAAAGGGCATTATTACATTTGAGCTCTATTGTGACTTTCTACTGCTGGACAGTCAAGTCAAACAGCAACATGTATATAATGACACAAGATAAACATGAATGCTCACCTGGTAAATTTTCCTTATCCTCTGAACTCCATAGTTGTGCTTTTCCATTCTGAATTCTTCGCAAAGCAGCCTCCAGCTGTTCTTTCGGTTGGGCACCCACCTGAACAGCATTCTGCAATATGTAGATGCCTCTCTTTGCGTTGCCTGGTAAAGTGTTAGAGATTAAATTAAATATTCTACATAGCATTTCTTGAGAACTGGCACATGTTTTGAAGGACAAACATCACATGTCTACCTTGAGAAATCTCAAACTGTGCATGTGCAATGTGGACAAATGCAAAATTCTGGCTGTGGGACCTTGCCACGTTGAAGTTAGGCTCTGCCTCACTGACATCTTGAATTCTAATAGAAAAAAAATAAATAAATGACCCAGTGAATGCACAGATGAAAATATAATTAAACCAAGAACAGCATTTCTACTCACGCTTTCAGCTCTGCAAATCTGACCAACATCCTTGCGTAGCTCTCATTATGACAGTGTTTTCCCAGTGGCATATTGGAGAACACCCTGGTATAAAAGTCAATGAGCCTGGTGAGGTGATTACTATCCAAGTGAGGGTCTCCTTTTTTCTCCAAGTCCATCAAATATGAAAGACATGATTCGGGTGAGTTTGAGCCAATGACCTGGTTAATATTGTCTGTGTCATCTGTAACAAGCACAAAGTGTCACAGTTATGCACGGCAATGTAGACATCTGGCATACATGACTACTTGTTAATCCTTTGTTACCTTCATTGAGATACTTTTTAATTTTGTTAAGCTTTTGATAAAGCATGGCAAGTTTCTGCTTTCTGTCTGTGTGCTCCTCTTCCTCCATCTGAAATGATGAGTTCAGTCAACACAAATAACAAATGAGCCCAAATGAATATAAGCATTTTGCTTGAATAACAAGAACACAAAATCCAGCACAGAAAATGCAATTTAATGTTAATATGACGCGTTTATTAACAGTTATTAATAATGGGGAGCTAGGACTGCAGACATTTAAAAAGAAATCCAGAGCTGTTGTTAAAGGAGTAACCGACACTGAGACAATTCTCAGTATTTAATTAACATTAAGTTACCAGTTTTGTGTGATTTCTCATTCTAAGGTGAGGAATACCTAGAAGGTACTATATGCTGACTTGGTGAGCAGCAAGAAATAACCTAGATAACAAGTTGAAGACAAGTTACTGAACAAATGCTTTCCTTATAAACCTGGATAGCTTCGTGTTTACAATCGGGGCTAGCTCATTTTCCGGCTAGGTAGCATGTAGCAATTTTGCTCAAGATAACTTGCTCATCAAATCTCCCCACTGTGCCGAAGACTCGCGCACTCAAGTGAAGTTAAACACGCATTAGAACACTTTTAAAAACATGACGTTAAAGTGCAGTAAAGCGAAAACCATCTCACCGTGTTTAGGCCTGCCACAAAAAAGTCTCTTGCGACGGGAATTACAGCACAATACACAGGGAAAAAGGCTCGACTTCAACTGCCAGATTTCAAATATGCCGCTTCCGTTGGCGTTGTGTATTGATTGGGTCTTTGTGATGACGTCACGATGCGTTCAGTTTACAAACAAGCAAGACGACAATAATAAAGGATAAATATAAGGGAGACGCGTGTCTCTCTAAACGTTTTTTGAGAAGTATCTATAGATATTTACCAGCGCGTTGTAATTTTTATAAATACTTCTAGTTTGTATTTTGAACGTGTATAAATTGAAATATGCAAATATTTTTCAAGAAGGGGCTCAGAGCCGATGTCTGATGTAATCTCGCTGTCCTCATACGTGTCCTGTATCACCCTCAAATACTTGTCTACCACTTTTGACTTCCTCATGCAATACCACAGTTCCTTTCTTGGCACCCTATGATGCTGTATATGCTTTCTGTAGCTCCACAAAGACACTGACCTTCTCTATATGTGACCATCAACTCTCTCAAAGCCAGCATAAAATCTGTAGTGCAGGTTCTTCGCCATAAAGCCATACAGTGCATGTCTTCTCCATTCTCTCCTGTATTACATACTCTCCCTTTTTTTTCCAACAGCACTTGAATACAGCACAATCACGCTTCCTGTGTTTCTGCTCCTCCCAGTTCAAAGATGGCAGCCATGGGACAGAGACGAGAGACGACACAAATTTAGGACTTTTGTCATGAAACAAAACTGGGTTGCGGAGCTGATACCGCTATTGTTTTGACATAACAGTGAATTAAACTGTCACCGCCAATGTGTCGTCGTAGGAATAGTTTAAAAGGGTTCAGAAATATGTTTTCCTGTGGGCTAAGCTAGCAAGCAGAGGTTAGCAAATAAATGAACTTGTCTCTTCTGCCACACAAGAAGGAAGCAGTTGCCTTTCATACAGTCTATTGGCATCTTATAAGGTGAGTTTGTATCTTTTTTATGATTGTAGAGACGCATATTTTATTAGTAGGTACAGCTCGGTTGTTTTCATGAGTAAAGAACTTGCATTGTTAACGTTAGCCTTAAGCTCGGTCTTATTCTATGGTGAATAAATACGGGTTCGTATTTCAGTGAGGTGCTCGTGGCACGGCTCTCGAGATTAAGCGTTTATAAACGCTTACAGATTTTGTTTTCGCGCAGTCCTGTGTAAATATTCGTCTGCTTTGCTGCAAGTGGAGCATACAAGTCATGTCCGTACTTGCAAAATCAGATGCAGAAATCTTTCCTTTTCTTTCCCACCAGCTCAATTTCATCATGGCCATCTCTCAGTTCCGTCTTTTTAAGATCTGCACATGCCTAGCCAGCTTTCTTTCTTTCTTTAAAAGGTTAATATGCAGGTAAGCACAAATGCATTGTCCATTACAGCATGTATGAGACCTTTATCTTTACACTACTACGATATTTTTGAAAATAAAATAGGAGATATGGATTTAAAAAATATTGTTCTAGCTTTATGAAACTCACAGCAACTCACAGCATTTACCACGATTTTTGCATGCATCAGCACCACAACTAGAGATCCTTTTTTGTGCATGTGCTGGATGCAAGGTTGTCACAATGCACAGTAAAGAGATTTGATTGTGGTGTTCTGTAATGTACAGTTTCTGCTTTTTATAATAATGGAGAGTTTAATTTAATTGTGTAACACAGGACTGGAAGGGGCCGCAAACTCAGTGGTGATCAAATAACTCTCCCAACAACAGTGGATTTTTCATCATCTGTACCAAAACAGGCATGTACTGCAGCAGTCATCAGCAACTGCTTTGAGAAGAGGCTGCCATACAGGAGACACAATTTTCTTGTTTTCATAAACAAATAACTTTCAGGCACTATTGTGTTTTTATTAGTTTCTTTTTGTCTGCACAGCCAGAGATTGAGGAATGGAGCTCTTGGGATGAAGAGGCTCCTACAAGTATTAAGATTGAAGGTGGCAACGGCAATGTCTCCCCTCCACCCAACGATGTAGATGAAGAGCCGGACTACTTCAAAGACATGGCTCCCACCATCAGAAAAACACAGAAGGTATGTCTGCAACAAGTCAAAGCAGTTTGTGCCGTGTCTATGAAAGTGTATAACCCCTTTAAATTTGTCTTTTATTAAGTAAACTTCACCTGTGAGGCTCAGCTCCTTAATTGTGGTGAACTTTGACAATGTTTGCTGAGTATACACAATTATACCAGTGTAAATATGACAGAAAATAAGGTGAAGTGTAATAGGGCCACTCTATGTCATGGAATTTATAGTTTGTTTATGTGGTTGGCTTTTTTTAACTGAAGAGTCGTAGGTGTCATTACAATGTCAGAGATGGATAAGTGGTTATTTTTGTAAATGAGGAAAAACTGTAATAGCAAAAAAAAAAGAAGCCGTGACTATTGTGTTTGACTTAAGCAAACATGATACAAAATACAATGAAGATGCGGAAAAAAGTTGCCGCTTCAAAGGGAAAGGCTACTATTTGTTTTCCAACTGTTTTAAATGGATCCATGCCACAGAAAATTCTAAGAATAATATTATAACTGTAGCTGGTGTCAGGCTACTTACGAGGGGCTGTTAATAAAATGTATATTCTATTAGAAACTTAAGAGTAGCATCTAGAAGTAATTTGCACAAACAGTGTCGATCTTAGTCTTTGTTTTTTACTCAGTTTAGAAATGGGCAGATGTAAAACAAGAGACACGCAGTGCAGAGTTTCAATTATGTATTCCATTGCAATATTAAAACTTTAGCTTTGATTTCCTGTAATAACAAGAAATGGCATCTAATATATAACTCTATTTGTTTGTTTTTAGCAAATCTATTTGTTTATTTTTAGCAAATTCTTAACTGTTGTCTAAACCAAGAAGCATGACATAAATATTCTGTAGGCATCCAGATACAGTAAAGAGTAAAGGTTTTGCTAATGCTTTGAATGCGATCAAATGTTTCTTGTGATCCAAACCCATGGCTTTTGATTGAAACGTCTTCTTTTGATACATAGCCTGATAATTCCTGCAGCCACTGATTAGAAGTTGTTTGAGTGCAGAAGTAAAGTGCTTTTAAAATGTTGGGTTTGTCATTTCTAGACATACAATTTTTGTAGTGTAACAGTGTGATTGCTTGAAAATCTCCCATTCTCAGCTTGTCCTTCCTATTAATAGTTGAGCAGCGATTCAACATTAACTCCTTTTACTTTGACTCTAAGCTCCTCTTCTTTTTTTCTGGTTTTCATATTGAAGATTGTGTTGAAGAAAAGGGAACCTTTGAACTATCTGGTGCCTGATGGCTCAGCAGGCTTCTCCAGCAGGTTGGCAGCCTCTCAGGATATGATGACTTTCATTCCCCCCTCAGTAAGTTACACTATTGTTGGAAGACTGTTTATGTTTTACACTCTGTATGCTAATAATTGTATAATTATGCAGGAGAAGTTGTTGGCCATCAAAGGAAAGCAAAACTTGTTTTATCAGTAAATAGGCTTGTGAAAAAAATTATTAAAGCTGCAGGACTTGAATCTTAGAAAACCCAAATGTCAGAATGACTCAGTAAGCCTTCAAAAGAATGCACCAATCCCCTTCTCTTATTCCACTGATTCAGTAAATTTTGATGCAGTTTGCAACACTCTTGTGTGAACTGACGTTTATGATGTATTAGACATCAAAGGCTCCCGACTAAAATGTTATCATAGTGTTATCTCTGTATATAAGACTGCAAACTGTCAATTTCCACAGGCTGAACTGGGTGAAATGGACACCTGGCAGGAGGACACAAATGCCTGGGAGGATGAGTCTGATGCTGCCTGGGAGGCAGAGGAGGTGCTCAGGTAAATGGGTCAAGAGTTCATCTGCTTCTATATACAGCAAATACCAGTTTGCTACCTTAACTAACCAGTTATGACACAACAACAGGAACAAGGAGTGTTTTTTATGTTATTAACCATGTTAATATACAATTCCAACACATTGTCATTGAACCCAGATTTGATTGCAGTAAAGACTGAGGAATGCACAACAACAGGTTTCATGGCCACATACAACAATCTGTCTGTATTTACACAGAAAAACATTTTTTACAACACAACACAGTTGTAAAAGATTATTATTCACAATCCTTGTGTTAATGCACACCAGGTTATAGTTGGATTTCTTAGCTGTCATCTAAATGACCCCAAGTAGATGCCTCCTGTGAAATGCTGTTTTTTATTTTTTATTTTATTTTTAATTGTAATTTTTTGCAGACTAGGGGGAAATTATGTTAAACAAGAGAGTGATCAAACCTTTTATTATGCAAACACATGGGTCCCTTGCATCTCTTCCTCACACCTCCTACCAGTGAGGACAGAGGTGTCTAAACTGAAAAATAAGAAATCTTTGCTTCCAGTCTTACAACAGAATTTCTTAATCTTGGTGTAAAAAACATAGATTGTTAACATAGCTGGTTATTAGCAGTTAATTCATATTTAGTTCCTCTAGTTTCCTTTAGCTTATCCTCTATTACAGGGGTCTCAAACTCGCGGCCCGGGGACCACTTGCGGCACACGTCACCGGTGTTTGCGGCCCTTATATTGACTTAGAAATATAATACAGTTTGGTCCTTGAAGTTACTTTTTTTGTTGGGGAGTATTTATTTGTTGCTGAGTGCAATGTTAAAATAAGTTCTTTTATAAGCAGAAAATTATCTAATATGAAGGCAATATGGGCAGAGAGTACAAACATATGTTAGTTCAGTAAGAGAGTTATTTGTAAAGAGAAAAATTTTCGCTAGCAGTCAAAAACTAATGTGTACACTTATGCCTGCATTTTTATTTTGTTAAATATGAATAAAATTATAGCAGAAGACCTTTCACGCGTGTGGCCAGAAAGAGAGTACCAGAGTACCATTATGTGGTAGTTCAATGAATGGCTTCAGTTAGTTAAGAGTGAGGAAAAAGAATTGCGTTCACGTTTGCAATTTTGTCTTGTTATACAATATATTAAAAGGAAAAAAAAAAAAACCCCACTGTATTTTCAGAAATATTTTTGGGTGTTTTCTTGTTTGTTTGGGGTTTTTTGTACTACTTGAACACTAAAGTGGATTGCCAATGAGATGACAGTGCCAGCAGTGGCCCACAGCTCATATAAGTTTGACACCCCTGCTCTAATAGATGGTGTTATTTGTTCAGATTAAAAAAACAAACAACAACATAGCTCTATAAAAGTATTTTAATTTTTCATTTGTTTTTATCTCACACAACTCAAAGAAGTCTCGTGAGCCCATTATGCTCGCCGTCTCTTGTCCTCGTGAACGGCACTGCACGTCAACAGTGGTCTCGCATCCGCTGCCGAAAGCTGCACTTTGGCATTTCGGTTGTTTGTGCACCTCACGTCTTTGTAGTTAGAACACGAGTGTACAATGTTGGGTTTTTTTGTTTTGTTCTTTTGGGAGGGGCAGGGGGTTATTGTTGTTAGTTAGTTTTTTGTTTTTGTACTGCTATTTGATGATCACTACAGATGTTCAGGTATTCACAGATTATACAGATACAGATGACTTTGTGGGAAACCCCAAACAAAAAAAAACTATTTCTTTGCTTCTGGTTTTGACTTCTCTTCCTATGCTTGCACTGATGTGGAAGATTTGTCTGAGTGATGACCTATCATTGAGTAGAATACGCCAGCCGGTACTCGCACCCTCAGTGCTGGTATAAAATGATACCGAACTGTGGCGACATCACTGTTTGCACACAACATCAATACAGCGAGAATAATGGGCCCATTATATTTCTTCTTGCAGTCATCACTTTTCTAAATGTGTATGTTCATTTCATGGCCACCAGATGGCAGTGTTTGATAATACTTTGTCAGCAGTGGCACAAAAAGCAGGGTTTTGTTTTCCCCCATTCTCAGCTGACCTAGCTTTTGGTGACATGCTTTGGTGTGACATCACTTCCTGTCACCTATTATTTTTATTATTTTTTTTTATACTATAATTTTGTGTTTTGCTTTTGTTTTTTAAACAGACAACAGAAGATGGCTGAGAGAGAGAAGCGCTTCATGGAGCAGCAGAGGAAAAAGATGGAGAAAGAAGCCCAGAGAATGATGAAGAAGGAGCAGAAAATTGCCGTCAAGCTCTCATAACATTTTAAAGAGGCTCACTTTTGAGCAATTGGGGGTGGGGGAGGGGCAAAGATGCTAGCTCTGTCTTTAAAGTCACCAAACCTACCAGGATTCTTACTGTACACTACTCACATGTTAGCAGATTGTCCTCCTCCTTTTTTCCACCAGCAGCATTTTAGTGTGTTTTCCATCTGCAGCGGCATAAAACATGGCAATGTTGAGGGCAGCGGGTATTCTCACTCTTCATGTGGCAGGGTCATTTTGGTCTTTAAGGGAGATTTTGTTAATACCATCCAGATCATTTTAGGTTAAAGGTCAGAAGTGGCTTTCTGAGATAATGATTAAATCTGTTGGAAAATCTTCCATTTTGGATTTTCCAGGAACATTTGTAAATAAACCGGTACTTGTGCTACCTGTTGAAACATACACAGGGAGTACATTTCTCTCTTTTTTTGTAATTTTTACAACCTCAAAAGGCAAGGACGTCTAATTTATTTTATGCATCATTGAATACCAGTGAAATCCCTTGGTTTGCTTGATTTTTTTTTTTTTTAAATATTTATGTCTTTGTCTGACAACTGATCTGTTCGCTGTTTCTTTTCTTTTGTTTTTTGTTTTTTAAATGAATGATGCTTTTATATTTCACATTATCTCCCTGTGCTGTATGGCCCTTATTTCGCTGGAAATCTGCATTAAAATGAAGGCTGGAAATTTTCAAAGTGCGTGTGGATACATGATGGTAGACTAGAACGTAGCCAATGCAGATGTTAGCTGTGGGTTCCCATGGTAATCTCACTGCATCTCTCTGCCATTCACTCATTTTTGTCAGCCCTTAATATTGAAGGAGAATTTCCAGTGATCGATGCGTCTTTTTTTTCCCCTTTTATCTTGGGGGAGGAAATCTTACTCTGCTGTTAAATAGTTGATGAATTGTCTGCAGAGACCCAGTACTTAAAATACATGGGTCATCATCACAATGGACACTCATACAGTAATCTTGGCAAATAATAGGCTGATGGATAAACGTTTCCTAGCACATCATTTTAAGTAAGTGCTTCTGACTGAGCATCTTGTTATGCATCATTGTAATGAAATTCCCAGTCAGTGTTGTCATGGAAACATTGGCAAGTGCAGACACAGCATGTGTTCATCCATGACTTGTGATAAATGGTGCAAAGCAAGTCAAAGAAGACATATCTGGGTTAATATTATTCAATGATTTACTGACAAATTTTCTGTTAAAATTTCAATGATAAAATGAATATGAAAATAATTAGAGCATGAATAGATTCAAGAATGAAATTAAAAGCAGGTGTGGATTTATTTTCTTTGGAAATGCCCTTTCCCCGTTATTTTCACTGAGAAAGGCTGCATGTCATGTTTTCCTTTTTAAATTTTGCACGTCGTGATTTCTTTTTTTCAGAAATTAATCATTAAAATCCTGTTTTCACACATGCTTAATGGTAAAAAATAGCAGTGGTTGAGCACAACATAGGACTAATATAAAGTAATGAGTCCAGAGTTGACAAATTGTATCTCTGCTGTATTAGACCTACACGGGTTTTTAATAAATTTTGATTCATATCTTCGACTGAAGACAATCTGGCTACGCCTGATATGTAAATAGTAAAATAACTCCAGCAACCATTGTGGGAAAGGTAATAATTTTTCATGAATACAACCTTTATGTTCAGGCTTTTTCACTGTCTATGAGTGTTTTTTAGGTGTCGGCCACTTGGCAAACATCTTGTTTCTACAGTGAAATAAAACTCTATTGGAAAGAGCTCTGTAAAATGTTACCATCAGTGATGGTCCCCAGAGGATGAACCTTACCAATATCTCACTCTGGTTTTTATTGAAATTTGTCAAGCTATTGGTGGAATTGCCATTACATTCCCGCAAAACAGAAATATGTATAGACTCTTCCCTTGACATCATCATGTTAAAATAAAATTGACCTAGAACTTTCTATTTTTTAATCTCCTACCTGCAAACCAGCCTCATGAAAAATGCTGCAAACTACAGAAGTGAATAAGGGGAGAAAATGCGACAAAACCTTGATGGAGTGACACAAACTTAAAGATTGTGTTAACGATTGCACTTAGTTGGAGATTATGTATCGGAATTTCAGGAGCAGGACCACGCCTCCAAACACTCGTTCTGGTTGTCATCTATATAGGTTCCCCCAGTTCTGCAAGCTGTTCATTCTCGTTTACGTGCCCCACCCTCCTTGTTCTCAATTCTTTAACTTCTTCACTTCTATTTAGTGCATGGAGATCTGCCAGGCCCGGGAGCCGTTGCTAGTCCCCTTCGAGGCCTTCCCCAAACCGCAGCTCAATTCATGTCAAAGCATTCATTTTTACCTACTAAAACGCTGTCAAACCTAAAATGAGGACATGGGCCCAGCTATTGAAATAAAGAAGTGGAGAATTTATTGTATCATAATACTTTCTCAAGTCCATAAATGTTAGCAATGTGGCTAATAGGCTAATGTAGGATGGTTACCATGTTGTAAAGCATTTCTTTTCATGATCAATCATTTACGCATTAGAGTCAAGCGTCAGCATGCATGAAGATTCCAGTATCAAAACTGTCTGATGCTAAACTGGCCTGTAGAAGGTACTGACGGACTATTGTCATCACACATCTGACCTCCATCATAATGATGTCAGTCCCATCTACCTGGGGACTCTGCCGGCCTGCCTGCCAAACCTCTCAGAGACTGACCCACTTTCAGAAAGGGAAAGTGCAGTCATCAGTCTTCAGAAAGGGGATAAGCTAAGTGGGTGCAGTCACATCCAGTGTTCTTTTATAAAAAAAAAACAAAAAAAAAAAAAAACTGGCGTGCACTCATGCTCAAACCAATGCTTGCCCACTCATTTAATCTAGCATCCCTACACTGATATGAGGATTACAGCATCTGATGATTCAGATGCCTTATGAACCGAGGAGTCATGGTTATGCAATGTCAACATAGCATTTCTCCTTACAGCTGGAGCGGAAATGGACCCATTGTAGCAAAGATGTAAGTGTTAGCTCATGTAGATTTAATCAGCTTTTTGCTTTAATTTTCACTGAATGTGATGGGTATTATGCAATCACTAAAGGCTTATGTGAGCAGACTCAGAGCTGCACTGACCCAGTTTTTACTGGTGTAAGGGCAGGTTTAACAGCTTCTGAGAGATCCCAGTAAAGTGGATCTAATGCACTCCACAGTCAGAACCACAACCCAGGGGACATCTGTAGACAGGTCGAGAAAGCTTTTACGTAAGATGAACCATCACGAGAGCATGTTGCTTGCTGGAACTTGGGTTCTGATGAGATACCCCACCCCCGTTTATTTATGGGAAGAAAAAAAAAAAAAAAAACTCCCATTGTTTTTGTCTCAAACAGGACCCTTACACAAGTCAAACTTGGAAAAAGATTTCCATGAATTTTAATAAACCCAAAAGCAAATGTAAAAAAAAAACAAAAAACAAATAAACAAAACACTACAACATAGCCAGAATTATCATGCTTTAATAATAAAGATGCAAGGACATTGATGTTACTACCAGTATTGCACATTGCTCAGGCACATTACAAGTGTCAGTTGCTTTGAAGCATTAGCTTCTATGAACAATACACAGGCAGTATCAAGTAAAGCTCTACACCCAGAATGAGGGGAGGAAAAAGAAAAAAAAATAAAAATTCACAAAACGGTGAACTTACATTAAAGCTTTGGCTGAAGGTTTAAGGTTACTTTATGAAGAAAGGAAACATTCCAGAACCCACCACCCATCAAACAGAAAGCAGCAGTCAGTCTTTCACCTCCTGAAAATCTCTTAACACAAAGAACTTTTGCTTTAAACAGCTAGGGACACCACAGGACTATGATAACACACAACCATCTACCCAGATGATCTGCTTATACATGTAAATCATAAATAAATACATAAATAAACTTTGTTATAAATAATCCCTTCCATGTCACCTCTTGGTAACTACAGTGCAAAAAAATAACAGTGCTCAAACCAAAATGACTGCATTGATATCAAGTGTTCAACGATGTCACAAATACTCTTGGAAAGATGCTTAAGTGCTTTAGTTCACGGTCAGGGGTTTTGCATGCGGATTGGAAGCCATTACGCATCAGGCCTATGAGTGATGTGACGAAGAGAGTGCAATCCCATGATGCAGCAGCCCCTAATCAGGGCAGCAATGTTGTACACCGGAGTGCTTCCGTCCAAGCCATGCCGTGAGTACAGCCAAGCCACTGTAGGCAATACTGGTGCCGCTACTGCCACCAGATCCACGAGGAAGCTGTTGCTCCAGTAACGCTTGCCGACCACATCCAGTCCTGATGACAGATGAGAATCCTCCTCGCCGACAGTAAAGTCCAGCTCCTCCATGAATCGTCTGTTCTCGGAAGGCTCTGAGCAACATGTGCCGGAATCGGCGGAGGTGTCGGGGCTCTCTGTAAATGTGCTGGGTTGGGAAGGTGTTGAGTCAGGCTGTTTGGTGGTGGTGCAAATGGAGCCAGGTAGGTTTGGGAACCCTAGAAGACTAACTGGGGCTGATAGAGCTGCATCTCCTGCTGCAACCCCATGGAACTTTAGAAGCTGAAAGAGCAGAGCCTGCAGGTCTGGAGGCATGGGCATGATGTCGGCCTGGACTTCTTTGTCCTCATGTGGAAGTGTGCCTGAGGTGGCAACCATATCTGGTAGAGTGGGCTGGGTTCCAGTGGATGAATCGGTTGACTGTCTCTCTCCTGACAGCGCAGACACTCTGGGCCCAGACTCTGCACTGGCCCTCAGCTTGCTGCTACAGTCCTGACTGAAGTCCATTGCAGTGGACATGAAGACCTTCTCCAAAATGTCCGCTCTGTTCGCCATCTCATCATTTGCCAGCAGCCCGCTGTCTGCCATTGCCTCTGCACCTTGGTATCCCAGCTCCATTGCACCTTCCTCATCCACCACCATCTTCTTCCCGCTGCCATCAGAGCTGTCGTACATAAAGTCCAGGGTGTTTTCATCTTGGAGGTTGGCACCACTCTGGGCGAGCTCCATGCTTTGCAGCAGGGACTCCAACTTCCTGTTTTGGATGTTGATGTCAATGAAGTATTTCTGAATTCCTTTATCTTTTTCCATCAGACTGCTCTTCATGGTTTCCACCACCTGACGCAGCTGCTTGATCTCTTTGCGTGCTTCTTTGAGGGACAGCTGAGCCTCCACCCGGTGGCACTCCTCTTCAATCCAGTCCTCCCTCATTCTGCTAAGCTGGGCTTTAAGCTCCTCAATCTCTGTCTCTCTAATAAAGAGGGAGGAAAACATCCAAGTAACTTAAAGGAACAGTTTTTGAATACACACTTGTGAACTTTACCATGTAATTTGTAAAGTTTGGAAAAAAAAAAAAAAGCCACTTATATGCCAAGTCTGAAGCTATACATAGTTTAGCTAAAGACTGGATGTTCTGGGGGATGGCTGTGACAACCCACTGTGTGTGGGTTTAGGTGGCTAGACATTTACTGTTAGAAGAGAGAAATACACCATATGGACAGAAGTCCTAGGCCACTTACAAATGCCGGGAGTTTTTTTTTTTGTTTTTTTTAAACAAAAAACAAAACAAAAACACTGCACTTATTGAGTTTGTAACTTTGTGTTTTCTGCCACTTTAATACAAATGTCTGTGAAGGTTCATGGCCTGAATTCAAAGGGGGGAGTGAATAACTATTCAGTTTGAAATGTATGAAAGTATGTACAGTTACACATTTATGTAAAAAAAAAAAAACGTAATCAAATAGGAGGTCATTGGTTTGCAATATTACTCTGACCTAAAATTACTGCTCATGTCTTGAATTTTGTGTCGAAGTGGCAGGTGGGCCACACATGGGCCTTAACACTTGACATATGACTGGGTAGCATTATCAATTTAAAGCCAACAACCTGTGTTGTTTATGGTTTTTGAATAAAATTTAAGAAACTTTTGTCTTGTATTTTGATTAGAGTGAAAATTTAAAATTGAGTGGGCACCATGGGATTCCTGGGTTTTTAAGTGGGCCACCTACGAATGGCTGGTGTAACCTAGCTACCACACTTTTAATAATGGATTGCATTTATATAGCGCTTTTCAAGGCACCCAAAGCGCTTTACAATTCCACTATTCATTCACTCTCACATTCACACACTGGTGGAGGCAAGCTACAGTTGTAGCCACAGCTGCCCTGGGGCAGACTGACAGAAGCGAGGCTGCCATATCGAAGCGAGGCGCCATCGGCCCCACTGGCCAACACCAGTAGGCCAGAGGAGACAAGTGTCTTGCCCAAGGACACAACGATCGAACCGGCAACCTTTCGGTTACAGATGAGCTTCCCAACCCCCTGAGCCACGGTCGCCCCATCTATTAATCCATCTAGCCCCAGCAATGCCATTCCTATTGATTTCTTACTATGCCTCCTTTTTGTCTTAGTACACATTCAAAGAAATTGTAGTAAAGTAAAATAAATAACTCAAATTTTCACCCAAAATAAAAATGGCATATTTTGCCATTTGCCCAGATGCTCCTGTTTGAGTCTTCATGCTAAACCACAGTCCCATATTTAATGAATGACAAGGACATTATTTAATCCATCACTGTTAAGCGCAGCATACGAATAAAGAAACACTTTAAAAATATGCTTTGCTATGCGCAGTCTCATGCAACACTCCTTTTCCAGGGGGTTTAGACTTCACAAGATGTTACTGAGGAGCAGAACTGCAGCATGCAAGCATTACATCAGCACAGCAGTACATTTTTGCTGTCATCCTGTCTTAAAACTGAACAGCTGGACATGAGGCTGCCAACCTGTCATGGACTCTGTTCTCAGACTCCAGCAGTTTGGTCTTCAGGTGTCTGATGGCCACTTCCTTCTGCTGCAGAGGGGTGAGGTACTGCTCAGGGTTCGGAGGCCTGATTCCGTGGTTGTCACCACATGAATGGTAGCAGCCCAGACCTGCCCTTCTGTTGGGCAGACAAAGAGAGGGAGAAAGGGAAATGAGGTTGCCGGTGGATGTTTACACCTCGGAAAGTGATTATCTGTCATTCATCAAGCAGACATTTTTAAACAGCTGCAGAAAACAAACCAATTTAAAACTTCAGCTAAATTCTCCCCACAGAATGTAATTAGTCGGAGTCAGAGTGCTGTCAGGGCAGATGCTCCCTGAAGCCTGGAATTACTGTCTGACACAGGATTACTGACATGCAGGCAACAGACTTAAAATCCTAAAATGCTGAATACAAGCAGCGTTAGCTAGCAAAGAAATCACCTTAGTGGAAAAAGCCTTGGCAAATGTCCCCTACATGTCCTCAAATAGGTGTGTCATCATGCTCAGAGAAAACTAATAAAAGGATTCCTGTCACCCCCCCAAAAAAGCTAGCGGATTTGGATGATATGCAAAGCAGCATTTAAGACGCTCTCTTTCACCAGCACGATATCCTAGCAACCTGGGTTACTCTAGGCTTTGATGCAAATATGCTGCATCCCTGCCAGAAATAGATACAGCCCTGGAGAAAGCAGCATGTGAGGGGGAAGCAATGTCACATGACACTTAGCCAGGCAGAGGAATGCTGACAAACCGCACGTCTTGGAGTGACAGGACTGGAGGATTATGATGCACTTATGGAAGCTGTGAGCATGGAAAACAGGGCAGATTCTGTGTCTGCACAGAAACTAAAAGGGTTGAGTGTCTATCGTTTGGACTGCTCCTGAGAGTGGATTTTTAAAGTGAAGGCTTATGCAGGGCTGAGATGCAAACTAGCGGAGCCTTTCAAATAATCTGCTGCCTTAAGCACCATGTTAGAAATTCAGTTTTAGCAATATTTAAGACTCAGGCAACTGTATTCTGTTGTATGAAAAATTTTATGACCCTGTTCTCTTTGCCAAAGCAAACTGCTTTCGCTCTAGTTGCAGATGAGACCCAGTCAGAAAGGTCACTGTCTGGGTACCATATTCAGACATTTGCTATATTAAATCCCCATTAATCCCAGCTACAGCCACATCATGACCAATATAATCCTAGCCAGCTGCAAGAGAGGAAATGATAACTGTCTGAGCCTAATCCAGCCACCCACTCACTAGTGGTCACTGCACATGGCCCGAGCCACAGCCTAAACCTCTACAGTCTCCAAAATGTACCTGCTTCTCTTACAAAAAAGGTTACACTTCAAACACATTTAACAGGAAATAAAGAGAAAACGGCAAATAAGCATGAAATCTATATTTATTACCTAGAAGTGGGGCTGGAGGTGCAGCTGCTGCTGTTGGTTGAGGAGGCAGCTCTTGGAGGAGTTCGGTAGGGAGCGTAGAGTTCTGCATCTCTGTTGGCTGCTGGGTTCCCGGCTGGTTTGAACACCGGAAGTGGCCTGATGTGAGTGCTGCGACTTAAGATGAAAGAAAAAAATAAAAATTAATGAGAACAAATAAATATGGGTGTTCATTAATAATTTTTTTTTTTTTAAGTGTGTATATGCACACTGCAGTCTTGCTGGATAATGCATGTCTTGAAAACTTAAGTTCAAATCTGTTAGTGATTTATGATGCACATATTAAACCTCATACCTGCGTGAAGGAGCTTTCTTTCCAACTGAATTGGAACTGAGAACCTCCCTGGTCTTTAGGCTGCCTGTGCTGCTGGAAGAGCTGAAGTCTGCCTCACTACCTGAAGGAAGGAAAAAAAAGCACAATGTCCCATCAGGATAAAACAAACTGTTGAACAGTCATCTTTAGTGATGCAGAAACACTGACTGATTCCTGCAAGTGTAAAAATGTGGGTTCTACAAAATTATGTCTCCTTTTTTTGGCCGCTCCCTGTAGAGGTCAGCACAGCAGATCATTCGCTTCCATCTCAGCTTATCCCTTGCATCTTCCTGTCACACCAACCCTCTCCATGTCCACCGGGCTGCTGCATCTTCGACACCCTCTGTCCAATATATCCACTATCCCCCCTCTACGTATGCCCAAACTATCTCAGCCTTGTCTCTCTTTCTTTGTCTCCAAACTGCATGACCCAAGCTGCCCCTCTGACATACTCCTTTCTAATCTTATCCATTCTGGTCACCCCCACTGAGAAAATCTTAACATGTCCAGCTCTGCAATCCATACATAATAGTAAGTCTCATTACAATCTGGTAAACCTTCCCTTTCACTGTTGCTGCATGATTCTGTCACATATTATCCCAAACACTCATCTCCACCCACACTCTTCTTCACCTCTCCTGTGCACCATCCATTGCTTTGGCTCGTTGACCCCAGGTATTTAACTTCATCCACCTTTACTCCCTCTGCTCCTTGCATCTTGGCCGTTTCACCCACCTCCCTCTCATTCACACGCATGTAGTCCGTCTTTCTTCTACTGACTTTTATTCCTTTTTTCTCCAGACTCTCTTCAAACCTGCTCCCTACTCTCACTACGTGGCACAGTGTTGTCTCCAATCATCAGAGTCCACGGAGACTCCTGCCTGACCTCATCTGTCAACCCATCCCTCACCAGTGCAAACAAGAAGGGGCTCAGAGCCAAATCCTGACTCAATCCCATCCTTGCCTTGAACTCATCTGTCACTCCTACGACACAACTCACCACTGTCTCTCTGTCTTCTTACATATTTTTCTGCCACTCCTGACTTCCTCATGCAGTCACACAGTTCCTCTCTTGGTACACCATTATATACTTCCTCTGGATCCACAAAGACGCAGTGCAACTTTTGATCACCGCTATACTTCTCCAGCAACACTCTGGGTTCTACATAATTTAATGAGGGTCAATATAAAAATTAAAAAAAGAATCCTACTTAAAATTCCTGCTAAAAGAAGCCAAAAGTTACCAGCTAGACATATAGCTCCTGCCTTTAAACCACAGCCCAAGTTAATTTGAGTTTAATGCATGAGAGCAATTCATTTTCCCAACGTGCCACATTAGAAACCGAAACCGCTTTAGATTGAGTTTTGTTGTGCATTAGAAAACCATTTTCTTTTTTAAAAAAAAATCACAAACAATCCTTCATTCAGCAACCACTGCAGGATTATGGTGTTTATATCTCTAAACAGGATTTCCAATAAGATATGAGCAATCTATACTAATGCTTAGCCAAAAATGAACCATATCATCATAAATATCACTGGAACGTCACAATTAGCCAATGCTATCCAGCCTTATGCAATCTCTCTCTGCTGTTGTCCTGTTGCAGCAGGACAAAGGCTTGAGGCCTGGGCACAGAGATGTAAGCAGAACAAAAGCAGGTCATCATTTTAGAGTTTCAGTGATTCAAAACTGAAATCAGAGTCATACCTGAGTAGTGTCTTTTTCCATTAAACAAAACCATATTACTGTTTCCAGTGACAACAGCAATTAAAACTGCTCAAATCTCAGTGATCCTCCACCACTTTGTGAGTCAACTAAGAGTCTGTGCACCTTCAGTGAGCTGACCTCCTGCTAATCAGCCTAATTGGTTAAGCTCCCAAACATTTCTCCCCACCAATCAGTGCCCCTTGTTCAGTCTGATTATTAATCAAGCATTTCCCCCCTTTGCCTCAGATTATAAGAGAAAAAAATTAATTTTCTGATTAAAAAAAATGCACAGATACACAAATGGCTCTTCTCCCATTCACAATTTTCTTTTTAGTAAGCAGCTGCATCCCAGAGTGGGAAATTGTTATGTGATAACCATGCTGCACTACAGAAGTCTGTGAGTAGAAACAAAACAAAACTCATGAGTGGTAACAGAATCAAACCTTAGGATCATATGATAATACAGCAGGGCTAAGCTGAAGATTTTGAGATTTCTTGCTTTATCTGAAATTTTGTTTTTGTATTTTTCTCAGTACTCTTTTTTTGTACCTCTGGCTTTCATGGCCGACCTCAGCTCCCTCTTGTGCCTCGGCGCGCTCCGTGCTTCACCGCTCCACTCGGCCATTACCCTCACCCTCTTCACTTTGGTCTTGCGCTCTGGGAGTATCGGCGATCCGTGGGCACTCTGCTCTGAGCCTGACGGGGTTTTGGAGGGGGACACAGACTGACTAGTGGGGCAGCCGGTGTCATCTATTGTAGACAGGCACACAGACAGTAATAGCCAAGAATGGGCAGCGCAGGGCAGGCAGTCAATCGCAACCTAAGTTTGCTCTCTGGCAGATAGCACAACAGCTTTTACAATGGCTCATCACCACCAGAAAGTAGCTGTCAAGTAGTTTCTGTGGTCACACACATTCACTCTTTGCATTTTTTGCTCTGTTTCTTAATAGAGGCTAGTTTGGGAGAAAACCAAATAAAGATGCTTTTTCTTTTTGAGCGTGCATAACCTTTGCTTAAATTTTTAAATATGTTTGCATTGTAGTATTGTCATAAGATTTTTCAGCTGACCACCAGTCACGTTCATTTCATATTAGGCATGTCCTGCCCTTGCCCTGGAGCTGAGCTTCTTACCAGAACAAAAACTGTTGGTGCTGATGGTCCTCTTGGAGTGCTCGGAGCTGATGTCACACTCCCTGCCCTCCTCCTCTGAGAAAGGGGAATCAGACAGAGGCGATCCCTTGTCTTTTGGTCGGAAAGGATGGAGGACCAGACGTGGGATGCGGCTGCGGGGGCTCCCTTTCTGTGGTGATTTGTTTTCCTGTTTATCAGAGCAGGAGGCACTGATGTAGTGCATGTATGATAACTATGATTTTCTTTTTTTTTTTCTCTTGAATTACCAAACGATTTAGTTCAGGTCATATTTATCATTAATTATCTTATGATAATAACTGCAAGGTTGCAGATATTTTTGTTTTATCTTTGTTTTTATGGGTAAAAAAGAGTATTTTGCATTCAGTTAAGACTCACCTCATATTCTTGGAATGGTCCCATCGTGCCTCACGCTTTCTCCTCTGATCAGTGTGAAAGAAGAAAAAAAGATAAACAGGTAAGTCACATTCCTGTGGACCATATATAGATAAGAATTTTGATGTGGAAGTCAAACTCATAATAAACAAAAGCCCTCTATCTGAACCCTGTTACACCACTGAATCCCCCCCCCCACACACACACAGACAAATGCCGTCTGGTACAGCTGGCACTAGAAGCCTGAAGGCGGACTTGGCACAACACAGGAAATAAATAAAAAAAAATGCTAAAAATAAACAGTGGGCTACCTTTTCATATCAGGATCAGTCGGCCTATAAACAATCAAATGAAGCCAAGGAATTACAGAGAAAATCCAAATGAAAGGAGATTATGTAAAAATAATTATGAGTCTACATCTATGTAAGACTCTTAATAGTTGCAGAGCTTCATTGTACAAGCATGCTGATGTTAACGTACAGAGGTTTGGCATTTCTCTTTACTGTCTTAGCATGCTGAAGTTTGCCAATGAGCAATAAAGACATGAAGAGCATGGGCTGAAATGTCTTTACCTTTGCAGGAAAACTATTACATAATGATGCTAATCAAAAGTTCAGAAAATCTAAGTTTTAACCCTAACCCTGGACAAAAAAACAAACAAAAAACATATGGCAGAAATGAATTTTAAATCAATTAAAGGAACACTGTGTGAGATTTAATGGCATCACATTGTAAAATGGAACAAAATTAATCCTTTCATTTCCAAGCATGATGGAGAGCTCATAAGCGTGTTGATTCAGTCTAAATGTGAAATGTCCTTTCTAGAAACCATATTCGGTTTGCTTGTTCTGCTCAGCAGCATGGCAGAATTATTATAAGATGTGCTGCCTATAAAGGGCTCGTTCTAAACGTACTTACATCTGTAGTTGGACGTGATAATACCTCTAAATTCTACACACTGGACCTTTAACTCAGTTTGCTTGTGGTTTTGGAACAGTTCGGTCTTTGTGGAGATGCAGATACAAAGAGCAATCTCTTCATGTTCAGCTTATTCATCAAAGTTATCCCAGATTAAAATGATAGATATAAAGCACAGTAATACAGTAGATGAGGCCATGCTAACTCTGCTTATCAGCTGTCTGTGCAAAAAGTGAAGGGCTGCCTGCCAAATGCCACAAAGTGCTTCAATCAATGAAATCTAATGGATGCTGGAGCGATGCTGTAGCTTCTTTTTCTATAAAAGGGTTTGAAATAGAAGCCAAAGCAGAGGGAACTCTGGTCTAACGCTGAACTTTTTTTTGTACATGCACATTTAAACAAGAGAGAAGCATTTTTTATTGATGCTCCATAGCTAAATAATGCAGATCTTCTCTCACGCTTGAATAAACTTTACAAAATTACTTTAGTTCCTCTTGCCTGTTGATTGCCTCTCAGCACCCTCGAGTAAGGGGGTCAGTTGCATAAGTACATACAGATTCTTTTTTGGGGGTGGCATTGGGAATTATGTCATTGACCCCAGGGCCTGTGTGCTGCTGTCGCATCCTTTGGCTCTGATCTCACCTTCCCCCCTCCTACATTAAAAAGAAAAGTACTTCGATCACCTGCCTTTGCAAAACTAAGGACCCAATACGACCTATTATCCATTAATGAGTAGCCCAGAAGTGTGCAAAATCCTCCTTTCCAACCCACAAAGGACCAAACTGAACTGCAAAATTAGAACACAGAGTCTCAGGACTCAAACTCCACTTTCATCTTCTTCAAAAATAGACTGACGTGTTCTGAATTGTACTGCACCACTTTATCTTACACTTTTATTCTTTTGGTTTTCAGGCATCCACAATTTCATCCTTCGCTGTAGTAATACACAAAAGCCCGGTGCAATAGCATGGCAGAATCAGATTATAGGCACCAAGCAGGGCCGGGCGACTGCTGCCGTGCCCTAGCAACAGTCATAGCAACTGAAGGGGATAAGCTGTGCGAAAGAGTCGAGCTAGAAGGAACCAGTTATGTATGAATGTGCACAGAGTGAAGGCTTCTGCTGCTCATCCTACTCAGCCCTTCGCTGATGAAATATCTGGAAGTGTTGAAGGGGAGGTACCATTCAGCTGCTCGATGCTTTCCTCAGACTGAATGAACATTGTGTACTCTAGCCAGCGTGTTTACGGAGCATCGTGCCACTGATTTGATGAGATCAATGAATATTTATATTTTTATATTTTTAATGGATTTTCTTTTAACTGTGGCTCTCATTAATGGGTTTTAAAGGTAAAACAAACAACTAAAAGACAAACCTGGATGTGGATAAACTGAAACAAGAGCTGAGCAGAGAAGATGAGATGTGTGATTTTTCAATCAAAAAGGGTGTGGTCAAGAGGAAATGTGGATGGTGGTGTCAGCCTGTCTGACAGTTTTGGTGCTGACTGAAATGTGGTGTCTAAACAACTATTAGGAAGCACCGCTACCAGGATGACAAATTTTGGAGGTGATGCCACCGAATGGACTGACGTTATGCAAAGCAAAGGCATCCATGGTTCCCTGACTCGACATGACTTTATTGATCTTTTGACTTCCTTTCTAGTATCTCTCAGAGGCTGAGGTTTTCAGTTTTGAATGTAGTGTCTTAATAACAATTGGCTGGAAAAAGAGTGGTCTCAGTGGATTCTGACAGTCTGCTGATGATGCTGGGTGTTTTAGCTTTACGATTGGCTATAAGGACTTTCATTGTAAATATATAGCTCCTGTCAAACGTCTCAGTCAGAATAAGCCTATGCACTGAAACTACCTGGTTAAATGAACTAAAGAGATTTGCTGGTTCCTTTTTTCTACTTAGCTTTGCTTGAGGTTGTTTTTATTTGAACTGTACGCACCTTGGTTTTGTAGTATTGTGTTACATTGTGTTGACACTGATTCCTGCCCATCCATCTGTGGTATACCCATATTTGATGATTTGACTGCGGCCAAGTCTTTCCACTCGCACCCATACATTCGATCCTTTACTTGTCTCTAGACAAAGTTGATTGGCTACCTGCTGAGTAAGAGGCTAAGAACTGCCTAAGGTGCAAAGACTCCCTTTAAGCAACAAACAGCCAAATTGCCTGCATATATGAACAATAATCAATCCAAAAATAAATAAATAATAATTTAAAAAACTGTATTCCAAACAAACTTCATGGGAGGTTGCTGATTTAGTAAGAAGATGAACTGGGAAAGGATGTTTTATAAGAACTGTCAGTGGGATACAAATAAACAAGTCTTTAAGCCTCCACTGGAGCTACTCCCCTCATCCAGATGGTGTTGTTTTAAAACAGCATGGAGTGGGCGTCAATAATAATTCCCTTAATCCATCCCAGAGTATGTGTTTTTTCATAATGGTGGTGACACACATGAACTAATGCGAAGCTTCTCATTCCACTTTGACATTAACGTCATAATGCAGTCGGTACATTTGCTGTGTTTATTACTGAGGCATTAAATTGCTTGATTTCTGTGAAAACCAGCTGGTGTTGACTCTTGTTCCCCCTCCCTTTGCTGAAATAAAAAAAAGGAAAGATTCAATTGAATGATTTCAATCTCTCTGCTGAGTCACATGTCATACCTGCCACTTTTATTTTAAGCCCACCAACCCTTAAACAGACTGCATCATAAATGCATGATGTCAGTGCTGGGAAGTGACTTTCACTTTCAGCATGAAGCATTCTGAAACTAAAAGTGACTTTTGGTAAAATAGCTTCCAGCCAGTACAGAAGATGTGTTTATGCAAAAGAAAACCACAGTCAACAGAATTATTCTCCATATAGTGGCGATCATTTTCGTTTGCATGTCTTTCCAGTGCTGTCAACACACCCAAAATAAAAGAGAATTTGAGCAGCCATTTAAACCATCATTAATAAACCCTCGGACAGCGCACCATGTGTTTACGTGCCTCCCTTTGTTTACCACAGCTCCCTTCAAAATCCATTTTTCCTTTTCTTTTTTTAAACCGAGTACTATAAAGCCTATTTAGATAATATCGTACCAACAAATAAAGCGGTTCTTTTCATATAACCATTTAATAGTTGCTCGATTTACATTTTTATCCTATCGCATCCAGCCGTGGGATTTTTGTTTTGTTTCATGTGGCGCCCCCGCAGTTTCTGGGAATGTTTACCTTAGGCGCTGACATGTCTCCATGATAACGATGTGCGGAGTCAGCTACAGGACGTCTCTGGCTGTAAACAACTTCAAGCATGGGGTGGACAGATTTCATCCAACATGTCATATTTATGCGCATAGGCAAAAATATCATGATTGGAGAAAAAAATCTAAAGAAGACTCGCTCCTGAACTTGTAAACAGCTCCACCCCTCCCCACCTGCTGCCATTCCTAAAATAGTTTTAAGGGAAGATTTTTAGAGGCTAACACGCATTTGATGCGACATGGTTTTCAATAAGAGGATCAAAACACAACAACACCTGCCTGGATGGTGGACGGTGACGTTAAACGGTGATGTCTCTCAGAAGGATGCGCGTCAGTTTGGGTGAAGCACAAAGGGTCGTTCCTCTGCTGGTGGTGCCAGCCTGCGCGCTGCTGTGTGGATGTTGTGCGGATGAGAGCTGAGTGCAGACTGACGACGCACGCGATTGGGCAAGAAGTGAGACCACTGACTGTGCGCGCGCAATAAAGTGCCCGCCATCCCAAGTGTGTTACATAACGAGCGGGGCGTTACTTAACCACCGAAGCCCCCCCACCGTGTAGCGATATGGACTTTGTACAGCAGTACACTGCGTGCTGTCCACGTTTCAATTTTACATACACTTTAGTCTATACATTATTCTTAGAAATGCACATGATGCAATAGTATGCTATATTATAATACCACGTCCCCCCGACACTGCAAAACTAGATTTAACAGGATTTAACATTGATCGAAACCATATCATCTAAGATTTTACATTCCCTGCACGGATTTGCGGCATTCCTTAAAACCATCCCAACGGATACAAGGTAGAACCGTTTAAATACCAGATATAAAAATGTCATCTGCTGTACACATACAGAAGGTTGTTTATTTTTCTTTCTCGAATATGTACATGAAGGTAAACACTGTCTGCTGACTTGCTGTCGGGGCCTGTTGGCTCTCCATGGTGCTGAAACTGAGGCCGATTGAAATACGACGCTGGCGCTTTAAATGCCATTCATGCCGTAACGTTTACAGATTCTGCAAACACACACATACATAAAACAGTGTTTTTGTCACGCCGCTGACTGGCAAATGTGCTGAAATCAGAGTGACAGACATAAAAATAAAACTTTGAGCGCGGTGAAATAACTCGACTGTTAATGTTTTTGTCTTACCTCATTTATTTGGATTTTCATCAGCTAATTCCAGTCGTTTTAAAGTGGATTCTAAATGGAAACACAGCACAGTGACTAAGATGCCAGCGTGCCACCTCTAAGCAGGAGTTTGTCTTGTATCACGGAGGACCTCTGCTGGAACAAGAAGACACTGAAGCTCGGTGGGCAGTGATGCTTTATTTAAAGATGGTAAACAGAACAGCTGAGCGTATGCGCGTTTAAAATCAACTACCATTTTTGCCCTCACAGGCCTACTCCACAAAGAGCAGCTCGACATGAAACAGGAGGGAAAGTAATAGTAGCACTTTAATGTAGCTGAAGCAGTTTCAGTGTCCTAACGTTTTGTTCACCGTCCTGCTATAAATGTGATTTAAAATGATTTAAAGGGTCAAATGTTACCTTCCCCAAGCTGTTATCACTTCTGGAGACCTTTAGCTCAATATCAGGTTATAAACTTAATATATCGAAGACTCAGATTTTAACTTTTAATTATAAGTCAAATCAGGAAATTAAGTCCAAAGCTAACTTGAATTGGGATTTGGAGCAAATTAAGTATCTTGGAGTAAGTATCCCTAAAGATCTCTCAAAAATATATCATGCAAATTTGAAACCTTTGTGCTATAAAATAAATGAGGCTATTAAAAGATGGAACTTAACAATTTCAGGAGTGGGACAAAATAATTTCCAGGTTCATATGACAGGGGAAAAGATCATGAATCAAGTACCAAACTAGCTGGCTATAAAGATAAAGGGGGGTTGGGGTTCCCATGTTTGAAAGATTACTATGTTTCAGCTCAACTGAGGACCCTAGTGTGTTGGTGCAATGTAGACTACCAAGCAAGATGGAAAGAAATAGAAATAGTTGCCTCAAGAGATTTTCCAATTCAGGCAAACTTAGGGGATGTGACACTTATTAAAAAACAAATTAATCAAGGAAACCAATGGATTAACTTGCCTTTAAAGCTTTGGTTACAATTTCTTAACAAGAATGATTGGAATGAAGAGACCAGGATCTTAAGATGGTGCTCTTATGATCTTGATTTTTTACCCAATAAAATAGATGCGAGATATAAAAACTGGGTAGGACAAGGCTTAACGGCATACTGTATGTTTTATGATAAGGGAACTCTTAGGGACTTCCAATCAGTAAAAGATCAATACCAGTTAAGCAATACGGATTTTTATACTCAGTAAATGTGGATAAAGTGACCAAGCTGTTATATGGCATTTTGAGTCTGGCTGCCCGAAAGACTATCACTCAGAAATGGCTAAGTGTGAAAATTCCATCACTAAATGACTGGCACGAGACGGTCTATGGGTTGTTTAAAATGTAAAAAAATTACCTTCTCTCACAGATTTCAGTATGACACGTTTGTTGAGATTTGGGACAAATGGAAACATTACATTTTGTCAAGGCGACCCGAATTTGTTTGAACCTCTGTAATCCTGTATGTCATATTTTTGAACTGCTATATAGCTAGATAGATAGATATATATGTATGTATGTGTGTGTGTGTGTTAACTAGATGGTACACCTGTTTGTTTACTTGTGTTTTTATAGGTTGTGTCTTACTTTATGTTCCTTATCAAAAAAAAAAATGTATATTTTTGTTTGTGGTAAATTCTAAATTAAAAAAAGATTTTTTTTTTTAATGATTTAAAGGGAGCACAGATATGGGCAGGTTTTTATTAGGATCTATTTTGAACTGAAGCATATAGGATCCTGCGAACAACACTTGTGACCTTACAGAGACCTGCCATTGCAATAGTTACTATCAATAAATCATTAAATCAACAAGACTAAGGGGGCAATATTCAGTATTTTCAGAACAGTAACTACCATTAGCATAGTTTATCAATGTATATGGAAGCCAGACAGCCGAGACTAAACAAACTAAGCACAAAACAAAGGAATTTGTGTTTGGTCAAAAGTGTTCAATAAGGTTAAGGTCAGGACTGCAGGCGGGCACTCCAAAATTCTGGAGGTAGTCTCTGATAAACCCCAATCTGTGGGGGTAAGCATTGTCATCCTGGAGGACAGAGTTTGTTTACAGACTGTGGAGATATGGGACTGACACTGATTGTAGAATCTCATCTCGCGGCATTGAGATCATCTCCAGTGATGATAAGCCTTGTTTTTTTTTTTAGTGAGGGAGATGCTGCTCCACATCATCACGCTGCCTAACGAAAAGCTGTTACCCTATCAGTGCAGCAATCAGCATAGCGTTCTCCGGATCTTCTCCATACTACCTGATTATCCAACCGCTGTAAACAGAATTAGGACTCATCACTGAACATAACATTCCTCCACAAGCTCAAGTTTCACAAGGTCCACCACAAATGGACCTAACAGTGAAGGACAGTCATGGCAGGTCTCCTGGCAGGCCTATGAGCCTGGAGATTGACTGTGTGCAGTCTGTTCCAGATCGTCTGGTCCGTCTGTCTCTGACATCTCCTGTTAAATGGAACGTGGCCTTCAGTCTCAAGATGGTACCAGAAAATGCTGAAACTTGGTTTTGTGAAACACTGGCTTGAAGTTGCCCCATGGTGTAGACCATATCAAACATAATATGCTCAGAACCAACACTTATCAGAACAAACACCAACTGATACTGTGGCAGGATCCATACTCACAGGTGTTGCTAATCAGATGCTAATCACCTGATTGTCGTCAACAACAGAATAAGCTGTTTAGCAATGACAGAGAAGATTTGTCAAGTTTTTAACGGACAAAACCCACAAATTCATTGTACTTACAAATGTGGCACCATTTAAGGAAATAAACAGGTTTTCCAACAGTGTAGAACTGTTTGCTAAGAAGCATTGTTACAACAGAGAAATCATTAACCAAACACACATCTCCTTCCTTTGTTGATAAGTTTATTTGTTCTGATCATCATTAGCTGTCTGATTCTGATGTTTGGGATAACACTGGAGTCTTTCGCCATTATGATAATTTTCTTCTGTTTGCTACTAATGCAAAGAGACAGACAAGATAAGGCCTGGGAAACTCAATGCAAAATCTGAATCAAAACTATGATGCTTCTGACCTTATGTGTTGTAAATACATTTACACAAATATCTGGAATGATCTCTTTAAAGGGGGGCAATTGTGCTCATCTCCACTGACATATTTTTGTTCCCAGACTCTACTAGAGTAGCTTTGCATGATTCACAGTTCAAAATAATCCTTGTTTATTTTAACTGGACCATGATGCAGTCCTCTCACTGTCTGCTAAAAGTTCCTTTGAGGACAACTGCTTTTTTCTGATAGTTGCCTCTTGCCAACAAAAATCTTGAAAAGCAGCTGCTCATGACAAGAACTGCGCACCCGAGATGACCACAGTAAGGATATCTACTCTTACTGACCAGAGTAGGAAAAAAAATCCCCTCCATCACCAAACTCTGTCTCACAGTCTGCTCTGCTTTAAAACAAGTGGCTAGGTTTGAGTGAAAGCTAATCACGAATAAAAGTTTCAACACCAATTACATTTTAACCCTTAGCTGCTCCCACGTTGGTCTCTGTTCTGTTCGCGGACGTGGGAAACGTCTTCCCTCCCTCTTGTAATGTACGCTAGAGGCCATTGGAGGTCAGCAGAGTCTCGACGAAATCATTTGAAGGGCTCTACGCCGAGGCTGAGCGTTTTAACTTTACAATGTTCACACCACTGAGTTACATTTAAACCCAGGAACCTTTTCGGCTCTGGTTATTTAATGACATTTCTGCCTCTGAAAACCTACGCCTACTCAGTCATTAAAGTAAAAACGGAAAAAGAAAGAAATCATCAAATGATATTTATCCTGAAAGTTAGTTTTCCCTACATTTGGTATATTTTTTGTAAAATATGAATAATCTTTAAAGATTTCTTTAAAAAATGTCGCAACTTTACGATCACTTCGTTTGTGTCTTCAGCGTATCTGCGCTTAAACTCTAATCTAACGTCATCGTCCTTGGAAGCTTTCACGCTGTCAGACTTACCGATAAGGAGGGCTGTTAGTCCCTTCCAGTGTTTCTCAAATTTGACAAGGCCTACGCTTAATTTTTCAAACTTGCCAGTGAAAAAACACAGGCTAATAAGAGGAAACAGTGAAATGTCTCATATAATTTCATCCACAAAATTAGATAGGGGAGACCGGGGATAGTTGTAACGTCGGTCAGTTGTAACACTTTCAATTTCTCCAGTCAGGGCTAAGTTTCAAATGATGTGACTCATCCTGTGCATGCCCAACTCAGTTCTTCTATCACATGTGAAAAATTAGCACATTTTGGCAAACACGGACAATTTAAGAAGAAAAAAAGTAATTTGTATGCCAAAAAGCAAGTTTATTTCAATTTCTAATAGCATTGTCTGCTTTGCAGTTAAACTCATCAAACTTAAATTATGTTATTTGTATGTCTATGGGGATATATTCTGTGTAGGTCTTTAGTGCTAATGTTTTAGTCGTTGGCTGTAATGTTAGCTAGTTCATGGCTATAGGAGTCTGGGTCAGTTGTAACAGCAACAGTCTGGGTTAGTTGTAACAATAATGCAGATTTTACAACTTACCACACTATTACTTTAACTTATATTAAACAAGTTGGGGTAATGACATCAGCAGAGAGGTTCACTGGTCACCTTTGTATATGCGGTTAATGCCATTGGCAACACAATTCCTCCGATGTTTGTGTTCCCACGCATACGTTATGCAGAACACTTTGTCAGAGATGGGCCAGTAGGAAGTACTGGTAGTGGAAATAAATCAGGATGGGTCCAAGAAACAGACTTCTTCATCTCTCTGAAGCACTTTGCAAACCACACCAAGGTAAGCCATGAAAACGGTAATTCAGCTTCATTGTTATGTTCAAAGGTTGGTGCAAGAGTTGTAGGTTACAATGCCCACTGAGCCAATGAGGCCAAACTCAAGAAAGACCAACCACAATTAATCAAATTTTCAGTTGTTGAAAATTCCATAATTTGTCTTTTTTTTAGGGGTTGGTATATGTTCAAACGCTAGATTTCTGCATTCTGTCACACACACACATAGCTACATAACTAGATCTAAGCGCATTCAGGTGTTGAATAAAAAAGATTACATTTTAAGATTTTGTCAGTACCCTTATTTCATTGCGTTACATTTCACCCCCAGGATATGTTACAACTAACCCAGACTATGGGGTTAATTGTAACATTTCACTCTCTGTGTTTGAGACCATACCATGCAATGAGTAATTGTGCTGCAGAGAAAATAGCTGCACTATTTAATAGCAGAGACGTGTAAATACTTTGCGTTACATTTTGAATCCACTACCTTAAAAGAGCTCCAAGCTACAGACAGAAATGTCAAAAATGTTACAACTCGAGTTTTTGCCATTCACAGTAAATCAGATTTCTCACGTGCACGCATTTTACTCACTGATAAATCAAAAAACATTCCAAACCTTCCCACACTGTTATTTCCCCCTTTCACTCTGTCCTCTAGCATGCACGCTTTATAGTACGTCTGTGACATAAAATTGTTTGGGAAGCCCTGCACTGAGCCACCATGTGGGCGTGTTTCTTTTCGGCCCAACAGTCTCCGCTCTTGTGTGGAGTCCAGAGCGAAAAACGCACTTCTTCTGGTGCGGCCGGAGAGCGCAAAAGTTAGCTGCTCTCAGACCCTGAAGCGCACACCATCTCTGGCTCACGCAGCTCCTCGAATTTAACTTCACTGCGCGGGGGAGGGAAAAAATTGAGTTTATTAACATCTCCCGGTGAATGTTCCAGCCATGGACGCATTTCGAGTCATTACGATATATCTGGGCCTCCTCCTTGTTTTCCTTGGGAATATACCTTGTTTCCAGTCTGCTGCTATCATCTCTCCCTCTGCGCCGAGGAGGAACAGGGGTGCCAGGATCCCACACCAGGATGGACAAAGCTCTTCCAAATTCCTAAAAGACATCTTCGCGTCCTCTCATCCTGTCGCGGGACACCACAAAGAAGATCTAAAGGACGCTATTGTTCCGCATGAGTACATGCTCTCCATATACAGGACATACTCTGCTGCAGAGAAACTCGGACTAAACGCCAGCTTTTTCCGCTCTTCTAAATCTGCCAACACCATAACAAGTTTTGTGGACAGAGGAACAGGTTGGTTTCTTTCAGCTGCTGTCTCCATCAGCTCAGTCTTGCATAATTTTGTGGCACAGTCCCCCCCCCACTCCCCCACCCACCTTCAGACGGGTTTAATATTCTCCTTGTAGAGGTTGTTAAATTGTTGCTAAGAAATGACAGTAACGCATAACGAGTGAAGAACAAGCTGCTTTTACGCACACTTTAAAGCACCGTGCAGGCGGACTTTTACGCACACAGTATCCAGTGAGATTCTTAAAAAATGTGCTGAACAAAAGCAAAGATTTGAAAGTTGCAGGTTTATTCATTGCTCCTGAACACTGCGCTGATTTTCGTGGTTATTTATTTATTTTTGGATGTGTTTTCCCCACGGTTGACTGAAACATATAACTTTTCTTTCGAGTATTATATTACACTTAAATTAACCTCTGGGCAACACGACAGTAAAACACTAATTGAGGCGCTCTCTAGATGAAAGCTGTAAATCACTGTCAATGCAGGCTGTAGCAAAAGCTATCCCCGCTCCCAACCTCCACGTGAACACAGAGAACTTTTGCCCCCCCCCCCCCCCCCCCAACTTAAAACACTTGCTGTGAGTTTCGTGTTCGGTTCTTTTACCCAAGAATCCTTAAATAATTATCCGAGTTTCAAACGCAAGCACCCCAGTCCCACATATATTAAAGCGTGGAATCTGTTGCCTTCATGGTGCCCAGTTTGACCAACTTGTTCTGACAAAGAGGGGCTGGGAGGGCCGGGGGAAGAAGCGGGTCGGTGTGAGAAGCAGGTGTTTGGCTCAGTTAACGTGTGTAACCAAGTGATTTGACCGGCCCGCGAGAACAAACACAATCTGATAAACACTAACACATCCAACACACACAAGGGGACATACGCCGAGTTAATCTTTGAGGGAGAAATAAAAGCTATCTTTGTTTGCGTCCCCTCCTGTCTGAAACACTCCGAGCCTCGGCTCCAGGACGCAGACTGCGCGCTGCAAAAAATGTCCATCCTGAGCTGTTCCGTGGAAGCATATCAGCCCCAATGATGCGCAATTGAAATGATTTAACTAATAATCAAATGTTTTTCTTCGCTTGTCAAGAAAATTGATTTTTAAATAGATGTATTTCAAATTCATAGAAAGCAACCAAAAATGCGCAATGAAAATAAAAGCGGTTCTCTCACGCTCGTGTTCTTTTTAAGACAGAAAAAAACAAAAAAAGAGAGAGACTTTGTTGGGGTGATTGTAAATTTGTTTTGCTCGTCCGTGCAGCCATTTCTTGCAGTGTGAGCTGGTTTGATAGGAAAAACGCCTCACTCTCTCCTGTGATTTTGATGTGATGTGTCACTAGCTGTGACCCCGAGCTGGACCCTCTGAGAGCTGCTTGGCATCGAACGGCTGACTGGAGTATTTGAACTCGGTGATCTAATTGAGTGTTCATGTCATAACATATCAAACACTGTCTATTCTCCCATAATGACCCAACTCGGCCACAATGGGCACATCACCAATAAAATGACGAGAGAGGAAAAAATCGAAAGGGAAGTTTCGTCGCTGTGAAGTGGTTTGTATTCTTTTTTTTGCCACCGCCACTTTAATTACGGAAAATTATTTTTCTTTCCGTTCTTTCAGCTCAAGTACCTTCGGTTACTTCTGGGATTCCTCCCAGCATCCCTAAAGTGTTGCACTGAATTAACCTGCACAATGAACCTCAGCTGGGACATTTCCCTATTTGAATCACCTCCATCAGGAAACACGGGGGAAGGCTTTTTGACGCGGAAAGTAGTAACTTTTGCGCATGACTCATGCGTGCAGAGATAGCTTTTTAAAAAAAAGACCTGTAGCTTCTTTTGCTTTCACACTTTTTACATTTTTTTTAGGTAGATGAAATTTGCTTATTAACCAGGCGGTGTTTCCTGGAGGTCAGAAAAGGCAAGATCAGAAAAGAATAACCCGATTCTGAAAATTACTTTTGGCACTTGGGGTAACTCATTAAAGCGCAGATGGTGCAGCCTGGCCTCTCTCTCTCGCTCTCTTTCTCTATCCCCCCTCTCTCTATCCCCCTCTCTCTCTAAACAGGCATAGATGACAAAAACATGGTGTGCATTTGCTCAGATACAACCAACAAGGTCACAAAAAAGTGCACAGGATGCAGGCTTTAACCACGCAATAAAATCTACCGCACTCTCCCCCAATTATCCGCCGTCAAGCGTGTTACGCATAATGGAAAAAATTGGCTTTGTGTATAATACTCAAATGAAGAAAAGTTTGTAACTTTCTTTTTTAACTGTCTACAAAAATAACAAAATAATTCCTGCAGTCAGTCACTGACAGTCCCCTTCGCGTTTTAAGGGGGATGTTGTCGTTGGCAGGGATGAGATTAAATATAAGAGGGAAAGTACTTTAATGAGGAATATGGGAATTGAGAACTGTTAATTATTTGGTGAACTTGTATTCGATTTGTTTGAGGTCTTATAAAAAAAAGTAATGCAAACCAGACGTGCAAAGTCACTGAAAGGAGCACAAGGTTTCAATCTGCTTTTACTGTCTGACTCGGCTGAGATCACAGGGGAAACTGACAACCGCATTTAAATATCTCTATGGAGTAACTTTTACAAATCAGACCACGAGGGCTTTTCGATCTAGCCAAGTCACTTTAATAATATGAATGAATAATAATAATAAAAAGAATCACGATAAAATACTGATTTGACTAAAAAAGTGCGCAGTAAATCACAAACAGTTGAAACATGTTGAGATATTTGTATAATAAAACTTTAACATTTCATATATTAAATCTAAATTCATTTTTTCGTCTTTTTTTTTTAAATTACTTTTTTGTGTTTTACTGAAACTGTTGAAGCTCCTTTGGGATAAAATTCGAAAACAGTAAAAAGCACCGGGGAGGGCGAAAAAATTCGCCATAGATGCAGTTTTTCCCCCTTTCAACACACACACACACACACACACACACACACACACACACACACACACACACACACACACACACACACACACACACACACACACACACACAAAATTAAATAAAATGTTTCCATTAAATGAGAAATTGAATACGTGCTAACACCTTCTCATGCAGCCTGTCTCGGTGTTAAATTCCAGTCTCATTGCTTCGCCTTGATGAAATATTTGTTGACCTCCTGGGTCTCCAGTGGGGAATAATGCATTAATTGTGTATTGTTCAGCTGAGTGTACAGTATGTCGCTTGGTCCGTTAGTGTCTGGCAGCGCTGAGGACCCTTCGCATCACAAAGCCCCTTGTTTTTTTTTTTTTGGGGGGGGGGGGGGGGGGGGGGGTTTCTTACAAACAAGACTCAGCAATAAATCTCTCTCCCCCTCCTCCAAAAAAGAAAAAAGAAGAGAAAACTAAATACATTTTTTTCTGGTGCTCTGGCTGCTTCTCAGACTTTTAGGGAAATAATAGTTTCAGGCTTCTTCTGCTCAGCCAGAGAAGTGGAAATTAATGATCGGTCTGTCAGCATGTTGAACGAAAGCGTGGGTATTTTTGGGAAAATACACTGGCTTTGATTAAAAGTGGCACGGAATGCAAATATTGGCAGGTTGTTCTGGAGTTTTGTTCGCAAAAAAAATATTTATAAAAAGTGTTCACGTCATTCCCGTGATTTTCGGAGAAATGTGATATCAAGTGGGAAAAAAAAGACAGAATTTATAATTCATCTCAAAATACGTGCACTTTTTGCAGGAAATTAAATTAAGAAACCGCAAATTTTATATAAGGAAGCTTTCAAATAAACTCTGTGAGCTTAACCTTCATCCCGCCTTTAGCCCTATAAAAGTTTTAAAAAGGCGTCATTTCGAGAAAAAACAATTGTTTTAAGTTCCATATAATGGTATGAGTTGTTTTCTTTTTTCAATTCCCCTCCAGACTGGGGACTTGTCAGCTGCAGTTTGTTTCAGTCAGGTCCAGGGTGGACATTTGAACAACAAGAAAGAGAGAGAAGGCCTCTGTGGGAGAATGTGAGCCCCCCACCCCCCGACCCCCTCCTTCCTCTCACCCCTCCCGTCCTCCCTCTGAACACTGTACACCCTAAGTGAATCTGACTGCAATTATTTTCTCCTTTTATCCCCGCAGACGATCTTTTGCACTCTCCTCTGCGAAGACAAAAGTATCTGTTTGATGTCTCAACCCTTTCAGAAAAAGAGGAGCTGGTCGGGGCGGAATTAAGGATATTTAGGAGAGCGCCCGGGGATTTGCAGACTTCCCTGCAGAAGACGGGCCTCTACGACATTCAGCTCTACCCCTGTCGCTCAGACAAGCTGCTGGACTCCAGGTCCCTGGACCTGCTGGATTCCACGAAAGCCGGCTGGGAAGTGCTGGACGTGTGGGAAGTGTTTAAAGCGCGCCAGCATCATTATCACCACCCCCATCGCTCTCGTCACTATCAGCAGGAGAACCAGCTTTGCCTCCAGCTAAGGGTCACACTGGGCAAATCGGACACCGAGGTCGACCTGAGGCAGCTGGGGCTGGACAGGAGCGGCCGGTCCCAGCAGGAGAAGGCCATCTTGGTGGCCTACACCCGCTCCAAGAAGAGGGAGAACCTGTTCAACGAGATGAAGGAGCAGATCAAGTCGCGGAGGTCGGTCAGTGAGAAGGAAGTGAAGGTGGCAAAGGAGGAGCGGGTATCTCCGCTGACTGGGGCCAAAGGAGAAGGGCCCAGGCGGCGGAGGAGGACGGCGCTGGGCAACCGGCACGGGAAGCGGCACGGGAAGAAATCCAAATCCAGGTGCAGCAAAAAGGCTCTGCACGTGAATTTCAAAGAGCTTGGCTGGGACGACTGGATCATTGCACCCCTGGATTACGAGGCTTACCACTGCGAGGGGGTGTGCGACTTCCCCCTGAGGTCGCACCTGGAGCCGACCAACCACGCCATCATACAGACGCTCATGAACTCCATGGACCCCAACAGCACCCCGCCCAGCTGCTGCGTGCCCACCAAACTCAGCCCTATCAGCATCCTGTACATAGACTCGGGCAATAACGTGGTGTACAAACAGTACGAGGATATGGTGGTGGAGCAGTGTGGGTGCAGGTAGCGGCCATTATTGTGAAAAAACAAAACAAAAAACAACAACAGAAGATTGTTAAAGATACTCTCAGTGGGTTCAAGGCTGAAGGTAGAAAGTCCTCATGGGTCTCAAAGCGTTTTGACGCATGATGCGCCTTGTTTTTATTCAAAAGGGATGCGCGCGCACGCACACGCGCGCGCGCGCACACACACACGCACGCACACACACACACACACACACACACACACACACACGAGGCCATATCTTTTATTTATTCAGACTCAGTCGCATTAAATTTCACTCTCTGCCTTAAAGTGTTAAGCACAATATTTCCCAACTAGGCGTCAAGTATCATAAAATAGATTTTTCTTGTTGTTTTTTTCCCAAAAAGTGCGATGTGTCCACATGGCACGAGGAGAAGGGCGTTCTGATTGAGATGGGGGGAACTATTAAGTCCGACTGCGCACATGTGCGTGCCGAGGACAGCGGGCTTTGCCTTTAAGCAGCGCTTTGTTGTAGCGTGTGATCCTGGCAGCCTGGCCGGACTCTTTTGGGTATGTGCATCCAGGCCTCAAATGTAACTGTCCAGCTGGAGTCATTACAGGCCCGAGCAAGTGCCCGTTGTAAAAAAAAAAACAAATAAATAAAAAAAAAAATGAAGGGGTTGATCTAATCTACCAAACACAAACACAGACTGGTCTGAGGAGAGGTGATAAGACGGTGGTCGTGATGGTGGTGGTGGTGGCAATGCCTTCACAGAGATTTCTTGTTTTTCCTTACTGGAGACCATCTGAAAGGCGCTGGGAGAGGGCGCATTTACGGACAGAAAGGACACAAAATCAGACTTAATGCGTGAATGAAAGAAAGAAAGAACACATAACTGAGGCGTAATTTCAAGCTCAAAAGTCGGCATCTTTACAAAATGCACTTCCACAACTGACTGCGCCAAGGACACGTGGTCAGCTGAATTCGTCTTCTCTGATGACGAAAAAACAAAATATTAAAAAAAGACAAGAAAAAGAAAAAGGACTCGCAAACGAGACGTTATTTAAATGCACATTAGCTTTGAATGCACTGCTGTTCGTTTTCTTTTTGTTTGTTTGAGTTGTAAATACTTGTACAGTCCCCCGCCCCAAAAGAACTCTACAAAGTGCAACGAATGAAGAAATGAGAAAACGGCATTTCTTTGTAAATGTACAAAAATGCACTCAAATCGGTATAATTTCTATTCTATAATTATTTTATTATTTGTGATGTACAGAGTTTTCATGATAATCATATATTTCTTACGTGGATAAGAGTAATTTAAGGTGTATTGATATTTTGCAGAGGGTGGAAAATACCATTATTAATGTCTACCTCATAATTGCATATAGGAGGTGCATTCAGTTAGAGTGTAAAGAGCTTTTACAATGATATATAAGATCATTTATTTACATATATTACTGGCTAATATTCCACACCATTACTGTACAAATAAAATTCAAAAGAAAGCCCACCAGTCTGGCCTTCTGATGATTGATGCCAACTATTCTTTTAAGAAAAATTCTTTTGCATTAATTTGATGTGTTTTTAAGTCCAGTAAGAACTTTGCAGGGGATTAGTTTCTGGGGAAGCTATGGGAAGGCAATAAGATGTCTTTTTAATCTGTTGATACACTAAATTGCTTGCATTACTGATTCTTAATCCCTTGCATTTTCCACCCTTCATTTTCATTCATTTTCCCACTCTCGCAATATTCTATCTATATTCTATATTTATCTTAATAAAATCCTTCCTCTCATTACCTGAAGAAAAAAAGAATCACCTGATACTACTTCATTAGAGTCTCTCTGAGTAGTTTTACTTTTATTCCCTGAATGAGATGTACAAAGTGCATCTGGTCCACATACACGTTTCCTGGCAGGTCAGATCTGGTCTTAGTGAACACGTTCTCATCACAGACCACAAATGTAAGTGTGCACTGACTGGATGTGTCAGAATTGCCCCACATGGTGACCATCCACAGCGAGGGGAATCCACTGACTTGACTGTCGCTGATATGACACTGAATGCAGCTATTTCTCAATGAATTAGTCCTGCCTGGGTCAAGTTTACTTAATACTTTAATGTTTTCCAATCTGTGGATGAAAACAGGAAAAAAAAAGAAAGCAAAAGAAGGAAAATAAAAAAGTTTGAAAGAAGGGATAGCTTCCATAGAGTGCTATCGACCTTGGCCTGGAAACAATTAGGAAATTGCTTTGAAATGTTATATGTTGTCCAGGCTCTTGTACAGTATCATGTCACTCCCCACATGTTTGCTACGCGGAAACAGAGGATGCTAAGTGCACTCTTTAGCGGCCGCTGCAAATGACTGACACAACAAGCATTCCCCTGAGTATAACCAAATGCCCCCCACCCCAAACAGGCCACATTTCATCATTTCATTCATTTCATTTATTTGTTCATTTTCAGGCACAACAAATACCTATATTGAACATAAAATGCACAAAACATGTCTGGAGAACCATCAACGGGGCGCTACTGTGAGAGATATGGTGCACCACCACAGGACTCTTTTCCGCACCAGAGATGAAGACTTTGCAGCTGATTGTGGATTAGAGAAACTGTAAAGTTGCTCAATCAAGTTGAAATTTCTAAGCTATTGCGTATTAACTCGTGCAGTAAACTTTTGCTGTTTGATTTATATTTATTTGACAAGTCCCTCGGTCTGGTGGGCACTGGCCTGGAGGTGAGACGGGATTTTAAGGGAACAGTTAAATGGCGATGAAAGGGAAAGGAATGCTTTGTTTACCCCGCTTCAATCCCTCACTCTTAAGTTGAACGTTCCTATAAAGTTCTCCATCACAACTGCGTTATTGTCCCTTCATCCACACCGAGCACAGAGAGAGAGAGCGAGAGAGCACAAAACCAGAGTTGTGTTTATTTGAAACTCGGTCCTAATACATTAGTCTAAGCAAACCAAAACTGGCAAAGAGAGGGGTCCTTTTCATCAGAAATGTGGAGAATGTATAACACAAATAGTCTTGACACCCCACATCTGTGCATGGAGGCTCCTCTTGAGAGAACTGTAAGGCTGCCCAAGTGAAGATCTACAAGGTGCTGTACTCAGTGAAAGCCCGGGAACGTCTCCAAGAGTTTAGAAAATGTCTCGGCTCTTCTGGAGACATAAATGCTCCTCATACTTAACGGCTCTCTTATCAGTGATGCCCTCAGCAGCGACAGGAAAGGCATAAATCACACTGATCGTCCAGACAGCAGGGACCTCTAAGCGAGTACAGAAACGTATTAAACCGGCATTAAGAAGCATTAGAAAATGCTCTGCGAAGGCTTAGATGCTGTGCTTTGACTTGCTCACTGGAGACATGAAAACACAGATGAGAATGCTTAGATTTGGCCGAGGTCTGACTTTTAAACTGCTACTGATACACTCCAGTAAGAATACAGTCAATTTATTTAACAGTTTTCTTTCCTCACATATAATTTATTTATTTGACCTCCATTTCCGGTTTCCCAGATAGTGTCGTCCCTTCAATAATAAAGCCAGACATTTCTTTCCAAGGCAGTGCAAGGTGGTGCTTCTCTGGGTTCAAACAGACGCAGAATAAATTGACTCTCACAGACTTACCCCACATTATTCAGCGAGTGTGAGCCTCTAGACGTATCTGTGTATCTGTGAGCGTGTCTGAGTGGACAGAAGGGCAACGGCACACACAGATGGGCAGATGAGTGGTGCAGGAGAGGAGCAGATGCCTGAAGTGACCCCTACTGCTGCCTTTCATTGAACCACTGGCTCAAACACAAAGGCGGGGGCTGGCCCCTAAACATTTAATGCACTTGCCTCTGCTTTAATGCCAGAGGTCACTTTTTTTTTGTCTTTGCAGTGAGTCATAAAAAAGTAAAAATGTATTTGTAAGGTTTCCTTCTTCTTCTTTCTTAATTTTTCTTTTCTTTTCTTTTCTTTTCTTTTCTTTTCTTTTCTTTTCTTTTCTTTTCTTTTCTTCTTCTTTTTTTTTTTTTTTTGCAAAAAGACAACCCAAACTGCTCAGGTTAGCAGACATTGTCTGAGCAGAGAAATTTAATAAAGTCTGGACAAACACCCCCAAACCCTAAACAGCTATGATGTAACAAAAGAGACTGGGCTGCTCTCTTCTAACAGGGCATCTGCCTTGTGTTCCTCCAAGGTACAAAAGAAAGCTATCCCTGCCTCCTGCCAGGCCATACGGTAACAGGAAGACAGCAGACACCTCCGCTTCACCACAGATAACCTGCTAATTGCATTAAACACACTCCCAACTGGGCTTTTGAAATGTGAGGATGAAGGAAGTGTATCTTATTGCAGTTGCAGTCGAATGCCACTTAAATGTTTCAAGCAATAGAGCATTGTTTTCCCGAGCATGAAAGTCTACTTTGTAGCGTCACATTAAAACACATTTAGAACCTTCAAGAAACAGCAAAAGCTCAGGCTGATGGATCTGCGTTGAATACCTGTCCAGAGAAACCAGTTTGTGTTCTGTTTATTTTCTAAAGGAATGTCTGAGGGTGCCCTTTCACCCCTCCTCATCCATTCACTGCCCCTGGTCTATGTTACAGATGGTGACCCAGGTCTTCGCCATCCTTGATTAACAAGCGCACCTTTTAGGTTCTCCTGTGGATCTCTGCATAAAGGCAGCTTGTCTTCTTGTGTGCTCAGAGTCCATCTTTTTGTCTTTACGAGAGCGCATGTGTGAGTGTCTGAATGAGCTCAAGTGAAAAGTAAATTTACTCAGTTCGCAGTGACAATGCTTATGTTTGGGAGCACGGTAAGGACGTAACCTCGCTGCCAGTTTACATCCGTGCAGCGGCTCGAGAGCAGAGGGAAGGTCACTGACCAGCGGGCGCCTGACTCATAGCTTTCACTGGCCTACATGCTTGGGCCACTCGAGTATGTGTTAGGTCTAAAGTTTATGTTTTGTGGTAGCAACCTTTAAGGAAAAAACAAGAACTAATCAGCAAAGTGACCCCAGATTATGCTGGAAAAACCGTTTATGGCTTAGAAAAGAATCTGATGTGCCAGCTGTGCCATTCTTTCTGTCCTGATTGACACCGACTCAGTGTCGATTAACTTTTTTACTGCTCTACATAGGTTTAAAAATGATTTGAAAATGGGTGGTATCGAAAAAGGTGTTGGTTCTGCATTGTAAAACAAGACATAGAGGCAAACAAACATGGGTCAGGGGCAATGAGGCAGCAAGACATGAATCTGACTTTGGAGGGAGGGGGTGTAGCAGGAGGACTTGATGGACAACTCCACAGCTCGGCAGAGGCAGAGCTTTCACTTAAAAATGGTGCCTGGCCTATCTCAAAAGGTCAGAGCCCAGAACACTAACACACTACATTAATCATGAGAGGTTGCGGCTTACCTGTCTAACGTTTCAACCGTGTGGTACAGTTAACCTCAATTACGCTTGATTACGAGGTGTGGAAGATGCAAGGCCCGAGCCGGGTCTTGCATAAGATCAGGCATCAATAATGCAATTTTATATTAGCTGTGGGAATGGACAGTGGGGCTTCATAGGGGAGAAGCATCTAGGGGTCAGTGAACAGGTTAAAAATGGAACATTGCAACATAGTTTTCTCTGGGCCTCAAGCGAACATCTACACGCAGAGGCCTCAAGCCAGGATAAAGCATAAGCATATGCAGAGACATATGCATGTGAGACACAAACACATACACCAAAGCGCTGTGTGGTTTACCAAAGAGAGCTAAGGGCTTCATGCTGTCCCAGCCCCCTTCTTGGTAATTGCCCCATTATGTGTTGGTGGTAGATGGAGCCATTACAGATGTTTTATGACGGGGGCCATTTTCATTTTGTCTTCCCAGTGAGGGACAGATTTATGGTGCAAGACAGTCTTCCATTCAGGGGTAAAAAAAAAAATAAAACCCTCACAAGTGCGTTTCTTAATATGAAAACACACACACTGGCTTGAGTTTATATGTGTAAATTCACTGCATTGTCTTTATGTTAACCTAACATGTTCTGCCCCAACCCAGCGCAGTGCAGTGCCCAGGGTCTGTGAATGAAGTTGCTGGCAGGAGCTTAAGAGATGAATAAATGTTTGATGGCCTCGTGGAACAGGGTGCACTTCATGGCTGGTCGTCAATCTGTTGCTCAAGTTAGAAGAGTGGGAGGGAGGTTTGCTGGGGGAAGACCTCCTCAAAGAGTCCCTGGTCTGTGGGGAAACAACAGGCCTCGAGTAAAACCGACTCTGACACTTTCTCACCAAATGTTATCCTACCAAAAAAAAAACCCTCATAAAGGGCAAAGTAAACAGCAGTTAGATTTTCAGAATTAATCTCTTTTAGCTTCCAGTGAAGTGTTTGAAGTGCTGAAGACTCTTTGGCTGCGTGGTTTCTTTCCAGAGGCTGTTTTGGTGTGGTTCCCCAGAGTTCCCGTTTGGAAATCAAATCTTTTAGCTCAGTAGCTTTTTAATGCCAAGAAAAATATTGGTCGTAAATTGGTGCCTGAATTGGCAGCCTAATTACAGGGCTGTGGATTGAAAATTTACTCTGCAACTCATGGCTGCAATTATTAAGGTTAACTATAGGGACAGTGGGGTAGAGATTGCATAGCTTCAAAAAAACTCGGCTTATTTTACGACCCGCTTAACCGACGCAGGGATATGTTCTGAAATAGGAGCAGGTCCTGCTCTTTCTTAGAAACCATCTCCTCTTCGTGCACAAGCTGCCGAGAGTTGTCAGGTACAAGTCTTTTAACAAACAAAGTCACCAGAGGAACACTCATTATTAATCATTTACTAGGATAGCACAAAGAGAGACTGGAGAGACTAGATAGCCCTGAGGACCCAGGGGTTTGTGACTGAAACGCAGCCTCATCGTGTTGCACACACACCAGTCACTGTGACACTTCCGACACCTCGCTCCTATCAGCCCTACCTGCCCACTGATGATTGATTTTTCTCCCTGCGAGATAGATAGTTAGAAACAAAGCCCTTTGCTGAAAATCGCACCACCGTGGCCTAAAAAACAGCAAGCTTCCAAAAATGCAGCTGTTTCGACTACATACGGAAATCCCACCTGGCTCGAAAATGTGGGACGTGGACGCGGAGCTGAGTGAATGATGTATGGCTGACCACGTCCGACGTTAGTTTCTGTCAGTACTCTCAAATACTGCTTTTTATTCACTGCAACATAAATTCTCCTTTTCTGGCATGAGGAATGGAGTGAGGTTTGTTTGACCAGATGTAACTTTATCAGCGGCTCTCTCTCTATCTCTCTCTCTTTCCCCCCGCTATTCTTGTGTCTCTCACATCTCTTAGCTCAGGCACAAAAAAAGGGAGCTCTCACACAATATTTCTGTTTGCCGTAGTCTGACCTCTTTGTGAACTGCGGTAAAGTGAAAGGCACTTTCAGCCGGGGGGAATCGGATGGCAGTAACCATATGCCTTTCAACTGATACAAAGGTGGGAAAGGGGGAGGCCAGGGGTGTGTGTGTGTGTGTTGGGTGGTGTAGTGGTGGCGGTGGTGGGGGGGAGTTGCATGCTAGGGTGAAAAGGAAAGTGCCGTGCTGCATCTTTTTGTGTTGGTAAAGTGGTGGTGGTTTAAGGTCGGAAGGTTTGGGGTGGGGGGATATTGGGTGGGTGTGGCGCTGAACTCGAGGCAGTGTCCGGCTGACTGGCTGCTGGGGGGGCCTCTTATGGATGAGTGCAATGAGTAAACAGCATTCCTTTCTCTGTCTGACCCTCTCTGTCCCTATATGTCTGTCCTTCACATAATGCACCCCCCCCCAGAAAAAGGCTTCCAATACAGAATAGAGCAGCAACTCCTGCTACTTGAGACCTGTTAGAGTTCAGGGCAAGAAGCCCCTCAAAAAGCCCAACAATCGGACGATCTGCAATGATGAAACTCTAGGAGCAGGTGGAAGGAAGTGCACGCTATTAATATTTAGCACTATCAACCTTTAACTTGTAAGACCATTAAACACGTGATTTAAGAAGTCAATATCTCATGCAAAAAAATGCTCCATTAAACAATGACTACTTATCGTCATTCAAAAACTGCTGTCTAGTTGGCTACTGCAAATGTTAGCTGCATGTCCAATTTCTTATCAGCCACCCCTGTACCGCCCAAGTTGTTTCTCAGTGGTGGCACACAGAAGTGCAGTTGCTGAAAGTCCTGGGTTTGATTTCACTGGTTGGCGTCTTTCTGTGGGGAATATGCATGCTCTCCTGATGTCTGGATAGTCCAGCTTGCTGCAGTCCAAAGATTAGCACGTTAGGTTAATTGGAGGTTTTAAATTGGCTTTAGGTGTGAATGCTTGTCTGTTTCATTGTGTCATCCCCATGACAGACTGGCGACCTGTCCAGGCTGTCCTGCCTTTTGTCCTGTGACAGCTGGGATAGGTTCCCCCACAACTGTAAGTAAAAGCACTATCAGCTATTATAAAAATGACTCACTTCGAGCTTGTTGCTATGACCTATTATGCCATGTGTATTTATATACCGTATATTGTAGTGCTGTTCTTTTTCACAGTAACTCTTTGTTAAATGCACCATGCTTTTGCCATCGCTGTTATTCTCTCACTATGACGTATGAGTCTAATTGCTCTCTACAGGTCTATCAAGACTGCATCTGCACTTTGGTCTCCTTCACATGAACTCATTCTTTTTTTAAATTTGGTCTAATGTGACTGAAATATAAAGCAGTCATGTTAAGTTGAAGCAATACTGTTTAAGAACGCAGATCATCAGCACGATAGAGGAAAAAGTCAAAATAACAGTTACGTTTATTCAGTTTGAACTTCCTCACAGGTCAAAGGTCAGGAACGACTGTGGAATGGCAGTGCTGGAGTTGTTTGGGATTCGTTCATGTATTTATTTATTTGACTCAAGGCTACTAACACAATAACTTGGAGCCCAACCAAAACACACCATAAGAACAGAACAACTTGCTCCTTAGTTCAGGACACAAATATTTAATATGGAGGCTTGATTTAAGGTTGAAGATAAATTGGAGTTCGTTGTGAGGCTAAGAAGTTTAGATCAGTGTAAGACACTGTAAGTGATGGGAGCACAACTGTATTTGTGTGTGTGTGTATGTGCGGGTCTATTTTATGTCCCCCCCCCCCCTTCCCTTTACACTTAAGTAGTTAGTTGTTCTAGAATGTGTTTTTTTTTTTTTTTTCATATTTTCATAGTTTCAAGCTTTTTCAGATGAATTTACAGCTAATAGATTTGCAGCTATCTGTATCCTCCCTTTGGCTTTGTATCCAGCAACTGCTAAAATCTGTGTGGGTTCAATCTGAACTCACCTTAAAAAAATATGAAAAAAGTGTAGAACTTGCACCACATGCAGTGATGATAAGATGAAAGAAACACTCATTTATATGTATGAGTAAAAGAAAGTTGGTGTTCATCTAATGCTGAGTATCCTCTTTTTCATACATTCATTAATTCCTACTAACCTGTACTCATCTATAACAAAAAAATAAATAAATCATATAACATATTTAAAATCTCCGTTACATTCAGCTGTATTGTATGTGTCCCCATGCCTTTCCCATTTGGTCAGCCTAACTCAAAGGCATAAACCTATTTAAATCTAGATGACATAATGAAATTTAGATGCAAACATTTTGCGATATAAAAAAAATAAGCCTAAATGCTTTATCGAGTTAAAATCGTGACCAGTACGCTGCCGATATGCATGTACACATCTTAGAATGATTTGTTGTCTTCTTATCGTTCTACAGTCGGTAATCTCTGTTTATGCTTACAGTAGATATGGGGAGCCAACATGTTTAGTAGGAAAGGCGAACAGACAGGAAGAAGGTTTGTTACAGAAGCAACATTAATCTATTCCTCTCGGCGCTCTTTGAAGAGCAGCGGCAGCTATGACAGGCTAAACGTTTCCAGAGATGTCACATTTCCACAAAATCTAGGGAAGGCTCTTGCGAGCACTCATCCTTTCATGTTTGATTGTGTGTTGGAGATCCTATGATAAACAGACGAGGGTGGTGGTTGGGGTGCTGGGTGGAGGGAGTTTCGGGAGAGGGGCTGCGGATGGGAACTTGCTCTGCTGCCTGGTCTGCTTTGCCACCGGATCCAGATGCTTTTGCAAATTACCTCTTTGTCTACTTCAGAGGGGTTCGAAATGAAAGTCTGAATTAAGATCTGGGGTCTTGCTTCAAACTTCTAGGATTGCAGGGTTATTGCACTGAATCTGATTAATCAGAGGCAAACTGTTCCATCCAAACCTGTCACTTGTGCACTTATTGGCCCAAAAAATGCACATTCACCCTCAGACAGACATAGAACAGATGCTACAAGCATGCAGAGTGGCTCATCACTGTGCGATCGTAGCACAACTGGATAACGCAGGTACATTTAACACCATGTGTCCTCTGGAAGTTAAAGACACTTGGTGTGAGCAATTGGAAAAAACTTTAAATACCATAAATAATGCTTAGTCAACACACTGACTTTAACTATCTACACACACACATTCTCTTCCGGTCTGTGAGGCTTTGTGTCCCTGTTTGTCAGTCCCGTCCCGCCGTCTTCTCCAGTGCTGCTGAAGTGTTTTGTGTCTCAACACTCTGTTACACAGTCATAAAATTCTTGTGGAGAAAACAGAGCGCTTCCAGCTGAACCCCAGAGAAAGGGCAGTAAAGAGACTAAACTGAGGCAAAGAAGCAAAACGGAAAGGGAGGAACAAAGTTCTCATAAAAATAAAATAATAAAAATACCAGAACGGGAGAAACGTCTTTTCATCATTTTCAAAACGAAGTCTCTTAACAAGCTTGTGCATTAGTACATTCTCATGATGGAGTGCCATTCATTTGTCTGTGAACCTATTTAAATTGCACCAGTGCTTCCTTACAGGCTCATGAATAAAATAAAAAATAATACAGACTTTGTTTTTTGTTTGCAAGACCAAAAATATCTGTGCTCGTTGAATGACACTTTCACCTCACGGGGACATGAGACTGCCTGTCATTACATATAGCACAAATACCATTGCGGCATGCACAGACAGACAGTGCACAGATGCAAAGCATTTGTGCTCATAATCCTGCACCTCTGGGGAAGTTGGTGGCAGTCTTCTCATGGTCTCTGGATGGTGTGGTCACAGATCTCCTGGTGAGTTTGGTATGAGCTATTAGGAAAGGAAGGAGGAGGCAGAGAGGAGGTAGTGGCAAAGGATGAGGAGGTGGAGAAGGAGAGCATTCCTGATTTCCAGCCAGGCTGATCGGCAAAAGCCTGCTCCTCATCTGTCCCACAGAGGCAATGCTCTCTGGAGCCTGCAGGGTGTCCTGTGCCTGGCACATCTTGTTAGCATGAGGAGGAAGGGATGAGCGAGGGTGAAACTGAGAAAATGAGACTGGGAAAGCAGGGATAGCTTGTTCTCAAGCTTGCTGCTCGTTTGCTTTAGCTTAAATTGGGGATAGGTTGCATAAATGCATCATTTGAATACATATAACATCACAAGCAAAGCCACAGGAGAGCCATTCATTCTTCTTTCACTGCCGAGCCATTTGGCGCATGAAAGGACCTTCTACAGGGGGAAAACAGCCCATAATTCATGGCACGTTTAATCCATAATGTACAGTGCTTCCTTTTGCTGGGTGGGACAGGGGATGGATCAGGAAGCAGATTCTTAGCAACGTCAGTTCAGCTTCTACAGCATAATCAGTCAAATTAGCTGCAACTCTTACCCTTATTTTCCATGTTAACTTTAGTTTTTTTTATGGGGTCTCAATGAGATCCATGTTTTTTTAATAATAATAATAACAATAATAATAATAATTTTTGCTTTTCGTTCTGATTTCATTAAAGCCAGTGTGTAGATAAGTACTGAACCTTAAACTGAGCATGTGATTGCGATACTTTATAATGCATTTTAATGCACATAATGTGCATTGTGGTCGACTGTTTAGTAAGTTATTTACAGACCAAAAAAAAAAGAAAACGAAAAAAAGTGCAATTTATCAGTTTCCTCTCAGTGATATTTAGTATTAGTATTTATTTATTTATTTATTGTCATTGTCAAGAACAATGAAATTGCGTTTGGGGCTTCCATACAACCCCCCAAAAAAAGAAGAAAATAATAAATACCCCTTAAAACCCAAGTGTACATATTTAACCCAGTGTGACTCCAATGCAATAAGACAATCCTTAGCAATAATGTTCGTAGAAATTCAGACAAAGACCTGAGAAACATGACAAAATACAACAATGCAACCCATTCAATATTATTGTACTGTGAGATATGATATCAGATATGATAGTTATCTATTTAAGAAAGGGGGGGGGGGGGCAGGAGGGGGAAGAGAATAAAGATATGATGCACCAATGCAGACCAGTTCATTGCTATTAAGAAGTTGGATATGGTTATTGTCCGTGAGAGGGGGGCAGAGAGTTCAGGAGCCTCACAGCCTGTGGATACAGGCTGTTGGCCAGTCTGGATGTTCTGGATATTAAAATATAAATCTCCACTAATAGAAAATAAAGAAACAGATTTGTTTGGGCTCTTCAAGGGTTTGTGCTACATAAAAACACAAAACATCCGCCACCGATCACAAGTAAACCAGACTGTATAGAAAGATCAACACAGCCTAGTCCAAGCTTTACTTTCATTTCCAGTTTATTTTGGAAGCAGAAGTGATTGTCTGTGGATGTAAGAGGCAAAGTTAATGCTAATGCTAGCCAGCTTGGTTAGCAAGTGGCAGCCAATAGAGTGCATGGGTGCACCGTACAGCCACCCTATAGTCCAGATATATCAGACCAGATGTGGACAGACAGATAGATAAGCATGATTTCTGAAGCATGATGTCAACTATGATTTTTGAAGTGTTAAAACAATATTTTTGTATGGTTTATTAAATTGTACATTGAGAACCCAAACAGTACAATAGCATTCAAGGAAATCGGTCAGGAAACATCTGTCTGTATGTCTACAGTAGACTTACTATTATAGATTGGATTGCAGAAGGGTTTTTTTTCTGCTTTGCACATTTGTGAACACATTGAGGAATTATCTACAGTTGTACATGTTTTTTTTTTAAATGTACATTATTATTGTTCTTACACCTGCTTATTCCTGTTTAGGGTCACTAAAATTGGATTCAAACTGCAATGCATAATGTAATGGTTTGTCTTTGTCTGAAGACACGATTCGACTGATAGCTATAACATACAGCCAGCCATGACTCTCTGGCTTCGGTTCCTGGAGTCAAACTGAATATGAATGCATCTGTGCACAGTAAACCTTTCTGTTGTGTACTTCGTCTGGCTGCAACATTCTGCTAAAGGATTTTGAAGCTGCCCTTTTCTCTGAAAAAAAAGGAAAAGAAAAAAATGCACTTCCCTCAGACTTCAAACCTCATCCAAAAAGTGTCCAGATGGCTGAAAAAGATGGCGAGAAAACACTGAATGAAAGAGCAGAAAAGGCATTGCATCTATTAGTTTGTGTCAATAAATGCATGAATTTACAGACATGTCAATTTTATGAGCCTCTGGCTGGAGTGCCAACGCTATCCACTAACAGCTAGTTGGCCAAATAAAATGGCTCAACTATTTATGATTGACTGTGCTCACAAGAACAACAGTTAAAGTCTGGCATACTGTGTTTGCCTACCTAAAGGAATTTTTTATTGTGTGTGTGTGTGTGTGTGTGTGTGTGTGTGTGTGTGTGTGTGTGCATTTAATACTATTCTGACCATCTGCTGTGAAAAGGATTGTTCACAGTCAGTGTTTTATACATATGTGATACAGATGCGCAGGTTTCCACGCATAATTCCAATTTCACTTCTCAAAAAGAAACAACTTGTCATTAAAGAACCTGATCTTTTCCTGCACAGAAAAAATCACGAGGTATTTGAAATTGATAACACCCCCACTCCTCTGCCCCCCTTTCAGAAATAAACGACTGCTGTTTGCTGAATTATTAGCTTTACATACTACCGTGTGTACTTAACTTGGCTTGGAAAACATGTGGATTGAAGTTGTTGCAACCACCACCACCACTGTGCTCTTCACCAATCACATCCCAGGCCTCGCAGTGTCATTTGAGGTGGGAGCCCTTCTAGGAGGGTTCGAAGTGAGGGTGTGTGGGTGAGTGGTAGTGGAGGTGGTGGTGGAGCGGAGGGAGGGGTTGCGTGGGTGGGAGTTAGTTCTTAGCCAGACACTAGGCTGAATAAATAAACCCGGAAACATTAAAAGCCCTTTTCCCCTTCACCTTTGAACTTGTGCATTAGATTATGTAAACATACATCACGACATTTGGACATAGCGTGCTCTGACGCAGCGCTACACACTCCGACTGCTCTTCCTCCTCTGCAACAGCAGGGTCTACCCACAGGCTTGTCTGCGTGGAGTGCAAAGAATCAGAAATAAAAGCAGCACTGACTATTATATGTTTTTTATTTAGTGAAATGAAATATGAAGAGCCTGCCAATGCACACTGGATTACTAGCGCTCAACAAAGCTATGTCTGTTTGCAGTTCCATACTTTCAGCTGTGTCTATTTGACCTAAAAAGGGCTTTTCCTCACTGTACTGTCCTTGCACAAAACCATCAAAGACTAAACAAAACAACAGCATAATTCTTACTAACATTATTTACTAATTATTCAACCACAGTGTTACCTGGACATTCTGAAGTACACATTATTGCATGTGCAGCAAAATAAATAAATAAATAAAAATCCATGTTAGAAGCAATTAATGAGCCCCACCCATTTGCAATTTAAACCTTTTTGTTTACCAGAGGCAGCCAATCAAAAGAAAGTTGGGTTAAACGAAGGAGGAAGGGAGCTCGATTTTGCATGAACTGAGGAGCTGCACCAAGGCCCCCCACTATAGGATGTATATATATATATGTTAGGGGTGCAACGATACTCGTATCGATATTGAACCGTTCGATACAGTGCTTTCGGTTCGGTACGCATATGTATCGAACAATACAACATTTTTAATTTATTTGATCAACTTTCCTTCTGACGACGCTGTCTGTGTTGAGCGCTCAGTGGATCTGCGCTCGACAGTGCAGCCTAGGCGGAGTAGTCGAACGCAGATTCACTGAGCGCAGGGCAAGCTAGTGAGACAGAAGTTAAGCTCTCCTTGCAACATGGCAAATTTAACCCCCCCCCACCCTCATTCAGATCTGGCGTTTGGAATTATTTTGGTTTTCATGTGAAGTATGACCCTGAAGGTAAGCGCGTCATGGACTAAAGTAAAACAGTATGTTGGATGTGCCACGCAATGCTCAATTACATGGGTGGGAGCTAGTGTGTTAGCGCAGTTAGCTCGTTAACGTGTTGGCCGTCCAGCCCCATGCACGGGGCGATCCACGGTAGTTCGTTAACGGAGATTTGCCGTGTTGTGGCGTTAACGTCATTTCAACGGGATTTACGCTGACAGCACTAGTGGGAACACAACGAATATGACTGCACATTTACGCGGACATCATCCTAGTGCAAAGACAAGTGGAAGCAGACAAAAACAACAAGCACGCATGCTATAAACTTTACCCGAGTCATTTAGACAGCCGTTAGCACATGATTCTCCTTATGGGGTCCTGATATGTTTAATATGCTGCTGAGAATATAGCCCAGAAGAAGCGTATAGTATAGCTTTTATTTTGGAAAGAGCCATTTCTCTGTAATAAACTCTCTTTTCCAAAGATGAGTGATTCCTCAATCAGATACAGGGCTCGCAAAATCGCTAGACCGACGTCTAGCGATTTTTCCAGTTGGGCTACCAAAATCTATCTCTGCCCTGCCCGTCAGGCTATCGTAGGAAGGAAAAATATATGTCAATGATTTTGCATTCTTTCGGAAATGTAGCTGGGTAATTATGTCATTGGCATCGGTGAGCCACTGTCAATATGTGACATATTGAAATCGCGTTTGAATTTGCGCTTGTTTTTTGCTTTCACTTTGCAATTGCGCGAACTGTGTATAGAGAGCGACAGCACTGATTGGTGAGTGATGATAATTTGTGCACCAATTCCTCTGACATCGTCTTATCAATCGTTAGCTTACTATGCAAAGATGACAAGTGAAATCTCCCGCAGCAAGCTTAAACATGTGAGAGGTTGATCGAGCAGAGAATTGCTGAGCTTATGTGAGTGCGTGTGTAAAAGCAGCAGGATATATATTTCAGTTCTGCTGAGCCAAATAAGACAGGTCAGGGTGAAGAAGTGACAGCCAAAGAAAAGCTTACCACAAAACGGAGAAGTTATGACAAATGAGACTATAAGGCAAAAAGAAAGTGCAGCTTTATGGTTTCATGGACAAAAGAATTTCTGTGGCTGCAATATGACGAGCTAAATAACCAGGGCTGCACATAAGTGGTCCGCAGGTGCGCATTCGCTGTCAAAATAAAAAACACGCACAAGGGTTAGGGTTAAATTTAAAAACTGTACTTTTGAGTTAAAATATATATTTATAATTTTAATAAATGACAAATTAAAAAGGCATGAACATTTTTTTTGTATCGAAAAAATATCGAACCGTGACACCAAAGTATCGAACTGAACCGAACCGTGAATTTTGTGTATCGTTGCACCCCTAATATATATATATATATATATATGTATATATATATATATATATATATATATATACATATCGGTATTGTAATTGCGGTTACCCTCACAATCCAGGGTACGATATAAGCGAGTTTTTTTGTTTAATAAAAAAATATTGTAAAGCAGTATCAGTAGAAATTGAATCCCAGGGGTTAAAAAATCTGTCCTGAGTCAGAGTGTTTTTTGACTTTTTGCAGCACACACTCAAAATACGTAATGCGTGCCCATGTGAGGATGAGGTGTTCAATTCAGTTTGACATCATCTTTTTGAGGTTCATTTGGTGCCGGTTCAGGCTGGTGACAGAGCACCAGCCATTTCAAAGAGTGCTATATTTAAGGCAAAGGAGGATGAAGTTACTGCTGTGTACTTCTGAAGAGCAACCTGGGTGGGCAGAAAGAAGAAGGCGTTTGCAAATAGGGAGTCAACACACACTTACGCTGGTTTAAAAAAAAAAAAAGATGAGGTGGGGACCAGAGCTGAAATGCAGATCTGAGGTAAGAATGCAAGTGTTTCATCTTTACAACGGAAATTTAACTTGTGGGGGATCAGGTTTGTGTCCCCAAATAGAAAATGAGTCCCTGTAGTGTCTCGTTAGTTGAAACGAAGGCATCAGAAAGAGTCATTAGCCTACTTTCCTTACCAATGCAAGGTTAAGGAAAAAAATGTAATTTGTTTGCACTCATCAAATAATGTTCCTTTCATGCTTTCATAGGTATGTTTCTTTGTTTAAGCCTCTTGTAGTGTGTCAGCATGTTAGTGTGCATATGACCTGCATTATCCTGCTTTACTTTGGTTACAGAGTCCTCAGAGTTTTTTTTTTTCATTCAGGAGCTGGAGCCCTGAGGCAGACAGCAGGGGTTCCATACTTAGTTTCCTGTAAAAAATACCTCAGCACTCCACATCCTAATTAATGTGAAGGGCATGCCCAAGATCCCTATAAAATCATACAAGACTATACCAATTTCCTGGTAGCTTGCTTGCTACATGTGCTTCTTGTTCGTCAGCATAAGAGTTTCCTTCCCTGCAAACCTCATGAAGATTTATACACCACCACCATGCCTGCTTCCCCCCACCTTTCATTCTTCTCTTTTGCAGCTTTTCTCTCCCTCTCACTGTGATTTGTACTTTATAACATGATACACGGAGAACACACTTTCTGTCCCTTTTACTCTGAAATAAAACATGAAGATCTCATGAAAAGGGACTGTCAGGGCAACATGAGAAACACATGGTGTGTGCTAGTTAGATGAGGAAGGGGTTTAAATCATTTAGCTTGGAAATGTTCACATGTGTGTGTTTGGGATTGCTGCGATTGTGTTGGTGAATTGGTGCTGAGTTATAGAGTCCAAAAAAACAGACATTGAAAATTATAAAGAAAAAGACTGATTGCATGCACGGCTGCACCCCGACACTCAGAAACGGTAACGTAACCCCCTGTCTGAAACGTAACAGATCCCCTTAAACATGCATACACACACCTACACACAAACACAGACGTGAGCACATACACAAAGCATGCATACTACCCTCTGCCGTATTCTTATCATGTTTTCCATGTGTATTTTATTTTTTATTTTTTAGACTTTCAGTAGATCTCAGAATCTCTTGTTTCCATTGCTCTTCACGCTCCAGCTATCCAAACACACAAACAATCCAGTGTGATGAAATTTCTATTTGTGTTACATACAGAGATGTAGTTTTAGTCCGTAAAAAGTGACAAAAACATTAGCATCTGCTGCACTCTGCGTAGGAAGAAAACTTTCTACAATGAAAATTAAACTTAAATCTGAGCAAGCACCGAGCACGCCACCACGGGAATGTGAAATTCACAGAGAAACCCCCGGATCCCTCCACCTACATGACCGCTGCGGCACCGGGCAAACCTCCACCGGCCCTGCTCCAGCTAAACAGGTGAAATAGATTTAACAGCGACAGGACTCAGTTCTGCTGAATCTTTGATTTTATTTATTTATTTATTTATTTATTTTTACTTGCATCTATTTGAAAGAGTGAGTGCAAAAACAAACAATTATTTATTTTATTTGCTGGAATATGCATAAAATAGGTTTAATTGTTAAACAAATGTATTCAAGTCATAGACTGATGCATATAGTTTAATTGTTGCCTGATACAATGTGCATAAAGTTAAAAGATTAAAACTAATAAAACAAGTTTCATAAAGAGACATTTGATGGATTATAGAGAAAAATAGAATTGGGCGAAAGGTCTATTGCTTTATAGTGTATTTAGGTTGTGTATCATGTTTTAAAAAAGTAACTAAGGAATAAAGTAACTTTCTACTTTTGAAAATAAGTAATCAGTAAAGTAACGGGATTACTTTCTTGTAGAAGTAATGAGTAACTAATTACTATTTTCAAGTAACTTGACCAACACTGATTACACAGAAACTTGAATTTCAACTTCCAGAAGAATGAACAACACTGGCTTTGCAATGGAATTCTGTTTTTTTGTCAAATATAAAGCTTTGTGATCAATGTTCCCTCTAATTTTTCATGTGTCTGAGCGAACACACAAACTCCCTGAGCGGTCCCTTGTACCACTGTGAGCAACATTAGACATGTGCACTGTGGACACGCCAGCATCGAATCCATCCAAGTTACATGGTTTATTAAAATAATCAAATGACAGCATTTATGTTAGACTACTTTTAATTAACTGCTTTAGCCCACTTACAATGAAAATTTAAAAAAACTTGTTCACGACCTGTGTAGTATGTTAACACTATTGGAAGTAAAAATAACTTGAACTCCAATTTGAAAACACAACTTTCTTTCTTTCTTTTTTATGAAGCTCTGACTTGTATTATGAGTATGAGTCTGTGGTCTGGGAGAGAGTCCTGTAACTCTCTGTCTGCAAAATACAGTATATAAAGACCAGTGTTGGGCAATTAATTATATAGTTACTTCTTCAGAAAAGTAACTGAGTTATGCAAACAACAAAGTTTTTTGCAGCTGTTTACCTAAAAATGCAGCCAAGGCGTTTTTTTAAATAAATATTTCAAACTATTTACAGAACAATCAGCTGTTCTGCGTCAAATTTAATGCCACACAAATTATTTGTGCCACTCCAAAAAAGAATTTCTGTCCACTATGAGATAAAGGAGAACAACAGCCTGATACCTGCAGGCCTGACAACAGGAGATGTATCACTGCTGTAACACCTGTAACATTCAGCAGTTGCCTCATTGTTCTTACACACACAACAAAACTATTGACTACACTAAACACTAACTACACAAGATTTGCACTAAATGTCGCAAATCTCTCACATCTCAAAACACCGCCGTCACTCCTAAAACTTCCCCCTTCCTAAACAACTAAATACCATGTTGCCATATCATTTTTTGATTGGTTGACATGGTACATTTTTCCACCAATAGGAAAGGGTGGGGGTTTATTTGGTTTTGTTTTTGCTCACAGGTGGAGAGTGCTTTCAAGCGCTTTACTTAAAAAACGCTGTTTTTACCGTTTCTTACAGCAGTAAATATAAACAACAATAGTATTCAGGAAGAAAACCAAACAGTGCATATTGTTTTTTTAATCATAACTCTGGTTTTACGTGGCCGATCAACACAATTTAAAAACTGGTATAAAGTCCACACTTTTCCCGTCAATTGTTTCGTCTGTCCTGCTCACATCTCCAATGGTTGTTCACGTTGTCATTAATGTGGCTTCACTCCACATCAACCACGCCGCTTTGCTAGCTAAAACACCGGTGTTGGCACATAAGGACACTGTCATAACCTTTCAACAACGTTGATTAGCTGCGTATATATGAATGTGAATCACATTATTGGCTGGACTATGGGATAAGGTGGCATCGTTCTAATCCCATATGGGAGCAGCCAGTCACTTACTGACTAACACTGCAAAACAGAATTGTTAAATTATTCATTTTAATTTCAATTCAGGTTAGATTTTTTTTTTTTGCGCGCAATGCAGATTTTCTGTGCGCAGAGACCGTGCCAGCAGTGCGCAATTGCGCACACGCGCAGCTTAGAGGGAACATTGTTTGTGATATAACTTTGCACATAATTCTCTGTGTCCAAATTTATGCAGCAGGGTAACATCCAATTTCATCCATGTTGCACAATTCAGCATCTGTCCATTTACATTCAGGGCCTCTAATCAGCAGCAGTGCAACAAGGTATTATGTTAGACTTTCAGGCAGGTGAGTGGTGTTCACTGGTCGTCGCAGACCTGCAATTTATTTTGTCCTTTATAAGTGCATCAACCTAACATTAGCCAAGTGTATCATAATTGAATTGTCATAACTTTAAACTTTTGTTACTTTAAGTGTATCCCAATGAAACAAATACAGTGAATATGTCAGGAGTAGTGTCGTGGACGAGAGAAGGAGGACCCAATCGCTGGACTCACAGGCAGGTAGGTGAAGGTGGATGTTTATTGCAGAAGGAGTGAGCAAACAGTACAGAGGGAGGAAAAGGCTGGCTGGCTGGCTAGCTGGCTGAATGAATGAATGAATGAATGAGCAAAGGACTGGCTGGCTAACTGAACATACAGACGACACTAACATCAGACGTACATCAATGACACGACAAGGATCGGATGGAACTGAGGACTTAAATACCTGCTGGGTGATGAATGATTAGAAACCGGTGAGTACGCAGCTGAACTTAGTCTGACTAATGATACATGGAAATAACTGGAACACAATACGCAGGCGGTATGCTGGCACAGAAGACACAGATATGAAAATAAACAACATGACAAAACAGAAAACACTGGGTCAACGACCCAGGAACCCTGACAGAATACAGCTTTAAAAAATGTTGGAATCGCGGTTGATCATATTGTGAGATTTTGAAGTTTGTGAATGGACTTGAAACTGGGAATTACAACCATTTATAAGTAATTCTGTCCTTTTAAACAGTGTCAGCTAGGCCTACACTGTTTAAAATAAACAAACAAATAAATAAATGAAAAGGAAAATGGCCTGGTAGCTTTTTGTGAGTATATTATCTTTTTTTATGGAAGTTTATGGGCATGTAAACTTCCATTCATGGTTACAAATGTGGAAAAAAATCCATAAAAATTAATATGGACAATTCTTTTATTTTAAAATATTGCATTGTATTTTGTTTATATTCATTTTTTTTCCTGTATACCTCCACTAACACTCTTAAGCCTCTATTATACCTCCCAAGTATGCAAGTCTGCTATAGTCTGCTCAGTTTTGTCAGACGGCTAGCGTGCATACATACCTGTCCATCATGACACCTGCGGACTTTTCACTATAAAATTTTTAACAATGCTCCAACTACACATGTGCTCCCTGCAGTGGACTTCAAGCAGTCTTCAAAAAAGTATAACATGAGTGACAGCTATCTGTGTGCATATCCACAGTAGAGTATAAACAAGACATTACAGGTAGTGCATTGTGTACACTATGGCCATGCTTGTGTTATGCATGAATTTTGACAGTTTAAGTGTTGTTTCAGATAAAACAACCCCCTCATCTTAAATTAATTCTCAGCAGTCTTTGAGTTATCACTGTTTTACTAGGTGCCATAACTAAGACTGAATTCTTTAAAATCTGAGATCACACCTTCCTATAAACATCAAACCACATAAAAATAGACGTGATATAAATACCTGAAAAAAAAAATGCAGCACCGTTGGCTGTGCAGTTAGCATTTGGATCAGGGATTCCTTTAATCGGGGTGGTGTTATTTTAACATTTGTTCATTAATGTTTAGCATATCTTTCTTGTAATTCACATAAAAATACAGATCAGCACAGCTTTCAGTTTGAAGCTACATGTCTTTAAATGGCTTGCCTGAATGTTTCCAAAATCAAGACTCAAATATGGCAGTGCCCAACATTGGCTCATGGATTCTGCCTTTATGCTGGCTGGAGGATGAATCATCTGCGTCTACTGAAGTCCTTTACACAGACCAGGTCCCAGCTCAAGGAATGTGTGTGAGTCACTGCCGCTCATCGGACGACGTTCTAAGACTTGCCTGCAGCTTCTCTGCCTGATCACACCCCAGAGACCCATTCAATCAAATCCCCATATATTCTGTAATTAACTTGACCTGAGGACTTTATGCAATATTTGTGTTTTACTGTCTCTTTTAAATGCCAGTTATCATCCTGCAGGTTTGGAGGTCCTAGAGCAAGAACCCTCCCCTAAGCTGAGCCAGTCAGGTAGAACTGAGCCTGTTCTTAGCTGTGACCCAGCTACCCACCCAACAACCCCACCCTTTTCTCTCTCTTTCAGGGTGTCTTATGACTGACCAAGACAGTTTTATTAGCCTCCAACCAAGTCAGCAGGAAAAGGGCAGCCGTTGCAGGGTCCTAGCAAACACGCTGGTTGTGGAGGAAACAACTGGAAGAAAGGACCAGATTTTTACTGAGAGACTGATGACGGAGCTGAGAGAGGATTGATAAGCAAACTGCCTGGTTGGAGAGAAGAACTGCGAGGTCAGGGGACATGAGGAAACCGGCTTGACTGAATGAAAGGAAGGGGTGGAGATGAGCCCCATAAAGTTGTTTAAAGTGTGAAAAATTTTTACACCTTTGTCTGCTCACAACAGGATTGAGTTCTAGACTGAATTCTAACTTTTCAGATTAACCTGGTGTTTTTTCACTTCTTTTTTACTCTAACAAACCCAAACTGACCAAATACTAAAGAAGATATCAAAGCATGTAGAGGGAAGAAAGAAGAGAGTAAGCTTCGATGTGTGCATGTTATGTACATACTAAAATATGCTAGTGTCATTCTCTATACTTACATTACCCAAACTTTAACTGCTTCTGCTAAGATGGCTGGGCAAGTGATGTGAATCCTTAAGCATCTGCCCATTTGCCTAGCTTATTTCCAGGTGCTATTGGAGGTTTAACATAGTGAAAGGACCCAGGCTGGGTAGCATATGCCGTCTGAGTATGTGCACAGTCAAAGGTTAGATGTTCCAGAGGCCTTTAATCAAGAAATGTTCTCAATTTCCTCCCTCCGTGTTCCTCTTCTTGACCTCTGGTCCTCAAAGTAAAGTTAGACGTGTACTGTAACACCCAAGACAACACAGCTCTTTAATCTTCTGCTCCTCATTAGAATTACTAATGTGTCTGCAGCTGACGAAAGGTGTGTGACCGCTTGCATGTGCGTGTTTGCATTAGTGTGTGCGCACACGTGCATGAATCCATGGATGTGCATCTCTATTTGGCCAGGCAGGGTAGGAATACTTGAATAACAGCCTAATAAATATCAGGGGTAGGTTTATTGGTTTTGAAGCATATTTGCCATTTGTTGGGAAACACAAAACCGTGGAAGGTTCCTGGCAAAGTGGCAGGGTGGTGCTCTTTTCTGGGTCACAGAGAACGTAGAGGAAATCTATTCTGACATTAACAGGCTGCTATAGGAAGTGTTTTTGGATTAAATTAGCTTGGCATTAGAAGTTGGCCGGTCTGGATCGGGGGTGAGGGCATAAGTGTGAGCAATGTTGGAGTTATGGAGGTTCAGAGGAGCTATTTTGCCCTGATCATAGGTGAAGATGATACCAAAGTGGAGGAACACAGAGGGTGAAGGTGTCGTGCAGCTGCGATCTCTGTGAGAGTTTAATTATGCCCTGGGCAGCAGGGTGCGTCACCAGTCACAGATGACAGAGCTGGAGGATGAATCATGGGATGGATGGAGGCCGAGACTTGCCGGTTTTGAGGTGCCGGGGAACCGTGGAGAGACTTGGTGTATGGGCGGGGTAGTGCTTGTTGTTCCTTTAAAGCCTCTTTAAAACTCTTAGGTACTGGCATCAAGTAGGTGCTCATCCAAATGAGGATGTGTGAGGGGGTAGATTTTTCACTGCCAACAGAAAACCCAGCAGGAGATGTTGTTCTCAAACGAGTTTGTAGTAGTGAAAACACCAGACTTTTTTTTCTTTCTTTTTCTCAGGGAGCATGTAGCTTCTGGTTAGGCTGATTCTACAGAAGTAGTTCACAACCTGATTACCTCTAAGGGGTCACAATCAAAACCTGAGAGAAAGAGCTAAAGCTAGTTAGATAGCTAGCAAGTTAGCTAAAGCTTAGTTTATTCTTCTAGCTTTGACTGTTGCGTGTGCCAGCTGTGACATCATCACAGCCCTATAACGTTTTTATATTAAAGCTTGAGGTGCACTGGAATCACTGCAATCTTCTCCTGAATGATAGGTGTCGCCATTCAGAAAAAAGCCCCTGTTCTCAGTTCTGAACTGAGAACAGGGGCTGAGTTTCTGAACATTGAATTAAATGTTGAATATAAAAATGTACCTTTACATTCATATAGATTAGATTAGATGAAACTTTATTAATCCCTCGGGTGGGTTCCTCCGGGAAATTCAGTTTCCAGTAGCAAAGCACCAAAAGAAGTTGCATGTTACAGATACATTAAGGGGAATGAGAGTAAGGATATAAGCATAAATACATCATATATACATATATATAGATACAGAATATACAATATGGATAAATAGGATTGCTCATTTGAGTGAGTATATTGCACAGTGATTATTGCACAGTCAAATATAAGAAAAAAGACAAAACAAAAAAACAACAACAAAAAAAACAACAAATATTGTAAAAATTGCACAGTGTAGAAAAGCACCTACAACTCAGTTGCTCAGTTCATATTCAGAGGGTGTAAATGTTCAAAAATGTTCAGTTTGAGACAGAGCTAGCTATCAATGTGTACACGCTATGAACTGAAACCTTCACCTGACACTTCAAATTAGTTAGTGTTTTAGCTCCATTGATGCTTTTTTGGTGCTCTCATTGATGCTGTGACACATAATACTTTGCAGACTAGCTTTGCAGATATATTTTATGTTATGAAGGTTGTTGGTATTTTAAAGTCTTTTACAATCCATATCTCTTTTATTTGCTTTCATTTGTTCTTACTATATTTAAAAAAAAACTCAAAATTTTCAAACTAAAGGCATTTTTCTCATTGTGTTGCATATATTTCAGAGACATTCCAAGTCCAGATGTTTGTACCTGCACAGTGCTGAGTCGCTCTTGTAACCAGGTGACTTGCTGACCTCTATAATTTATCATCCTTTACATCCTGCGACTTGCACAGGAGTCTCCCCCCCAACCCTGAATTTTAAGAAAAGGAGGGAAGCTCTTTGTCCTTGAAGGAGGGTCACAAAACCTGGAATGCACAGAAGGAAGGAAGTTGCAGAAGCAAGGCTATCTGTACTCAGCGCTTTCCTTCACTTCCCTCCTCCTTTGTTTTGCGCTTGTTCTCTTTCTGATAAAGGAGAGAAGGGATGATGGAGCAAAGGAATAAGGAAAACCCTTGTGTTGAGGGGACTGTGCATGCACACGCACAACTGTGTGTGTGTGTGTGTATATATATATATATATATATGTATTGGGAGGGTTAAGTGTTTCAGAGGTGGCCGTCTCCCCTCCCATGCTGTCTCTCATCACACCGTTGACCCCCCAGGAAGCTTTAGATGTCCGTCTGGCTTCATAATTCTCTTATCGAACTAATCTGGGAGATAAGAAGGGGGGAGTTGAAAGTGTAAACCCAGCACCACGGCCCTGGAATCCAGTTGCAGTGGGCTCATTCTTTACCTGTCTGCTTGGGAGACTTGTTAACTTTCTGTGTGCTGTGTGTTGCATTGCACTGAGACTTGTATACAACGGCTTTTCTTTGTGTGTATGTGCATATTTCTAAGTTTGTGTGTGTGTGTGTGTGTGTGTGAAGGTAAAGCCCAACTGATAGAGTTGCCCCCCACATGCATGTCTGCATGTGGAGCATGAGCATGATTGATCTGGGCAGAGGTAGTGGTCACATCCTGAACTGGAGTTGATTTCCTCTCCTCTCTAAATACAGACCTGGTGTTTATCATAGTTTCAGTGTCATGTTTGTGTGTTTTTATAGATCAGTGCTGTTATGCAGGGTGGTAGGTGGGTAGAAAAGGTGGGATACGGTCTGTGTGAAGGACAAGAAAAGGAAAAAAATAAGAGGTTGAAATCAGAGAGTGTTCTTTTTTCACTCTCCTTCTTTCAGGCATAAATCTTCAGGCAGACGGAGCGGATGCAGCTACTGCAGTGCTAATTAATCGACTGAGGTCAAAAAGTTCTGGGCCAATCTGGCAGATTTATATAAAATGTTTTCACAAGCAAAGATGCTGCTGAATGTCTGTTGTTTTCCCTCAAATATAAATACACCAAAAAAAGAAAAAGAAACTGTTTGTATATACACAACCTAGCACAGAATACATTTTAAACTGTATCTTTAGGGTCTTTTTACCTTTGTTACTACCAGCCTGTCACAAAAACACATCATCAAACATCATCATCACCTAATGAAAAATGGTCTCAGTGGAAGTCTGGCTGTCAAGAAGCAATTTTTAAGGACGAGAAACGGGGGGAAAGCTGAGGTTTGGCAAATTACACAAGAACGGAACTGAAAATGACAACAGGGCTTATTGGAGTGATGAATCCAAATGGGAACATTTTGGTTTAAATTGTCAGCAGTATATATAGGGGAGGTCAGGAGAGAGGCTCAACAGTGAGTGTGTGTGGTCATTTGTAAGACATGGTGGAGGTTCTGTCATGGTTTGGGGCTACAATTCAGCCAATGGATAGAATACCTGGATTGAAAAACACAGAACGGAACAGCATAAATCGTGGCTTGGCCTCGATATGGTCCAGACCTCTGCGTTATTGAAGCAGTACGGGATCATGTTGACAGGGAATGGATCAAAAGGCAGCCAACATCCAAATAAGAGATTTGAATGTCCTTCAAGAAGTCTGGAAAACTATTCCTGAAGACTACACAGAAAATGATAAGAAACCTGTTTGAAAGAATTCAAAATGGCACAGTGGCCCGTGAAAATGGGATGGGCTGAAGCTCAGATTCAAAACCGGAGGCTTGAAGTGCAGTGTAACAAAAAATCTTTATTCACAATGTCTGTAGTCTTAAGCAAATTGAAAACTCAGCCTATATTTAGTGAGGAACATAAACTAGACGTCTGAGACAATAACTAAAATATGACGGATCACAGGGACTGGGCGGGAAGAAATATGGCAGACCAGGGCACTAAAACGAATTGTCAGAGGGGTCCAAAAGAAAGTTGTGAGTTAATCCAAGAATTATAACACTGAGCCGCCCTATGTGCTTGCAGGTGGAGACTGTTTGGAGGGGAAGGCATGAGCCAAAGGTCCAGGTGAGTACAGAGTGCGATGCAGGGAGGCAGGCAGGAGAGACTGGCAGTTTGGAAGGATAGAAGTTACCAGTAGCTGCAACCAGAATCCAGGAGAGCTTGTAACGGTGAGGCTTGGTAGGTGAGCTCCAGATGCCAACTAAAAGACAGAAGAATGAAGTAAGCAACACACTATGATACACCAAGGAAACGACGAGAGGGCGGGAACTAACTAAGGCTAGCAGACAATCTGGCCAAGACTGGTTGTGCACGCTGGTCATAAATACTGCCGAAGTGATTGCCATCAGGTGAGGAACAACAAGGACTCCACCTAAAGGAGGGGCACCGATGCAGTGGAAAGTTACTCAGACCCGCCCAGACCATGATAAAGATGTGTTGAAGAATAAAGGTGTTCAGAACTAATTTTGACTTTTAGGTTAGTTAGAATTGCATAATCTTTGTTTGTTCTGTTATTCCATTCACGTCTCCATGCTACAATGAATAACTGCACCTATTTCCATTTTTCCTAGGAAAATATAAAGAAACAAGGGGTGGCTTGACACTTTTGCACATCCCATACATCCACACACATCACATTCACATCCATAGCAAATCGAGAATCACCTTGCATACTTGCATAACTTTTGGATTGTGTGACCCGGAGTACTCAGAGAGAACCACTGCATGCACAGGAGAACATTGTCCATAATTTTATATAGAGACTCCTGATCAAGATTATTAAATGCTTCCTTTGTCACATACACTGAACAAAAATATAAACGCAACACTTTTGTTTTTGCTCCCATTCCCCATGGGATGGACGTAGAGACCTAAAATTCATTCCAGATACACAATATAACCATCCCTCCCAAACAGTGGTCACAAATCAGTCCAAATGTGTGGTAGTGGGCACATCTGCTATATTGAGATAATCCATCCCACCTCACAGGTGTGCCACAGCAGGATGCTGATCTGACATCATGAGTAGTGCACAGGTGTACCTCAGACTGCCCACAACAAAAGGCCACCCTGGAATGTGCAGTTTTGTCTCACAGCAAAATGCCACAGATGCCACAAGCAATGAGGGAGCGTGCAATTGGCATGCTGACAGCAGGAATGTCAACCAGATCTGTCGCCCGTGCATTGAATGTTCATTTCTCAACCATAAGCCGTCTCCACAGGCGTTTCAGAGAATATGGCAGCACATCCAACCGGCCTCACAACCGCAGACCTCGTGTAACCACACCAGCCCAGGACCTCCACATCCAGCAGGTTCACCTCCAAGATCGTCTGAGACCAGCCACCCAGACAGCTGCTGGAACAATTGGTTTGCACAACCAAACAATTTCTGCACAAACTGTCAGAAACCGTCTCAGGGACGCTCAACTGCATGCCCGTCGTCCTCATTGGGGTCTTGACCTGACTCCAGCTCGTCGCCGTAACAGACTTGTGTGGGCAAATGCTCACATTCGATGGCGTCTGGCACGTTGGAGAGGTGTGCGCTTCACGGATGAATCATGGTTCACATTGTTCAGGGCAGATGGCAGCTGAGAATGTCCCAGTTCTTGCATGGCCAGCATACTCACCGGACATGTCACCCATTGAGCATGTTCGGGATGTGCTTGACCGGCGTATACGACAGCGTGTACCAGTTCCCACGAATATCCAACAACCTCGCACAGCCATTGAAGTGGAGTGGACCAACATTCCACAGGCCACAATTGACAATCTGATAGACTCCATGCGACGATGTGTTGCACTGCATGAGGCAAATGGTGGTCACACCAGATACTGACCGGTTCTGGGTCCCCAGACCCCCAATAGCGCAAAAAACTGCACATTCCAGGGTGGCCTTTTGTTGTGGGCAGTCTGAGGTACACCTGTGCACTACTCATGATGTCAGATCAGCATCCTGATGTGGCACACCTGTGAGGTGGGATGGATTATCTCAATATAGCAGATGTGCCCACTACCACACATTTGGACTGATTTGTGACCACTGTTTGGGAGGGATGGTTATATTGTGTATCTGGAATGAATTTTAGGTCTCTACATCCATCCCATGGAGAATGGGAGCAAAAACAATAGTGTTGCGTTTATATTTTTGTTCAGTGTATATGGGAAACATTCATTAGATCAATTAAAATCAATCTCAATTTTACTGTGGGATGAACTCTTCAGACAATTCTTTCCCCCCAGTCATTATGACTGCAGGCTGTTCAGCATTTCCTCTATGGTGCATGCTTCACACTCTTCCTGCCCTGTGTGTAATTTACCAGAGTAGTTTCCTGTGCTTCATAGTTATGAATCACTGGCTGGCTTCTTTGCCAACAACATGATGACGTGCTGCAGTAATAGATGGCTTCTTTTTGGGTAATTAATAATCAAAGCTGTAATTTAGGTGCCCTGGATTTGGAGGGCTCTTAATAAAGTTTCATACTCCCGTACTCCCTCGAGCAGAATGACTCACGCAGTGAACAGGTTTTTGTTTTTTATCATTGCAGGCTTCATTTTCTCCTTTGTTGAGTGTTTTATTTCCTCACTATCATACACATACTCTATATCTTTTATGGCAATATGCAAGACTTTGCAAGATCCATGAAAATAAGAGGAATGGCATCTTCCTTAAGCCTCTCCTTGCCATGACACTGTGACCTTAGTCCTTCGCTTCCACCTCTGCAGCATCTTCAGTTGAGCTTTAGATTATAGAGCAAGCTGTCTGGAACTTCTCAAGGATATCGCAGGAATTGAGTAATCGCATGGCATGACTAGATCCTGCCCTTTAATTATCCCTCGCCAATGTTTGCTGGAGCACTTTTTTTTTCTCCTACAGTCTATTTTCTTTCTATACATTTTCCCTCTCTTTACTGTGCTGTCACTGTCTTGCTCCTTTCATCTGGGTCCTCAGCTGATTGTGGGATGGAGTGAATTGGAGGGTACAGCGCATCCAATGACCAAATGACATACCATCACTGACACGCCACTCTCTTCTTCACGTAATGACTCTTAAAGCTTCCAGCCATGTCCCCACAGGCCAGACTGTACCCTATGCCCTCAAACTGTTTAATCTCTGTGATTCATATCTGACAAGTCAAAACATAAGCACTCACCTTTTAAACACTACACGAAGAATTTACAGTCAAGTGAACTCCAAGCCTTGAATAGTAACGTAGTTAGCTGTTTCATTCAAACTAAAACTGAGAAAAGCTTACATTGGTTTGTGTTTTCAGAAGAAAAAAAAACAACTGGGCACCAGTTTCATCTTAATTATTTCATCTTTCCCAAACCATCGGCTTAACCAACGATTTAAATATTCTAAAATTGCTGTTGATCTTGTATTAAAGGTTTTACGGTAAAGTTTCCTTTAAAGAAGATATTCATCTATTGTTAACAACTGGTTTTCAATATTTCCACAGTCAAATGAAGGAAAACTGTGGTTGGCATGTCCAAAATCATTGCGACCGTGTGCAGTGAACTTGCAGACTTCTTGTTGCCTTTGAAGTATTTGCTTTGATTCAAAATGACTGTGCTGCATCAAGATTAAGGTGATAAAATAGCAAGATTGAGTTTGCATTTATGTGCAATAGTCACACAGTGTGATAATACAATGATTAACTATGATAAAAAGGAAAATTCTGAAATGTATTGCCCTCTATTATACATTTATTTTTATATACAAACACATAAATTCTCATTAAACAGAAATTCACATTAAGTACTCAGATCCAGAGTCCACTTAGAAAAGAAAAGTTACATAGTTACTTCAGGAATCTTATTGCAAAGTGGCATAGGTGGTCAGCAACCTTGCCTTTATATAGGTATATAACCAGAGTGCAAAAATAGCTGGTATTTGTTTTTTAAAAAACATGTACACAATCACCAAGGGAATATAAGAGTATGCAACTACAGAACATTACACTGCCATAAATATCCTGTAATGCAGTGCAGCGTGACTATGGCACCTGAAATCTAATGTCACCACATCTTTATGTGTTTAAATACAAGGATATACAATAATACAATCATTTCTTTCACTGGTGTTTTGAAAAAAAAAAGGATCTTCGCTTATTTTGAATGATGAGGAAATGAGTTGAAAATAGCTCATTATGGTTGTGTTTGCATTTATTTAGCCATCTTTGGAAGGCTGCGTTGACACAATGCCAAGAAATGTAAACTCCCAATCATGGCAGGGCATTATTTTCACTACAGTGCACTGCAGCAATCTAATGAACTCATGTCTAATATCCAAAATGTTTATTATGGATGCTTTTCTCCAATACTCACTTAATCAGGAATAATGTGATTCACGTCAGCCATATGTTTCTCATGAAGTTGAATCTTGAGGAATGTGGACTTTGGTGAGAAGCTGCTATGATTTGTGAGGTGTGTGTGCGCGTGTGTGTGTGTGTGGTGGAAGGACAACAGGGGGATGGGAGCCTGCAGGGGGATTTTCCCTACTGCACAGTCATGATGCTCTCAACCTGTTTACCTACAGAGTGTCCCTCCTTCTCTTTCTTTCACAGCTTTACACCCACTTACTTGCCCGTGTGTTTTTTTAAATGTGTGTATATGTCTATTTCCATGTTTGTGCAAAAGCTAACATGCATGCAGTATTTGCTCTTGGCAGCGACAATGTATATGGCCAAATATCTACACGTTTCCCAGGCTTTTAGGCCAAGCCTAGTCCCCACAGTGCGACCCCTGACACATGGGTCCCAGCCCATTTTGAGCTCATATAGGATGAGGCAATGCAGAACCTGGGGAGGTTAGCAGTGAGCAGACACTAGTCGAAGTGAGGACAGGCTCTCTCCCTCTCTCCTGCTATGTGTGTTTCTGCCTCTCTAATATTGCTCTGTTACTTGCTCTGTCCTTTGCACACACAGACGGGAGGAAAATGCATTGCCTCGCTGACAGAGTTAGTTGGATTGGGACCCTGTCTTCCTCCTCCATCTCTCCCAGATGGTCAACACTTTGGCCCGCACAGAGAGAGAGAGAGGTTGTGAGTGGTGGTGATGATGAGACCTTGCTCGCTCGCCACACGCCTCAGCTGACTCCAAATCGAAGGCTGGACTGCAGCAGCCCTCAGACCTGGAGGGATGTCTTGCTGATGCTAATGGCTTCCCCAGTTTCACAGCTGATCTGCAGGGACAGTCTCAGACTGCGCTTAACTAGGACAGATCGTGCAGTTAAAAAAGTAGCTGAAGCAGAGCAATTCAAATTTTGCTTTGTGGTAACAGTTTTCAACATCTTTACATGACTAAATTTTAATATTAAATTGATTAAATTGATTGATTAAAGTGAATTGGTGAAATACTCATCATATAATAATCTTTCATTTCACAGAATCTCCCATGTAGAACAATGCTTTACAGATATGCTTTTTGTCATTACTTCAGTGAATTCTCACATTGGCATAACTGAGCTGTTTTTGCGCAGAAGCAAGTGTCACTGCATAGATGACTTTACATTATAGATACTGTGTTTAATTCGTGTTATGGCTGACCATAGAACCCTCTGGCCTATTTAATATGACAGCTCCTTTTTCTGCTTATATAGTTTGAAAAAGAGGAGAAAACGTCAAAAATTACTGCTGTCCTCCCACTGTCAAACATCTGCAAAATGTACTGGAGTGCCACTGGATGGCTTCAGAAGTGCTAGCTTTTTGCAGAGGTTATTAAACAAAGCGCTCTGAGACTGGATGATGAGGTAAAACTGCCTGCCTTCACTGCTACAAGTTAAATTGTAGCTCCAACCTAAAGTCACTGCAGAGGTGCCAAAAGCTGCAGTCCCTGGAGTGGCTACTTGAAACTGATTCCAAAGGTGAGTCGGTCGCCATAGATTCCTCCTTTTGGCTCAAAAACAAATAATTAAAAAACAAAACAAAACAACAACACTTGTTTGACTGGTGCATCACTTTTGACGCATTAAGATGTTGATGCATCAACATATAGACTCCAGAGACAAATATGTGATGCCATGTTTGATACTTCCATCCTTTATATACAGCCTAAAGTGTTAGCATCGGGCTCTTTGATAAAAAATGCAAGATGACTGCAGTCCTAAACTTGTGAATAGAATAGAACATTGCAGCATGAGATACATTATTTAAACCCTTTCAGAGAAGGCTGTGAGCCTAAAAAATTTGCTAGAAACACGGTCTTGTTCTATTGGGTGAAATTGATTGCAGTGCTCAGAAAGTGCATGTTGAATGGTTTGATGTTGTTGCCTCCACACAATGGAAAGGGACCGTCTGTTCCAACCATTTACAGCAACTTTGGGATACCAACAATCCCATTAGCTAGGTGTGTGGGGATGATAAGCACTCCTTTTTCTTTGTCTGAAAACATGTGCCGTTACTCGTGTTTTTTAAAGAGCCGTACATTTAACCACTCTACTACTTCAGCATTCGTATTTATTAAAACACCAAAATATACACTTAGGTCCTTAAACCTGTAAATCTAAATAATAACATCTTTATTCTTTTTTCAGTTAACTACTTTGAAAAGGTGTATATTTAAGTTACAGAGATTGAACTGTTTGTTGTCTTTTACAACAACTTTGACCACCAGGTTTTGTCACGCTAGCCAGAGTCGACTGTGTTCCATGAAGGTATAGAGCAGGAGGAGCGAATAGATGAATGTGTGCATGTATTTCTTGCCTTGCAGAGGATCCCAGAGACCCCACCCTTTGACTAAAATGCCACAATTAGTGCAAGAGCAGCCTGGATCACATCACATGCAGGGTATGTAATTGCTGAAGAGTAACGCAGCCTCGGTTTCTAAACAGCTCTGTCACGAGGGGCCGTGCAGAAAGGCTTTAGTTATTTCTCAGCGGTCTAGTTGAAAACCATGACCATGTGCATTATTCTATGTCTTTTTTCATTACAGCAGTAAATAAATACTACCACTTTAATCGTACAACAGAGATGAAAAAGGAGAATTCCTTTTCTATTTTGTAATATCTTCTCCCTTAGAGGACGATCACTGCAGGGTTCCAGTTCAGGCTGGATTGTTTCCAACAGCTCAAAGGATCTCACTGCCATACCTTCAGGTCCAGTGTACATCTGTCCTTATCACATCCAGCCCTAATCACAATCCCTGACAACATGATATGCTCCTTATAGACCCAGAAGGATCTGGGATTTTCTTTTAATTGCACGTCTGTCTTTATAAGCTCACTGTCTTATTTAAGAAACTCATGGCTGTTTTTAGTGGCTATAAACCATATCTTGTAATTTAGGCAGATAGGGGGACCACTGGTGAGGTGTGTAGTGGCGTGCGTGTCTTGATATGACACTGGCTGGCTCATTTTCACCCCAGGGGATCCCAAGGCAGACTGACGCACACACACACACGCACAAAAGTATGTGTCATCAGGGGCTGAAAGAAGCCAATCCTATGATCAAAGACGGGCTTCCATGGGGAATAAGGTTTTCAGACATTATGATATAGCTGGTGGTGCGCTGGCGTACGTCTAGTGTATGTTAAATATCAAAGCTCTGATTCAGAGGATTTTTGAATGTTAACACCAGTTAAAAGATTAAATGTTCCTGTAGCAAGAAATAAAACAACAACAAAAAATGAAAAAAACTGATATTCAAGATAAAGCATGTCCAATTCTAAGCTGTCATATTGTGGCTTTATATAATATTTATATAATAAATATAATAACTGACAAGAAGCTGAAACAGCTGACTTGACTGATTTTAAACGGTGTAGGATTTTTTGGTTTATTTTTCTCTCACCGGATGATTAGATTCATGTAACAAAAGTAACTGGGAAAGTTTAGCACTTCTTCATCAATTTTTGGTATCACAGCAGAGAACATTTGGTAAAGTCTGCTGGACTACCCTGCCTCCTGAAAAATGACATCCAAGGGAGTGACCTAGTCCATTAAAGTGTGTTAAGATTTTTCACATGTTTGAAGACATGCATGCAGGCATTTGTGTTTGTAGGCTGGATGTCACTGCATTCAACCTCATTGTTATCACACAGTTATCTATTGTTGATTTTAGCTATGCAAGGGGAACCTCTATGAAAATTTGCCTCTTGATAATGATGGATAAGCATGGCAACGTGGCGATGTTAGCATTCAGCCACTTGTGTTTTTTATCCTGTCTTTCTTGTTAACTTCAATTGTGTGAAAATTAGCTGAAGTGCAGCTAAACCTTTTTTTTTTGTTTACTGTTCTTTTAATCGAATTTAGAAATCATGAGTTTTAGACATCATGAGCACTTTACGTTCTGATGTAGAGTAGAAAAACGCTATATAAGAATCAGTCCATTTACTATTTACCTTGAAGCAGCTGGGCTACAGCAGCAGAAGAACACACTGTGTCACTTCAGTCAGCTAAGCACAGGAGCTGACCGTTCTGAGAATAGTTGGCAAGTGTTTGCAGACAAGTTGGTATCTTTCATGCAAACTATGCACATGCATTTTATTTCCATAGTGGCCAATGGCTACCAGATGGTCACAGGCTAGTCACTGGCACAGGGTCAGGGCCCCCTGAGGTGTAAATGGGACCAAAATGAGCAGTGAAAAACATATTTTCAGAAGGTGAGTGAAGGATAGAGGATTAGGGACAAGTAGACTCCTGTAAAAGTGGGATAGCTGATGCATAGTTAGCCTACTTTTTAGTATTATTACTCAAAGGGATGGTTCCCTTCCCACTGCGGTGATCAGGCTCCTCTATGTTTGTTCAACCGAGTGGTTCCATATGGAAGAACACACCAGTGCAGCATCTGGCAGCGCAGAGAGAAGAGACAAACAGGTCTCTGGCAGACACGTGTGTGCTCACAACAACTAACCACTACTGTACACAAGTCCTTATGTCAGCTGCATGCGTCAGGATGATGCTTTCCTTTTTTTGGGGGGGAAGAGTTCCTTAAAAAACATTTTCTATGTCAGACATTCTTTAATAAACAAAAAGTAACCACAAAGGCTTAAACGACTGGTTGGCGTTGCTTGGTAAAAGCACAATGGTTTTAACACTTCCTTAGATGGGGAATTTTGCCCCAAGTAAGGAAACATTATTTTATTAACCTCCTTGTAGTCAAACACACACCAGAAGGCAAAGAACAAACACATTTAAGCAATTAACAGGCTACCACGGAGCATAAAGACACATGGTACACTGTTTGGTTCAAACTCCTAGAGAAAATATGTTAATTTCTAAAGAAAGCCCAGACAATTACAATACTGTAAAAGTCACACAGATGCACGCAGATTTGTTTCTGACAATAGTGAGCAGCATGTCTGTTTTATGGATCAGAGTACAGTAAATATATATCAATATAATTGTTGTAGGCTTACCATAGTGCATTGAACATCTTTATAAACGTATTAGTGCAGTCATTAATCAAACTATATGAGGCTGTGAAGTACATACATAATTCAGCCTCTTAAATGTAGTCGAGAAAAATTGTAAAATAACACAAAAAGAGGAGCTACAAACTACATTTCAGCCTAGTACTCAGGCAGATGTCCTTTGTTACAATCAAGCACTGCTATGCCCTAATTGCTTCAGACATTTAAAAATATCCAAGTACATAGTTTGAATTTTTGCACCGAACCATCTTGTGTTTACTCTCAGTTCTGGCTTTGAGCTGTCATTGGTGCAATCAATGCATGTGTAAACCCAATGTGTTAGCGCAGCCCAACACAGCGAGCAGGATTATTACCAACAGTAGAACTCTGATCCTTCGACATCCAAACATTCCTCATCCCGTGGAGAGAGGTGATGGTTTTGGGTGTTGAAGAGGAAGTTAAACAATGACTCACTTTACTGACAGGCAAGAGCAAATCAATATCACATGTCAGAGAAACTCCTATTACAGCAAGTGCTCACCTTGGTAGTTTTTTTCTTTTTTTGTTTTGTTTTGATTCTTTTTCACCTGAGTTTAAACACTTGAACATTTTGAGAAGTCACCGCTTGTTACTTTTAAATGGCATAAATAGTAGCGGCAAGCATCTAGCTTGCTTTTAAGCCTCCCATGGTCCTCTTTGCCCTGCTTTTAGTTCCCCCTTCCTTGCCTCACGTGGCCTGCAGTCTTTTTGGGGAGGGGGCTGAAGATGAGGCACTGGGAGTATGAAATGGGGGGACTGGGTGTAGATGTTGTTAACCCTTGTTTCACACCAGCTGCTCAATATGGGAGGGTCACAGTTCAGCCTGTTGCAAACTTAATATACATCAGGTGTTCTTCATTTTTCAACACCACTGGCCCTTTTTAACGTGGACGTACACTAGCAACACTATGACCATTAAGTTCCTGCAGTGGTGCTGAGCGTAGATGTGGTCACATTTATAACTTTTTACCTGAAACACTGAATTATTGTTGGAAGCAAAGCTGCACAGTTAGTCAAAACCATATCATGAATCTTACTCCTATTTCAAAATATAAAAACAAGTTCTTTCTGTAATAAAACCTTTTGACTGTGGCTGAGTAAATTTGTTACAGTCACTGGCATATCTTTCATTGGACTGTATACCATTGCCTTACTGTAACTTATTTTATTGGGCATAAATGTCTCAGCGCTGCCATAGACCATGCACAGTAGATGGTAAACAAGCTTTCAACTGCTCGATCAAACTGTCAGTCAAAATGCTCCAACACAGAGCTCACAGCACAAACCAGTTCTGCTTTGCCTCTGTCTCGTACAGCCTGATTCACACTTAACATCAGTGTGGTTAGGCAAGGGCATCAGTTTCTTTGCCTCCACGCCGTGACTGTCATTTAGAAGTGAAAAAAGTCAGTTTCTGCTTTTCTTAACGTCAAACTGCCGTGGTTAAAGAAACACGCACAGCTCACTACACCTGCAACCTTCATGGTTGTTATTCTGACTCTGGTGATGGAGTGGGAGGGATTCGGCTGAGGCAGGCTGGGCAGGGAGGAGAGTATATGATCACTGACCCTGGAGATATGGTCACCATTATCTCACCTCTAATTGTTGATTGATCTGAGAGGCCCTGGAAAGGTGGGTTCCTCAAGCTTTTTTTCCCATGCAGATTAAATCGTACAGCTTAAAGTTGTTTCAAACAACATGGTTGCTGGCGGGTCAAAGGGCAACTGCATACTAGTGGCTAATGGTAGCAAATAATGTCAATCACGCCAAATGAGCTGCTGGTGAGTCTCGCTCTTGCTTCTCACTGGAATCTGAGGAATGAACTGGATGACAGCTATTCTCTCCAAAGAAAGCAAACCCTTTTTATCTTAGATTGGAAGATCACTTTTTCTGTCATTTCCCCCCTTTTTTGATAGATATAAATGTTCAACATATTAACACTAATGAGCTAAAGCTAAAATGCTAGCTTACGTACTAGCAATACCGGTGACTAAATAACAATGTATGTATGCTAACACTGTTGAACAAGGCCAGTCCTGGTCCTGCAAAGGCCCTTGTGCATGGCTACGTAGGGAAGGGACATCTGGGAGCCGTAATCTAACCAGAGATGTAACATTCCCATAGCTCAGTAGCCCTCACCCCAGGTCTCTTCCACCGCTATAGCACTTTCCACCCAACCCTTCACCCTCCCAGCCTCCTTCATGATCTTCCCGCTTGGCTCCCAGAAGCAGCATGACTGCAGGGGAGAAGCAGCAGACAGGATTAAGGTGTAGGGGGGCCAGCTGCAGAGGTTCACTGCATTTAGATTTACATCTGTCCCCTAAGAGAGATCAATAACCTTTAATGTGGGAACTGTCAAAGCTGTGCGACCTCATATTTTAACCTCAATATTTTCGGGTGCTGTTTTGTCACATTGAATAAAGACTTGATAAAACATCCAGTTGAACTTCAGCCTATTTCCATCTAAAATTGAAGTGTTTATCAGTGTGTGTGTTTCTGTGTTGGTGTTGAGAGGACAAGTGGCAATGAAAAGAGAATAAGTTAGGATGGGTTATTTCAGAAAGAAAGCTCAGTAAAAATTCTTTGAATGAAAAACACACACATGCCACTCTCAGCTTTAGCAGTTTTATGGTCCAGGTTTAGCACCATGCTGCATCAGAGTGATTGATGTACCTCTCAGCAAGGACAATGTGCCGGGTAACTGTCTGTGTCAGGGAGGGCTGCTAGTGCACTCCAGCTGGCCTAAAGTGTGTGCATGTGTCAAACAGCAGAGCAGAAACTGTAGTGAGTGATGAAATGCAGAGATAAAGATTCTGAACACTTACTATCTTTTGGGTTGTTTGGTCCTTTAAATGTGTAATAAAAGCTAGTTGTAAATTAACCACAATAAATTAACCCCTGAGACAGGCTACACATATTTTACTGATATTATAATGTAGTATAGTGGTAAAACAAGTAGACAAAATCTACTTTGATTGACAAATATTACACTTAATGTTATACTTTGAAGTAAAATCATTTTATTTATTTATTTGTTAATTAGGTCTGAAATGCAGTGTTTCTGTTTGTGCAGCACAGCATTTCTGGTCAAATAGCAAAATAATACCAAGATTGCAAAAAAGAAGAAAAAAGAAAAAAAGAAAAATTAAGGATCATAATATATTCACTTAAAAAAATCCACAAGTCCTTTTGTGAACTTGCTTATAGGAACTATTTTCTTTTACCATTTTCTATCTAGCAGGTGCTTCACTGAGAAAAAAATTATAAAAGCTTAATTGAGCTGTTATGTTAGCTACCTATATCTGTTTACTAGAAACTTCAATCTAATTTATTTTATTTAAAGTGGCAAATCCCAACAACAGCCTTGTAAGGTATAGACCCTACAATAATAGAGAGAAAACCCAAGAATCAGGTGACTCCTTATGAGTGAGCACTTGGTGACAGTGGGAAGGAAAAACTCTCTTTTAACAGGAAGAAACCCCTGGCAGAGCCAGGCTCAGGGAGGGGCAGCCATCTGCTGGGATCGGGGGTTAGAGGAGGAAGACAGGATAAATTTACAAGCTTCAGTATAGCAAGCACCTTTGACTTAACCTCAAAGAGAAATTAATATCATTAAAGATATAAAACAATATAACTTGATTTTCTAGTCCACTTTAACTTTTAGTGATATAGCTGGGGGGTGGCTACAAGAGGACACAACCTAACAGTTAATCTTAATAGGTTACTATCTTGCAAGAGTGACTTTTTTTCAAATCCACAGGGTCATGATTTGCAGCATGCATCATCTCTGCATTTAATATCTGCAAAACTCTAACAAAAACTGCTTTTAATGAATTATTATTCATAAACACAGGCAACTTTTAAAAATAAATAAATAATGGAGCTGATTGAGTCTAAGCTATTTCCAGATAACTGTTCATGAGTTTGATATGCAAGCATTATATTTAGAAGATAGTCACAGCTGTTGGTAAATGTAGAGGAGAAAAAGTGCAGTGGCTGTCACTTAAGCCACTGCAATGGAGTAGAATTAGGTTAGAAAAAACACAACAGCACCCTCTATTTAAATGTGCTCAGATACTTTCCACTACTACAGGGGCTCTGTGATTCATGACATGAGTTTTTGAGTTCTTGTACCCAAAAAACTCCCTCAGCCTTAGCCTGATCTTTTAACTCTCTATCCCTCTTTGTTCTAAGTGACAGACAAGAGCTATATCACAGTAAACCACAATGACACTCAAAAGCAAGTATTTTTACAACCTGCAAGCATCAGTGACCAAATCTAAAAGATTGGTTAATTCCGTTGTTGACCTGATTAGCGACCAGTGGATGTGTCTATGAGAGGCAACCAAGCCTTTTCAACTCAGCAAGGTGCCAGGGAGAGAAGGTAATGAGCTTTAAGCTGCACTGCTATGCCTTTCCCTGCTTTTCCTTCACCAGCTTTCAAGTCCAAGCTTATTTTGAAGAGGAGGCTCAAAAGTTATAAACCCTCATAGTAAGTTTTAGCTTCACTTTGCCAAACGACTCTGACAGAACTTTTGGACAGCGGAGTGCCGCGTATGGACCCCCCCACCTTCTTGTTCTGTTTTAAGAAGGAAATCTTTTGTTGCTTTTACTGAATCCCGTCAGAGCTTTAGAAGCCAACATTAGAGACCGAGGGATAAAACTCAGGTTGAAACAGGTCAGACGACTTTTATTTAATGCCGAGCTCTTACCATCCTTCATTCTGTCCACATGGGTGTCATAAGTACAAGTATGTGTGGCAGTATGTTTATCCATGTGTTTTAAGCATACAGGGACTTTTCCTGGCTTTTTGTATGTGTGTATGACAGGTCTCGCAAAGATCATAAACATTACCGCTCCCTCCTCACTCACCATATGCGTTCCGAGGAGCCAGCGAAACAATTGGGTTCAGTTAAATTTGTCACTCTAAATTGACCCTAAACACAATTAAGTCATAGGGACCATTAACTATGTATAACCATCATAAAACATGTTACAGCAGCAGAAAAAGAAAAGGGGGTAAAACTGTGGTCACAGGAAATGAGGTAATAAGGACTGCACAGCTAGTCAACCTGTCTTGCTGCTGCACTGCCTTGCTGACCTGAGGGGAGCCAGATGAGCTTTTTTTTCAGGGTAGGGAAAGGAAAGGGAAGGGTGGCTTAAAGGGGTGAAGGGGTGGTGGGCATGAGGGCGGGGGTTGAGCGGGGGGATTTGAGCAAAGCACGCTCTCTAATCTTGCACTCAGCCAAGCGATCTCATGATGCAGGAGGCTTAGCCACTGCAGTGAAAGCAATCTAATGGCCAATGAGTAATCAACACTATTGCCTGTCTTGACTAATATCCCTATGGCCTAGTCTGCTGAAGCAGGGAAACTTCTCTTTTCAGGCTCTGCTTCACAGAAGGAAGGGAGGGGGCAAGAAAAGTGTGTGAGACAGAAAATAGAGACGTAAGTATGTATTTGATTTACTTTTGGATGAGGCAAAGACTTCCTTTCCGACTATCAGGAGTAACATTTGTTTGGGAGACTCTGAGGAATTTAAAAGCTGTCACATGGTTGATTCATTCCCATAAAGCAGTATGTTTTGCATGCACAAAGCCCTTTTCCCAGCTTGCTTAAGAATTTCAGCATAACCTGCATGACTATAATCAAGGGATCAACTGAAGGATAACAGAGAACATAACTCTTCAAGTCTCCTCAGAGTGAAAAAGCAAAACATGCACCATGTCCACGTCTGGTTTTAAAGTGTCCTCATCGTTGTATTTTGTTGTATTTTGTTTTTGCATTTCAGGGGTTTCAGCTGTCCTGGCATGGTGCTCTACACATGGCATGAGAGAGGGACGCTAAATCACATGGACTAATGAGAGGGGGGGTAAGAACAACAATAACAAAAAATAGATTTATAGGATGCATTAAATGACTTTTGCTTAGTTGGAAGTCACCAGTGAAAACTCTGTGGTATTTCAATATGCCCACCCCACCCATTTTCCTGTGATGGTTGAATACACCTGCCAGGTGCTAAAACCTGCAAATGGGTAGATACAAAAGGTGAGGTAACCACATGCTAGTCTATATTCATGTATTTTCTTGGTATTATTGTACAAAGTATTTGCTTCTCTTTCATTAAAATATTTTTATAGTTTCTCACAATACAAAAGAAAACTTGCTTCTGTCTCTTTTGGAGCCATTTTTTAAGAATCAGTTCACACATTTAGCTCTTTGCGGGTTTGGCAGACCTCAGAACAGATGAAATGTTCAAATAAAAACACTTCAGTGGATGATAAGTCCAAAGTGTATCCATTCGGCAATCAACATTGGTGTAGTTTTGACATAAATAAAGAGATGAAGTCTCAACACTAATGGCTATAAACGACTGAAACATTATCAGAGCCGTCTGCACAGTTTCTTTCTGTTATTTTCCCCAACTGGGGAATTGCTTGAGTTTATTGTACGATACATTTACTGTACTAATAGGGAAATATTCTCATGCCAACATAGCAGTGGCTTTCTATAATTGGTTCAGTTTGTGCTTTACCCACTAAATTCATCCCTCATCATTACGTTCATTAAGATTAGTTGCTAAAAGCTCTGGCATGCCCATTTATCCCATACTCCCATAGTGACTTTGGTACTACATGAAGGAATTTCAATGTGACATTATAACCCAAACTGGGAGAATTATGTTCCAGTCCAGAGTAAATATGAGGTTTCTGTTCATTGCTAATAGCTTTTTTGTTTTCCTTAATTCTTGTTTTATTCAATGTACAGTTAGCGTTTTGGCTAAAATTGGCCTTGAGGTTTTGGTCCGAGATAAAGGGCTTCAGAGTGAATCGCTCCACCAAAGTCAGCGACAGGATCCATCTCTCAGAGAGAAGAATAGCAGTGAAAGCGGAAGCCAGCTAACCTCTGTCAAAACTGCCATCCATCACTCGGCGTTTTAACCTCGGCCACACTGAAAGACAGCCAATTACTTGGGCCAGTGGATGAAATAAATACGTCCTCACATTAGGGCCCATTACCAGGACTCTCTCTCCCATTTCTCCCCCGGTCTGCAGAGGGACTGAGCGGGTGGCTCAGCCCCCAGACCATTATGTCTGTCTGACATGCACCAAACTATAGCCTCCGTTGAGAGGTCTCCATCCACACAACCACTATGAAGCACTCTAACCTCGGAGTAAATGGCCAAAACTACTCACTCTGACACTGACAGAAATATATCCCTGCAACAGTCTCAGTCATCACTGATTTATATGGAAGAGTTTTTTTTAAACTTTACTATTAACTTGGCTGAATTTAAACTTATTTTATTCATTCATTCCTCAGCTAAACATTTAATAACAAAAAGCATATTTCAAATTTTTGATTACTACATATTGTCTATAACCATGGAAATCCCAATGGCAAGTCTAGCAGATGCTTTGTGACACAATTCAAGAGCCAACTCAATCTACTGGGGTTACATCAGTCTTTTTTAAACCACTATTTAAACTGATGTGCTCATGTATTGCTAAGTGGGCTGCCAACATCAAAAAGTTAGAACCAGTTCAGTTAAACCATGGATCAGATCAGAGCCCGCTTTCAATTTTAACATTTATCACCCAAAGCATTTTTGAGACCATCTTCCTGAAACATCTGGAGAGGTCATTTATGCGAGCTGTTATATCATGGCCTCGAGTTATAGTGTCAAGGTGTGCATATAGATGCTTTCTGTTGAGGTAATCAAGAGAGCATACTTTAATCCAAGCTACAATAGTGAGCTAAACCTAACCAAACCACAAGTAAAATTAAATTTATTATTACTACAAACATTAAAACAACATCCAGTCAGACTGATTTGAAAATCAATATTCATCAGACAGACGTGCACCCGGAGAAGGCTTCTGCTCACACAGGTTGACTGGTTCAGATACAAACCAGTTTCTTATAGAAGCATCGACTCACTTCTTGGTCCTTTACTCATCCAACATGCACCTGCACAGAATCACTAAACTAGCATTAACCATCCACCAGCCCTGTAAGGTGGTTTTTGTAAAGTGTATACACGTTGAGTCAAAGGGGATTATTAAGGAATGAAACTGTGAAAGAAAAATCATTTTACGGCATACAAGCAAATACAGATTAAGAGTCCCAGTTAGCCGCATTTGTGTGAACTGTATCAGTGAATACACTGTATGAGTAATGGTGCAGTGCCTGCTGCAGTAAAGGTTGAGATTTATTAAGGTTTCAAAACAAAATGAGGCACCATAGCAGACAATTCTTGTTTCTTCCTTCTGTCCAAATATTGGGAGATATTGTTATTGTCCATATGTTCCTGTCATGTCTGAATTAATCCTGATGAACTTGTATGTGGAAGACAAATGTGTCTTATATATATACACACACATATATATAGGCTTATATCTACCCAGCGTATGATCATTGTATACTGACCTGCTATTATGACAGATTAGCATTGGAGTGCTGCCTAGCTGCTACCATTAGCTACATTGTCGAGAGAGAAAAAGCTCAGACATGTATAGCTACGTCTGTCTTCTCTTCAGAGGGCTTGTGGAGAGGCTCTTCATCAGTCCATTAACCACCTATGCTACTTAACTCCTTTTTGGTCCCATGGATCTGTATTTTAGTTGATTCCAGGTGTCCAAAGTTTACAGGCATCTATTTTTTTCCCCCTCCAGAACAATAAACTCTGAGAGGCCTAAAGCAAAGGGGTCTGTGCATGGAAGAGGGAAGGCAGAAAGAGCGAGAGCGAGAGAGGGGCTCTGTTTATTAGACAGCAAATAGCCGGCCAGTGGGTTTATGATGTGGAAGGTCATTGTTGGTTAATAAGTGGCCACATGAGTGCAGGCAGGTGCTGTGTTAACACCTCCTCTTAACTTGCCTTTCCAGCAGAGCCCATTCATCAGCCCGGTGTTAATGAAGGCCATATAATTAATAGGTGGATAGGCGAGAAAGCCCCCTGAGTTAATCAATGCAGACCTGTTTGAAGAGCGGGGCTAAGATGGGACACTGGCTTTTCTAAAAGGGGTGCTGGTGGTGTGGGTGGGGGATGTCTTGGCTATGAGAGTGTGAGCCCTGTAAGAGACGCGCAGGTCACCGAGACAGAGAGCGAGAACGCTAATGGCTTTGGCTCGCTGCATCTGTGTATAATATGTAGGAAGGAAGGCAGTTTAATGCGTTGATAAACAGTTTTGGAAGAAAGATGAAGGGCACTGGAGTAATGTGCACGGTGTTTCAGCGAAACAGCGCAGAAGTTCAAATGATTTAACCTTTTTTTTTTTCTAAGTCAGTATAGCTTAGACTGTTTTCCTCGCCGCCTTGCTCACTCCTTCACCTGCCCCTTATCTCCACAAATGGAGTGTTGACTTTCTGGTCTTCAAAGGAGAAATACTGTCAGGCTGTTGCTAATGGGGATCAGGAGAGGCTACTGTTCTGGGACTTGTCAAGCCCTGTCCAACCTGCCATCCTGCCCTGAAGTGTGGGAGCTATTTAACCTCTCCTCCTCTCTCTTTCTCACATTTCCCTCCTGTTCCTCCATTAACTCTTTTTTTCCCTCTCTCTCTTTCTTCCGTCTCACGCATTATGAATTTTACCTCTCATACTTACTGCATGCCATCATATGTCATCTGATTAGGCAGGCAATGTGAGTTTTATTTAGATAAGTAACTGTACTGTATGTGATCAGAGGGAGGCGTGCATTTTTGTGGAATGATGCCATCGCCTTCAGTTCTGATCTGATGCTGGAAGCTGGTGGATAATCACCCATCAGTGCAGACCTGCACTTCCCCCTTTGCCTCTACCCTTCACACAATAGATACACATCTTTAGAATGGTGCTTCGTTTAGTTGCTTACATCCTTGTAATAGTTTTCTTGCTGTGCACATGTTTGTGTCTAAGAGTCTATGCGCATGTATACATCCCTGTGTGTGTGTTTTCAGTATATTAGCTCATATTTCTGTGCAGTTGTGCGTGTGTGTGTGTGTGTGTCTGTGTAGAAGAAGGCTTGGAAGAGGGGTGGGTGAAGCTTTACAATGGTCAACTGAAAAGAACCATTCTTTTATTCAGCAATTAACCCCATCTGGGTAAATAATACGCTGTTGTGCAGCCGAGCCGTCACTGTTATGCGCCGAGCCCTGAACCTGAGAGCACTTCAAACAGCAGCCGGTCACCCAAACGATGACAAGATGCTGCAGAAACCGCTTTTCACAAAGTATATAATGCAAAGTATTGGGTTTCACTGTACAGTTTAAGAAAACCAGGAGATACCTTAGAAAGAGAGAGAGAGAGATGGAGGGGAAGACGGGGAGAAAACGAGAGAGCAGGAGGAAGAAGGCTGAAGCACGGGTGATATCACAGATAACAAGTCTGGATGCACTTACCTGCCTGGAAACCTGATCGTATTATTTTAAATTCTGGGAGCTCAGGCACTTAAAAACTGAGAGCTGGGGACTCTCGCAGTTGGAGGGAGGGAGGCGGTGGGGGGGGGGGTAGGTGGATGTGGGGTCGGGTGGAGAGGAGGGAGGGAGGGATCGGGCTGTCCCACTGTGTGGATATATGGTGTGAGAATTCAATTTGCTCATCTCCTGTTATCATAACTCAATTTCCCCGTTTCACACATGCACGGACATGTGCGTAGAAACTCCATCGCGCATTAACGGTCCATCCAGTCACCTGACGAGTGAGGGAACTTCCTCGAGGAGGAGTGCAGGTAATTAACGTCGATCAGGGCCGCTGCTCTCCAGATTTACGGTGAGAAAGAAGCGAATCTGATCTCACAGACGTGAGAAATGATGAGGAGAGGTAGGTCGACTGCATGAAGGGGCCCTGAGTCTCATTAAGCAGAGGAACTGATCTTTCCACAGAGATCGGGGCCCATCGGATCCCCATTATGGTTCTGTTCCTGGGGGCCCCGTTAACAGCACTCCCCTAAGCCCTTTGGAATGAGATCTGGCTTAAGAAATGAGTCTCTTGTGTGGAACGCATAGCGCTGGGACTCGTGGACACACGCCAAACCACTAAGGGATGCAATATTGGTGTCAACTGTCACTTTACAGGAACGTATTAAAAAAATATTAACATACAGATATAAATATAATGACAGATGGATTAAGTGGCTCTATGGAGCTGCAGGTGAGCAGATTGTTGCTAGCAATAGCAATACTAAGAGACTACAATAAAGGGCAGTTACAGAAAGAAAAGGAAGGGGCTAGAAAGCAGGAAAAAATTACAATGGCAAAAATAAAATGTCCCTGATTTGTTATTCTTTTTCTGGCCTTATTAGTATAAAGGCTAAAGCTAAATTCATATATGTAACATTAATATGCATCTTACTTTTGTGTATTCGATACATATATATATTTTTTATATTTTATGCAAATGTCCTGCCAAGGAAGAGTGCTACACACAGGCCACAGCTAGAACCACAAGTCACATGATGTTCACATGACGCTCAGTGATTAGAATAAATGAGAGCAAATCCACAAGTGGAGCTTTCTTTTTTTTTTTTTTAATTAAGTCATCCATTATGATCACTGTTTGATTTCTTTCTTAAATTTTTAGCAACATTGCATTGCTGCTTATCATCTAATGCACTAAAGTGTGAATAGACTTTGCTTTAAATGAGCATTATATTAATGGCTGTTGTCTAGCATGCTAAATTAAACTGTAGCTAACCTGGTATAAGGTTAGCTATGCTTTAGCTAACGAATAGGCCACCTCTAAAGTAAAAAACGAATAAATAAGAAGTTAGCAGGAAAGGAGTAAGGATGACAAGAGATTGGCATAAAACAAACAGAAAAGGGAGAAAAGCTCTATTTTTAAAAAATGAATAAACCTAATGAATCATGCGCTCTAAAATATACATAAAACAATCAACAGAACAAATACTCCTGCAGTCCACATTGCAAAATATTGCATCATATCTATTAGTGAATTTTTATTTATGTTTTTCAATGACAGTAAAACGAGTTACGAGTTTTGGTCCACCGCTGTGTCAATAGAAAAATTTCAAACGTCATTTAACTGTGACCTCCACTTGCCTCTCTCAATTGTTTTCTGGTTTTCTATTTTGCATCCATTTTTTAGATTAGTAATGATCTACACAGAGTGATGAAAGTTGCAAATTTTTGTGTTTAATCTTGGCAGTTGTAGGCATTTTTTGAACCAGCTTTGCGTCTTTGCTTCACTTGATTCCGCACATTTTTTTCTCTTGCTCTCATGTGTCCTCGCAGACATTTTGCCTAGCTCTTAAATTCCTCTGGATGGGTTGAATGCCTAGCAACAGATTTCAAATTAGCCGTGGGCCATCTACGCATAAATGTAAATGGAGGACAAGGGTCAGTGGGGCTTGCACCATGTTAGTTAGTGTACATTTGTCATTTGACAACAAAAATGCATTACTTAAATTGAGCCGTGAACACAAAACCAAGAGGAAGGGGAGTGGGATTGTGTTACATGCGCTGTGGAAAGCGTGACTGATTCAACTAATAATAACATCAATTTATTTTTCTTTAATGAAAAATTCTTCACACCGCTTTTTGACATGGGGAATAAACAAGCGAGGGAGAGCTCTCATGTCGAGCCCTCAGCTGTGCATTTGTGTATTTCTTCTTGCCAAATCATGGTTGGCAGCATGCTGGGGCCCTGTTATTACCCCGGAACTAATCTTCTCAAATCAAACATCCACGAAATATCAAAGCGCCAATGATTTGTATGTTGTTCTTATCAAGTTGCAAAATCTGCAAACCATGGCCAGCTCTCAACTTGTGTAATTTCTTAAGCTAACGGGTAAACATCCTGTGTTTACAAAGCAGATAAATGTCTTAAAGTTGTTCATTCCACTCCTGATACAGAATAATAGCTGGCAGCGAATGCTGGATGTCAACACATTAAAGATCTTTAAAAATGTTTATGCAGCACTGTTTTCCTTTTTGTTTTTTTAGGTTTTTATCAGTAATCAAGCTCTTTAGCGTCCTGACAGATGATGCAGCTGCAAGAGCTAACCCCCCCCCGCCCTCAAAAAACGCAGAGTGACCATCCCAAACGTTCCGTCCTCTCTCTTCGTTCTGCAGTTTATTATCTAATCAGCTTGGCCCTTGGACACACAGCCACGCTCAATGGACCCAGACCACATGGCCAATAGAGCACCCAACAGACTGTGTCATCTCAGCCTGCTGAATCAAAAACAAACACAGGGGCTTGCTCGCTGTTTTGAGGAGACCAGGATTAAGCGAGAGGCCTTCCCACCCTCCTCCACTGTTTATTTAGCATGTTTACACTCCTTGAGTTTGATTTATTCCTATGTCTTGTCACTGTTTCATGCAAGTCCGACTAGTTTTTTTTTGCAGTTTTGTAATGTTTCCTTAGTTGCTGGCAATCTTTTAAATCTGCAGAGTGAATTCAATTGTCTTAAAATGCCATATTCATGGCTGCCGTAGATTCTTGACAGCCTCCAGTCAAATCCCCACGCATTCACACCCACACACCTTTGGATTACCTCAGTGCAGAAGCGGGGGATGGAGTCTGGGCAACAGCACAAAACAAGACAACAGGCACAATTACAAAGCAGCCTGGAGACAATCCCGCACTTTAATGAAAGTCCAGTTTCCACTGCCCCAGGTAAGTGCTCAACGTGATTGTATCTGTGAAACAATTACACTGTCACAATCAAAGGAAGCTGCCTTTAAATGGTCTGTCAAGGCCCTCAGTGGGGCTAATAATCACTCATCTCTTTCCCACTGTGTCACTGAGGTGCTGAATCCTGCCTTTGTTCTGCACATCACCTGCCTCTCAATAGACTGCTTGGTGTTACACTTCAGGCACTTAGAGGGCCACGCTTTCAAAGCGGGGCCCCAAGGATATGCGAGCTCTGAGTGGATATCCAACAACTAGCACTTCCGAATCCCCTTTTTTGTCCAGCTCAGAGTTGGATTTGCTGAACAAACGTATATTACTGTAGCTGTTTCTCCACTTCTCCACTTCACTCCCTTGTTGTGGCAAGCCTGTTTTTTCTTTCTTTCTTTCCCTCAGGAGGCCCAGAGGTAAGCTGCAATCCTGGGAGCAACCAGCAGCCGAAGGGAGATAACACCCACTCCTAATTTATAGAGTTATCACATATCCTCACCGGCGCATAAAGTGCATCCGGTTGCCTCCAAGTGCCCAGCGGATTTCCATTTTACTCCTTCTCTTTAAGTTAATACCTGTTTCATGTTTAACATCAATTAAAGGTATAAGGGTAATTAGAGAAGACATGGGAGAAAAAGAGGGTATCCTGCAGTTTCTCTTCCACAGTTTAATGATTCGCCAGCAGCCCGACATGTGGCATGTCTGGAATGTTTGTCCCTCCATTCAGAGCATGAGAGTTATTGTGTCAGGAGAGGGAAGAAAAGGATCTATGCAGCTAAGTCTGCGTGCACACATGCACAAGGTATTTGTGTTTGAGTATGTGTTTGTGCCATGTTTGCAGGCCCAATGCCCGCTGGTTGTTGTACAGAAGGGTAAAGAGAAGGTTAGATGGTTTTAAATGATCCGCTAGTTGATCCGAGTTTCCATTCTTGTCCGCGAGAACCTCTCGTTGCAGCTGGTTTTGGTTTCCGTGTTTGACTGTACAGAGTAAAAAGGCTCAAATTTATACGTTGTTTTTCCTTCTCTGTATCCTGCCTTGTCTGTTCTCCACTGCAGGGCACCCACTGCAACTTCACTCTTTCTCTGTTTCCCACTCTTCATTCAGTCGATCCCCGGGACACCCCATTCATTTATTTTTTATTAAACTTCAGCACTCTCCGAGACTCATTTCCTGCGGTTACTGGTGGAGCAGAGAGCACGCTGGGAGTTTCCCAGAGACTGGCAGGGGTCGGGAATGATGCCGGAGGAGCAAAGATGGGGGTTGGTTTGGTTTGAGATGGTGAAAGAAGGAGGGATCATCATTTTGGGAGTGCCCTGTCACCATGGAATTTATTAGAAAACTTACTCTTTTCTGTTACAGTGTAGTTGGGTTAAATAAACACCTAAATTGGTTTTCAAAACCAAATACAATCAACTGTAAGCAGATGATAACACTGACGTGAAAAATATCATATAGAAATGGCACCCCATAGACAGGCATTTTTGTCCCCAGCTATAAAAACCAAAGCTCGGCAGGAACGACATGTTGCACTGTGACTTACATGTAGCATTTTTTGGATGATTTATTGCCATCACCGAAACACTTTAACAGACAAGCTGTTTTTCCCCTTCATTTAGGTTACATGAAAAGGTGAGTTATTGCCACCACTTGATAAGAGCGTGATGATGTAGCTGGATTTCCTACTCAAATGATCAGGTTTGTGGTTTACAGGACAGCCATATATCTGGTGTCTTTTTTCTACATTCCCTACAACTTTTCACATATGCACTTTACATGCATTTTTTTTTTACAGGAATTGGCCCATTGGTATGCCAAGTATATTGGAAAAATGTGTGGCGCAATTTATGACCTCAGAAATGCAGAGCAATGTGCAATAGTCTTGAGAAACCCCCCCATTTCTTTATATTTTGCCTCCACGGAGTAAAACAAAGGACAAAGGACAAAAGAAGAAGTCACAAAAAAACTATCTGCAGCAGCTCAACATTTTCTGAAAGTCATTTCGAAGTAGAGAAGGCTGAGGAATGCCAAACTATACAAGAAGTAGACTGAAAATCAGTGGCAACAGGTCTGAGAGATTAATCTAAATTTGGCATTTTTGTTCAAATTGTTATCATTACGTATGGAAAAGATCAGGAGATGGATACAACAGTGGGTGTCTACAGCCATGTATATATCATAGTAAAGGCTCTGTCATGGTTTGGGGTTTCATTTCAGCCAGTGGTGTTGGGGATCTTGTCAAAATTGACGCAATTATGAACATAGAAAAGGTTTTTATACACCAATAGTAGCTTCTCCTTTTCGCCTCATATACAGTATAATCTGGGTGGCTGTATCTCAGGAAGTAGAGCAGGTCATCTACTACATCATAAGGCTGGTGGTTCGATTCCTGGCTGTTCCAGCTTGTATTCCAAAGTATGTTTGGGCAAGATACTGAACCTCAAGTCGCTCTCCAATGCAGCCATTGCAGTGTCAATGTTAGAAACACTTAGGTAGAAAAAAGTGATGGCATGTTGTATAAAGTGCCTTGAGTGTTCAATTTGACAATATAAGAATCAGTTTACCATTTATTTCAGTAGAAGTTTCAATAATTCACTGCACCTACTTCTCACTTTCCTGGAACAATATGAAGAAATGAAGGGTGGCTCAAGAGTTTTGCACAATATTAAATCCTTTTTATACAATTTTTAAATATATTTTTATAGTAGTATTAAAAAGTTATTTAGACATTCTTTAGCTTTTTTTTTGTCTAAATAATATACCTGGGCTACTGATCAATAACATAATGAATCTTTTTTTTTTCATTTATCTTGTATTTTTATATGTAAGAAGATTTTAAAACTGATCATGATTGATTTTGGGGGCAATCATACACTTTATCTGATTATATGAAATCTAACTGTCAACATCTATCCACTTGCATCAGTCAGCAGTCCTTGGCGCCCCACACACTTAACCAAAATTAAGTGTTGCTCTGGTTCTCACATCCGCTTGTATAATATTTTCCCCCCCCCTTTTTTTAAAGGCTATGACCATATGGAAGGTAGGTGCCCATGAATTTTAATGTAAACACACACATACTATTCTGATGCATTTGCAACACACATTACATATGAATTATATGTTTGAGGGGGGTAGAAACATGTAGTGTTGTTTTCATGGTTTTTAAATGAACCATCTGGGTACTTGTTGGCAAAGACCCCAGAATTTACAAGGTTTATTTTCATTGCTGAAATAGTGTACATTGCACACTGGGGCAAGAGGGTTTGACACAGGGGACCCAAACAAGCATCTGAGCAATCAAATTATTCCCAGAAAATTATTATAGATGAAGTGCTTGGGGTATTATTTGCAAATCAATAAAAAAAAAAAAAAAAAAGCATACGTGTGTGTCAGGCGAGTGTTTTATGCCTCAATTCCCATTAAAACACGGCTGCCATGGACTAAAGACTTCCAGGCCATTTAGGGCTGGGTAAGCCAATCACAAATGGGCTTTTAGGGCTTTAAAATAATTATGGAGTCAGTTACATTGTCAGGCATAACTCTGCTGTTTGTCAAACTGTTTACATTTGGCCTTGTGTTCAGTTTTCAAACAGCTTGTATTCAAACATGTGGGGCAGGAATCTAAGTGTTTGCTAATTTTCAAAATGAAGAGTTTTCCTGCTAAATGGATTGTACTGAATCATCTCCTGTAATTATTTGTTCATTCCTCTGTTCACTTAGGGTCTCAGTCAGTTGCTAATGAACATGCAGAGGCCAATCTTTTCTCTAAGCTAGCAGCTATTATAGCTAGGAGTTAGCACAAGATAACCATTAGCCTTATTTCTCACACCTTCATGTCTTCTTGTTGACTTCCGTATATTAAAGGAGACTCACCGGTGTTTCTTCAGATCCACTGTGTAGGAATCGCATACGTCCAGTGACTGATGCAACAAATTGGCAAGACCTTGATCGCGAGCCTCGATTGGAAATAAGTGTCTGAAACTGCAGGAATCAGGGTTAGTAAGTTTGAAATGAATGCCAACCTGATATTCATCACTCATTTCTGCAGACTCTGAGCGAACACGGATCAATTTGATTTAACAAATCTTTTGAATGCACTTTATTTGAGACAGACAAGATTTGCTTCATCATATCTTAAATGTTTACCTTAGGTGTCAAAGATATACAACAGTGCCAGAAGCAGAGGAATCTGAAGAAGATTGAGATATCTGAGATTCGAAATTTGTTGATGGCGATGATTTTAAAAATCACATCGATTATATGACTTTTCGAGTGTATTCATCTTAAAATGCCCAGCTAAAAATTAACTTTACTATTATGCAATTTACTGCAGAGGTAGCTGGGAAAATAACAAAGGTGTGTGAACGTTACGAGAATAGATTTGGATTCTCACAACTTAACAACACAATGACTCCACCTCCCCTTCTCCACCCTTTATCTGAATACCTCAGTTGAACTGCCATCCTGACATGCATTGCTTACGAGAGCATTCATCATGGCACAACAGTCTGACTTCCTGTCTCCGTGCTGACAGCGAGCTGTTAACGTAATGAGGTGCATGCTAGCGCAGAAGGTTTTTGGGAGACCGACTTGGCCTCCTGCTAACTGGGTACACCATGGACCTCACCAGGCAGCCCTCCAGGGAAACCATTTGAGCAATGTGACCCCTAAATACAGTAGATTAAATAATTAAAGATGACCATTCATTTTCAGTAAAGGAATGTGTATTAAAAAGGTTCATTACAGTTAATCAGGATTTTTAAAAATAGTGTACATAGTAAAGGAGAGCAGTGGTTCTGAAATAGGGGAGTGGGGGAAATGGATGAGGCTTTGATGTGGTTCCCAGGGCTGTAGGCCATGCAGAGCCATGCTATTTCACCGTGAAATGCTATTACACTTCTGGTCTTTTGGTTGCCATCACCACAATTTCCTTTTTCAAGCTCTCAGTAGTTTTTGATTAAATGATCCCAGATCCTAGACATGTACAAATGTCACATGTCACAGGGTTTGCTTTATTTTGTAATACCCAACCTTGAGAATGTGATGAGTTACAGACTAGTGCTGTACAATACTACAAATTTTGGTATTAATCTGATACCAAGAAAATTATTTTAGTATTGCTGATTCTTTTAACCTATAAAGGAACTGGAGAATAAAGCAGAGTTGTCTGTTACTAACTGTAGATCTTTCATCATAGTTAACACTCATTCCGACAGCATTTTTACTGCTGGCAAACAAGCTGTACTCTGTAGAGTAATATCAGAGCCCCTTTGTGATTTCAATAAAATATTTTTCAGTTTCCATCACTGAACATGGTTCTTATCTGACGGCATCACCATTTGCCTTGGCGCATGACACAACAGACTCAAACAAATACACAGAAAACCAGTCAAAAACTTGCAAACTCTTTGCAAATACTGCAAATTAAATGGAGAGACTGATAAATCGTCCTACCCTTGATGGCAGTGTAATAATTTTTGTCCCAGCAGCCACTGCTGACATGCATTATTTAGAAAAATATCCATCCTTATCAGCTTTTCCCTATTCAAATGCACGCAACCACTTTACAAAAACAATTTTTGACTACTAAATGTGATCTAATTACATCGTTTGCCTCCAGTATCTGCCTCCTACACTTATCTGTCTATTGTGCCAAACACGTAACAGCTAATAAGCGTCACTTTACATGCTCGGTGTAAATGTTTAATGTTTGATGTTTTCACAGAATTAAAACTGAACACAAGTGTGATGTATGGATGTGGATACATACGTACTGTGGATATCTGCAGCTGAGAAAACTTGGTGTTCAGTTTCGCTGACGTTTTGACTTGAGCTGTTTTACTTTGTTGCTCCTTTCAGACTTTTAGTCTTGTAATTTAACATCCCAAACTGCTATATGTATCTAAAATAAGCACATCAGCAGTGATCTTTGTTCAAATTAAACTTTAATTTAAAAGATAACACTGTGTACTACCAGCTCGTAGTGAACAGCAATCATTCTTGTCCATTTTGGCTCGCATGTCACATTTTTCCTCCAGTTAAGTCCAGTGACTAAAACACAGCATGTTGAGCAGTTTCAGCAAATTGGCCTCTTTTTTTTCTTTCTCTCTTTTTTTTCTCAGCGATCTAACCCAAACAGGAGATTCCATTTATTTTCTTTCAGGGGGAGTGTATTCTCTGGGATATTCACTGGCACTGGGATTGTTTGGAAAGGAGTGTCATTTGGCTCCCCTCTCCTCCTCCTCCCTCCACCACACCCACACTCCTCCCAGAAGTGTCTGCTGGTATCTGATTCCTACTGCTGGGATTCTCTGACAGGTTTAGCAGCAGCAGTGATAAGCAAGGGATGGGTTTAGAGCATCGCAGTTCACACTGATACTATCTCTTCCTGCCTTAATCCTCTGAGTGAAGTATCTACACACTTGTGTTTTAGATTTCGCAGAAATTTCGCCTCGATGATTGTGCTAAAAAAAAAAAAGGCAGTTACGAGGGTTGTGTGCATTTATCTCGCTTAATCCCTCGTTAAGATAAGAGCAGTGTCTGCAAATATAACAACCAGAGATAGCGATAAAGGATCGCATTTTATAGCGCTCTTTATGAGCAGGTTCTCACCTTACTGAGTCATCCTCTTTGTCATGGCCTCGCTCGACAGTTCTTGGACCCCAATAGCTCTGCTCACTTGTTTCATATCAGTGGATAATGTGCAGGATTAACTCACAAATGTGTTACAGAGCAGCTCCTTGCAGCTACACAAACAGCACGGCTCAAACTGGTGGAGTAGGTGTTTATTGCCGCTCTATTTATTTTACCGTGCAGTTTTGTTTTAGAAGTTGGAAATCCAAAAGAGCTTTTGGAACAGGAGATTAACATTGATGTTCTACAATAATATGACTCTGGTTGCACTGCTCAAAGCAAATATTTTTACTGACAACAGGCATGCGAGCATAGGACTGAATCGCAATTAGATTCGTTTGACCCTTTGGTTGAAAGGGGCCTAAGGTGGGACGCCACACTGAGGACATTGTACAATTTACCCCCCCATCCTCCAAAAATATTCCAAAGTCCCTGTGAACCCTGCAGGCTCCCTCTCTCTCTGCTCTTTTGATAATTATGAATTATTACAGGCTGGGGTTTTTGTTAGTAACTCTCTAATTTTGCAGATCATAATTGATCACAGGTGTGTCGTGGGGACTGTTTTTGAAGTTCTCTTCTTTCTCCCTTTCTCCTGCTCCCCCGCATCTTCTTCCTCTTCTTTGCTTTAGCAGTGAACCGAGGTCGTCTCCCAGGCAAGCCCCTGTTGGAGAGCTTCCCCTTTTCTTAATTCCAGGCGTTCCTTCAGCGTCTTAGACGAGCCGATGTCCTTTCATCCTCCTCGGTGGAAAGGAGGACACCACTAGCGCACACTGTCAGTCCAGCTGGGATGTGGCGCAACTCGCTACATTCCTCTTGTTGCTCTGGTCACTCGGGGTGTGTGAACATGTGTGTGTGTGTTTCCCCTCAGCAGAGCCTCCACAGCGTCCTCACAGCCAAACCATTTTGGGAATGGCTGGAGAGGAGGGGATATTGGATTAGAAAAAGGCAAGGGATATAAATCTCTCACAGAGGCTCTCCAGTCTATCTCCCATCCAGAGGATTTATGATGTTTAACAGACTCAAATAATAAAGAAAGAGAGAGGAAAAAAAACAATTCATGAAATTGTTTTTTTTTGTCTAGCAGCTTTCTTCCTTGATTGATTGTGAAGCCTGCAATTTCTGTGCACTCCCCCCCCCCAGATGATCTTCATGTTTCCTTGAAACACACAGACACAAGCACACACAAACGAAAATCCAAACAGGTAAGATAAGAGGGAGGAGGTCGGTGGAGGCTTTAATTGTGAAACCCCCTGGTTTGGTAGATGTGTGTCCGCCCTGGGTGGTGAGCGGTGAGGTAAGCGTCTCCTCCCTGGAACACATTTCGACCAATTTATGTACAACTAAATCAATGGTAAGTATTTCCAGTTTACCGTTTAATTGCAGTCAGCTGGAACATGTTGCTTTCTGACACGGCAGAGCAGGACTCAGAGGACATTCTGAGGGCAGCGTGAAGGTGCAGCAGGTGTGCTCATGTTGTAGCATCTCGGTCCAATTCGCTTCAGAGCCGTGACTCACAGGGACTCAGTCTTTCCACCAGTTCATATTTTTTAATACGAAGTGTGAACCTCAATCTCACCTTTGTACAAATCTGATGTGACACACCAAAGACTTTTTTTCCCCTAGTATAGCGTGTGCACATATACTTCTCATATATGACTTTGTGTGTGTGTGTAGGCACGGGAGGGTTGTAGGTAAGCAAGACTCCAGAAATCAAGTACTTCTGCAAGAGTCAAATTCAATATGAGCTGAGGTCGTGATTGGTTAAAGGGGAGCTTTTGCCCCTGGACCTCACAATGAGGTATCTATTACAGCAACTACCAAAGAAATGTTCTTTTAATTAGCCACATTCATCTTTTTTTTCAGTGTTTTGACAGAAACTCTTACATAAACATACATCAACAAAGCAGAGACTGACCAAAAAAAATGCATGGTCATTTTTATGTTTGACAGCGCCACTTGGAACAATAACAGCAGTGACCTTGGGCCGCTGTGTTTTGGTCGGTTCTAGTTTTTCAGTTTTACTTCTAATCGTCCTGCTGCAGCACCTGCAGTAGGTTTTTTTGAGGGGGAAGGGAATTTTAATAGCCAACTATTGCCAATCATGTGCACATCATTCGTTTTTTTCCCCTCCCTCCCCTTACATAAGACTTCCCACAATCTGAAATGGATTTGGACGGTAATGTTCTGTTTTTACTTGATCCAGTTGTAATCTTTCTAACTGCCTCCATCTAAACCAATATGGTATGCAGCTGGAAGCAAATTATTTTGTTGACAATGTTTGCTTGTAATTTTGTCTGTGTGATAATTCTTGGAGCGCTTTGTGTGTGTGATTGTGTTGTCTGGCTAGTGTTTGCAGCAGGCTGCTTTGCGGTCAGACAGCTGATCTTGGGCAGGAGAGAGCTGGTCTACGGGGACAGGCCTGCATTTGGTGTGGGCAAACTCAAGACGGCACAGCATTAAAATTCCTGCTCGAAAGTGACGTGAAAGAGGCGAGAATGAGTGAGTGAGAGAGAGAGAACAGAGGAGGTGGGGGGCTTCGGGGGTAGCCCGATGTGATGAAACCCTCGCTTGTTGCTGTTCGTGGCCCTCATTGTTGTCGCCCCCACAGCAATTGTCGGGGCGCTTGCCTGTTCTCCATTATGCCACATTTCCATGTAGTTTCCTGTCAAATATATAAAAAAAGGCTGGTGTGAATTTTACTCAACCTAAAAACACGTGTGGACATTTTTCCCCACCTGGCGCAGCTAAACTGGGGCGGAATGCTAAAATGTGCACTGAAGCAGGGGAGAGATGATGTGCTACACCAAAGTGTTTCACAACAAACACTCTCGAAGCCATCAGGCTGTTCGCTGCAGGGCTGTTTGGGCCGACCCACTTCTTTACAATATACAGGTGCTGAGGAGAGGGGGGAAAATGGAGAGGTAAGGCTCTGCAGTGCCACAGAACATAGTCAGTCTACGTGCTCTGATGGCGTAATGGGAACTGCCAGCTGTGGCCTTAATTACAGCACAGAGTGGTGAAGGAGATTGGTCCTGTTTTTCTTCTAGGACTCACAGCTTAACCGATGTGTAGACTCCAATGTTGTTAAACCAGATGAAGGGCATCGCTGAGAGTTCTGCATCAATGAGAGGACAGAAAACAAACCTGCCTGAGCTTATTCATCACACAGGGCAATAACTGCAACACAAGCCAATCAAATAACTGGTAAAGCCATCATAAGTCCCCAACTTTTTGGGTGACCCAATAGGTAAGTAGCTAGGTGCAAAACAACACCATCAAAGTAGTTGTAATTCAGATGAAATAATTCATGAAAAGGCTACAAATTCACTTGTTAAATATGATAAGACAAATGCTATATTTCTATATGTATGTCTATATTTCTGCATGTAGATTGAAGGTATACACACCTTCAATCTGTTGAGTGACATACTACTGTACCAGCACCAAAAAGCTATGATGAAATGTACTGACATTTTTTCAATGAATAAAAATAAGATAAAAATGTTTTGGCGAGATGAGATCTATTCACGAAAAATGAAGTTGTGTAGAAAGGCAGGACATATTTTGTGCAGTAAGGTTAGTGCACAGAAACTGTAATTTGATCAGGTATTAGAAAAAACAGACTGCAGTATATACTTGTTAAATATTTGTATTTAACAAGTATATATTTGTATATATTAAATTAGTGTTCACCATTAGAATGAATGGCCTAAAAAATAAGCAACTGCGTTAGCATGACAAACCACAAAGTATGCATTGTAGTTCCAGTCAAATGATCTCTCTAACCAGCTTCAGGCAAAAATGGCAACTTTGCATACAAAATGTGTCCTAATCTTACAGATCAGTTCTTGTGGAATTTCCCAAGCAGATCCACGGTCCCCTGAAGGTGAAAGAATTTACATTTTAAACACCTACAAGTTTTTTTTTCTTTTTACTCCTTTTGTTATTTTTTGTCGACAAAATGAAAATTTATTGCTAACGTTCTTTGAATTATGAGCTAAAATCTGAAGGTCAAGCACTTGACGTGCACGGTAAGTCAGACTAAAGTCACTAAAATACGCTCCTTTGTGCTGTCTTCTGTGTTAACAATATGCACGATGTGATACACGTTCATTTAATCAAGGCACAATACCGCAGTTGATTTACAGGTTGTGCATTACCTTGTGACGGAGTGAGCCAGCAGCGAGCGTGGGCCTTGGTGGTAATGTAGTGCTAGTGTAATGCATTGTGCTTGGCTGCCTCTTCTGAAACATTTCACTAATGGCATTAATGTTCTGAGTGCTCGGGTCCTTAGCTGTGCCAACTAAAGGGGAGGGGGAAACGGGGAGACGGGGAGGGGAGAAGTTGAGCAGCAGTTGAATCTAAGCAGATGGCACTTGTTTTACTTTCTTGCCTGGCCATCTGGAGTTTACTTAAACTGATGACTTCATCATCAAACACTGGCCCACCAGCCAACTATGGCACTCACCACACACGTATACACACACTTACGGGATACAACAGCAGCAGAGTGACTGTGTTATGGTGTCGCACTTGAGAAGCGTATGCATGTACTTAGGTGCCTGTATGTGTGTGTTTGTGTGGTGGTTCATGCAGGTTTGTGTGTGTGTTTGTGTGTGTTTGGCACATCTTTCTTTTGCAGACACACACAAGTGTGTTTATAAGAACCCGACCTGTAAAAATGTCATCCCTCTGTCTCTTCAGTCCTCATTCAGAGTGACATAATACTGGCCTCGGGGATGGCATCATTAAGCAAAATGTCCTCTGGCATTTTCTAACTCCTCTGTCAACTACATAAAACTTTAATCACTGCAGTCACAGAGGACTGATCCCTGTCCCAGCTGAGCTCCACAGTCTCCAGGAGAAAGTCAAGAGCAATCAGTTGACTTCATTTACTTGGAAAAGCCTGTTTGTGACACCTGTGCTAAGAGACGTAAGCACTGTAAATGCACAAAAGCAGCGCAAGAACCACCCATAAAGTTGCAGCTTTTCCCTAAGAACTTCATAAAAGCTGAGTGATGGTAAGAATAACCACTTTAAGTAGGTGATGTACTTTTTTCCAAAACACAACGGTGAGGTGTGCTTGAAGATCCACACCAGAGTTTGTACAGTTATAAACTGTAAACTGTAAATGTTTGGGGCTATTTTAATGTTTAAATAAGCAAACACGGGGGCTTTTGACAAATTTGCATCAACTTATTTGTCTTTGAATCTTCAAGCTGTTTGGATCATAAGGATCGCAGCACACAGTTTAATGATCTGTTTGATGGCTTCACGTTCATCTACCGTGGTTTAGTTACTCAGGCAGCAGCTACGCATCATTTAACCCGTTGGAGCCGGTGTGGAGGGGCAGAAATCGAGTCATGAGGCTGAGCTGAATGAGACCACTGTGTAACAAAGGGACCCTGCTGAAAGACTTGCCATAATAAAGTAGAGAACAAAGAGGATAACAAAGGACTTGGGAGATTCCTCACGTATTCTTCTTGTGGTTTATAGACTAGCTGCGGGGCTAGTGCTCAATTTCAAGCACAGAGGAATGTGTTTGTTGTGGTCAAGGGCTTTTCAGGTTAAACATGTGATAGTTCCACTTTGTACTGTATGAAATCGAAATCGTTATAAAAACCAGGCACATAGAGCTAAGGACGATATATACAAGTACACAGTCCAGGATCTTGTATACCAGCTGTGTGTAGTTTCCTCTTACTGCAACTTACTCTTTGCCAAAGCTATGTTCACACTTCTGCTGTCACATTAGGAGCCCAGAGCAAAATGCCGGGGTCAACAGGGACAGGACAGGCGTGGGCTCCTAGTGCTGGATGCCCTCACTAGAGTGATGCTGGTTGTTTGGCTCATCCACAAGTTTAATGCTGGACAGCAAGTGTACAGTACAGGAAAAGTAAACAGCAGAGTTGATTATGGGCTCCAGCTGCAGCTGCAGCTCAGAAACATCCTGAACTGGATGGACTGCTGTTCTGCCCAGGATGTGGCTGTTATTAGCATAATTGTAAGAATCTTTCAAATGTAACATATATTGCGGGTATGATAAGTAAGGAAACAAATAATTGAACCATATTTCAACTCGGATTAGGAGTGACATTTTTGTTAAACAGGTACTGTACTCTGTATATTTGTTTTGCTGCCCATGTCAAACAACGGACTGCCTATAGATTTCTTCTCTTTCAATAAATACCACCACTTAACCCCCCTCCCCCTCATATATATATATTCCACATATATAAACATATATGATCTCCCCCAGCATGTGTCTGGAGGAAGGAGTTGAGGTCGCCACTGCAAAGAAAGTGAAAAAGCTTTCAAAAGCATTTCTCTTGGCCCACTCGCCCCTGAACAAAGCCTGCTGTCAACTGGTCAAGGTTTCACTTCCTAATTACCTTCTCCTGGGGCACAATGGCCACGCCGCTGCCTAGCCCAGGCCACTCTAGACACCAGCATTCTTTCCCAGACGAGTGGCCCCCTACCATGGACCTACAGTCTCTAAGGAAGTGCTAGATGCATGGTTAATATGGCCGATATGACCCCGGTCTGCAGTAGTATATTACATTTAGATATTGACAAATCACTCTGCGTATGTCATTGTACCGAAAAAACCAAACACAAAAAAACATGTCTGGTGATAGAATAACTATGACCTAAATGTTTTTTTCTTTCATAATTCTAAGAAATCCGATTTGTATAAGATCACATTCCTGGTGCTCTTTTTCAGTGCTAAGCTGATTCTTTGATTCATGCACACCAAGGCTTTTTATGGCTGTTTTACCTCAGGTTAGAGGTTGTGAAAAGTTCACACAGACTCACAACTAATATAGCACTGTTTCCTCTCTAAAAATCTATCCTTGCTACTGTAAAACTTCAAACACAGTCAGAAGAGAGACAGAAAAAACCTCGACGTGAAACGCAGCCGTGGCTCAAACTGGTTCCTTATTGACTAGAGTGGTGAGTGATTTTCCCTGATGCTCCTTTGCCACCCAGACTACTCCCAAGAACACCCAGACAGGAATTCCACTCAGGCTTATCTCACCGGCCCATCGACTGCCACCACCACCACAGAGGAGGATGAGGAGGAGTGGAGGGAGCTTGGTCTGAGGAAAAGGTCAAAAGGGTAAGAGGGGGGTCTCCTCTGGCTTGGATTAGGGGTTAGAGGAAACCTGTTGTTGGGGTAAGCAGTTCATTTGTGTTTACCAACAACTGCTCTGGGAGATAGCTGTCAGCGGTGTGTATGAAAATTCGCTGCAAGGGGAAGCTGCAGTGGTTGGCCTGAGACACTGAGGAGCAACAGGTTCACAGAAAGATAACTGACGAGATGCCTGGACTATCAGGGGATGACAGTGGGGGTAGAGGCGATTTGAGCTAATGCTGTATTAGGTCTTTACAGCTGTGTTTTTTCCACTTATTGCTAAGATAAACTAAGCCCCTCTGTGACTTTTTAAAGTCATCAAGATTGCTTTGGAGTCATTAAAGTTATTGGAAGACAGTAATAAGACGATTATTTACACACTATATACATAACTATAGACTAAATGTTGTCTTAAAAATCTAAACATTATAATAGACTATTTCAAATGAAGAAGAAGCCAGTTATAGCCAACAACTAAAGGTATCTTAATACATAGCTCATTAATCAAACTGCCTCATAAATGTAAATAAATCAGCCATATATTGAGTAATTTTGGGCAAACCAAGCAGCAAGCAGCAGTCAACATAGCAGAAACTTCAGTGATCTTCTTAAAGGAAATATGGCCACCTGTTTTGGCAGTATAGGGACTTTTTGTGCTGTTGTTTGAAAGCATTATCTAAATAAATTTGTATTTCAGTGCTCACAGGAACATAAAAACTGCATTACTGTCATGCCAATATAAGTTTCTAAAAGCTTTTTAACACCTGGAAGTTTTTACTTTATTCCAAACCTTTAATAATGTGAAATTTTCACATAGATTTCAAGCCAGGATTTTGTGTATGTCAAAATATCTCTGTTTATACATCCAGTAGACAAGAAGCTTTGGCATTTATTGGCGTGGTTCATATATGTTTTTTTTTTTTTTTCTTTTTCTAAAAAAAAAAAAAGGTTTTCACTAGCCAAACTTAGCATTAGCAGGAAACTGGGATACTTGGTTCAAATACACAGCCAGTGTTTACAGTGCTTCCATGGGTGATTTAAGCTGAACTTTAAAAGGAAAAAAAGCAATCTGTCATTTCAACTGCTGTGAAAACTCACGTCAGGAGAGCCGTACTGTCCATCTGGCAGAATACGCAGTGAATGACATTTCAGATTTAGCACTTCAACAAGAACAAAACAAATACCACAGTCTCTTTATCACATCACCATAGTATGTAAATACTTCTTGTAATATAAGTGTAAAAATAAAGTTTTAAGAATGAAAACAAGATGGTGACAAGATGGTGATGTGAGTAGCTTGCACAGTCAATCACTAGCATCTACTCCCTATTGGTCAAACAAAGGCCAGAGTTCTTTTATGTTTCTGTCTTTCCTCCTTTTTCTCACTGACTAAATCAGACTTATACATATTGTCACTCGTCAGTATCCAATTATGGGCCATCCATGTTTAGCCTCCTACAGTTTCACTGGGCCTCTTTTCTCTAGATTTCGTGGTGTTTGCAGTGCTGAAAGACGCTCACCGAAAAAAGGAAAAAAGAAAAGGAAAAAATGGGACTCTTTTTGTTGGACAGTTCTGATTTTAAGTCACCGGCACTCTAATATCTGGGGAAAATGAAGCTTGCTCTTACTGCTTGTTTATAGTGTTTTAACTAAGCTAATTTATACTTTGAGCTTACGCTCATGAGCACGGTCAATCTTTTCATCTAGCTTTCAGAAAAAGAAAAAAAAACTTTAAATGCTTATGCCTTTCATTTTTGCAAATGTGCCTGGGTGACATGGACATACAGTCCTAAACCACACACAGACTAACAAGCAAGATTACACAGATTAAGCAGGTAATTGTGTTGAGACTGAGCTGGTAAGCTGCAAAGGAAAAATAACTGGTCTAATCTGTTTCGAGAGAATTTTGTAAGCAACAATTCAAAAGTAAAGGATTTTTTGTGTGTCTGCCTGTGTGTGTATATTTCTGACTCATAATAATATTATATCCTGTGACATGGAAAAGTTAGAATGCAAAAAACATTTGGAGTGTTAATCTTACATTTAATATCTCACAATTTACTAGGCAGAGCTGCCACTTATGTTGTGCACATTTAACAGTTACAGAAGGTAAAGTTCTTCCTGTAAATACCTCATCCATATATGTAAAACTTCACATACGTCATCCTTGGCCTACTGAAAATGATCATCTTACTCTTTAAGGGTCATGCATCCGCTCCTTCATTCCTTTTGTGGTGCTGTTACATGGGGTCATGACCTCCATAGCAGGAAGGATGAGGGTTGACCATGTGTGTGCATATATACGTGTGTGTGTATGCTTGTGCAGTAATGGCACAGTGGGAAGCTGACGATGAGTGTTTCAGACTTGAAAACTGATTTGCCCCTGAATTCACCTTTAATCTCTGATGGGTCTGGCCAGTGGTTGGGTCACGGGGTGGTACTGAGAAAAGGATTTTAAAAACTGTGTTAGGTTTTATACAGGGCAAACATGCCAAAAAAACCCTGAAATGAACATGATTTGAATATTTCTGGGGTATAACATTGTATGAACTTCTGCAGAAAAGCAAGCAAGCAAGACTGCACTGGCTGCATTGTGAGTGATGTTTACTGGGTTTACAACAGAGTAAAATAAAGAAACAAACAAAGACTTCAAATGTGTGTCCTGTCAGTTTAGACTCTAAATATTGGCAAATGCATCATTGTAGGAGGAAGCGGGTAAATGTGTTGACAAGGTGTATGTGGAGTGGAAAGAAAGACCAGCTGAACAACAACCAAATTGGCTGTCTCATCTCTCTCGCTGATCAAAACCATGCAACTAAAAGTCACGACAGCTGATTTCTTCTGTCTACTGAGAGCAATTCAAATCTAATTGATCTTCTTTGTCTTTGACTTTGAAAAAAACAACAACTCTCATTTGTTTAATATCCTACTGAGTGGGCTATTGCAGCCAAAAAAGAAATGTGTTATTCATCCTCTTTGCCTCCCCTTTACTGTATGTTCCTTCCCACTTCGTCCGATTGGATCTTCCTCAAAGATTACAAGGATGTTTTGTTCTGCTTCGTGTTACAATCTGCTGCCGGTGGGATGGCCATGTTATACTGCTGCTGACAGTGGTCGGGTCTGGTGCATTTGCCGCACAAGATGTTGGAGTGGAGCAGCTTTATGGTGGGCCGACGTGTCTTTCGGATTAATAATTTTGTGAGAAACCGATGCGCTGGCCAGCTGTAGTCTCCAGGCGGTTGTAAGTTACAGGAATCCAAAATGGAAAAAAAAAAGTGTAATTGTGAGTTTCACAATGGAGAGGAGTCTATTTGAACAGCTGCTATAGTTTCTTTTCAGCAGAATTCTGATGGCTAATGCGGGATAACAGCCATATAGAAGAACATATTTTTAAAAAAGTTTGAAGGTTTTGATAAAGACTTGGACAGAATAATAATAATAACCACCACAGTGGTTGGTTTGAAGAGAGAGATTACAAAGGAATAGGCATTTAAACAGATCTGCATGGTTAAACAACCAAAGGCGTTAGGGCAACAATGGAAAGTGCCATCTCTCCAAAAATGTCCCAGTGATTGCGGCCATTCCTTTTATGTGAATAATGCTGTTTATGTCAGGGCTCGGCTTTTGTCTTACTGTCCTTCAGACATCTACATTCTGTTGGCTGTTTGATGTTTCAAAATACTTCATACAGTAAGCATCCCTATGTAGAGTCTAGCATCAGGGGCCTTCCACCAGTGGAACGTGCAAATGCATGTGTGTGTCTTAAGTGCTGTAGCCCAGCAGTCATTGAAGGGCTTCATTAAAGAATGGAAAGTATGTGGCCATCTCTGCAGGCTGGCCACAGCACTCACCTGCACCATATATGCCCAGTTATGGCCAGAGTTCAACCCAGCTGAGTAAAATAAACACTGCCCCCTACGGGTTTGTTAGTACCATTGCAATAAAAATGAAAGGAAACAAGATGTAAGAGAGCAGATGGTTTTTAATTCCTTTCTTTTTTTGACCAAAGTGGTAAATGTCACCACGCTTAAAGCTACACCCTGGCATGACTAATACAAATAAGGGTTTTCTCAGCTTTAACACCACATTTCATCATTCGTCAATCATTGCAGAAAATCTGAGGTATTTCTGTTTTTCTTTAAGCCATTCAAACACATCTGAGACCCTGCTTTGCACCATTCCCCCCACAAATCTGTTTGCTTTTCATTCAGCTTTTCCATCCCGTATTAACCTTTTTCAGACAGAACAATCAGTCTTCACAGAGCTGAACACACAGAAGTCAGGCAGACCTCCATCATGGCTGCCTTCCCAGAGTTTCTGATCACAAGATATGAGTGTGCATGTCATCAGTCCCAATTTTGTAAACGTTTTATACGCACGTCATGGCGCTCACTGATACTGACGGATGTACATATGCAGATGCAGTCATTCGCAGTCCTAATATCCGCCTCCTCTTATGCTTTTACATATGCCAAGGCAGACCCTAATCTGTAAATGAAGCATGGGAGGAATGAGAGCTCTGTGGTGAAAGAGTTGTTTAAGAGCAAAATGTGAAGTGGACAACCAAGCAAATGATTTCAGGTTAGGTTCTGGACTGACAGACACAGCAGCAGCAGAGGCCACTGAAACACCATGCTGAGAAGAGAGATGACGAAGTGAGGGCTGAGTTGTGAAACAAATACATGCAGGGCCTAAAAAAGCCCATCACAGTCAATCAGGGATCAGCTGCTAGTCAGGGAGTAAAAGAGGGGAAACTTTACCCCAACTCTGGCCCTCCTGAGTTGGCCTGCCGTGTGCAGCGCAGGGGAAAACCACTGGATGTCACATACATCTTGATTTTTATGAATGCTTTGATAGCTCCCCTAAAGGCACTCCCATGACCAGGTGGAGGGTATTTATATAAGCATGTCAAAAAAGCAAAAACTAGGGAAAAGGATATTTGCTGATCCCCTTTGCTCACACAGAAAAAATCTTGCGGTTATTCTAATTGCAACTGGAAATAATTATCTGGCTGTGGACTTTGTACAGAGGGTCACTTGAACGCACCCTGCCCTGATCACCAGGTGTAAATGGTTGGTGGGTGGTTGTGACTGATTCATGGCTGTCCAAGTGCAGAGAAACCTGAATTCCTATAGCTACAACTGTGTATATGTGAAATTAATGTGTTAGAAGTGATACTTGATGAAAAATACTTAAATTACTTGTAAGTTGAAAATTAACAAATTTGCCACATGAAGCCTGATCAAAATGCTGTATAATAATAATGTAACCTGCAAAGATGCCACATTGCATTTTGATAAATATATCACAATGTTACATTATCTAAATATTCCTCAATATTCAGAAATAGCACCTACATTTATAAAGAGCAGCTGAGTTTGTATTAAAACTGTTGCCTCTGGAAGTTCTGTCGCCATTTGTTTGAACTTAATAAGATCTACAAGATTTACAAGAAGGTAATACTTCATGTATATTTCAATTATGATGATATCCAATTTGCTCACTTCTTTAAAATTTAGTTTGTACTATCAGTTATAACTGAGGTAAGATTTCAAACCATAGACAGTATAAAAGATGGACATAGCTACCATTGCATCACCCACTGCTTGCTGAAGTCCTCTTTTGAAACCTCAAGTTGAGGGTTTCTGCAGTCACCATCTTTGGTTGCAACAATGGTGAAGGTGTGACGTGAAACCACACGCCTGTTGGCCAATTATTTGTGATTGACAAGCAACAACTAACCAATGTGGTCTCACACCACAGATAATCACTCCCTTTTGAAACATAGTATAACCAAACTTTACAAAACAGATTAATTATTTTATTAAATACGGCCCTAAAATGACTGTCTGAACCTATAAAGTCAGCAGGAAGATGTGTACAGAGGTCAAGAGAGAAAGCTGTTTTCTCATAGACTTCTATATGGCTAGAATTTCTTTTAGCAACCACAGCTTTCGCCATCTGGTGGCTTTCACATAAAGTTGCACTTTCTGTGTTTTTCCAATCCAGAAGATGCTGTATATCTATGTATTATATTTTCTTTGCTTTAAACATGCATTTAATGGATTTGTGAATTGCCATCATAGTCCAATCCGTATTATTCTAGAAATGACCAACAATTGACAAAAATACTTGAAATGGTCTAACAAACTTCACAGATAAATCTAAATATGCCAGATAGCAGTAGAAAACCTTAACTTTGTGATTTTGGGGTTTAGCGCTCTTACGCTAACGCTAGCACTAGCTAGCTTAGTTTGCAAGCTCTATGTGTGATTCAGTGTGATGTTAAATTGGATGCTAATTTTGGCTTGTAAAAATTAAACTTAAAGCTAAATGTACTTACATGAAAAGCAAGATTAAACAAAATTTGTCTTACTGCTGTATCCAGCACATTTTAAAAGGTGCAACTTTTATGCTAAAGGCAAACGGTTTCTGTGTTGATCAACAGATTTTCTTTAATCTTGTTCACCGTTCAGAACAGAAGATTCTCCGCTTTTTGTCTCACTTTTCACAGTTTCATTACAGCTTGAAGAATTATTTGCAAGTGTTTGCAGATAAGTCAGCATCTTCTATGCAAACTATGGGTGACCGGCGGCAATCTGCTAGCAATCAAAGCAACTGCAAGGAGGGTTTTTAGTGCAGCAACATATACCTATCTGTGAGAAGAGAATTCAAGTAACCTGGGGAATATACTTTTTTCCATAGTGAACTATGGCTGGCAGATGGTTGCCAAATGATGTCTAGGCTTGTGTAACTGTAACCTTAACCACTTGACCCTGTATCACACATCCAAACTGGTGGACAAGGTAACGTCATGTGGATAGCAGTCCCATGACTGCAGAACCTCACTAGAGTAATATCTGTTAAACGCTAGTCAACATTAGACACCATAACTTCTTTGTTATAGCTAATTGACAAAGTCCATTTTTCATTTGTAATAGGACTGCTATTTCCTTCAAGAAGTAAGAAAGTCTTGGTTGTAATATAATACCTATACACACTGAAGTTTTTAAGACATTTAAATATACACACATTAAAGAGAATGCACGAACCGTATGTGTGGAGAGACAAGAAACAGCTGCCAGCCAACGAGTTTACAAGAGAAAATTTCAAATACGCCTGAAATCAAATCAAAAAGCACACAACTATGCAAGCCAGTTCCCATTAGTGCTGTAAGACCCAAGACTTTATTGCTTCCAACACTGTAAACGAATTCCACGCATTGTAGTAGTCAGTGATAATTAGGATCTGTTGAACACCTTCAGTTTCCACCCAGCTCTCTCTTACATATTCAGTATCGCTGCTCAGTAAATGCCTTTAGTTCTTTAATGGTCCCTGTGCAACAGAAAAAAAAATATGGCAAAGGAAGTTACAATCTGTAAGCATGCTCTGTGATGTGACCACAGCTCAAATACATTATTCATAGAAATTAATATCACAGCTTTGACATTGAGAAGAAGATGAAGGATAAGCTTCTCATCATGTGTTAAGTTTTGGAACACATGGTATTTATCCAGAAAATATGGTGTATTGACAGGTTTAATCTTTATCTCAGAGACGAGGGAAATGGAAGCAGAACAGGGATTAACCCAAAACGTTTTCTTTTTTCATCCTCTGTGAAATAATGCTGGCACAAACAGCTCTATTAATGGGTTATTTTGTTTTGAAGAGCTCATTGGAGAGCAATGAAATCAGGCTATTAAATCTCAGCTGTGGATGTCAAATGTGTATGGATGTGCTTATTAATGCACAATATGCTCGTGTTTATATATTTTTCCATTGCTAGCTTTTTGTGCATGAAGCGCACACTTCTGTACGCTACAGCTGTATGTTAGCGTTTCGCCTCTTCTTGGTTTTGTAACGTGGTAACTGTGCAGAGCGAACACCAATGTGCCAGGTCTCGGTTTAATGAATCCCACCTGTAACACATTTGCACATTCATTCCTCTCCAAGGAGAAATCCTGTTGCCAAAGCAAAGCCTGAGCGCAGTGGAAGTGTGCAGCTCTGCTGAGTTACAAATCTAAATAGTGTACCCAAGATGGCTGCTGATTCATTTAGAACCTGATGACTTTGGAGTTCATGTATGAAATCTATATATTTGTATACATTAACATTTACGCTACGTCCAGGAAACAGGAGAGGGAAGGTAAAAGAGAGGCCTTTGGAATGTCAGAGAGAGACCCAGGGATTTCACTAACATGAATACATCAAATGATTCATTTGATGGGTAAGCTCTTCACAAACTGTATACATACCAGTATCTTAGATGATAATTAGGCCATTCATCTAGGACTTTTCCATTATCTCAGTCTAATACCTCAGTAGCCTCTGCACATATTCCTGTGTGTACGTCTTCCCTAAACCCCTCAGAAGAATCCTTCTTCTCAGAAGAAAGATTCTTCTGAGGGGTTTGGGGATGATTCATACATCTTTAAGAAAATCAAAGTGAGGCCTTTGTATAATATATTGTAATGTTTGAACTGTTAAAACAAAATACAGTTTTCAAATCAGTTGTCTGATGGCACACATATAAAAGTATGTTAGCCAGGTTAATTCAATTTGATTCAAGACTAGGAGTAAACTCAGTTATTGTGCAAATGTACCATTTATAATATTGAGGAAACCATATAACCATAAGGTTGAGTCACTTGGCTGAGTGATGAAACATTTTCTCCACTGGAAATGTTACGTCCAGACAAACAGAATCAACCTTTTGGGATTAAGTTACCTGGATGATTGAGCATGCATCAAGATTTTTCTCAAAATAAATTTTTTTGCTGACAATATATATATTTGTTTTTTTAATCTGACACATATATGGTAGGACTGTATGGTGGTGCGATCGTTAGCATAGTCGCCTCACTGCAAAAATGTTCTGTGTTCAAATCTAGGCAACTAGTTACTTGAGACAATCAACTCTGGGGCCTTTGTATGGAGAGCGTTTCTCCATGCGTACCTCTCCTTCCTCCCAAAGTGCAAAGACTTGCATGTTAGGTTGATTGGTGACTATAATTTGGCTGTAGTTGTGAATATGACTGTACTTGGTTGGCTGTCTCTCTGCTGGTATAGACTCTAGCCTCAGATCCTTTTTGATCTTCTGAGTTGTTTGGTGATCAGGTCAAAATCCTGGACTTTTTGATTTAATCCATGAGTTGTTGTTGTTGTTGTTTTTTTTTTTTGGATAAATCTGGGTTTTTGTATAGTAATTAATTAGTGACTTCTGTATCTCATTTCTAACGTGGGTGACAGTTAAAGCTGAATCACTCATGACATTTGCTGTTGTTCATTTTGGTAATGTTGCTCCCAGCTGGTGGTCCTAGTAATGAGCAATGGGGGGTGGGTGGTCAACATTGAATAGGATGCCAGAGATCTTCTGAAATGCTCCTTCAGGGCCTTTTGCATTTAGTCACCCTGAGCTCATAATAGTGTGACTAAAGCAATTGTTCTCTTAATTAAAGCCATTCGGGTCTTCTGTGGCGTCCTCCCCCCCCTACCCTCAGGTGGGACTCAGGTGATAAGGCACTGAAAGAGAAGATGTTTTTATATTGTTAATCAAGACTGTGCTCATGTTTTTAGAGCAACAAACAGCACCGTAAATTCAAAACAGCAGTGGTTTAAGAGTAACCGAATAGCTGGGAAAATCATTTATACTTGCGTGTAAAACAGTCCTCCCCTAAATATCCAGTTTGCATATTCAGCTGTTCTGGCATAGTGCAATCCATGAAATGACCGCATTTAAGTCATTGTTACAGTGGGTCATAACATGCATCAGTTATTCTCCAGCTATCAACCTACCACATGAATGACAGATTTGCAACTTCTCTTTATTTTCCTGAATTTCGATTTGAAAGGGTTGCTCCACCTTCAGTTCTGACCACATCTCCACATGTGAAACATTGTGCCTGCAGAACACCATTTAAACTTTAATTCTTCATTCTGAATAATTCACAAGCCCGAAGAGTGTTAGAAGGTTGAAGAGCCAAACTAGAGCATATGTGAAAGAACAGTTGGCACACAAAGAAAACTGCCCCAAAACCTTCAAATGGAAAAAAAAAGAAAAAAGAATCTGCTGGGGCCATAGTTTGTTTTCACCTGAAGTAGTCATTTATCTTGGCCAGTGCCCAACACTAAACCACTGTGTATGTTTCTATGGTCTCAGTGGGTTTGTGTGTGCACCACAGCCACTTAAAGAGGTGGGGGGGGGGACTGCAGATTTCAGTCCTAATCTAGGAATTGTGAAACCACACTGTTTCCTTGCACTTGAAAAGCGCTTGGCATCTTTTTCAGCTGCAAAGGGCCTGTATACACCAGCTCACATGAATCATGCAGATGAGTTTACAAAGTATGCTTATTTTATTTCACTGTGGTAAATATGTGAAAGCAGTGATGATGATAAAAAGGTTATTGTGGTTGTAGCTTTTCATTTTTTATCTGCTGTGTCAATAGCAAAGAGCGGTGGCTCTTAACTTTCTCAAAGCAAAGCCAAACACCAAAGAGAGCTACTGAAAGATGTAATGTTAAGTCCAGGTTTCTCTGAATAAACAGTTCTTTTTAGTATAATGTATGGTTTGTCACTTTGAGGAGGCTAACACTCGAATTCTAAAGCTGCACTTATCAACGTTATTGCCAGTAATGACAGGATAATGAATTCATGTGACGAACCCGCAGATAATTATTGCTGGACTCTGCATTGCCTGTCTGCACTGAATTCATTTTCTTCTGCTTATTTAATACATAGTCGTAGCGGGGCTGGGGCAAAGCTGGGGTTTTTTCAGCTAATCTTCCCATTTTTTAATGTAGTCTAACTTTAATGTTTGGCCACTGTCAGTGTTCTGGGGAACCTGATTTCAAAAGAAACAAAAAGGTTTATCTTTTTAAAAAGATCTTATAAACCTACTGTACTGAAGTGCCATTTTGTCAGGACAAGCAAGGCATGCAGTGCTTGTCCTGCATAATTTAAAAACACATCAGTTCAAACATACCAAAGTGAAAGTATTCCTTATCTACAATCTCTGGAGGTTTGCTTGACCAGAAGCCACTGGAATCTGTAGTGTTTCTTATTTTCATGTTTATATATTTGTCCTGTTAACAAAGCTGGGTGAGCTAGGATACAATAAACTGTTTTTTTGGTTATTTTTCTGTGCATTATGGACAGAACCTGCTGTCTTTGAATGGAGACTCACTGTTCTGCCCCTGGCTTTGTTCTCACTGTAAGAAATGTTACCACAGTAAAACCATTTGAACTCATGAACTCATGGTCCGTGTAGTGTTTTTAAACATTTTTAGATCAATTAAATTTAATGAAAAAGAGAACAAAGATATTTTAGGTGCTGGGTGCACAAATTACACTAAAAATTCATTGTCCAAATCTAATAAATTGGTGATAACAGAAAGCATTTAGTAAGTAAGTTTGAAGTAAAAGGGCAAATTAGAAGTGTCAGTTTTGTTTGTGTATACAGATACTAATTACAACCATTTATGCTTTCCTCCATTTCCAAACTCCACACAGCAGACTGTGAAGTTAGATGAGCTCAAATTTCCTCTCAAGTTGCTGCACAATAGCAGCAGAAACAAAGTCCTCAGACTGGGAATTTACCACCTCCTTCCAGTCAACAGCCCCCTTGGGAGTTTTCCTGAATAAGTCCCAGACTGCTATGTAGCTCAGCTATCTCGCTGAACTACCGTGCAACCAGCTACTTCAAAACTGGAATCCACGCACTCTGCACTCGGCAATAAATCAGTGGGTTAGCTGGACTTCCTTGGAATGCTTGTTGACTGCAGATGATTGTAAGTCCAAGCAAGGTCCAAACCTTATCAGTGTCCAACACGTCTCTGTGTAATCACAAATGAAGCAGAGATAAAAGCAATTTTCCTAGAGCCCTGGTTCTCAAAATACGGCCCATGGGCCAATGGCACCCCTCGGTAACATTTTGTGTGACCAGTGATGTAACAAGGAAAGAATTTATGCTTTTATGTATCGTATCGAGTTTACGTCACGCTATACTACCTATTTATGGTGCAAATCAGCTTTAACTAAGGGAGCACTTCTCTTTCATTTGGACTCTTCTGTTGAAGTTATTATTTTTATAGCTGACTGAAACAGGTTGACAATTAATAGTGCTTGAGTTCTGTACATTTTTTAGGTTGGCCCTCTTCAGATGATGGTCAGGCATCAAAACTTTGAGAATCCCACCTTAGTCACATAGATTGCTATAGGCAGTTGCTGTCCCAGCAAAAAAATATCTAAGCGTTCTGCTCTGGTTATGATTGTTAACTTGTATGCCACTAGTGTGTGTCTTAAATATGACCCCTCTAGTGTAGTGCACAGGATGCATGCAAAGTGTTTTAGGTCACTTTCATGACCTACTCCTGGAATCACCCCTGTTGCATGCTGTAACACCAGGTGTGCATTTTTGCATTTGATTCAACTTCAGGAAACACATGTTTTTGGTGTCCAAAAGTGGCATCACCAGTGAAAATAAACACAGCGCTCAAGTTATTCTTCTTACCAAGGATTTGGAATGTAAATGGAGAAAAAATATTATTGCAGCCAATTCAACCGAGAAGCACTTGCTTGCTGCAATTAAGTCAAAAGTTTTGATTTGCCAGTCCCTGCATGCCATGAGGATTTCTCACCCGTGTCTGCACCTGACTTCGCAAAAACAAATCTCAGAGACTGTACGACACTCAGAGACCACGTTCCAGTCTCAGTTTGTGATGCAGTGTAAGTCATTCAGCATATTTTGACATGCAAATATGGCCCTGAGCAAGCTTTCAGCTGACCCCTTCGGAGACTTGGGTGGGCTCCCGAAATACCTCCCTTAATTTGACATGACCTGATTTGGAGGATTTCAGTGTTATTACTCCTCTCGGACGTGTGGACTCACATGCGAGGCGTGAGGTTGAGGGAGGTCTTCCCGGAGCTGTTATGAGAGCTGATGTGAGACAACAGTGGTTCGTGCCTGGAGCAAAAGGGAGGTGTATTTAGAGGGAGGGATCGGAAAGAGAAGGAGGTGGATCACATGAGTGACAGAAAAAAGGGAACAGTGGGGGCTGGGGGCCCGACCTGAGTTGTCCACAGGTGTCATTTCAACATCTCTTTTCCTCTCATCTCTCTCTGTCAGTCTCTGGTCCTCCCAAGCCATCTCGCTATTGTTGTGTTGGAAGTCCTTGAGTTTTGACAGCTGTGCTTGGAGTGCTGTAACAGCAGTCTGGAGGGAAGGGTGTGTATGTCTAGCTGTGTGTGTCTGATAGTTATAGTGGATGCGGACACTCTAGTGTGCAGCTTCTTGGTACACAAATACTGGTGTGTGTGTGTTTGTATATCTCTAGAGGGTAATCCTTTTGGATGAAGACGCGATGATGATAGAGAATAAATCTGATTTATGAAGTACCTTGTGGACCTATAATGCAGCTCAGTTTGCTTTTTAAACGCCAGTTTGATATGTGATGTAATTATGCAGCCAGAAGAGAATCAAATTGTAAAGAAAGAGTCCCCAGGCGTGCTTGCACTTCACTGAAGCAGAGGAGCAGCTCAGGGTTTGTTTGTTTTTTACACAACCTACTTTCAGCATGCTAGTTGAATAAGAAATAATAAACTACTGTCATACAAACACCTTGTGTGACATTTGGTCTTGACAAAGGCTGCAAATAATAAGTGAAATTGCTGAAATACTGGCCTACTCACCTCAGGGGTGTTTGAAGTAGTTTTTTTAAAATCTGGTGTTACTTAACATTATACAATTCAATTTACACCGATGGAGAACGGAGCAGGTCTTTCACCCTCATTTTAAGGAAGGGAGTCACCAGTCACCATAGAATTCATCCTCTCGGGACAGTGGATGCCTTGAAAACAAGCTCCTCTCAATCCATCCAATAGTAAGTTACTTTTTAGGCTGCGGCCATGCACTGTGGGCAAAACTAGTGAAACTTTCTGTCAGTGTAAAGAGGTTTAACTACACATTTGATCCCTGTGATGTCATAATGTAAAAAAAGAAGAGGAATTTTACCATGACGTTTATATACATGATAAAAAAAAAATGCTGCTGTAGTTAGTGACAGAAATGTGTCAGCATGACTGTTTGAGCTTTTTTAAAAATTTTTTTTAATTATTATTATTTTTGTGGGCTTACTGTAAAAATAAGCCTTTCTGTCATTAATTTTTTGTCTGTTACTTAATTACTTTGGTGGGGTATGGATGCCCATGGGGTAGCTCTTTAATATTAGGAAAAGCAGTAAAAACCATAAAATTACAGTTAAAAGTCCTAAATTTATGCCCTCCTTCACACTTCCAAGGCCGTTCAGCGAGCCATATTTGAGTCTTTGCTGGGCCAGTTCTGGCCCCTGTTCCTTATGTTTTGACACCTGTGCTCAAAGTGACAGATCAATACTGACATTCCTGGAGTCCTTTTACTGCAGCTTAAAGCCATAGCCATAGCCATAGCCTTTGAGTGCCTGAATTTATGTGCATGTGCCTGGGTGCAGATACACCTGTATGTTACACAGCTACCTTTTCAATAAAGGTGGCTTAAACAACTGTGCAAGAATCCTATTTACTTAATTATGTTGCAGCTGGTATACATTTTGTCCTGACTGGTGTAGTAGAAGTGAGGTGAGCTTGGGAATAAAGCAGGAATGTGCAGTGGGTGAAAGGCAGCTGGTGGCTGAGCCCTGCTGGGTCGCAAGGGAGCAAGGCCACGGCAGCCACATGAGGCTCAGCTGATTCACACACCCACAACTGATTCACACAGGCAGCCTGGCCTCCCTGTCCATACATATCTATAGTAAGATCAGAGGGACAAAACACAATGTGTGTGAAATAGATGGGGCTGGATGATAATGATTATAAAGCACAGAGCCGATGGAATGGTTTTAACAACTTGATGCTAATTAGAATAGACTTGTTGTTAATCATCTTTAAGCCTGAAAGCTTATTTGCCCACCCAGCAAGCTGCACAGTCTTCCACAAAATTAGCAATAATCATGAAGGTCAGCAGAGTTCTCCCATTTTCCCAAAAGCAACTGTTGACCACATATTCACGTAGCTAGCTCTGAACTCAAAACTAATAAGGCGATTGCATTATCACAGTCCGAAATGACTTCTATGAAGCAAAGCCAGGAGTTATTATTTCTTACTGAAACTGACTCACCACCAATTAGCATCAAAATAACCAGCTGCATTATGGTAATGAAATGGCAAGCACTCAGGCGTTGCACTTATCAGTCTGCTCATAGCTGCGTCACACCATAAAATACTTACTTTTTCCTCCTGTTTGCTCTCCAAACAAACTTTATCAGCTAATGAGTGGAATCCAGGACCATTTCAGGACAAATGTGCTACACCTGCACTTACTTCTCATCACTTCTTGTTATATACCGCAATTACATAACTACCAGGCTAGATTCACATCAGTATAGACTGAAGAAGTCGAATATCTGTGTCTTTATATATCTCACAGCCTTTGAAAATGAGGAGTAATGTCTCTTTGCCATAGCAGGTTTTCCTTGGGTCTTCCCTTGCTGTTTCTGGGACAAACAAAACATACAGCTGAGTTGCTTTCAGGTGCTCAAAATAAGGAACATTCTTCTTTATTTCACTCCCAGTGCTTGCCTGAGAAACTCATAAAAGGACAGGACTTTCTGTGGTCAGGTAATAACATGGCATGCATTGTCATCAGCTGAGTCACATAAATGCTCCATGACATGCCAACCAAAGAAGATATGTCTGTTTATCGTTAGCTTTAAATTCTTTATGAATGAAGTGCTTTTATGCACCCGAAAAACTGTGGGGAAAATTGAGATCGTATAAGTACAGGCAAGGAGGGGACTTATAATGATGTCCCACAGAGAGTTTATCCAAAGGACACAGAAAATTCAAATCAAAGCAAAACATTCCATGTGTATTTCCAATTTTCTTAATGAATCAGCAGCAGTTTAAATGACCTGCTATGTCTTCTCATGCAGAGTGCTCACTGTACTTCCCCCTCTGTCATCTGTTCTTCGGCTCCCTCAGCTGGTCGCAATTGGTACTTGCTGCTCTGCAAAAACCACGGCGTTCGTGCCGAAATAGAAACGAAGAGAGCAGATAAATCACTGCTAAACTGAGTCAAAATAAAAACAACCGCTTTGAAATGAACAGAAACCAGAAAGGCCCCCGAGAAACATTTTAACAAGAGCATGAAACCGAATGGGCGCGTTTGAGTCACAAATTACAAATTGCTGGAGATTTAACCAGCTGAAAGATATTTCCTTATAAAAGCGTAAAGGTCAACATGTTGACATTGTTCACTGATAGTCTGCTCCTTATCGAGGAATGTTTGCAGTAATTACCTGTTTATGATTGATGGAAATCTTGTAGCAATAAAATAGCCCATTAAAATGCCAGAATGTGCCCTGGTATGTTAAGAGGAAAGGTGTACACGAGTTTAATTAAAAATAAGGAAAGGCTAAGCTGCAGATAAAAAAACCCATCTTAAAACTTTGGCTGTGCTAGATTATTATTAGTTGCTATGATACCCACATCCTCTATTCTCATTTCTTTGTCAGAGCCTCCTGTGGTTTAGGGCACTATATAAAACCTACTGGGCTGGCCTTCTGGCTTCTTTTTGCTTGCAGTTATTGTTGCAGTGCACAAGCCATGCTGTTTGGTTGCTCCAGCTGAGACGAGAACCCCTACTGGGCTTTTCCCATGATGATGAGAACCCCACTCTTCTCAGCCCAGCCAGCAGGCAATGGATAAGGGCCCCGAGCTGCTCCTACATCCACTCTCTCCCCTTCCCCGAGGCCTCCTGAGCCACCCTCTTTCCTCCCTCCATCCTCTGCCTCCTTTAAGTTCCCTTAAGTCATGATCTGGCCCGTAAATTAGTGCTGGGAGAAAAATAGGTTCTGTAAGATGAAACTGGGTTTCGGCTTGTATCAGCACACGACTCAGGGGAGACAAGAGAGAAGAAGCAGGCAGTAAATCCATTGGAGTCCACTGATAGCGCCTGTTTGCACAGCCACTGCCGCTTCCTTTGATCAAATGGCTGGGGGAGCAGGGGGTCGTGTGGCACTGCCGAAGGTCAGCTATATATTACACTCCTAAAAGTGATTACTGAAATTCTTAAGTGAAACCATTCTGCTGCCAGGGTGTGCTCTAATCCCCTGCAGCGTTGTCTGGGCCGGGGCAGGGGCTGGGGCCTCTCTGTGGATCTGTGCGCCCAGCACTCTTTTTCTTTCTCCCCCTCCTGCCCCACTTGTGTTTTCTATCATCAGAGCAGGGCTAAAAGGAGCCCCTACATGGAAACATGGCCTATCCTGTTGCAATATCAACTGCTGGGGCTTGGAGGAGAGAGAGCGTGCGAGAGCAAGAGAGAGAGAGAGAGAGAGAGAGAGAGCGCAAGAGGGGGAAAGGTAGTGTCAGGAAACAGAAAAATGCACACACTTCAAAGGCTGGAGCAGCAAATTAAGGGTTAGGCATTGGACACGACAGTAAGTGGCCTTTACATCAGAAACAGGATAAACAATGTCTGGATTGTGTTTCGCTTCTTTCCTCCGTGTTGTTGCACAGAGACCCCCCGGCTTTCCCTCTACACACTGGCTGTGCTGTAGGTAAAGCACTAAACCAACTCAATAAAGCTTTTTTTTCTTCCCCCTTCTTTTTTCTTCTTTTTCTTACAATGAGCAAATAATTTTCATCAATTGAGCCATGATGAAATGTTTTGTACGCGAGCCACCGACGTGTGTAAATGAATGGAAAATCTGACAACACGTGCGCAGAATGAATGTGTATGAGCGTGTCACAAAGCCTCTGTTAAAATTCTGCAATTTTATGACTGGTAGCTAATTCATGCCACAGCGTTATACCATATCAAATCAGTTACAGCGACTTATAAAACAGAAGTGCTGCTTCGAAGCATCACACACAAACAAGCATGATGAGAGAAAACCGTGCGAGCGATTGCTTGTGTGTGTGTGTGCTTGGGTTTGAATGTGTGGCTTCTACTGCACCAGCATCACAGTTGAGCTTCAGCCAGCCAACATGATCTAAACAAGAATTATGTGAAGTCAAGCTCTATGAAACTTTATACACATTTGCTGATCATTACCTACGATTGCTTTGTGTTAACTTTGGCAGACCCACTCTGGCTCTGGGACTGAAAAAGGGGGATGATGTATTTCCTCTTATTTATTATTTGCACTGGGCTACTGAGAGGGAAAAGGGAGGGGAGGTGGGTGAGAGTGGTATGCCTGTGACTGGCGCACTGATGCCAGGAATAACAGAAAGAAACTTGCTCTGCAGCCTCATTAGCTTGTAGCAGTGCAGTTCCCAGGAGACTCAACAGAATGTAAATACATTTAAAACCCTTCTCGCCGCAGGATGCTGCATGCCAGCGCCTCCGTATTTCTGCTCCTCTGGGCTCGCTCGAAACGTGAATGCAGACAGCACCAAGCGCTGCAAGTGTGTAGGCTTCAAAAGAGTTGCAACCCCATGTTGCACGTCTCATAAATTCTAGTGGGGGAATTCAAAGAGAAATTTATCGAGCGTGGCATTCACATGTGTTGACAGTAAAGAGGGCCAACTGCACATCGGGTCTTGAGAATTTGGAGGTGCACATTCTCCCTTTCTCTCTCTTGGTTTTGAAACACCCCTTTTGACCGTTTGCCTTTTATGCACTGTCTTTGCCCTTTCCGTTAAGAAAAAGTCCTATAGCTGTGTTGTATACGTAAGAAAGGTTAGATATCCTGTTGTAAACATGAGAGTCATTTATGAACACTGCTTGGCACGGAAGATTTCATGGGCACTTCTTAAACTGTTCCCCACTGAAGTAGGTGCACTGTTATCCCAAATAAGGAGATGCACTGTAACATCATCATTTCCCAACATTGTGTTTATAATACAAGCACATTTCTGCCGCATGTTTCCACCCTGAGCTGCCCTTTTCTTCAGATAGTTTGTACAGTATGAGAAGTGTTTATGGTCTTTGAATGTTGCCAATTTCACTGGAGAGAGAGAGAACGAGAGAGCACTGCTGAGTACTGCCGAGCACTGCCGAGCACTGCCGAGTACTGGGGCTCAGCATACGGGGCTACACATTTGGCTCTTTCACCTATTGACACAGCTGCTGTCGTGCTGTAGCGGTCTGATTCTGGGAGTGGTGAACGTATCTGCACACACTTAACCTTCATGCACATAAGTGCACATGGTAACACACACACACAGACCTATAACACGTTTGTCTTCTCCTTTCAAATGTCAAGTGCACAGATTGATATTGACTTTGCTCTTTGTTGTTGCCTGACTGATTGTGGCTCATTCGGAGGATGCCACGAATCATTCTGACCATCAGCACCTGCAAAAATCTCTGCCATATCCACAGATGCGTCCACCTGAACCAGCGAATGAGAAGAGGTAGTTGTTAAATCATGTTTCACTCATTGTTTTTCACAACTTTAACTTCTTTTTATTGATGTGCAGAGTCATCTGGTTACTGTACAGCTCCTCTGCAGAGCAGTTTGGGTCCTGAGCCGAGAACAGAGGGTGAGAATGTAAATTTGAAAAACAAAAAACTATATGATAATAAATTGCATCATTGGGAATTCAGTCCAATGTCAGCCTGCAGTGCGCCACAGTGCACCTAACCCCCCTTTTACTGTATATGCAAGGGCCCGGAGAGATCTGCTGATAACATTGGGATTAATGCCGGCCATTAAAACGGAGCGTGTGTGCTGGGTTGAAGGGGTGCGTTACATTTGGCCTCTGCAGCACCACTGTATATCAGCATGTTGTCACCTGAGCTGATGTCACAGCAGGTCCTTTGGCTAAGAAAACACACTCTCTGTCTTGCGTGGGCGACGAGCGCAGAGTCACTCTCCACCCGCTAATGTGCTACTAGGGGCGGGTCATTTGGAGTTCATGGCCTATGTCAGTGCAACAGTGCATCCATAACCAATTAGGTGTCGTGCATGTGTAACTAGAGAAGCATTTTAATAACCCTCGTGATAAGGTTTAGTATACGGTGGATGGAAAACCACAAAACAAAGACAACATCTAAACTAAAACAGAAATGAGCTCTCTTTTAGACTGTGGTAATTTATGTTTTATGGATACCCCCACCCCCCAGCTCTCATTGAAACACTTGAGCACACTTGTTCATTTTGTCCGGTACCCTCCGAGGACCTTGAAATGACCTGACAACCAGGTTTTTAGTAAAGGAAACATGTCCCCTCCATGAAGAAGGTCACCCCTGTTCATCCTTCCAGGATCTCTCCCCTCTGCTGGGAACAGTTTGTTATTCTGGGAAGTAAAGCAGCACCAGGCTTGTCATTACATGATCATGGCTCTTCTTCGCATCCAAGTCCATTTAATCAAAGGACAATGTTAATTCACAGCACCAGCTGGGTGTGATTCGTGCGGCTGTGGGAAATAACTTTTTTCTTTCCCCCGTCAACTATTTTCAAGCTGTTCTCTCATTTGTCACATTTTTGTTCTGGTTCCATCTTTGAAGGGCCAGGTGTGAAGCTGCCTGCTGTGTTGATACCAAGGATTACACACTGCACATACAATTGGGCCCTCATTTACACTGGAATACAATGGAAAGCACATGTCCTAGGAATGCATATCATTTTGTTCTCGCATAACTGTCTACAGAGTAAATACAGACAGAATACCAAAGGCAAAAAAGTCATTCTTTCACTCTTATAAAATGCAATCAAAAATCAGAGGGAAAAAACTATAAAAACAATTGAACAATTAAACAGAACTCCTGACCTTCTTTGGGGATATGGGTAGCATCTCGACATCAAATGTCATCCATATAAGTTAAAAGATTTCTGAAATTCACAGCACAAAACTATTTTTGCAGCATAACTCAAATTTTTTGGAAGGTCCAGTGATCTTATAGGTTGAAAAACTGATTTTATTTCCTTCATAAAGTGCCTACATGTAGAAGACAAGAGTGCTAGGCTAGGCTAGCAGTCACCAGTTGTACCACCCAAACTTAAACCTTAGTTTCGGCCATAAACGTATGTAAATGTAGTCAAAATCTAGTTCGTTCACACAGAAATCTGGATAAATATCCTGTTTCTACCTTAAAAATGGGCATGAGAGGAACAATCTGCAGCTTTACCAAGACCTAGCTGACAGGCTTTGACTCTGCATAGCAGGTGTATTTGAAGTTAACAATGGGCTTTAAGTCAGGAAATGATTTGGTACATAAAGACATTGCATCAGTCACGTTTAATTTATAATGTACAGTGGGGAAAAGCATTATTTGATCCCCTGTTTAATTTGTTAAGTTTGCTCATGAACAAAGAAAGAAACTCTCTAATTTCTATGGTAGTTTAATTTTAATGGAGATGGACAGAATATCAATCAAAAATATAGAAAATAACACATTAGATAAAAGTTTGAAATTGATTTGCATCTCACTGAGTGAAATAAGTATTTGATCGCCCAGCAAAACATGATTTAATACTTGAAGGAGAAACTCATGATGGTAAGCACAGCGGTAAGATGTTTCTTGTAGTTGGTCACCAGGTTTTCATGTCTAAGGAGGGATTTTGTTCCACTCCTCTTTACAGAAACTCTCTGAATCCTTCAGGTTTCTTGTCTGCTGCTCGGCCACTCAAAGCTTCAACTCCCTCCTCAGATTTTCTATTGGTCTGGAGACTTGCTATTGAATTTTGTGACTCTAATGTTCTTCTTCTTTAGCCACTGCTTTGTTATTTTGGTGGTATGTTTTGCTAGAAGACCCAGCAATAACCCATCTTCAGTGCTCTGGCTGAGAGAAGGTTCTCGTCCAGCATTTTATGGTATATGGCCCTGTTCGTGAGCCCCTCAAGTCAGTAAAGCTGTCCTGTACAGAAAAACATAATGCTTCCACCTCCGTGCTTGGCTGTGGTGTTCTTTGGATCATAATCAGCATTTCTCTTTCTCTAAACACGGCCAGTTGAGTTGATCCCAAAGAGCTCAATTTTGGAGTCGTTTACATATTCACTGGCAAACTTTCAGATGGGCCTGTATATAAGCCTTCTTACTTATCCCACTGCACAAGAAGCCTGAAATAGAAATATCAGACGTTTTGTGTATTAAAATAATAACATAAAAGTAGTAGGATAAATTGCGTTATACATTTACCACTGGCATAGATGAAAATTGGATGTTGGAATGATAATGTGCAAGAATTCGATTTAAAATTTTTTTTAAATCAAAGTGAGTGGATATGATTTTCTTCATGGTTTACATCATCATGATATAAAATACAATCATGATATCAGCAACTGTTTCCACCTTGTGCCCATAAAACAAGTCTGGACAGTAACTGCTTCAATCTGAAGGAATTTGTTCTAAAAATGACTTTCTCCAGTTCAAAGAAGAAAAACCTTTATTTAAACAGCACATCTCATGTACAAAGGATGACTACATAAGCAAGGTAGGTGTATTTACATAACTGTAATAGCGGGAGGCATAGGATTGGTAGAAACAACTAGATCTGTCAGTACTTTGTGTGATCAGCCACAACATTAGAACCACTCACAGGAGACGTATATAACATTGATTACTTCATTACATGACATTACCATGTTCTAATGGGAACCCTTTAATCCCAGCATGCATTTGTTGCCATCCAAACATTGTGGAAAACCAAGCATTACTCCCCACTCTGCCACACTGCAAACACTGATTGACAAAATGACAGAAAGCCCACGGCATTGACCAAGGCACAGAACGGCCAATCTGACAGAGCATCCTCGGAATGAGCTGGGACAATCCCGAGGCCAAATCCCGCAACGCACAGGATTTAAAAGTATGCACTGCCAACATCCTGGGGCCAGACAAGACAGGCAGGTTCTGTGTCTGTGGGCTGCTGTCAAAGCAGAATATTAAGGAGGTAGCTTTAATGTTGTGGCTGACTGGTATTTGTCTCTGAAATGCATTAAACTCATGAGAAATATAAATCTGTATTAGGGTAGTATAGACAAGTGGTGTAATGAAACATTAATCCAAATTATGTGGCATGCTGAGCCAAGAAGCCTCTTATTCTGTGTAGAAGGTCTTTCTTCACGCTGTCTGGCACCAAGGCTGCAAGACAAAAAAAATTATATCCGTTGCTGTGAACAATCTCTGTGTCTAAACTCACACAAACACAACCTTGCCAATTTAGATCATCTAAACTATTATGTTTTCATATATAAACAATACGGGAAAAAAGGAGAGCCTAGACAGGAACTGATACTTATAGTACACACGGTTTCATTTGAATAGAGAAAGTGAGGTACCTCTGCCTTTGGGAGTGATTTCTACAACCAGGTCGTCCACAGTCACGTGCTCCAAGCCCTTTTCTTTGATGACTTCTGCATATTGAACAAAAGCAAAAGATGAGTCAGTCTCACATCAGTCTACAACAAAACACAACCGCAAGCTTCGTTCCAACATCTAGTTAATGAAAGGAGTTTCTACAGTCAAACTTTAGCTTCAGCAGCTAACCATGTGCATGCCAAGAGTGCACTGTCTTCATGTCTTCAACTGGCTTCAACAGGACAAGGGTGCTAGTCTCGCCTAGGGGAACACATTTCTATGCTTATCTCATCAAGTCTTTCGACTTTTCCTCACATTGTTTTATGAACGAAGGATGTTTTCATGCAGATTGACAACATCCAATGATCTCATTTCAGTTAATGTGTCTTTTCTTTTGATACGATAATCCATAACTGCTTCAAATTAAGAAGGATAAATTGTTAAGACAGGGCATGCACTACTGTGCATCATTAAGGCTGGGCACAGTGAAGCCTGGGCTTTGGCTGGGTTGTGCAGCGACCCCAGGTGCTTCCACCTCAGGTATAAAATGTTTATTCTAATGCTGACATTTAGCAACTTTATTACCACATGCTGTTGGGCGCTGTTATTTTAGGGTTTCTTTAATAACTTCAAAACAGACATTAAAGGTCACTTTAATGTCAATATAGTAGAGATGGCACTGGTTACATATTAATATAGTTTAACCAGTCAGATTTACAGAAAAACTATATTTAAATATGCTCCAACTTTCATACAGTAATCTACATTTGTTAATATATCAGCCTCTTTAAAACCACATCACACCGCCTGAAGTTCAGTTTTTGTTTTTTTAATCCTATAACCTGACCATATTGATGTGACATTTATGATAACAACACCACTGTTCTCTTTACCTTTGCAGTGAGCCTTCATCTGGTCCTTCCATCCGCACTCAGTGAGCCTAGCCCTCAGTATCTCTTTCAATCTGTCCATAAGATACAAGCACATATCACACTGCGCCCTTATCTCCTAATGTTATGAAGTTATGAATAACAGCTGGAAATCCCACTGTTTCATATAAACACCGTCAGCTTTACAAACATGTTATTCAGAGTGATGCGTGCCACTGAAATGAAGATGTGATAAGTGCAGATACTTTCTAGTTTGAAGCATCAACCGGAGTTGAGTATTTACTGTTATATGAAATGTGTGCCTAGTGAACATGTAGCAGCCACATGTTTGCTTTACAATAGCTGGTAATGTCTTTAACTCAACTGATGCACTGAGCACTACTGACGTACTGAAACGTGACAGAGCTTGTGCTTTATAGAAGCTTTACAGTCACACATGCATGGATTCAGCTAGTTACAGTGAACAAATACGAATATATCATTATTAAGAAAGGGCTATAACCGACTCACCTCTCTCTTTCTCCCATCTCGGTCAACTTTTGGTTTATTGTTGCTCTCATTCTGGACTCCCTACTCATAATCTTTGATTTCCTAAGAACAACAAAGAACACACCGTATAGTGAATCCAGAGGAAAATCGGGCTAATGTAGCCATGTTAGTTCATTAACAACAGTAACCCGAACGTGAATGTGCGCGCGCGCGCGTTACCACGTTACACCCACGTTACTAAAGTACTTTAAACCACATTAGTTCCCATTCCCAGCATTCAGGTCTTTAAAGCCAGTAAAAATGTGAGCTTCACAACCGAAGTCAAAAGTCAACATTTACTTACACTCCGGAGAAAGTTGAATGACAGAGGTCTCAGTCTTTACCAGATTCGGTAAGCATACGCTACATCAAAAATAGAAATGGCGCTATACGGCGCTAACAAGCTGTGCTTTAAGTAACAAATATCCGATTCCACAAGAGATCCACGAAAAGAATCACAAGTTGTTTTTACTTCGCGGATTTAACCATCACGTATTACACTCCGAGAGGAAACACAGCTGCGTTCAATGGTTCCTACGCTTCGCAGACCATGCAGTGCAATACTCTAATAGGTCACGCGGCGGCGGTGTTGATTACGATATGTACTCTAATCGAAATCTGCAGCTCACTTTGACCTTTAGAGCTCCTCAGCTATTGGTCCCTGCTGCTGTATACTGTGCCTTACATGCATTTTATTAGCTTGACCTGGTCACCAGCTTTTCAAGACATGACTTGGATGGGTTAATTAGAATCAGAATGAGAATACTTTATTCCCGAAGGAAATTATGTGTGTTACAGTTGCTCCAAGACAGTAACATTAACAGACTAAACTAAGTAAATAATACAATAAGTTACAGAATTTACAAATTTAAGAAATAGCACTAAAAGAATTTACAAGTTTAAGGAATTTAGTTAAGCATCTATTTATCTTAAAAACATGATAGCTGGTTGACTGTAGTTCGTAGTTGTATTGGAAATGCAGTTAAAAGTATTGTTTGAAGCAAGCACAATCAGTGGTATTTTGAGATGGGGCAAATAAAGTATTATTCATTTAGTTTCTATGAGCAGCATTAACTCTTCCACAACATCTCTTCAGCACAGGTCTTGTAGAAGAGGTCTGCTGCTGGAAAGCAGTCTCAAATTGGATGCCAAAGAAAGAAAGAAAGAAGCTTTAATGCTCTGCAGTTAGATGCTTTTTCATGTGTGTGTGAGAGACAGCACACACACTACTCAGACACTACTGGTCTGAGTTTGCACGTGTCACATCACACATCCAGAAATTGTAAAACCCACTACATCTTTATCACTGTATACGTTCTGATATGGTAGTAAACAAAAGTTCCAAAATAGGCTCTACTCAACATTGCAAGTACTATTTTGTATGTCAGTGTGTTTTGTGTATACATATTAGTTAAAAAAAGTAGACAAAAAGTCAATATTTTTCTATATATACAATATATAGAAAATATTAAAGCTTAAATACTAAGTGCAAGTGTTCAGATTTTAGATTACAGATGACAGCTGCATCCAGCTACGAGCTAATGTTAAGCAGGGCAAATTAAAAATACAATTCTTAATCAAATTCATATTAACAAGTAATGAAAAGTATCTAAGGGAAAATGGTGCATGCAGATGATGGAGGGTCTGGATAGTAAACAAAAGCAAAGCCTGAGTGTTCTCAGTTTGGGCTCGATAATGTGACTTGATGCAAAATGAACGAGGCTTCTCCAGATCAGCTTTTTTATGGTGCACAGAAGCCCAGTAAGTGATGCCTGGTGGTTGTTTATTCATGTCTGATGTTGTTCATATACTCATTACATACCACAGTGAACATATTCGCCTGCTGTTACATCTTTGATAACACCTGAGAGACTCTGAAAACTAGATGAAGGTTTGATAACAGCCAAATTGAGTTTTTTGAGCTTCACATTAAACTGCCTCTACTTTGCGAGACGAAGAGTAATATTAAAAAGGGGGAAAAAGGAAAAAATAGTTGGAGAGTTAGTCAGAAACAGCCACTGTAAAATGACAATGCGAAACAAAGCTGGCGCTGCACAGGAGTGGCGTGGAAGCAATAATACTGGTATCCTGGAGAGCACACATCAGAGTTCAGATGGTGGGGCCTAGAAAAATGCTTTCATGCAGAGAGTTGAAAACGAAAATGAATACCTAGTTCATTCTTTCTGCTGAGCACAAGTGGTGCTCCAAATACCCCCAAAACACTAGCACATAGGGCATCTGTCTATTGCAATAAAGCCACCTGTGACTTGGCTGGTACATGACACTTTTTTTAAAGGTCTGGGCATCCAGTGTTGCCTTTTCTTCTCATAATTTGTAAAAAAAAAAAAAAAAAAAAGCATTGCCTTTGAAAACCTTTTGTTTTTTGGTTCCCCCAGAGACTTCTGCAGAAATGTTCAGTTTTCTGTCTCACATAAAGACCTCTAGCTTCTGGTGAACCTCATTGGCATACATCATTTTTTTATTCCCAGCATTGTAGTAAAAAAAAAAAAAACGAAAGAAAGAAGTCATTGAATGGTCAGCCTGTGTCTTCTCCAGACTGACCTAATATGTTACATTCACTCATTTACTTTTTGGTCAGTTGCTCATTCACATATTGCAGACTTCCATTGTTGTTTTTTTATTAACCTGAACTTGGAATACGTCGGATCTTAAAAAATGTGACACCACCAAAGAAGCCCTGCTTCTCAAAAGGAGGAGCTGTAATTATCCCCACTTGTTTGGCGTCACTAATTGATCATTTAAAGTTCCCTTCTGTTGCTCATTTTACATCATTAAGCAACATTTAAATCTTAAAACAACAACAACAACATAACTATGTCGCAGAAAGGATGCACAAGCATTTTTGTGTTCATTTTGTGAAGAAGTGGCAATGCCAAATAAACTTACAACTGTTGTTCTTTCAGGCACATTGATGCATAGCTACTTTAAAAAAAAGCATCTATCTATATTTTTGATAATCATTTTAATGCAGGAGTGAAAAGCATCTTCATTTGCAACAAGCAGTGCTCCTTTTCCTAAGCAGTTCAATCTTTTGCAGCCATTTTTCTGTGCTCCCCACCTCCAGAGTTCTTTGTATGAGAGAGGAATGATAAATGGATTTAGCTTTATTAATGTAAAAGTTAGTAGAAGCCTGCAGATATAGCTCCACTGAGAAGAAATGTAAAAGTGAAGTTTTAAGGGCACAAAATGCCTTGCACAGATGAGTGAAGAAATCTAACTTTCCAACGCTAATGAAGCAGACTTGTAGAATACAAAGTCTTTTAATAAGGCAGGGGATGGAGAGGGAGAGGAGAAACAGGAAAATAAAGCAAATTCAAAGGTCATGATTCATGCCAAAAGAAGACTGCACAAATCTGATAAGATGTTACCAGTTCTTGTCCTACCCAGTCAATAAGCTGGAACTTTAGTCAGGATATGTCTTCAAAATAACTGATAAATGTAAAAAAAAAAAAAAAAAAAAAGATTTTTCTTTCCTTTATGATTATAAAAGACTGTACCACAGCTACCACTCCAGTTCTGCTCAGTTGCTTGCATAAGTTTAACTGCTGCTGCTGTTTCCTCAAATTTAGGGGAGTCACACTCAGCCACAACTGATAGACTCTCATTGCAGGATAGACGGTGTGAGAAGTCTGGAAACCTTTTTAATAAAATGACAGGGTAGCTACAGGACCTCATGTCAAAGGCTGAGCAGGACTGTAGAAATCTTATGCCCCAGAGGGAGACTGCCTTTTGAGTTCTGACCAAGAACTGTCTAAGGGGAGAATTTAGCAGGACTCCCTTACTTGTTTGAGTGGGAAATTCCTCCCCCTGCATTGCCTTATGTCAGACTGATTGATGCAGTACCTGCTTTGGGATGAGTAATGGTCTTCTGTGTGCATGCAGGACTGCATGACAGAGAAAACCTCTCTGTCTGTCTGTCTGTGTGGGGAGCCTTGGTTAACTATCTTCTTCTCTGCTGACATTTGGTCAGTGAGATGAAAAGAAAATGAAAAGATAGAGAGGGTTTCATTGCTGCTGTTGACCTTTTTTCATCCCAAAGACACTATAAGGAGTTCATACTACTGTTTATGTTTGTAGACAAGCACATGTGCCTTTAGCTTGAGAGGGGGAGAGCTCCAGTCTCCACAGCTTGGTTATAACTTTTTTTCCCTTCCAATCAGAGATTTTCAGACTCGTTATCTTCTCTCCCTCCTCACCTCTAATACTGACATAGTGTTGGTCTATTACCACACTTATCTCTGCTGGAGCAGCCTGGGGCCGCTGGACAGGTAGCTGAAGAGATGTGCTTCGCTTCTAGCAACGCACAGGACCTACAGGGATTTAAAGTTGTTGTTTTTTTTAAATTGGGTACCATAAGTCAGAAGATGTGGTTCAGTATTGGGCTTTTTTGAAGAACTTATAGTTCTTTGCTCAGTTTATTGTGATTCTATAATTATTTTCTTGGTTGTCAGAACTCCCGCTACATGATTGTGCTGCATCCTGAGGGTCACTGACCCACTACTGATCATGTGAGTCACCACATGAACCAAGGTGTGAAAAAAAAGCATGGGTCATTACAATCACCGGGGGTTAAAGGTGAAACCACTGTGAAACCTTGCCCCACCTTATTATGTGACCTATTGAGGCCACCTGAGGCAAGACGTGAGTGGGGGTTGAGGCAGCTGGGAAGAGATCTCAAGACTGTAGTATAAGTGGCTGATAGGGGCACTGGGATGCCATGCTTGGAGAAAAGTCTCCTGAGTTTCTCTGGGAAACCTGCTACATAAGGGTGTGTGAGACCCCAGTGTCATCCACAATGGCTAGGTGCTATGCTAGCCAATGACCCTCAGAACCACTTCCAAATGGGATGACTCCTCCCCCTGGGGGAAAATACCTGGGACTCTCTGTCATTTTTAGAACTGAAGAAGCCTCTTGGATAAGATGGGAAATGTCTTCGCAAACCTAACAAAGTCCACTAGCCTTCTTTTATCAAGCTCTCAAGACTATCATGACCTGGGTCACTGAATCTACACAGACACACAGGAGAGAAGGCATTAAAACTGGATAATTCTTTAAATGAAAAGCTGAAGATACTTCCCTGAGCTCTGCTACTGGTCATAAGCCCCGTGACTCTGTCCTAGAACTCTAAAATTGTGCGTGCAGAATTAAATTAGCTGTTTATATGGCTTTGCCTTCTAGCTGACAACCCTGCACCACCGCAAGAAGTCAATTCAGTGTTGGGTGTGCTAATAATAGTTGTACTGCACTTCATGCTTGGCATAAGGAGAGGCTGCGAGATGCAACAGGAAATAAAGGGGTGGAAACCATCTGCATTTGCCCAGTAAAAATAAGTTCAAAATGTTAAGGTTTACACCCTAATGTGGAATATTGAGTTCGACTAGGAGAACCATGACTGTCTTTTTCTGTGATGTCCTTTTAGCTTGGAATGCAAAGTAGTGCATTGGGGGAACAACTGTAGTAAGAGAGTCAGAACAACCAATTTAATGATGAACTCATAAAAATGTCTTTCGACGTTTGCAGTGATGCCAGAAGTGTCTCCGTTGTTCCCGTCACTCACCGAATCACCTCTGGTGTGACCCAAGTTCCGAGAGATCATTTCCTGCTGCCATCTGCTTCTCAGACATTTCCCAAGACATACAGCAAGCATCAGCACAGTCTAGATGACAGCTCTCTTACAGTTCGGTACCCCTCGTCACTCTTCTGCACAGGCATCAAAGAAATTTCCAGGTTAATGTTCCTTCTGCTCACCAATGTCTCTTTTACGTCATCTTCTCTGTTCTGTGTGTGGACTCTTGTGTTTTTTTCAGCACCCATGGTGGCACATCAGTTGCAGATTAACTGCCATAATTGCTCTTGCTTTTGCATGTCTCTGAACCCGGAGGATCATCGCTGTTTTGACCACTTTATCTTATCCATTTGTCCCAAAATCCGGCAAACTCTTCATTCCGACAGTCATGATGGAGCTCGGGATTTTTCCACAATGCTTTAACTTCAATCCAAACTGCTCACTTATATAAACCTTCTTGAATGTGTAGAAGAATAAAGAACATTATTTCTGTCAAATCACGACCCAATAAAGTTATGTTTAAAAATAGTTACTTCACAATTAAAGTTTTAATAAACCGTTGCAGCTGTGCCAGATGCTTGAATATGCACATCAGCATCAGTTTAAAGAGGTACTTATTGTTTCTGCATGTTGTGTGATGCTGCATGCATTTATTAAAGTCAAATAAAAGAATCTTCCACACAGCCAGCTGCATCAGTACTGCTGTGAGACTCTTAATTTCATTCATTAAACCTGCATGACAGCACTGTAAGAATCAGACAGTAATGTAATATGTTTAATATCTGCCTGGGTAAGAATAATATCTGTATTTTGACACACATTTTAGCATGATACAGTATGTGATCAACAAGATACGAGTCAGTGTTTGATAAGAGAAGTGAAAGAGACAAAATACGAGAAAGCTGATTTGAGATGCTGGAGATATGTGTGAGCGTACTGTTACTGAGTAAAGACACCCAAATAGAGGCTTTGGTTTACTCTGCAGAACAATCTGAACACAGCTAACGACTTCATTCTCTAAAAAATGCCTGTTATTCATCTGAATCCAGCATACCTCTTCAAATAAGCAAAACTACCTGAAACCACCCTCTGAAAACCAGAAATACACGTGACTTAGCCTGAAACAGGTGTGGTGATGACACAGTGATGACTCACAGTTTTCAGCAATTAGTAACAGTTGCAATCAGCACAAAACTGGTTACCCAAGCCATAGTTAATCACCTTGCATGATTCATGTTCTCCTCAGGGGTTAAAGTGGACCAGAACTGCATTGCAACGTTCAGTTAACGAGTTATTAAGTGTCAGGCAGCTAAACACATAATGATAACAAGTGATTTCATTTTTCATGCGTTAGGACTTTGCGTTCCTTCCAACTGACGCCAGTGACATAGGAAATTAAAATGACCCCATGGTCCTTGGCTCACAATGACTTGTCACTATCTTACTTTTTCGTTTCTCGCCCATGCTGTATGTTCATGTATGCAGATGTTAGTGAATTTTGCTGCTGTGATATTTCAGCATCTTCAGCCCTAAATCGGTGGGGGGCCCCCCACCGATGGGGGGTGATTTTCCTCCCCAAGGGTTTGACATCTTGAAAGACATACAAATCGATATTAAATAAGCCCACCACAAAAATTTAACTGTGTTGTTACTATGCACCCTCAGTAAATCCCAATAGTGTTTTTTTAATGCAAAAGAACAAAAGAACAAAAAGAGGGTTTGTGCTGGTGCTGCGTCAGGTCTAGAGAGAGACAGGGCTCCATCATCTCAGTGATTTCCCAGGGCCTTCACTACTTCTGTCTGTCATAATAAGCAGTTTTCTTCTGTAGTTTTGCAAAAGTAACTCACTGTTGCAAAAGAAAACCCACAAGCTAGGTAAGATACATAAATTTGTTACTTAGGATATCAACACAACTTTATTGAGAACTCACTTCATCGTGCTGATTATTGAATTTATGATTTCCACCAGAGTGGCTAATGATGTTCATTTTGGCTAGCCAAAATGAGAAAACCATCCCAGCTGTCACAGGATGACACCAGTCTATCGCAGATAGAGACAGACACCCATGTACAAACATATTCACACATATGGCCAGTTTAAAATCCCTAATTAACCTAATCCCATGCATGTCTTTGGATCGTGGGATGAGCTATGAGGTGATGGTGCAAATCACTGCTCCACTGTGCTGCCCACTGATCACATCAGAGATTGCTCTATGCCTATACGGTGCTGGTGCTTATGTTACACCCTGAAAAGGGGCTGAAAAGGGGATAAGTCAATGACGACGCTCAGACACGATGCTTCTCTTTCAGCAGCTTCATTGCGAATGATTCAGAAATACATACAAAAGTATTAAACATCCTAACAACGATGTACAGTCTCTGTTAGTTGTAAGACAATATACCTCAAGACTGTTTTCTTTCCTTTTCTATAAGTTACAGATTAAATTGAATGTAAGAATTTACAAAAACAGGTTATGAATCAATAGACAAACTTAGATCATTAAATTGAAATGTACAGAAAATAAACAAAATATTCATATAAAAACACTAATAGGCATTTGTCTCTTCATACAAAATAAACATGTTCTTCGTCCAGATCAAATGCAAAATGCACACAATGTATGTTTCATACACAGTCTGGCACGATAATGCTTCATGCTAGCCACCAACAGAGCGCTTAGCTTAGCTTGCTGCTTATAGCTTATCCTAACATCACAGTTAACACAGGTCATCTAAGTATTCCTAGTAACCTCTTGGTACATTTGGAAACACGGTCAGTACAACTCAACATACATATTTGTAAAGTCCAACAGCAGAATTGCACAATTATTACCTGAAAAGGGGATAAGTCAATGACGACGCTCAGACACGATGCTTCTCTTTCAGCAGCTTCATTGCGAATGAGGCATCGTGGCCAGAGCTCCCCCTTCCGGCAACAGCAGGCATAACTAATCAATCATGATCACTAAATCACATGGATTATTTCCCAGGCTCGACAAGTAGATCACAGATTGAATGTTACACAGGTTGTAGTCACATTAAGGATTATTATCCGGTTGAACATAGTCATGAACTCTTTTAACTATTTTAGCCTGTGTTACATTACGTCTCTTAATGGGACTTCTTTTACCCTTGTTTATACATTTACATATTTGAAATAAATTGAATAATATATTGGGTAACTTTTAACCACAACTTTTTACTCCATTATGGACTTCAACAAATAATCAATCTATCACACACTCCCCCACAAAATTAGATGTCGTCCCGACATCACAACTCTTATGAACTAAAACTTAACAAAATGTCACAAAATCCAGTTGTTTTTAATCTTAGTTTCCTCTTTTGTACTGAGTCTTAAGTCTGTTCTTTGTTCAGTATCCGTGCATGAATAGTGGCTGACAAATTTGGAATGAATTAGGCCACATTGGTTGAATGTCTCTGTGTTGTATGGGTTGATACTGGTAGGGCATTTCGTTTGTACACACTGTACTGTAGCATGTTGGAGTACCCAGCTGATCATAGGTGAAAACCTTAGGGGCTCGTCTCTCCCTCCTTGGCAAACTATAGGTCCCTCCTCTGTTGCTTTCAGGCAAGCATGGGCGTGGAGATGCTAGAGTGTCATCCATTACCTCTCCACCTACTTGTCCATCTTCCTCTTGATGGTCTTCTTCCTGTGGCCTATTTCCGTCCTGTGTCGCAGGCTCCTCTGTGTACGACATGAGCCTTTCTTCACCCAGTGGTCCATTACCACCGGCCTCTGGTTTCACCTGGTCATCACCATGCTCTGTGACCCTCTCTGTACTGGGCACTTGAGTCTGTGTTACGGGCCCATAATAATACCCCCATTCCTCCTCGTCATCTTCTACTTCCTGGTTCACCTGTTCTGCGTCTTTTTCCCTCACTCTTCTTTTCTTTTGTTTCGGTGATACTTCTGGTGGCCTTTCCAGGGGTAAGTAATCACATGGCAGCAGCAGGTTGCGGTGCATGATTCTTGACCTTCCCCTCCCTTGCTCTGGTTTCACCTCATACACGGGGAGGCCTTCTGCAACTTGACGGATGACAACATTGATGTCCTGTTCCCAGTGATTACGAAGCTTCCCCGTTCCTCCTCTAGGGGTCAGATTTCGGACAAGAACACGATCGCCAGGGTATAACACAGAGCTTCTCACTTTCCCATCATAATGTTTTTTACTCCTGTCTGCTGACTTCTTTGCATTCTCCCGTGCTATTTCATACGCCTCTTGCATTTCTCGTGTCCATTTCTCCATGTAGGTTCGATGGTCTGTTTTCCCTGTCTCAGAGGTGAGACCAAATAGCAGATCAATAGGTAACCTTGGGGACCTTCCAAAGAGAAGGTCGAAAGGAGAAAACCCAGTTACCTCACTTCGTGTGCAGTTATAGGCGTAGATAAGCTTGTTCAAGGACTCTTTCCAACTTGTCTTCTGCCTATCAGTAAGTGTCCTCAACATTTGTAGTAACGTCCGGTTGAACCGTTCAACTTGTCCATTCCCTTGTGGGTGGTATGGTGTAGTTCGGGATCCCAATATGCCACAGTTCTTTTTCAGCTGGGCAAAGAGCTGGTTCTCAAATTCGCCACCTTGGTCATGGTGTATCCGTGCTGGCAGTCCAAACTTCAAGGCGTAGTCATTAAAGATGCGATCAGCAACCGTTTTGCCAGACTTGGAGGTGGTGGCATAAGCCTGTGCAAAACGAGTAAAGTGGTCAACAATCACCAAAATATACTCGTAACCACCCTTACACTTGTCCAAGTGGAGAAAATCTATTGACACCAGTTCAAACGGCTGTGTGGTAACAATACTGGTGAGCGGTGCCCTCGCTTCTTTACATGGTATCTTTTGTTTCAGGCAAGTGCAGGTCTTTGTCACATAATGTTCAATGTCTCGTTGCATGTAAGGCCAAAAGAATCTATCTCTGATCAATGATGTTGTTCGATCAGTGCCCTGATGACCCATCTCATCATGCAATTCTCTCAGTACAGTTTCTTTGTACTTTTCAGGCAACACAAGCTGTCTCTTGGTTGTGGTTTTTCTGCAAAGAATACCATCTTCATCAATATGGAGTCTTTCCCATTCACGCAGGAGACACTTGCTTTGGGCACTTAGTGTATTAAGTTCATGCCTTGTTGGCTTTTCATTCCTCATTTTGCACTGCATTATTGGGCCAATATTTCCATCATCTTGCTGTGCTTGTTTGACCTCTGTAACCGAAAATTGGTTGTGTGGTTCTTCACTCACTGATGTACACTGGAGACGGGTGAGTATGGGGCAGACCATTGGTGAGTTGAAATCTGGAGTCTCCACAACTTGGGTTATTGCTGCCACACAATCTGAACCCATTTCCTCTGTACACTGTTCCATCATTTCCTCTATCTCAAAAGGCATTCTTGAAAGACTGTCAGCATCCACATTCTCTCTACCTGGGCGATATCGGATGGTGAAATGGAAGTCTGCAAGCTCTGCCACCCATCTATATCCAGTTGCATTTAGCTTGGCACTTGAAAGGATGTAGGTGAGGGGGTTATTGTCAGTGAACACAGTGAAAGTAGGCGCATAATAAAGATAATCTCTGAATTTCTCTGTGACGGCCCACTTCAGTGCGAGAAACTCCAGTTTTCCTGAGTGAAGATGATAGTTTCGTTCAGCTGCAGTCAATGTCCGGGAGCCATAAGTGATCACACGGAGTTTATTATCTTGTTGTTGGTATAGGACTGCTCCGAGGCCTTGGGCTGAGGCATCGGTATGGAGGATGAATGGTTTAGAAAAATCTGGGAACCCGAGGACTGGTGGCTCAACTAGGCAGTCTATTAGTCGTTCCAATATGCGCTGATGTTCTTCAGTCCACACAATTGACTTGTGTGATGGAACCCCTTTACTCTTTCTTGTGACTTGTTTTGTGTTTGTCTGGTTTTGGGATACATTGTTATCTTCCGCTGTGCCCTTCAACAAGCTATACAGTGGACCTGCAATACGGGAGAAGTCCCGTATGTACTGCCTATAGTAACTTAACAAGCCCAAGACAGTTCGCAGCTCTCCCACATTGCTTGGTCTCCTGTCCTTCAAGGCAGTCACTGCATTGGTGTCAGCTGGATCAATTTTGCTACCTTCGGCTGAAACAATTCTCCCTAGATAGCGAACCTCGTGTTTGAATAATTCACATTTACTGGGTTTAAGCTTGATCCCATACTTCCTCAGTAGTTGAAGCACTTTTCTGACATGATTGACATGATCATCAAATGAATGACTGTACACTAGAGTGTCATCAAGGTAGGGTACACAGATGTTGTCTCGCACCTCTTCCAAACACTCTTCCATGCAGCGTTGGAAGGCTGCAGGTGCATTCATCAGCCCGAATGGAATCCTTATCCATTCGTACAGACCCCATGGTGTCACAAAAGCAGTTAAAGGTCGGCTGCCTTCATCCATAAAGCCCTGATGGTAGGCCTTGCCTTGGTCTAACAATGAAAACCATGAGTTGCCGCCAAGACTGTCGAGAATGTCCTGCACTCGAGGGATTGGTTGTCTGTCTGGATGAGTCTTTTTGTTTAGTTCTCTGTAATCTATACAGAGACGTAAGCTGCCGTCCTTCTTTCTCACACAGACAACTGGTGAGGCATAAGATGAGTTGGATTTCGTGACCCATCCTTGTGCAATAAAGTTGTGCAGATACTCTTTCATCTCTTTGTATAGCGGCTTTGGTACCGACAGGTAAGTGCGTGCTACAGGATCCATATCCTTCAATGATATCTTCAGTTTCAACTTGTCGATACATCCAATATCATCATCTGATTTGGAAAAGGAAGAGCATTCCTCACGGAGCATCTTTTGCACCACCCCCCTTTCAGATTCACTCAGGTGCGTAAGGTCAATTGGTGGGTCCCATGAGATGTCAGGAATGTGCTGACTCTCTGCATCCACTTGATTCACCAATAATGGGGAGCACTGGTCAGATTTCTCTAAAACCGTCGCTGGGTACACAGCTTGAATTTGCTCTAAGGTGCCCACAACAGTTTTTCCTGACAGCTCAATGTCGTGATCAGTGGGATTTTGCACATCAAGAACAATATAGGGGGGGACCCCCCTTCTGAGTCCTACTAGTGTCTCACAAAACTCCAGACCTTCAGCCCACTGAGGGTTTATGTCAGGCTCAAAGAGAAGTGTAGTGTCTTTCTTCAGCGGGCGGGTCTGCACCTTACAGTCAATCTGAACAGAAGTGTGTTTGGGTACAATGACTTTCTCTTTTGTTGTTCTCACAACAAAATCATGTGATTGTTTAGCAGTCACTAAATCAATAAAGGTTGTGACATTTTCTCTTTTAAGGCAAGGGAAAGCCCCTCTTAATGCCTCGTGCAGCTGCTCAGTTCTTTCAGCATCCATTTGCTCTATAGTACTAGTTTTCAGTATTTGCTCAATGACATTAAAGCCTAGAATGGGCTGCGAAAGACTTCCGCCTTTCATCACTAACATGGGGACTACAAGTTCTTTAGGGTTTGCTCCCTCAGCAGCTAAACCAAAAGTGACTTCAATGAAACCCTTGTAAGGGATGTTTTGACCATTAGCAGCTGAGATTTTTAAATCGTCAGGTGCATCAAGTAACTCAGAAACATCTCTTAATTTCTCATGTGGTAAATACTTCTTTTTCCACTTTTCATCAACAATACACACTTGGGGGCCTGTATCCCATAAGGCTTGAGTTTGGTGGCCTTGTATATAACAGTCAACTATACACCGTTTCCCAACAAGAGCAACAAGATGGGACTGGCTGTCCAGCCTTCTGGGGTGAATAACACTTGCCTTTGGCTGCGTGTGCTGATTTACTTGAGGCTGAGAGTGTTTGTTGCATTGTTTTCTGTGTCTGGGCCAGTGCTCAGCTTGGCACATCTTAGAACAATAAGTGCTTTTTTTACAAGCTGCACACCTTCTGAGTCTTTTGAGTTTTCCCAGAACACCACAGTAATAGCAAAGCTGTTGGGACGTTACACTATTATTGGTTACTCCCTGTCCCGTGGGGGCAACCACTGTCCGTTTAAAGGTTGATCTTTGTCTGGTCTAGTTAGTTTCGCCCTGCAACCTGCGAGAAAGTGTTCACTGCTACCACATCGATAGCAATGGTTGCAGTACTCAGTCCCACTTTGCTGGCAGCCAAAGCATCTCCTTAGGCGTGCTCGGTTTACAGCAGGATACTGACGTTGTGGTGCAAACCTCTGTTGATACTGAGCTGTATCACCTCTCCGTCCAGGTCCCACAGGAGGCCAGTAGTTTTGTGGCAGATGCTCAAGATGAGAAAAGGGAACACATTCTGGTGCTGCAAGTGAGGCAGAATACTGTGTTTGTGCCGGACTAGGCTGTTGAATTATTTCTTTGATTTGTGCGACTTCAGCACCAAGATTTTTCAATAATGCCATGTCAGAACGGATTTCTTTAAGTTCATTTAGTAGGTCAGGCTGAGCTTTGCTGATGGATTCAGGTTTTAGGTTTTTCCCTTTTTTATCTGCAGGGGTGTCAGACTGAAGTGAATGCACAGTGGTTGGCCGCTGCTGAGAGAGTAACTTCTTTTTATTTTGTCTCTCTGCTTCATTTGCACAGGCAACATTGAGTTTCTCAAGGAGGAGCTCATCACTGGTTGTGGTTTCCTGTAGATAGGGCTGGAGGTCACTCTTAATGTTATCATTTTGCAGGCCTGTCAGAACTGTATGAAGGAACATGCTCTGTACAAGCACAGGATCATATCTTAAGCCAGATTCAGCTTCTTGCGATGCAAACAGAATTTTCTGTCTTAAGTCTAGGGCACGGATTAAGAAAGTTTGTGGGGTTTCTTTAATGCTTTGGACCTCTGACGTGAGTTGTTTGTAAAGTTCTGTTGCCCCTCGTTCTTGGTAGTGGGACCTTAGAATCCTCCTCAGGGTAGGCAATGTAAGGTTGGTTTTGCCCTCTAGGTAGCTACGCAATTGTAAGCCTGGTGCTATTGCCCTGATTACTGCATCAACTATTTCTATTTCAGGGACTCCTTTGCTGATGCCTTGTTCAATCTGATGGGCTAGGCTGGAGAAAGTTAGTTTATCCTTTTGGCCGGGCTCACCAATCTGACCTGATATTTTGAATTCTCTGCCCCACGGTAGTGTCAGAAAAGGTGGAGGGGTTTGTTTAGCACTATTGTCCCCCACACTCATCGACAGTTTGGCTGTACTAGGTTGCTTCGCCTTGTTCTGTCGTGATAATGCAAGAGCCAACTGAAGCGCCTCTATTTCCTTTATCAGTTGTTCTTCTTCTGAGGCCTCACCAACCTGTTCCTGCACCTCATCTGTCTGGTTAGTATCTGAGGTTTTGTGTCCCGATGTACCGTTCTGAGCAGCCTGTTGCAACTCCAAAATTTTGTCTTTCAAAATCAGTAGCTCAGACATTCCCTCATCTTCAAGCTCATCCAGCTCCTCTCTTTCTAAGTGCTGTATTATATAGGAAATGAGAGAGGAACGACTTTTACCCGATACCCTTTCAAGTTTTGAACCAGCAATATTTAGGAAATCACAAACTTCGATCAAAATGTCTCTTGTCACTGTATACAATGTACCAGCAACTTCTAACTTCAGGTCCTCTAGCCCTGAAGACTCCATTTCAGTCTGTGGCTTGTGGAAAAGATTAGTGTGATGTAAGACCTCTTTGCAGAAGAGTCAGTGCAGCTTCCCTGGCACCAGTAGTTAACCTCAGGTTGCATGCAGGTCCCTCTGCGTAACTGTCGAAACCAGCACACTGTATCTCCCACCGTGGTATTTGATGTGAGGGGTTGAATGATGACTGGGGCGTCTATCTGGGACAGCGGGCCCTCATCACATCCATCCCAGCGGTGCCTCCAAAATGTTACACCCTGAAAAGGGGCTGAAAAGGGGATAAGTCAATGACGACGCTCAGACACGATGCTTCTCTTTCAGCAGCTTCATTGCGAATGATTCAGAAATATAAACATACATACAAAAGTATTAAACATCCTAACAACGATGTACAGTCTCTGTTAGTTGTAAGACAATATACCTCAAGACTGTTTTCTTTCCTTTTCTATAAGTTACAGATTAAATTGAATGTAAGAATTTACAAAAACAGGTTATGAATCAATAGACAAACTTAGATCATTAAATTGAAATGTACAGAAAATAAACAAAATATTCATATAAAAACACTAATAGGCATTTGTCTCTTCATACAAAATAAACATGTTCTTCGTCCAGATCAAATGCAAAATGCACACAATGTATGTTTCATACACAGTCTGGCACGATAATGCTTCATGCTAGCCACCAACAGAGCGCTTAGCTTAGCTTGCTGCTTATAGCTTATCCTAACATCACAGTTAACACAGGTCATCTAAGTATTCCTAGTAACCTCTTGGTACATTTGGAAACACGGTCAGTACAACTCAACATACATATTTGTAAAGTCCAACAGCAGAATTGCACAATTATTACCTGAAAAGGGGATAAGTCAATGACGACGCTCAGACACGATGCTTCTCTTTCAGCAGCTTCATTGCGAATGAGGCATCGTGGCCAGAGCTCCCCCTTCCGGCAACAGCAGGCATAACTAATCAATCATGATCACTAAATCACATGGATTATTTCCCAGGCTCGACAAGTAGATCACAGATTGAATGTTACACAGGTTGTAGTCACATTAAGGATTATTATCCGGTTGAACATAGTCATGAACTCTTTTAACTATTTTAGCCTGTGTTACATTACGTCTCTTAATGGGACTTCTTTTACCCTTGTTTATACATTTACATATTTGAAATAAATTGAATAATATATTGGGTAACTTTTAACCACAACTTTTTACTCCATTATGGACTTCAACAAATAATCAATCTATCACACTTATGTTTAGTCAGCATCCTCTTCTAAAATCCTGGTTTTTAGCAGCTATTTCTTTTGTGGCATGAATGTTGATGTTTTTACTGATTAAAAGTGTTGGAATGTAACTAAATGCATTTCCTTAAATATTCAAGTACGCAAAAATTAGAGGTACATGTACTTTGCTGGATTTTTTTTCATTTTATGCAATCTCACATAGTAAGACTGCTACTTTTTACACAAAACCTATATGCTAAAACCACATGGTTTTGATGTTCCTCTAAAAATGAGCAGTGAACAAATCAGGCACTTAACAACAACTCCATAAGTTGCCTCTGTCAGTGCGCCCCAGGGTGGCTGTGGCTACAATGTAGCTTGCCATCACCAGTGTGTGAATGTGTGTGTGAATGGGTGGATGACTGGATATGTAAAGCGCTTTGGGGTCCTTAGGGACTAGTAAAGCGCTATATAAATACAGGCCATAAGTACTTGGCTAATCTTTTCATCTAGTTAATGATCTCCCCAATTTCATTATTAGTTGTTCCTGATTGTGTTTCAAACACGAGCCAAGGTGTGAAAAACCTTGGCTCACACCTTGTGTGATCATTAAGGGGTCCATATCCCTCTTTGGGGACACTCCCATAGGGCTTAAATCTGGGACTCCCCACCATTTGAACTGAAGAAGCTTCTCGGATGAGAGGTGAAACGTCTTCAAGCAACTTAAACAAGTCCAGACACTTTTCTTTCCGAGCTCCTTAAAACATCACATAAATGCAACCCTATGAAAGTGAATTTTAAGGAACACTTAAAAAAATATGTCACGCTTTGTATCCTCAAGTTCCTAAAGCCTAAGGGTGTCATGGCTATGTGCAGGCAGGCAGGGAGAAAGGACCCAAAATGCAGGACTCAGAGGCAGATGTAAACTCAAAACACTCAGCTTTATTGCTGGGCAGAAAAGGAACATAAACTTAACTAAACTGGGAATACAGAAATTAGGCAGGCAGGCGGCACAATTAACGTGAGGGTGAGTAGACGTTAACGATGCAACACTGACACAGAAACACACTGGGCTTAAATACACTGAGGGAGTCATCAAGGAATTGGAGACAGAAAGGGAACAGAGCTGGGAGGAATAAGACCTAAAGAGACAGGGAGCTGGAACACTGACATCAGACAGGAACAAAAACCTTCAAAGTAAAACAGGAAACAAAACACACTTTACTAAGACACGGACTAGACAGAGACAGACTTGACACTGACCAAAACCTACTGAATAATAATCATAATCAAAACAGTATCACTGATCAATCAGAACATAAATCATAATCTAGAAAAGCTGGGTCAACATGACCCAGAACCGTGACAAAGGGCCCTTGAACCCTTGACTTTATAACAGCCAGAAGGGCTGAGGATCTAAAGCTAAACTGCCTTATATGGGGTCAGAATTTCTGCTATATAGTTTGGGGCCGTACTCAGGCGTGAAGTGGAAAATCTTGTAAATTCATTCTAAAGTAAGGTAGCCACCCACATGGAAAAGAAATAGTAAAAACTTACATGATTTACTCATGCAAGTGGCCACTTTCTCATTACTTTCATACATTGTTTTAGTAAGTATCCAACACATACAAGTTTCATTTATATAATTTTTCAAGGGATCTTATATCTGTTTTCACTCTTATATGCTTTTCATACAAGTTTCACACAAGACAGATACAAACTTTATAAGATTTATATTTATCTTTTCCATATGGGCAGCGAAGGATAGTCAGGACATGATGAACACAAACTATTAAAAGCTTTTTAACAGAAGTGTGACCTTTGATTTGTGTCAAAAAAAGTATAACTGACTCTGTTTAGTTGCCATGCAAGGGCATTGTTTTGTTCTGGAGATGACTCTTCTTTGAAGGAAATGGGAGTGGTTCTAAAACTTCGAACAGTATTTGAAAATACAAGCAGGTTTCACATCTGCAGACCAGTGAGACTCGTCCTGTAAATTTCTGATTTTCAGTTTAGAAGTGGAAGAAAATGCTCATATCCCTGTGAAAGCAGCTAAGCATTTTCCGGGAAAGACATGTGCCCTCAGATGGTTTTGCCATGTGGGAGGAGGTAAGTAGAAAATAGAATTCTACCTACAATGGAACCCCTTCTTTTTCTTCCAAACTAGATTTTTCTCTGAGCTGAGGTTGACAATGGTTAAATTACCACATGCAGCCAGGCCCAGTTTCACTAAGTGAATTACAGCTGAGCTGCGCTGCAAAGGGGAGCTGCCAGAGGGCGTAACCGATAAACCGTGCAATGGACAGGAGACAAGAACCCTTGTTAAGCATCTCATCGTTTGGTAAGATGGCAAACCACAGGACACCTGGACACCTTTGACGCATCGTAGCCTGCCTGGACCAGTCAGCACTGGGAAAAGTCATTACATTGCTCTGCGATGTGCTACTGCCCAACACCTGTTTACATTTTTGATATGTCAGACAGAAATATTGAGAGAAATTAAGAAATAACTCACAACTTCTAACACTTAATGCACATTTTTTAAAATGTATTAATCTTAATAGCCTCTACAGACTTAACTTCAACTCATTTGTAATTATTTCCAGATCAGGGCATTAAGGCAGGAGGTCTTTTTTTTTTTAAATCTTGGACTCCACTTCTCCAATCATTTCCCTGAAGTGTGACTCATGTTGCAAAGGTGTACTTATTTTCTCCTCCTTAATGAGCTCAGAAAACCCTAAATTGAGTTTATACTGAGCAGCTGTATCTGGAAGCGACTGAACTGCCGGCGTGCGGCACAGGTGCTTCTTCGAAATGATGTGGTGCTGAGTTTTAGTTGTATTTGGTGAACTGGTATGGTCGGGTGGGGGAGGGGTAGCAGTCACAGTGATGTGATCGCTCAGGCGTTCCTGTTTGTTCTTGTTGGTGGTGAAGAGTGCTCTGTGTGCTCTGAAGCTCCCTGACTTCATTAACCAGAAGGGCAGCCGCACTTAATAGATTGTTCGCTTTGTGAGAAACATTCGTCACCTTAAAATATAACACACAGTCAAGGAGTCATGGCTTAACACACACATGTATGCAGACACACAGATATGTGGCTTCATGTTGTTTCTGGTGAGTAAAGAAAAACAATCACCTGCAGTCAGAGCTTTGACAGAGCAGTTCTGTCATGATCACTGTTGCAGGGAGACAGAAGCAGTTATCATGGTGTCAGGGATGGACGAGCAGTGCTGAAGTATTTGGACTTGTTGTCACAACTCAGTATTCATCACTGCATATTGATGTGCTTCAGCGTTTCGACACCACTATGTGTGTGAGGATGAAAAATAAGGATCAGTCGCATTGCTTTTTTACTTTAGAGTGCGTCAGCATTTTTTACATGTGGCCATCCATCATTTTCTTAACAGCTAATCCGCCTTAGCCTTGTGGGGGGCCGGGCACATGGCCTCCCTGCATCAAGATGCAGGCTACACACTGGATATATTGCCAGTCCATCACATGGAATCAACACTTTTCCTTCAATAATTAAATGTCAATAGCACTTTTGTTTTGTCAAGGATGATGAAAATTTCAGTCTTAACAGTCTACTATATTCTTCTGCAGTATTACAGTTTCATGAAATATATCCATCTTTAGCCAGTAGCTGGTAACAAGTTTGGGAAATCTCCCTCGAGACAGACATAATAGATCTGATGTGATAGGCTAAAGTCTAGGATGCCTGGATGTGGATTTATGGGAGGACACAGCAAAGACAGAGTATATTCAAATTATGCCTGGCAAACAGAAATTTCATCATTGCAACAAAAATCTCATCTCCCTTATATATTTATCAAAATGCTCCTACTCTCCTTTCCAAACAAGATTCCTCACTGTATTTGTGGTAATCACAGCCTCTTGAATGAGGAAATTGTTTACGCAGCTAATTGCATAAGAGCAGAAATAACGATGAAAGCTGCAGGGAACTCTAAGTGAAAATTATGTTCTTAATTCACGCCACCTGTTTCACTAAAACGTGCGACATGTGACTATAAATATAAATGTAACGTCATCAGAGATCGCAGCTGTGTAGAGGTTTTAAAGAATAACTAGTGATTTAAAAAGTGCAGTCAGCCTTATCTAATTCCCTCCTTCTTCTTGGTATAGGTCAGATTTCTACTTGAGTGCATTTCAGAATTGGGCTCAGAATCACTTCTCCTTGAAATACTATATCCGAGCTGTTCTGTGAGCTGGGTCATGGGTTCAGAGGTATTCACCCTGAAACTGAAAAGGTTGATGTCCAACATAAGGAACAGACTGAATTAAAAATATAAAGACAACCTGGTCATCTCCTGGAATTCTGTGCCCTCAAACTTGGTGCTGTAAAAGCCTTTTACATTTCTTCACCCGAAACGTTCTGATCACTTTAAACAACTGCTGTGTAGAATTCAGTGACATCTGGTAAAGCTACAGGCTGAGACCAATTAAATGTACCTCCTTCGCTGTTTTTAATCATTTAGATGAGACTATAGGGCGACGTGTGCAGGATGTACGCTGCCTCTCACCCTATGACAGCTTGGGACAAACTCTAACCTTGAACTGGAATACCAGAAGAAAATTGATGGATGGACTGACGGATGGGTCTATGGTATAGGTCAGATTTCGTGTCAACATTAAAATGTAAAAGTCCCTACAGAAAGTGTTTGATTTATCTGTACATCTACCAAGTAAACACAAAGGGCTCTTATTAAGCAATCCTATTATTACATAGCATTATGAACACTTTCACTTTCATTCCAGTTTAGCTGATACATATCCATTCCTACACACCTGCCCTTTAAGACTTTACACGACTCAGCTGGCATGTTATTTATTAAAATTAAAAAATTATAAAATGAGACTGAGATCTTTTGTGTTTTGCCTTGCTGTTACATTTCAGCTTTATGAACATGAGAGTAGTTTGTGCACCATCAGTGTCTTCTAATTTTTAAGAAACAGAGACCAGGTAAAAACATCTGGGTAAGAACATTGCTACCCCAGCACTGGATAGTACCCATGCCATTAGCACGACAGTTTAGGCATCAAGACTTTCAAAAAGATGACACATCATTTTATTTGATGTCTACAACATCAAATCATGCAATAAAACACACCTAATAATTTGATTAGTCTAGCATAGAAAGTAAAGAGTTAAGGATATAATATGTAGGTGGCCCAGTCCTGTATGTATAGTATCTATTCATTTTGATTCAGCAGTTTATTTGTTTTACAATCTATTAATTAGACACTTAATTAGTATTGTTTCTCCTTTTTGCCAGTCTCTGGCGTTGCAGCTTAGTTTGGTTCAGATTAAAATATCTCTCTCTTAAAAATCATCAATAATATCTCTAAAAATAACCACTTGATGAGTTACCATGAAATCTAGAGAAACTATTAAGGTCCCAAGGAGATGAAAGTTTCCCTTGAAGAGTTTCTAACTTGCTGTGTTTATTATTTTAGAATTTGTTTATTTTTGGCTGAACGCTCTTGCCCACTTCGTGCAGTATTTGGGTATTATTATAACAGTTGACACTGGTGTGAACACAGTTTTTGTGTCTGCTCACTGTGATAAAGGTAATCTTGTTTAGCACACCCTCTTAACAAACCCGAGTCTCTGTTTCTGACTTTGAGGGCAGGACACAATCAGCCCAAAAAGTAAACAGTGGCTTACATGCTGCTTTAACATAACAAAACAGTGTGATTGTCTGATTAAAGAGGACTTGCTTCACTTTAAGTTAGGCAGCTCGACCAGTCTGATGACATCTGTGAGCTTGCTGCTTTGCATTTCATCGTAGTTTTTCACCATGTGTGGATGAAAACGTAATTGTAATTGCTTCCCAAATCAGTGCCCCTTCTGAAATTTGCAAAAAGGAGATTAATGTTTTTAACTGTATGAAATATGACATTTAATCACAGCACCGGTGCAGACAGCCTTTACAGTCAGTACATTTTCTAAATTTCCTCCTCCTTATCTCAAAGCTTAGAGACTGAGCTCTGCACCCATACACAAATACCATCCTGTTTAACCACAACATGCCACTTTAAAACTGTCTAACTACTCTGTATACCAGGTTGCCACAGTTACAGCCAAGTGTATGATTGTAAATGGCGGTGTGCCGGAAGTTGTACAGTGCAGCGCATTGTACACTCGCTGAAATGAGGTCAGTGAGTATCTGTCATTATTCGGATTCCCTGAAAAGGTTAATGTACTGCCTTAATAATTCTCCTCCCCCAGCTTTTTCCAGCGCGCGCTTTATCTTCATTTAGTGACCTATTATGCCATGAGAGCTGAAGAGACTGGTTTTAATGTCACAAACAAACAGAGCTGTTATGGCTCATTTCGTTTTCTACCACTGCCCTGATTTCCTTTCTGTTAATGAAACGTGGCCTTCCTCATCAATTCTGCCTATACGCTGGAGCATTTCCAAAGCTCTATAGACCGAAAAGCATACAGCTTTATATTTCTTTAAAGTATGAGTTGTAAAAGGCAAAAACCACTAAACCTTACCAGGACACAGACAAAATGAATTTTAGGGAGAGAGGCTACCTCACCTCAAGACTGCAGTGCACAACACATCATTATTGCTCTGCTCTTTTGTTCTTTTACTCTAATGGACTAGCTTTTATCACATTCTCTTAAGAGCAGCATTTAAAAACAATGTGAAAAGAAATGACAAACAAAACAGCTAAAGCAGAGTTAAGAAGGCTACGTGATGAAGTCATTACTTCAGAGTCTCCATTTTATGGGGGGAAAAACAGGTGTTTTAAAACGACTGAAATACCAAACACTACTTTATGCTGCACTTTAAGGATGTTATATACTTTTAAAAAAATTTACCTGTTCATATTAATTAAGCAGCCCCTTCTATTTCTAAATCTCAGTGAATTTATACATTCAGTCATTAGCATAATGGCTGCAGCAGCAGACAGCTGCAGAGCCAGAAATAATAAAAACAAACACTTGAAATGTGAAAAAGGCTATTTGTACTTTCTAGTTAAGAGTCCAAAAGAGACCCTTCAGTAACCAGCCTGCTGAAGTTCATGATGATCAACAGACTGGTGAAGAAAGGTGATTTAAGTATCTTTGAAAATGCCATGATTTCTCATTCTAGATGGGCTGATCTGAGTATTTTACAAACCACTGAAATACTGGCATTTTCCCACACAACCATGTTTTTTAAAGGTTGGTGTGATAATGAATGTATGGTAGACCTGAGAGGTCAAATGCACTGTAACTTAAAAGAACATCAGCAAGTAGAACGCTGCAAAAGCACATAAATAAAGGCAAAAGTTGAATAAAATTTAAATAAAAGTAGAAAAACAACAACAACAAAATCTCATAAACACAACAGAAGTGTTTTTTTGTGAGAGATTAACGTGATGGAACAACAGCAACAGTGACGGAAACCAAAACATGTGAAGGACTGCCCTGAGACATGCTTTAAAGAAGTGAAGGATTCATTGGTGTTGTGAGGGAGGACAAAAAGATGCAGGTAATGTGTGATCTGCAGGTCTGCATTCAGCATAATGATTCAAAAAAACTGGTCTAGATCCCAATATTTTTGAGAATTTTCGGCCTATTTCCAATCTACCATTCCTTTCAAAAATTCTCGAGAAAATAGTTGCCACACAACTCCACTCACATTTAACTAATAATAATCTGTATGAACAGTTCCAGTCTGGTTTTTGTCCCTCCCATAGCACTGAAACAGCACTTATAAAAAATAACCAATAACCAAGCAACATTAATCGTCTCCATCCTTTTCTCACCCCACATGCTGTAACAGCAGTCTGGCGAGGAAGGAGCGGTTAGCAGGTCCAGCGGGCATGTGGTTTGGAGGTTAGCCGGATAACACGGAGCCAGTCAGTTAAATCCAATAACAGACCTTTATTCGCCGTCAGCAACATTACACTTTATAAGCCAGGTCTCCTCGGCTGTACTCGTCCGAACCTACATGTGCGGGGATTCGTACCGCCAGCGCCAGCTTGTCACAACAGTAAGTAAGGTGTTTTCTTGGAGCATGGAACATGAGCAGCATGGAATGGCTGCCGCTAACAACTCACACACCCACTAGGAGACCCCCATAGCTACTACAATAGTTGGGCAACCCCCTCTAGTGGTGCTATAACCCAAAAGGTTTGTTACAATGCCACTGCCATTCTTGTCCGTAGCCTTGTTACTTCCCAGATTGATTATTGTAATTCACTTCTTTTTGGCCTTACTCAAAAATCCATCCACAAGCTCCAACGCGTCCAGAACTCTGCTGCCCGTATCATCACCAGGACCCCTTCTGTCCACCACATCACTCCTGCCTTGCAGCAGCTTCATTGGCTCCCGGTCAAATATCGCATCAATTTCAAAATACTCTTGTACACATTAAAGGCTATTCATCATCTCTCTCCTCCATATCTGCTATTTTATTTGTTTATGTCTTGTGCTTTTATGATTCTGTAAACTGCTTGCTTTTATGTTGCTTTTATTCTACTGTGTACAGTGACCATGAGTGTTTTGAAAGGCGCTTTCAAATAAAATGTATTATTATTATTATTATTATTAATACTGCAACCTACTGGGATGTCACCGTTAATGTAATTATTTCCCCTTGTGTCTTTCATACTATAACATGTCAAAATGTTTCCTAGGAAAAGACAAAAAATGTACACTTTTTGTCCAACTTAGTGTGTAAACCCAAAGTCTCCAAAGCAAATCAAACAATTTGTCGATACAGTCAGTTCATTACTGCAAAATATGGAGGACACCCCCCCCCAAAAGACAAATGTGGCAAGTCATATTTCTGTTATTTATTTGCTTCTGTATTTGTTGTTCCTCTTATTAATTACTAAGTAGTATGAATGCATTCATGTTTTAAATTCATTTATGCATAGTTCATGTGTTCATTTTCTTCTGCATTTTTAATTTCTTCATTTCTGCATTCTCAGTTCAATTGAGTTTAATTCTATTTATATAGCGCCAAAGGTAAAGACCTCTTTTTTATGTTTTCAATACAATTCAAATGAGTGAGCTGCCATCATAAATGTATATTTTTTTATGTTTTGGGTTTCAGTAGTTTCTAAGAAAAATAGAAATTAAAACATGAATAAAAATATTTATTTTGTAAACACAGTTATAACTTTGTTGCACTTGAATGTTAATGGTTAGTTAGTGGAAGAAAAATGGACATAATAATGACCACACATTGCTCACTGTCAGATTGATACTGGGTTTATTATTTCAATTTTGCACTTAGAATTAACCTCCAGGTTGTGAGGATCCGCCCAGCGACACCAGCTACTTTTTTTGGGGTCTGACTGAAGGTTTTACACTTGAAAATGACAAAGTGAAGATTAAAGAGAAAGAGAAAGTGAAGAGTAGGCCAGTAAAGTAAAAACCATTGCTTTAATTTCACTGTCACCCCATGCACAACTATCTTTGTATTTTTTTTATATATATTTTTATGTATAGTGCCTGCAGTCCCTCTGGACACAATCTACTTTTTTCTTTTTTGTCCTTCTTCTTCTGTCTACAAAGGCAGTGTGTGTATGTTTCTGTCAGAATACATTCAATAAAAGGAAAAAAACTGTTGACTAGTGTGACAAGTGGATTTTAATGATGTATGAACTGCTTGTTTTCCTTAAATAATTTAGGTGGCTCTGTGACCTGTGTGAACTGGACTGAGCTGTGGCAAGCCATTCATTGTGTGCTATAGTGATTGTCCACCTTGTGTATGTATGCTTTTCTCCTTAAGGAGCATTAAAAAAACATTATAACTGCAATGAAACAGGTTACAAGAGCAGCACAGAGAAGCTGCACAGGAAATATCATTAACACCACTTACAGAACTCATACCATCCAGTGATACTGACATTGACCTACTTTTTTCAGCCTTTAATCAACAAATGCTATCTGTGTGGAGTTAGTATTCATATGAAAACCTAAAGTTTTAAAGGATTACTGAACATTTTGTTTTTGTCAGATCTTGCAGATCTTGGAGAGGAATTGGAAAGGGTTGGGCAGTGAGTCGATGCCTTAATGTCATTAACTTGTTTGTTTGTTTTTTTAAAATTTGGAGTTCAGCCATAATGAAATACAGAAATTTTAATTGCGGCACTGTTGCATTAGAATAATGGGCCCAGAGAACAAATCTAACACAATTTAATATTAGAGATGCCCTGCAGAGATTTTGAATGCTAGCAGTGTTATAAAGCAGCCGTTTTATGATGGTTTGCGTCATCATGCGTGCATACAAATACTTCTGAATCCACGCTGACTTGTTGATCACCCTCTGGCTGTAGTAACAAATAAAAAAATCCTTTAACGTTGACAGGGAATAAGAAGCTAACAATCATAAATGAGTCAGTATTTTAGGATACACAGTCGTTGCTACAGCTGCTACAGATCCGCATCACAGATGTTATTGACCAGCTTCATTTGGACATTATGTCCAAAGAACCCTGTCTCCAAAGAATTTTCTTTCTACAATTTAAATATGAAAGTAAATACAAATACATTTCAAAAATGTGTTTACAGTTCATTTTCATGCTTTCCTGCCATCTGTCTTTCTCTGATCATCTATCTTACAGTAGATGCATTAGACAGGAAGCTACCTGTCACCCTGGTAACCCAGAAAACTGTGGAGAAGCTTTGACTGTTGTTAATTATTTAGAGCTTCGAGCAACTGATGAAGAAAGGAACTGCCCTTTCCTTCATGTTGATTGTTCGTTTTGCAGTGAACATACTGTTTGGTCTGACTTTGAGAAGCACATTTCAACAACATCAACCATTGCATTATAATGCAGCCTAGTGTAACTGCAGCTGGATTCCCTCAGCACTATCCTTCGAGATTTTTTTTCCTTTTGAATTTAATTTCACATTTCATTTCCTTTTCTGCTAAGCTCAAAATAAAGTGTTTAGGAAAAGACACAGAACATTAAAATATAATTTACTTTTTTTTTAAATTTTGCTGTTCAACCCACAACCATGATCCGATTGATAAAGGTCTTCTGCCTTATCCATCACCAGTGTCCTTAGAAAGACTTTTTTCTAATAGTACTGTGTTTTATAAGAGAAAGTAATGTTTACTTTAGCTTAATTAACTGATGATGCAGTTGAGATTTGAAGGGAAGGGAGTTTTCAGGCAGCATAGCTACCTAAAAACAATGCATTCGTACAGTTAATATGTAACAGTACATTCCACCCAAAAAACTAAAAAAAAAATTGTACAATACATATTTAAGCAATACATTTTTTTAAAAAATAGGCAGATGTAGCAATTGTTATTTAAAAATGTAAACTCTCAAATTTTTATTTTAATGTATCAGAAGGTTCAATAAACACTTAAAAAAAATGTGCATTTTCTCGCTATTATTCAGATCTTCAGGCTTTAAAGTGTTAAAAAAAAACTTAAGTCAAGTGGTTCCACACAATTTGTAAAAACATTTAAGTTGACTTGAATTATGTGTGTCATTTGTGTTTTGGTGGGTTAAGTTAACCCTCTCAGGCTCAAATTAAGTTTTTGTTGCTAATGCACAAAAGAATACCTGCAGTGGTACTTCTGAGTAAAAAAAACCTCATAAAATATGTATGTGGGGTAATCAGGTTGTTAGTTTTTAACTGTTGCAAATCTGCAACGCCTGCCTTGAGAGGGTTAATGGCTTTTTGTTGAACATTTTAGAGTAAAAAACTATAAATTTTTTAGACGTTGCTTACCACAATTGATTGGAACCACCTGATATTTAAAGTAGATTTTGGAAAAAACACAAGGGAAAAAACACATAATTTTTTTAATGTGCACAGTATTTAATTAAAAGACACAAATGACTCAAGTAAACAAAAAACAAAACAAAACTGTTTGATCAGTAAATCCAGTGAAAGACATTTCTTCAAAACCAAAAATAGTGGGATTGATTTTATTCTATTTTATGTATTTATTTATGTTTGTATTTATTAAATGAGTGGTGTCAGAGACCAAGCAGTAAGGCACAAGGACAAATGTGTACAATAAAAAGCTTCTTTTTTTAAAACTTTAATTGAATGAAAGATAATTAACAGTGTCCATGTAATCCAAAATAGTGTTAAAAAATCCAAATTAGTTACTAAACAGGCCTCATGTCAAGATAAGGTCAACTAAACAAAAACCCCATTAAGGTTAACTTAATGCCATGTCCCCTGCTTGTTGAATCCTTCCATTTCCTGCTTGTATAAAAGGTTCTCTCGCACAGCTGACTGGTTCTTTGGAGCTGGGGGAAACCCAAAAAGTACATTATTAACAAAAAAGGGAGGGAAAAATAAGACAGAACTGTCAACTAAATGTGTATACCCATATTAGAAAACATCTGCCTTGGAAAACGATGATATCAAAACAAGAGTTTGTACCCTCATATTTAAATGTGAGTAACTAGTTAAAGTGACAAAGAAAAATACTAACACTGAAGGCTGGCTCGCTACGAGAGGTGTGAAATACTTGCATGACCCTTGTGCGTGCATGCTTCACAATATTTGAGCATGTGTGTATGTGCATGCATACATTTGCATGTTCACACATGGGTGTCTTAAGATTCTCCAGCATCCCCTGTTGGCTCCATCTCCCTTGATTGACACTTGTGCCTACAAGTGGCCATCTGCTCCTTGTTTATTCAGCCTGAACTGCAGCTGGTATAAGAGGTTGTAAATCAGGTAAATTGTTAAAGAGAGCAGTCTGTGTTGTGGCCTGAGGCCCATCTGTTTTGTAGTGAGGTGGTAGGATGGAAGCTGCTCTTCAAACTGTGGACAGAGTTAATCTAGGGTTGCTTACACAGGATCTGATAATACACTGTGTGTGTGTCCATGTGTTTGCATCCAGGCATAAGGTGATCCCAGTTGGCACTGAGTCAATTTCTGTCGCTTGTTATGATGTGATAAAATCCCACTATGCCTCTCTTAAAGACTCTGATTAGATGCTCACTTCTTGAGCTCGCTTGATATTGATCTCAGCTTCTTGAAATTCATTTGGACGACTGTCAGCTAAGCTGCAGTACATCATTTTATGGTGCCAACTCAATCTGAGCTGCAAACTACCTGCGCATTAAAAAGCATGATATCCTTATTTGATAGTGTCATCTAATGTTAGTATGTAAGCATATTGCTGGTGACATTTCATTCACGGAATCCTAATAACGCATCACAGGGGAGTCAATTTACTGATGAATAATGCATTAGGAGATAATAGGGCACACTGTTTATGGAATAGCATTTATGGCTGTCATAATGATCAACTCCTACACAATGATCTTACTTACTGTGCTCTCACTGTGCATACTGCCCTTTTCTCTAATCTTAAGTCTTCCATCAAAGAAAAGCAGTTGAAGATGGAAAACGTGGCTCTCTTACATGGTTTCATATGTGTCACCGCCTGTGTTTAACTCCAGGACTGAGATGAAATCTGATAGATTAAAGCTGCTGGGGATCCAAGGTTTCTAAAAAATGTATCAGTGTGACATTTCTCATTGATTTTTGGTTCTCTGTCTGCCCTCTCCAAAAACATTTTCCATTTGTATGTCCCTGTCTAAAGCCTTTTAAAGTATATCACTACTAATTCTGCAAGATAACACGCTGGGACAAAATTATCATCTGCAAAACGCACTGCAGCACTGATGAAGCTCTCGGGCCAGATTCTGTAGTCCAGCTACACACAGGCTTTGGCAGTGGCTCAGCACTCAGGCAGAGAGCGCAATTTACCTCCCACATAAAAGCATGTCTGCCACACTTTCACTCTTAAAACAACATTTTTTTAAGCTGTCCAGTAGGATTTTGATATGTCACACGGATTGGGATGGAACTGTCTTGTTTACATAGAAAGAGGATAGTATCCCCAATGGCCAGCTGTTTTTCACCACTCCAGCAGATCACCCACATTCACCTCTCTTGCATCTCATTTCCCTCTGCTGCTGATAACACTCTTGATCCTCCTTTGCTGCTCTCGTCTGGCATTCATAGCCTTTTCCAGTCTTGATTTAAAAAGAAAAAAAAAAGAATGAATATCATCCTCAGTGTTTAAGTGTGTGGAGCCAAGATAATGTACTGCAGAGTACAAGTACAATATTGCAAAGCAATGTTGTTTCAACAAGATGGTAATAAAATGTCAATAAGATGCAGTCAGTCTGCTACCAGGTTTGTAGCCGGGGGGTCAACAAGGGTTGTTATATGATATCTAATGTTAATAATACAAATATTAGCTGTAATAAATCAGTCTTCAACACATTTGTGTTTACTCTCTCAGAGCAGTCTCATTTTGAGAAAACTTCAATGTTTAAATAAAGAACATTTGGGGAAATTTTTTGCTTTCTTGCTGAGCACAACAAAAAGAGAATCATACGGCTCTTATTCTTTGCATACAGTCTGAAGCTCAGCTCAATATAAATAGAGGGAAAATATATAAACAGATACCCTGCCTCTGTCCAAATGTAACAAATTTTGCCAAGCAGTGCCTCTCACGAACTGCGCAAATTGTAGGGCTCGATGTTAACCACGCAAGCTCAACGACAAGCTCAAAGTGGACCGGGTGAATGGACTGCGTGGGCGTCTCCAAGTACAGCTGCTATTTTGGCTAATGAAGGTGCAGCAGTGCAAAGTGCAAAAAGAACTGGATGAAGTGGACCTTAAATTGGATGGTTTGGTGATTAATACATTCACCCTCACACAATCGCATCGCTGGTCTCTTTGCAGTGCAACAGCTGTATGAGTGACGTAAGCACATGAAAAGGGGCGTCTCAACTAAAATGTGCTGTTGTGGAACACCACGACCTGAACACACACCACCACCTCAAATCCACATCCAGAGGCGGATGTTACAGGGTTTTATTGAACTGTCACAATGATGATAGGAGTAAATATTTTACATAACCAGTTAGGTTATTTCAGTTGCATTTGTGATGCTTTTGCCTATCAAAATGTTACATTATATATAACAACAGCATTTGCAGTGTTATGCAGTTCAAGAACATAATGCTACTTTTTCGAGAAATAATAGGCAGTGGTACACAGCAATAATGTGCTAATAATGTGCTATTCATGCAGAATGCAGGGTAATGAATAATGAGCCGCTGTGATATGTGTAGTATTGAATATGGCTAGGTTTTAACTGAATGGTGTCATTTGCATATGGTTTAATGTGAAATTGTTGCATCTGGGTATATACTGTCCTTCAATGTAGTACATCTAAGGATAGAGAGGATGCAGATTTACTAGCACTTGCATCCTGCTCCTTTCCACTCTTCTACAATCGTTGACCATGGCTCATTGTTAATACACTTCAAGCCACATTCATCCACTCACACGCACACATTTGTACAGCACTTTCACGGTGCTTTCACAGCAACACAGGGACACTGAAACATGTTGACCGGGGAAATGTTGAAGGAAAAGCTCTATCATATCTGCCTTATTAAGCAGCTGTGGATCACAGATCCATCCAGAATGCTTTGTCATTTCTGCGTCAAAAATGTCAATTTTTTGTACTTTTTTTTCTTTTTTAGCAATAACAAAAAATATAATTCATGCATCTTTAAAGAGCAGGATTGATGGGTAAGATAACGGAGGGTGAAAGGGAAGAGAAGAAAAAGAATGGCAATTTCCCCAACACTATGTTTTTTTTTTGTTTGTTTTGTTTTTTAACAAAAAGGAAAAACCAAGAGACAAACAGAAAAATAAACATAAAACAGCTTCCTTTCACACGCACACACAGACATGTGTTCTTTTCACATTTTTTATTGACTAAAAAAACATAATAGAGAAAACTATTCAGACCGCTCTGTCTGATCCAGAACGTCAAACCATTTATGATTAATGTTTGTGCAGTTTGATTATAATTGTGCCCTTGTGGATAGAAAACATTAATAAAAAAAAAAAACAAGATAATAACAAAACAAACACATGTAAGAATATCTTCGGGTTTATTGGGGTTATTTCTTTTTCTTATAATCTTTTAACCCTGACCTCTTCCCCAAACTTTTCAATCTTTGAGCTCTAACAAACACATTTACACAGCCATTTAGTTCACATTCCTGGTAATTTTTTATTATTATTATGGCCGGTGTTGCAACTGCTGTTGTATTTCATAATTAGTGCATTTTTCTTTTATTCTCATAAAAAGGTCTGGATGTTTTGCTTAAGGCCCAGAGACCTCTTGGCAACCATCAGCCAACCACTGGTTGAGAGAGTGGTTGCGGGAGGTTGCTGTGAAAGCAAATGTTAAAGCCCCATTCACACAGTCAGTGACCCAACTGCCAGGGAAAAGTGTATATTCTATGACCAGTTGGTGGGTGATTGCAACAACTCACCAGGACCGTATAAAGTGTGACGCAAACCAGAAACCGTGTTGCCTTTAAAGTAAAAACTGGATGTTTTAAATGTGTTGGTTGCAGCTTTTACCTTCAGGGCAAACATTTTCAGCTTCGGGTTTCATTTCACTTTTTTAAGTTAAACTACAGGTGTTTGCAGACAAGTCAGCATCTTTATTGCAAACTATGAGCAAACTGCTAGTAACCAAAGAATCTGAAGGACGTTTTGGCTGCAACACCCTCTTTGTGATTGAATTCACGCAGCGAGTGTTTCCTGACACAGGATGATTTGGCAGGGCTGGCAGAGTGCAGCCAATGATGATGATGGGCAGTGTTAATTACCCTCTGCAATATACAGCTTGAAGATGATTGGCTCCAAACTGATGACCACACCGTACTTAAAGAAGCAAGTTCTTCAGAGGATTTATTCACTTGGCATTCCAGCCACCAATAACTATGATATATTGCTGTGTGGCAGGCTGTCATTCAATTTGAACACCTTTCTCTATTTTATATTAGTTAAGGAGGTATGTTGCTGTATTTTGGTTGGTTTCTATTGGTAAGGTTACCTCAGTGGGTCTTGGGGCTGCGTGGAACTTGGGTCTTTCATTTTTTGTCTCTGCCATCCGTACACAGAGAATACAGGAGCAGTTACACATGTTCACATTAATAGTTATGGTGTTGACTGTAGGTGTGTCTTCACTGTCACCTCTTTGCAGTGTGACTTTCCTGTCTAGCTTTGTCACCTCTCTTGTTTGCATTTTTTCCTGTCCCTCTTGTGTGGTTTTCTTTGGGTAATCCAGCTTGCATGCAACTGCTGTCAAAATGGTTTTGAGTGATAAGTAAGGTTGACAAAGGACTACAATAGAGTTGTTTTCACGCCAGATAAAGCGTTGGAGACAATTCTTTTAAATTTTGCCTCTTTTGAATATATTTTTATAAATCAAACCAAATTTTAATCAAGAGCATGAAATTTCAATTATCAGTTTCCTTTGTAGTTTTTTGCTCCCACTGTGACAGAGTATGAAAAGGTAGTTGTTGCCCAATGGGGAATATCAATTTTTGAAAAGTATAATGGACCTCAGCTGTGCCGCCAACAATGCACAGTAAGTTGTATTCAGAAGGTGAAAATGACAGAAAAAAACTAAACAAAAAGGGGGAAAAAACAGACAGGATGGTCTATATGAATCCCACAAAAGGTGGCTTAGCAATGTTTTGGAAAAGACAAAGTAACCCTTGACATCCACACAGGTGGACTGTTCCACATTCCCTGAGCAACCCACCCCCATCATGAGTAGGTCAAAAGGTTACAATTAGGTTACACATCACACTTACATATCACACTTTCCATATTTTTGTGCAATCTTGTGCATGTTTATAAAATTGGTAAAAAAACAAAAAAAAGAATTGTAAGTGACCAAAAAACTCACTCTGGTTTTACATTCATGAACTCTGTGTTCAATTAGAGAGTTAGAAATATTTACTTTAACACGGACGGATTAGATTTAACCCAAAATCTCAACACTGCTGATCAAGATCCAATTTGCCCAGGTTAGTTCTGTTATCTGGTCACTAAATTTCCTTAAAATTTTTATATCTGTCATATCTTATTATAGAAGAGTATTTGATTTTTCAAAAAAAGGTTTGCTGCTGCCGCATATACCGGTACCCCATAATGTCAAAGTATTACTCGATTTACTCTTTTTGCAGTAACAACCTAAAATATCCCACTGCTGCTACTTCTTAATAACAAAAGCTACTGCCAGCTGCTATAAACTGTTGGCAACTACTGTTTTACAAGTCCCTGAAGGACTTGCATTAAGTCCGCCCATCAGTACGTAAACAGAGAAAAGCTGTTGCTATGATTGCTGAGTTCATTTTCATAATCCTTATGAAAGCCAAAAGAAGAGCGATAATGTCAGTAGGCACATTTCTGTCAACACTGTGCCTTAACCGTGACAGCTCTGCCCGGTGAGGGAGCGTCAAGAGGCTCATCAGTGCTCCAGCAGCCTCCCTTTGCATGGCCTGCCCTCCATTAACATTTTATTCTGTCATGCACTGTTGTGATAAGCCCATGTCTTCTCAAGTGCAGGTGAAAGAGGCTGACGGCTCATTTGCAGCAAAAATGGTACGTGGCAAACAGGTGGACTACATGTGGTAGTGTATGTGCTCTTGTTATGTAGAAACTAAATGCCATATTTTCTTCTTTTGAAAACATTTGCTTAAGATGTAGATGTGTATTTGTTAATGCGTGCCTCACATAGTAATGGCAAATAGGCCTGAAAAGCTTTGAAAAACCGTCATTCACACACTGGAGTGTGTTTTGGAGTGGATGTACTACAGTATTACTCTATATTGATATTTCGCAAGAAAAAAAAGTTAATTTTTTCTGTATGGGTGGTCACATATTGATCAGTCTTTCCATTTGCTCAGAGCTTTGGGATATGAACATTTGACCATTGTCTGTTCTCATAGTAGTGACTAGAGATCTATATTTTTCTACTGCAGCCAGTGAGCACACTGGGATTCAACGGTGGCTGACATTTCTCCTGTCACGCTATGTAGTTTGGTCTAAACTGAGCCTGAGGAAGCAGTCCACATCCAGCCACCACCTGCTGAAACATGCCAGCGCCATCCACAGCTGGAAAGCCTCGCTGGCAGGTGGGACACTGTGTTACATCTTTTATTAGAATTAGATAGGTTATGTTCTAGATGTGAAAGCATTCCCTCCTGACTGCTTTATTCACTCTTTGTCTTAAATTAAGTGCACAACACAGGGTTGCTTTTTGGTTACCTTAAAATGTTTGCTCACTACATTTGAATAGGAATGTAAGATGTGTAAATGTCTATGCCTTTTATAAAAAGGTGATAGTCAGACTAGTGCAGTGTGCTAAAAGTTGTTACAATATTGTGACACAAGCAGGCAAGTGGCTGTGGCTCAGGTGCTAGAGCAGGTTGTCCATCAATCAGAAGGTCGGTGGCCCAATTCCCAATCAATTTATGTCCAGGTGTTGACGTGTCCTTGGGCAACATACCAATCCCTGAGATGCCCATGATGGATTCATCAGAGCATGAGTGTGCATGTGACTGTTACATATAGTGCTTAGGAGAGGATGAAAGGCTGTATGAGACTTGTAGTAGTAATTGCTTTTAGCACTTAGTAGAGGAGTACCAGTTCATTTATTAATGTTTTTATATTTTTATCAAACATTTACTCACTTATTTAAATAATTTAAATTTCAATCAAACCTTACACAATATGTTGCTGAAGCTGAAAAATGATAGGTGTGAAACTTGCAGACATTATAAAGGAAGGTGATACACTATACTGTCAAAATGAATTGCTTGTCTGCCTTCACACACATATGAACTTGAGCGACATCCCATTCTTACTCCATAGGGTTTAATATGATACTAGCCATCCTTAGCAGCTATAACAGCTTAAATTCTTCTGGGACGGCTTTCCACAAGGTTTGCTGGACGAGAAGGCCTGGCTTGCAGTCTCCACTCTAATTCATCCCAAAGGTCTTCTATCAGGTTGAAATCAGGACTCTGCACAGGCCAGTCAAGTTCTTCCACACCAAACTTGCTCATCAATGTTTTTATGGACCTTGCTTTTTGCACTGGTGTGCAGTCATGTTGGAACAGGAAGGGGCCATCCCCAAACTGCTCCTACAAAGTTGTGAGCATGAAATTGTCCAAAATGTCTCGGTGTACTGAAGCATTAGGAGTTCTTTTCACTGGAACTAAGGGGCCGAGCCCAACTCCTGAAAAACAACCCCACAGTATAATTCCCCATCCACCAAATGTTATACTTGGCACAAAGCAGTCAGACAAGGACTGTTCTCCTTGCAACCACCAAACACAGAATCATCAGTAAGATTGCAGGATGGAGAAACAGGATTTGTCACTCCAGAGAAGACATCTGTTCTTGAGCTAATCTCAAGACCACATGAAGTTTGGAAGTCTGAAGCGACTGACTCCATAGAAAGTTGGTGACCTCTGTGCACTATGTGCCTCAGCTTCCGTTGGCCCTACTCTGTGATTTTATCTGTTTATGTGTGATTTTATCTACCACTTTCTGGCTGAACTGCTGTTGTTCCCAATCACTTCTACTTTGTTGTAATGGAACAGTGGATTGGGGAATATTTAGCAGAAAGGAAATTTCATGACTGGACTTGTTGCACAGGGGGCATCTTATGACAGTACCACACTGGAATTCATTGACATCCTGAGAGCGACCCATTCTTTCACAAATGTTTGCAGTAGCAGTCTCCATGCCTAGGTGCTTTCACCTGTGACCATGAAAGCGACCGAAACACTTAAATTCAATAATTTGGAGGGGTGAGTGATACTTTTGCTAACGAGTGTGTAAAATCTGGAAAACTGTTAAAGCTGCATTGTATCTGAAGGTCACCAGATGGCAATAGCTGTGATTGCAAAAAGTTCTATGGTAGTCAACAGGAACAGCAACAGCTTCTTGACCTAGCCTTTGCTTTACAGTTAATGGGCAATCACTTTCTGATCGGGTTTCACATCTGAAACATCAGTCTCACTAATCCTATTGCAGTTCTCAAACATGTATTTTCCTACCACATTTGGTAGAGGAGATTTGGTATTTGGTGTTGTATTGATCCACTATTCATCTCAGTCATCACAATAGCTTACACTTTTGTCACTCAGAACTCTAGTTCTCTCACTTTCCTGAATACTGTCCAGTATTGCACTAGTGTTTTCAGTGAAATTACTTCAAAAATGTTTTCAAATATGTATGAAAGAACAGTAAGATCAGTAACACACTGTCAGTGGTAGCAGTGAAACTGCTCTTCAATGGAAAGCAAATCTAAACACATGTTCTTTGAAGAGGTTAAGTTGAAACAAATGAAAACACATCCTACTGTTTCACATGTGCACGTCATGACAATGCTAGTTACATACAAACAGGCCTATAGCCTTCAGAACTCCCATAATTCCTCATTGCACTGATTTAACATTGTGCTGGAAATATTCTCCTGAGATGATCCATATTGACATGATAGCGTCTCACAGTTGCTGCAGATTTATCATCTGCTCATCCAAATTTCCCCTTCCACCACATCCCAGAGGTACTCTACTGGACTGAGATGTGGTGGCTTGAAGGCTGCTGGAGTACACCATTTTTCTAATCTTCTGTTGCCCAATTATGGTGAACCGTGCAAAATGTAGCCTCGGTTTCGTATTTTTAGCTGACAGCTGTTCTGCATACTGTTGTCTGCCTATCAGCTCAAAAAAGTCTGGCCATCCTACTCTGACCACCGACATCACCAAAGCACTTACACCCGGAGAACTGCTGCTCACTGGATGTTTTCTCTTTATCAGAACATTTACTGTAAACAAAAGAGATTATAATGGCAGTGTGTATGAAACAATGAGAAAGGCCAATTTGATTTCTGTTTCTGTGTTTTGAGAACTGCATTACAAGTAGTCAGAATGATTTTTATTCTGTGAGAAATGCGCCAAAGCGATTGAGAAAAACATAACACGTGAGACAAAATGAGTGACTGAACTCATTAAATGAATTCATTTTTGTTTCTATACATTGAAAACAGAGTTTAAGTTTATTTTGTAAATTGTGGTCATACTATTAGTCAAAAAGGAGTATAATCTATGGTCTACTAATTGGCTAACAACTTGTGATTGAAATTGTTAGCCAAAGAGCAAGTGGTTTCCATTTTTTACACTATCTGTGCACACTATCAGAAATCAGAACAAAGTATACAAACTTACAACCTGCTGTAGAACATATCACAAACAACAGTATAGTACAGGAAAGTCACACTGCATAGTAAATGTATAGTATATGCTTCAGTGTAATTAGCAGTGTCATGATATGCACCTATAAAACAAGGCTGATAGCATGTCTATTTGTTTTCAACTGAAGGACAATTTCAAGACTGGCACTAACAATGTGTTAGATGCCTTGTTATTTTATGCATATTAAAAAAAAAAGAAAGTGAATTGACTGAAAACAGTGATGCAATATGGGAGAGTATAAAGGTAATTGAGAGTTTAGAGTTCTGACTGACAAAAGCACAAACTGTTTTCATGAGTTGTCAGAGAAGGATGAGAAATGCACCAACACAATGATGAAAAAATCTTTAGTAGTGCTGTGTAGAAACAATAGCAGTGTGTACAAACATAATGAGAAATCTTAATGTGGGAGAGGAAATGCGTTACTGATTTGAGAACTGCATTAAGAGTTTTGAGAATGACGTTTCTCATGTCAGACCAGCATCACAGTCATCAAAGAAACCTGTAAACAAGAATTAAGTAAACCTTATGTATGCTGTTTAGAGAGTAAGTGCAAATTAGGCAAATTATCTTTTCCATATATTTTCCATATAGTAGTTGTACTTTTTGATTAAATATTTAAATGATGTTTTTACATACAGCTATCACCATGGTAACGCACTTTACAATGTTTTAACCACCCCTATTCATTCATACACTCGTGGCAGCAGAGGTGTCAGGGAGTGACTAACCCTGCAATTAGTGGACAAGCTGCCCTCCCTCTTAAATTACAGCTGACCTGACTACAATACATAAAAATGTCTGCTTATAACTCATAACTAAAGACCATTTTTCAGTAAAAATATCTGCCATTACATTTTTATGTTAAGTGTGTCTAATTTGAATTGATTTTTTCTACATTTTAATGCTAAAGTTTCAATTTTTTGGTCAAATGTATACAATTTAATATGAAATTTCTATAGTCAAAAATATACAACCCACCTAATAAAAGAGTATGATTAGCTTTCTCACTTTCCCTTTCCCTCACCCTGATGAGAAATGGGCTACTGGAACAAGAAGGCATCGTTGGGCAAGAGACAAAAATAGGGCGTTGTTTGAATGCTACTACGCAAGTAACCCTGGTGGAAGGAGTTCCAGTGTAAGATACACCAGAGAGATCGAAGGCAGTAGAATAAGACAGTGGTTCTCCCCGGAACCAGCCAAGGTGTACTGTCAGTGGCAGGGGAACAATATGAGAAGGGCAACACCAAGGCTGGAGACGGAGCAATACTGGAAGGGCATATGGGTGAACGACGCAACCCATAAAAGCAATGCTCAGTGGCTAGTGGATCTGAGGGCAGACCGCAGTAACCTCCCTGAACAGGGTCCAGTAACCATCACAGTATAGAGTTGGTCTCCAGTATGAAGACTTGGACAGCACCAGTCCCCAACATAATTCATGCCTACTGGCTGAAGAAGCTGACTGTACTCCATGAGTGTCTGGCAGCACAACTGAACCAGCTGCTAGTTGACGAGAGACACCCGGAATGGCTAACTGAAGGTCGGACAGTCCTGATCCTCAAGTACCCCCAGAAGGGACCGGTCCGATCCAACTACTGGCCAATAACCTGCCTCAGTACCACATGGAAGCTCCTGTCAGGCATCATAGTGGCTAAGATGAACAGGCATATGACTCAATACATGAGTGGGAGACAGAAAGGGATTGGCAGGAATACCAGAGGCGCAAAACACCAGCTACTGAGCAGCCTAGTCTTGCAGACCAGCTTCCTGACTTACTTGCTGACTAACCTGTGCATTGCCTGCATTGATTTCAAGAAGGCCTATGACTCGATGCCCCACACCTGGATCCTAGAATGCCTAGAACTATAGAAGATCAACAGGACCCTAAGAGCCTTCATCTGGAAATCATTGGGGATGTGGTGGACAACACTAGAGGCCAACTTCAAGCCCATAGCACACGTTACCATCAAGTGCGGGATCTACAAAGGAGATGCTCTGTCCCTACTGCTGTTCTGCATAGGCTTGAACCCCCTCGGTGAGATCTTTAACAAGACTGGCTACGGATACTGACTACAGAATGGATCAGTTGCCAGCCAGCTCCTGTACATGGATGACATCAAGCTGTATGCCAAGAGTGAACGAGACATCGATTTACTGATCCACACCACCAGGATATACAGCAATGACATCGGAATGTCGTTCGGACTAGAGAAGTGTAGTCAGATGATAATGGAGAGAGGGAAGGTAGTCATTTCTGTATATATCAAACTACCAAAAGGCAACACTGCAGACATAGAAGACAGCTACAGATACCTGGGGATCCCACAGGCAAATCGGAACCATAAAGAGGCTTCAAGGAAAGCTCCAACTACCAAGTACCTGCAGAGGTACTTGGTAGTTGTGTGGCACCCTGAGTATTTTGAGCATCAAGAACAAGTCTCAGATGTGTTCAAGTCTCAGAGAGCAGTATACAAGCACTACGTACATTTATGTAAAACTGATACTTATTTAACATGTTTGGAGTGTAATTCTTGTTTATAAGATGTTTAATGTGACCGAATATGAGAGTTTTTTCACGTTATCCATGGGTACCACTAGTAACGTTTGTGCGCTAGCTACGTGATGTTAGTCTCCTCCATTCGACTGTATAACCGTGTTGTTCCATCAGAAATATGAAAGAAAACTGTTAGCTGGTTTCAATTATAGTTATAGGATGTAGATTCTGGTGGTGTGGATCAGTGAATTGATGTCTCATTTACCCTTGGCACACTGCTTGAGCATCTCCTTTTTAGACCCCACACTTGATGATGGCCTGTGCCATGGGCTTGAAGTTGGCCTCTAGTGTTGAACGCCACATCCCCACTGAGTTCCTGATGAAGCCTCTTAGGGTCCTGTTGATCTTGTAAGATTCTAGCCATTCCAGGATCCAGATGTGGGCCTTCAAACCATAGGCCTCCTTCAAGATTCAAGATTCTTTATTCGTCACATGCATAGTTATACAAGTATAACACGCAGAAGTCAGAAAATTTTAACTTTCATACAACACAAATCTACTATAAACATATAATTTAGTATAATGGGATGTGGCTTTGGTGTCAGATATAGTAGACATAAGTTTGTGAATTAAGTTTCATGTTACACAAATTTGATTATTATTACAAGTTTCATTTGAAAGACTGAAAATTGATCTGCATCATTTCCATATGGGACTTGACGTCAGTAACAGATATGGTAATGAATACTAAATGTTAAGCATCAAGTATGCATAACTACATCTTTGCTTAATCGTTCACCTTACTTTACAGACATCGAGGTTAGAGCATATGACAATGCATACATGACTGATTTCCCCTCAGCCCTTTTTTTTTTAGCTAATTCAGCGCACGCACTGTTATTGTGTAAAATTAAATTATGGAATGATCTGACATGTAATTGTGTGGTGACAGTGATACTTTTTCAGTGTGACCGGCGTGTATAATAAGGATGAACATTTCACCATCACTCAGGCTAAAAGCACCATTATTAAAAGGGGAAAAGCTTTTTGATGAATGAATCTATGATGGCATTAGGTACAGAAACCTTGTCTACAATAAAGCTTAGAGTATTCAAACTTCTGAAGTGAGAAGCTCTGAAAGAAAGATCACTGTGTCTAAGCTCTGTAATTGATTTTCTGTCTGCTATTTCCAAACTCCTCTTACTGCCTCACTCTCTTTACCTCTGCCTCTCAGTTATCCCCCTCTCTTTGTCTCCTTATCCCCTTCTGCCTATGCTCACCACCTCACTCAGCCATCCATCGGGTTTGTCCTCATTAATCAAGCGTGTAGGCAGCATGAAGAACAAGGGTATGTTAATGTTCTCTGTCAGGAGCCTGCTGCACTGTGCTCATGCTTGCCTGCCTGGTTACTCGTCTTTCTACCTGCAAGCCTCCCCTCCTGTCTGCCAGTTTGACTGTAGGTGGCCACAGACCAGCAGGGTTTAATGAGCCATAAAGGACAGAGGTTTTGACATGGAGCTTTGCTGTCCATTTACGTCAGACCTGCGAACACAAGTGCAACCTTTCTCTGGGGTCTTGCCTCAGTCGCTCCTCCTGTCTGAGGACAAACAATTTGATCTCAGCTTTGGTCTTTTGCTTGGTCACTTCTGCTAATCGAAAACAACAAGCTCATGAAACTTGGAAAGCAATAAAATCATGTGTAATCCATAAAATGATAAGTTGTGGAATCATTTATTAGGTGTCAGAGGGGCTAATGACATGCCTGAGCTTGTCCAAATTAAATGTATGAAATCAAACTGAGAGCCTCACATTCCTCCAATAGAAGCCAGCATGAACCCAAAATAACTCGTCTCATCCCTTCAGGTACCACTTCAGCCACTGAAGAGAATGGATGGGTGAGGTAAGTGAAAGCTGCTCTGGGCATAACGACTCAGGTGAAGCATGGAGAGTAAACCACAGACCTGAGAGTTTGAGGTTATTTTCCTTTCCTGGCTGTCAAGGCAGATCACACCTCTATATGTTGGTCTCTGTATTAAAAGAGAGTAGCATTTCCCCCTGAGGTTACCATGCTGTTTGTCACGGAAAATTTTTAGATCATAGGAAAGCCTTATAAATTTTCCCCATATATAGTGAGTGATGCTACCTTCTTACAGAGCCACATGAAGTTTAGTTTGTGAAGTTTTCTTTTAGTATAGAAAATGCACTTAAATACTGACCTTAATGCAGACACAGTCGAGCTCTCATTGGAGGAGGTTTTCTCTAATCGCAACAAGAAATATTGAGTCTCCACTAAGAGGTTTCTGTATGAAGCCACAGGTGCCTGTTAAGTGAGTGGTTTTCAAAAAGGTCAGGACATTTTTCTCAGCGCTCATGCTGATGCCTTGTTTCACAATAGCAGGCCTCTGAGATCTCTGAGCAAACTGATTCATTCTGTGTAGCTGTAGCTTATATCAAAATCACCACTTGGAACAGTCAGATCTAGGAAGAACCTGCTTGTCATTTGAAAAACAAAGAAGCTTCCTTAATGAGAAAAAAAATAATATCATAGTATAGTCTCACATTTTAAAAAGGAAAATGAAAAAGATATTTATTTCATATCCTAGCTGTCAGTCTTCTCTATCTACAGCCCAGATGGGCTACCTGTACCGACTAGTAACCAGGCTGTCAAATCTGCTATGCTGCTCAGAAATATAAAGTATTGGATCCACATCCTAAAATAGTTGTATATGGTGGACAGAAAAAACAACAACCTGAATTTAAACTGATTATAGATTTGGTGACCTGTTGCTTCAGGCTCCAGCTCATTTGTTTAATTATAGGTGACTAGAGATTTTCTTTATTGGTGTGAGTGAGAACTATCAAGCAGATGGTAAATTTGTTATCCTTTAAGCACAGATCTACTTTCTTCAGGTAATGTTCAAGCCTGGATGTGCTATTTTTTATGTAACTGTTCATAAAATACTGCTATAAAAGCATATTTTGTTCAGAGTACATTGGCCAATATGAGTGAGGAAATGCATGCCTTTAGTTCAGGCTGCACCACTGTGTTTAAGACTTTTTTTCCCTTCATGTTGTAACTTTACTGCAGTTTGAAGAAAAAGTCCAAATCTGATCATTTATGTAATCTAATGTTTTTCCCACATTTAAATTATACAAAACAATAAAACCCCCGACATTTACCTGTGTTAATTTAAAATACTTGAAATGTGCTTTCACCATTGTGCTTTTATGTAAAAGCACACATAAACAAGCACACATATCTATAAAATGATTTGATTATACGATGAATTCTTTCCTTATGCCACATAAAAGTGAAAGAGAATTTAAGCTTTTTGTTTTGTGCAAAATAGCTTTTTTGACATAGGATGAATTACAGTGTAGCTTTAACTGAACTGTGTGGTTTTTAAAATTCCTCTAAAAAAAACAGTTACTGTGCTATCAAATGACTTCCCCACCCCCATCCAGATACTGAAAAAGAGCCAGTGCTGAGCAGCTGACAGGCGACTCCTCTGGGAAGCTGGAACAGAGAGAAAAGCGGTGATGCAGTGGCTGAATCCTTAAATTGAAAGGATTGCATTTTGCTTGTGTGAGAAGCTCTTAATCATTTCAAATGAAGTTTGGTATAAAGGCGTGAATGCCTCATTTATCAGACAAAGAACTTCCGATGTCTCGGAGCAAGACAGTAACATAAAATGCCAGACGGTAAGTCACAAACTGAGGAGCACCATTTAAGACACAAAAGCAATGTAAATAAGAGGCATTAAAAAAGTAAAAATAAAATGAAAAGGTTGTTAGAAAACAAAAAATGTAAATAAAAATAACTGAAATTAAAATAGCATATTGATGAGTTACGGCTGAATTAAGACACTTATGTTTGCCTGTTTTCCAGAAAAACATAGAAATTGGTGAGTATCTATTGTCCCCAGGCATCACCATGGTGATGGGGTGATGAGTATCATTAAATAAATTAGCTTTTGAAATAGTAAAAAAGAGGAAAACGACTCCAAAGTTGCCTTGGCCAACTCACAGAAAAACAGCGTGATTAGGAGAATCGTGTCCGGAGCTGCATACTTATATGACCTTTCCTCTGGCTTCTCCTTAGGTAATTATTACTTTGATGTCATTGAAAAAAAAAGGTCCTTAACACCAAAGGAAATGGCAGGGCCATATTCAGACATGGTAATAAGCCTACACCGAGCATGATTTTGTAGTGACACCATGCTGAATACGTAAATGCTATTGGAAGAATTGTTGGCAATTATTGTAATGTTGCGTAACATGTTTGTGAAATTACATTTTCAGTTACACATCATCTGTGAGGTTCAGTACAATGTTAGATGTTACACTTAATGTTTACAAAGTGACCACGCAGGCCTTATGACTCATAAGGCTGCCCTAAAGGCAATGTTTGTAATAAAATTGCTCCTATTTACCATCAACGCGTAATTTTGGACCAAATTTGTTTTCTAATTAACTGCAGTTCTACACTCACTGGCCGCTTCATTAAGTATACCCTGTTAGTATCAGGTTGATCCCATTTACCAGTTGCCAGGGCTGTCTTGCTTCCTCATGGCACAGATTCCAAAAAGGTGATAGAAATATTTCTCAGTGATCCATATTGACATGAGAGGCTCATAGAGTTGGTGCACATTTGGCTCTCATGAGAATCTCCAGTTCCACAGCAACCCAAAGGCCTTTTGGTCTATTGGATTGATATGTGGTGACTGTAGAGGCTATCTGAGAACAAAGTGTAATGTGTACGAAACAAGCTTGAGATGATTTGAACTTCGTGACATGGCATCCTGCTGGAAACAGATATCAGAAGATTTGTATACTGTGGATATAATGGATAAAGGTCAGCACTGTGGCAGCTAGATGGTAAAGTGACACAAAGTTTTAATTAACCACAATATGAGATTATCTACTCTCAGTTTCCTGTTCTTAGCTAACAAGACTGGCATCTGGTGTGGTCTTCTGCTTCTGTAGTCCATACGCTTCATGGCTTGGCATGCAGAGATGCTCTTCTGCATACCTTGGTTGTTGCCTTCCTATCAGCTCAACGCAGTCTGGCTATTCTTCTCTGACCTCTGACTTCAACAAGGCATTTTCGGCCTGAGAACTTCCGTTTCTTGGGTGTTTTTTTTAGACCATTCTCTGTAAACCTATCAGTTGGTTGTTTGGAAAAATCCCAGTATATCAGCAGTTTCTGAAACACTCAGACCAGCCCATCTGCCAGCAACATCATGGCACATTCAAAGGCACTTAAATCACTATTCTTCCTGATTCTGATTCTCGGTTTGGACTTCATCAGGTCATCTGGACCATGTCTATTTGCAAAAATGCTGCCATGTGGCTGATTAGATATTTGTCTAGCAAGTAGTACACTATTTTTTTTTTTTTTTGGCAAACATTTTTAAAATTTTAAACAGATGTTTCAGGCCATGAGATGGATCCAAATCCTTTACACCCTCTCCTCTGTGCTCTATTTTAGACTTAAGAAACCTTACAGGGTATTTCCAGCTCGTGTTTTATTTAAAACATCTATTGGTGCAACTTTAAAGATCCATTGACTGTGCGAGTAGTTGAGTCCATGAGAATCCTATTAAAACAAATAGTTATTACAGCGTCTCCGATGAAGCTGTCTAATTCATAATACTGTGCAGAAAGCATGCAGTCTGCATTGGTAATATATGCAATTATACAAGATATAGTTTGTGATTTATGGGCAAAGCCAGTTAGACAGACCAGTTCTCCCTTCAGCTTTAATTGCGCTCCATGGCAGGCAGAAGCTGCTACCCGCCAACTGTAACAAGGCTCACAAATCAGCCACTATTTCCCTTCACATCCTGTTTTACTGCTGAATAAGAAGGCAGCAGCTTATGGGAAAAGTGAATCTCTCCACAGACTAAGAGATGCCAGCTCTTTTATAAAGGTAATCAATTGTAGTCAAGGAAGAACTGTAAGTACTTTCTGAACAGATCGTGCTATAAATCCTTAAAAAAAATGAGAAAGATTTCAGCCAAAGTTCATGTTGGGAGCGTGACTAGGTCATTTCTGAGATGAAATTTCATCTGTTATGATGGTCCAACTACTATAAATGTAATATTAGTGTTTAATAAGTTTTGCCTTATTCATGGCTCAGAGTGTGTTTTCTTTAAATTAACTCTATGTAGAGTACTGCTATGATAGTGTAAGGCTGATTCAATCACATATTAAAAATAGGGGATGGCTGTAGCTCAGGAGGTGGTGCAGGTCATCTTCTCATCATTATGTTGGTAGTTTGACTCCTGGATGCTCCAGTGGGCATGCCTTCAGCAAGATACTAACCCCAAGTTACTCTCTGATTCATGTATAGGACTGTGGATGTTAGATAGAAAGCACTTAAGCATGGAAAAAGTTCTTGCGATTGGGTGAATAAGCCATGCTCTAGAAGAGTACTATATACGACCAACTCCATTTACCATTTACATCTCACATGCAATGACAAACACTATGTGAATATCATGAAGTAACCCTATCAATGATTTGGTTTCAGGAGAGCTAGCCAAATTCACTTCTCAGTGCTATTTACATTACTCTGGATGAGACACCACCTGCCTGACTTCCAGACATCCATGCAATTATCTGCCAATTCAGTGCATGATTGGAAGCTATTCTGGAAGTGTGTGTGTGTGTGTGTGTGTGTGTGTGTGTGTGTGTGTGTGTGTGTGCTTGCTGGTGGTGGTGATGGTATATCAGGTTTAGTTTGTGTTGGACAGCATTCAGCATGTAAAGACTTGATCCAGCTCCTGTCCTTTTTAATAAAGTGTCCAGCGTGCAGGTTTTAGAAGATTCATGAAAGAACAAGTCTTTGTTTGACCATTAAGTACTACTGTTTGTGTTGTTACACACATACAGATATCAGGGTTTTGATAATGTTACAGCCTTGTAGAAGTATTGCAAATACTCCAAATGTCAGCTCAAATGTATTTGTGAAAAGGGAAAGGTAACAGTTTAACTGGTTTATACAAAATAAGGTTAAAATACACACACGTACAAATCATGAAAATTAGGTCTGTTTTCTGTCTGAAAACAGAAATGTTCTTTGGAAAAATGTTAATGTTAATTTCTGTATTAAAACTGAAAAAAAGAGAAGACTTTTGTATTCACTGAAATAAGATGTCCTGTAGCATTTGAATCCACCATTTGGCTGGGTTTTTTCTGCGTTGGCAGTTTGTGGGGTTAGATTAATATAGTGATTGTAAATTGCTCATGAGTGTGAGTGTGAATGGTTCTCTGTCTGTTTGGCCCTGTGACAGATACATGACCTGTTCAGGGTTTACTCTTCCTCTTACTCTATGGTAGCTGGGATAGTCTCACAGCCACCTTGACCCTGAATTGGACGGATGGATGGATGGATGGATGGATGGATGGATGACTTTAAGTAGTGGGCTTGTGGGTTGAAGTTTTAACTGGATAATAATTTGCAGCTTTTAGCTGCTCCCTTGTCACAATGGTTGCCACAGCAGGTAGGCCCACATGTTTTGACTTGGCAGAGTTTTACATCAGATGCCCTTCCATATATAGGCCTCAAGGGATTTGTGTCTTCAGCAAAAACCCAACCAGCATCTCTTTGCTTGCCAAGCAAATGTGTAAACTACTACACAATGAGCCACCTATTAGACCAACTTCCCAACTAAGTCTTAAAATGCTAAAGGCATGACCTTAGGACTTTCAGGTCTAGCCTCTGACCTGAAAGGTTTTCTATTCTTGATATTCAGTAGAATCCAAATATAAAACATAATCTTTTTTTTTCTTTTTCTTTTTTTTTTTTTTTTAGACAAGATTACCCTGAAAACAGTAGTAATACCACTTTCTACAATTGCAATGCATTTCCGACATTGTAATTGTAACCAGGATGGGGCTTTGCGTAGTCTTTATAATCTGCTTAGATGTGTGAGGCGCTTAGAAAAATCTACTGGTTTTGACTGTGAGGTTGTGTGAAGGTTGTCTTTTTGTTTTAAAAAGAAGCACTGCCTGGCAACATTTTGGCTTCTTGATCATTTTTACTGACAGCGCCTAGATTTGAAGCACACTCTCTACTCCAAAGTTGATAAAAAAAATACAATCCTACCAACACAAGTAGTGTAAAAATTAACCACAAAAAGGAAATGTCCCTCTCTTCCATAAATCCGTATGTCCAGGAGTGACTTCAAACCTTATCTTTAAAGTCCTTTTTATGTCAGCATGCACAAAAAGGTTTATTGAACCTGGTATGTGGTTTTGAATCTATAAAGATGCAGGGTGGAGGTCATATCTGTGTACCTGTTATTGGTCCAAGTTTTTTTTCTTTCTTCCTTCAGCTCAGTGCTGGTGCTCTTCTGTGAAGGTGAGCCATGACAGGGTCATGATTCTCCTGTCGGTACTTTGATTCAGGCATGGACCGTAAACAACTGCTGTCTTTTCATTTTAAGAACCTATGCTGCTTGAAGTGGCTTCAACAACAGGGCAACTCAATATTATGGAAAAGTTTGTCTTTATCTGAGCTTTTACTGTGAATTTCACGAGGTAAGAATACAACAGAAATTAATCTGGAATATTTTAGACAACCTTGACTGATGAAATTACATTCCCTTTCCTTTTCTGTACACTCCCTTAATTTTCACTCCTTTGGGGATACAATTTAACAGTGCTAGCTCAAGAGATATGCATAGTATGCAAACCTTCAGCTGGAACTGTAAACAAAATGGCATGCACAATCATCATAATTTAAAAAAGAGATAGAAGCAATATGCTATAAATTTACAAAACCATTTACTGTTAGTTTCTGAATACTGGACGGTGCTTTGGAAAAAAGATGAAATAACCTTGGATTAAATGGAAAGTTTATAAATAAGTTAGGGTAAATGTAATCTGCTTTATGCATTCACTGAGTTGGGATTCACAAAAAGTTATTCTGACAAGTTTAGAAAAAAATGTGTTCTTTATTAGCACGGTGTATAGGATATGAATACAAAGTTCAACAAAATGGTCATTTAAATTCCTAAAATCAGTTTTATGTCCTGGCTGGAAGGTACAGCTAGCCATTGTTGCTCAGCAACGTTGCTATCATCTGTCAGAAGAAGAAAGGCAGGACCAAGGTCAGCAAGGCTACATGTTGCTCACCTCGTCAGCAATGTGACGGGAATGCGAACTGGAAATTAAATGTGCTGCGCTTTACACACACACCTGACCTTGTTCCCATCAACTGACCAAAATATTTTCTCAGATTTTTTTTCTGTTCACATTGCTTTTTTTTTTTTTTTTTTTTTTTTTTTTTTTTTTGCCTGTCCCGTTTGGCTCTTTTGCCATCAGAATTGTTGTCTAAAGGCAAAGAAAGATGCCCAACGGATTTACTTTACCAAACTGACCATCCCAGCCTTGCCGTAATGGTCCATTTGATTCACCTTTTATTGTTTATTTTATTTTCACTTAATGAATACGGGACAGACTTGACTGGGGGAAAGAAGGGGAGAAAGAAAGAGGGAAAGAGAAACAGCTGAGAAGAGGGACGGGGGAGAAGGGCAAAAGACAAAAACCAACAGAACGGGCAGAGAAAAAAAAATGCATATATCAATCACCTGGATCACCTGCTGAGAAAGAAAAAAGAAAGCAAGCAGAAGAGAACAAGAGTAATAGAATAAACAACATCACAATGATATATGGGAATATGACAGTAAATACTAAATGTTAAACATTATTGTGCAGCACATAAGATCAACAGAACACAGTGTGCTTTGAGGTAGGAGCCAAAAAGGGTGTAGTTTGTGGGTGTGATCACCCGTGTGTACACCTGTGAGCATGGACGCGCTTGTTTTTTGTTTTTTTAAAAGGTTCCTTCATGTAATGATCTGCTAGAGGGTGTGGGGGGGCCACAGCCCCGTCCTCCAGGGCGTGAAGCAGGTGTGGAGGAGATCAAAACTCCAGACATCCAGAGGCCCCCAGAACACAAGAGACCAAGGAAGACCAACAGAGGGGCAGCTGCGCCACTGTCCCGGAAAGAGCTGAGGAGAGTCCCAGATGAGGGCTCACTCAGCAGCCGCGGAGCAGAAGCCAGGGGGAGTTGCAGTGACGCGCCCGTGAGCTCCGCCGGCAGCCAGCTGCGCCTGAGTGACCGAGCCCCAGGCTGAGAGGCCGGGGGCACCCCACCTCCGAAGTGGCCCGAGCGAGCCCCAGGCTCCAGGCCCCGATAAGCGGCCGCCAAGGAGTGAGCCGGTGTGTACCTGGACGCCCATCCCCGGACACAAAGAACCACCAACGCACCGATGTCCGAGGGGGTCCGCCACTGGCAGGGGAAGTGGTGGTAGGGGGAGATAGGCCTCCAAACCTTGGAGGGCCTGAGGTGTCCCCAGAGAGGTGGCGCCTGACACCCAACCTGACATATAGACACAGACATACAGGCACACATAGATACAAACATCCATTCCCACCCTCATGCTCTCATATGCACTTACTCCACACTCAACCAACGTGGAGACAGACATAAAGAGACGTTGTACACACGATCACACTCCCCAAGCGTACTCTACAAACCGGGTCTAGGTGCCCCCGCCCCTGGAGGGGGGAACTGCACCCAGACCCAGGTGGTGTTTCCCTTTTCCCTGCGGTGGGGGGAGGCAGACCGCCCCGACTCCGCAGCAGCAGGAAGGCTCCACACTCCAGACCGCAGTCGGACGGCCAACTCCTCCTCCTAGCCCCCCTGCTCCAGCAGGTCGCAGAGAACGGGGGTGAGAGAAGACTCCGAACCTCCCTCCACCCGCTCATTGTAATGTTGATGCATGTGTGTTCTAAGGTGCATTTAAAACCCAGGAGGGCTTGGAGCTACCTGCCAGAGAGCAGCAGGTAAGCGCATGGTCCCTCCTGCTGGCCCTCAATGTCTACGTGTATTTAACATTGAGAGGTGGGCAACGACGCCAGGGGTGGGGTGTACACCCTGATGGTACTTTGGACTCCGTGTATCGTGCCCACCCCCAAGATCCTATATGTATGTGTAATGAGAGTGTGAGTAATGTGAATGTCTAAGTTGTGGGATAAAATTGAGGCAGAGGCAGCCAGAAGGGGACAGAGGGGGGGGTAGCCTCCTCTGCACCCTGGTGACATACCCCTACTCCAAGGCCCTGCATGTGTGGGTGGTTGTGGTGGAGCGGGAAGAGGGAGGCAGCTGGAGATGGGGAGGGAAGGAAGGGAGGGGCAAGTGACCCCTCCCTGGGGCCAGCTCCCCCGCTGACCCCAGTAGGCACCCCCATACTCCGCGACCCGCCAGGGAAAGGGGGCCCAGGCCCATCCAGACCGAGCCCAGTGCAGCAGCGCCGCCCGGCCCCACAGAGCCCGGGACAGTCCACCCAACCCCACCACAGAGAAAACTGCACCCACCCCACCATCCACTCATCTTCCAGACTACATAAGACAATAAACACCCAGGCTGAGATCTTCCTCCACCTCTCCTGTATCTCCCCCTCCTGCAGAGGGAGCTCCTGAGGAGAGGAAAGCTCCTGCAAGATGTGACAATCTCCCCCACCAGTTGAAGAGCCCCCCAGGTGGCTCGACGCACCGGCGGCACCCTGCTCCAGGGCTGGGCCCCCATGCACCCACCCGCCCACAATCCCGGCAACACACCAACCAGGACCCAAGCCCCCGAGGCCCCGGTCCGGGTCCCAGCCCAGAGACAGAGCGCCCCCAGAACCTCACGCCCATCCCGGACCCACCCAGGGGCAGCCAGGCTACCAGGTCAGTAACCCACGTCCGTCAGCACAGACCCTCCCCTAGCCCCGCTGCACGCAGCCGCGAGGAAACAGTCACCGGAGAGCCAACAGAGCCCCTAACCGGACATGACCGCTACCCCGGGTTGAGCCCCCCAAGGAAGATGCCTCCGGGGAACCCCCCGACGCCCTAAGCCTGTCCCTACCCCCACACCAATCACAACAGTGAAGGCGGGACCAAACTATGACCCCCCACCCCCACTAGGTGATGGAGCTGATCAAAGGAGCCCAGAGCAATTGATCTGATGTGGTGGCAGAGGCTGTATCAAGACTAATGTAATCTAATAGATAATTTCTATATTGGTTAGAATTAAGATTATTTTTATTTTTCCAGTTCATGAGGACTGTTTTCTTGGCTATGCATAGGGCAGTGAAAACCATATGGGCGATATTCTTTTCTGAAGTGACATTATCTAAGCTGCCCAACAAACACACTAAGGGGGAAGTTGGAATGTTACATTTCAGACACTTCGATAAGTCTTCACATATCTCGCGCCAAAACTTCTGAACTGGTGGACAGAACCAAAGAGCGTGGATATAATTGTCCGGTGAATTGGTTTGGCAGTGTGAGCAGTTGTTGGTAGACGTAAAGCCCATCTTGAACATCCGATGACCTGTATAGTGCACTCTATGTAATATTTTGTATTGAATTAATTGAAGACTGGGATTTCTAATTAGATGAAAGGTTTTTAAGCAAATCTGAGACCAGAAGTTTAGGTCTAAGTTAACTGATAGATCCGCTTCCCATTTTGCAATAGGAAGTGATATTGATTCATCTGTTTTAGAAAGCATTCTGTATATTTTGGATAGTAATTTGGGGGGTTTAAGAGTAAGAAATTGAACCACACTTGGTGGTGTTTGTAGTTCAACCTGACCCGGTTTAAATTTCTTTTTTACTATGGATTTAATTTGTTGATATTCTAAAAATCTTTTCTTGTTGATCCCATATTGTGTAACTAGTCCGTCAAATGAAATAAATTCTGTTCCTTCTAGTATATGTTCTAAATATTTGATTCCTTTATCACTCCAATCTGAAAAGTTTATCATATTATTGTTTTGTAATATGTCAGGGTTGTTCCAGATAGGTGTACGTTTGCATGGGATTAATGAAGACGCCGTCAATTTTAGAAACTCCCACCATGCTGTCAGAGAAGAGCTGATGTTGATGCTTTTAAAGCATTCATGTCGTTGGATGTTTGAGCTGATAAATGGTAGGTCTGAGATCTCTAGATTATTGCAGAGTGCTTGTTCTACATCTAGCCAAGGTTCATCTAAGAGGGTGTGTTTTAGCCATCCTGAGATAAACTGAAGCCTGTTGGCTAAGAAGTAGTGCTGAAAGTTAGGCAGTTCTAGTCCTCCTTTATCCTTGGTCTTTTGCAGTGTTTTTAAGCTTATACGTGGGGGTTTATTTTTCCAAAGGAATTTGGACATACATGAATCTAGAGATCTGAACCAATCTTGTGGCGGTTTAGTTGGGATCATTGAGAATAAATAATTTATTTTTGGTAAGACCATCATTTTTATAGCGGCAACCCTTCCCATGAGTGATATGGGTAGACATTTCCATCTAGCCAGATCATCTTCTAACTTCTTTAAAAGTGGGATATGGTTTAATTTAGTTAGATCTGCAAGCTTGGGAGAAACATTAATACCTAAATATTTTATATTTCCCGATTGCAGTGGTGTAGAAGAGGAATTATGGAAGGAGCAATTAATCGGTAGGACTGTAGATTTTGACCAGTTAATTGAGTAATCTGATATTCTTGCAAAAGAGTTTATCAATTCAATCACCCCAGAGATATTGGTTTGTGAATTTTGGAGAAAGAGTAACACATCATCCGCATAAAGGCTGATTTTATGTTCCACGTTCTTGCATTTTATGCCCTTAATTACTGAATTCTGTCTAATTGCTGCTGCTAGTGGTTCAATAAAAATTGCAAATAGTGAAGGGGAGAGTGGGCATCCCTGCCTGGTGCCCCTCAAGAGACAGAAGCTGGAGGATGTCTGGTCATTTGTTCTAACACAAGCTGTTGGGGAATTATATAATATTTTTAACCAGTTTATGAAAGAGGATCCAAAACCAAATTTGTGTAAAGTTGCAAATAGAAATTTCCAGTTAACTCTGTCAAATGCTTTTTCTGCATGACAGAGTTCACATTGCTTTTTAAATCATTTATTCTTTGCCTTTCTTATGTTCAGTGATTGCTACAAAAAGTTAAATCAATTATCTTTCTTTGTTTAGCAAACTGGCTGATTTCCTTCAAACACTGTGTGTGTTAACACACAGTGTTAGCAACAATTTGAGCAAATAACTACAAAGCACTACATTCAGGTCTGTGGTGTTTGAATTGTACAACCCCCCACCCCACAGCAAACATGAGCTAAATGACCCTAAGCTCAATACGCATCCATATGGAACTTTTCACACACAAGAAAGAAACTGGAGCACCAGCTGAGGAAACACTTCAGCCCTCTTTGTAAAAGAAAACCCATTTTAAAAAGCTAAAAATATAAGCATCTTATCTGCTGATTCATGCTGACTGTAAACATAATGTTGATGCATGTTGTCCAGCTATTGTTTAATTGGCACTCTGAGCTTTTCAGTATTTTGCATCACTGAAGATTGAATATATCCTTAAACACACACACACACACACACACACACACACACACACACACACACACAGAGGGACAGGGAGTTGGCTAAAAAGTTTGGCTGTAAGAGACATCCCACCACCAGTTTCTGCAAGTCGCTTTGCAACCCACTTCCAACCCAACTCATCCTTTCATGCTTTTTCAGACTTAGCAAATATCACGACTGGGTTCTCTGTTCACCAGCTCTGATGTTCCATGTTTGCACATGGAAGTGCAGGAAGGTCTGTAACAGTGCAGTGCATATTAAAGCCATACAAATTATTGCACAACATATACATTTTCTTTTGACAATAGAGGCACTGACTGAAATGATGTTTTAGCCCTTGATGTTCAAACTGCAGACACTTCAGATGCCCTTCTTTCCATGATTCTTTTGATGGAAAAGTTTTGAGAGTCTTGCTGTATTGCTTTAATCCATTCCTTCCACAGTTTTGAATGTCTGGAGGTCACTGGCAATCACTTTAGCAAGCTCTCCATCTATCTTCTCCTCCTCTCTCTCGGCGGGTTTATGATAATCGTGAGAAGATTTAGGCCTTATCATAGTGGCTCCATGAGATCTTGGTGCCTGGCGAGGTAATGATAGCAGTGATGTATGCTTGTTGCTAGTTCCACAGGTGGAGATTGACAGTGGATGGGAATGATCATTATTTAGTAAGTTGCTGGTTCAGTCCCAAGCTCCTTATTTAAATGTCGTAGTATCCATCTATCCATTTTCAACCCTAGATTACAATGTCTGTGATTAAAGAAAATCGCTAAAGAGCTGTATGAAAGCCTAAATGACTGAACGTGGCTCACAGTGTGTAGCTTGTCCAGTGATTAATCAGGCTAGAAATGTGTAATATAAATGCCATCAAACTGGAAATATTAGTACATTTCCAATTTAATGAGGTGATGGTGAATTAGGCAGATTTTAGTCATCATTACTGCAATACTGTCATCTGTTACACAATTGGATTGTATGTTTTTACATAGCAGGAAACACCGTCAGTTGATCATGCTTGACAAACTGTATTTTGATTTGTAAATACTACACACACCTGTATGTTTTTATTGTTAAAGTGTAACTTTTAGTCTAACAAATGCAGCTTTCTGTTCAAGTTTGGCTAACACGGTTTGTGTGTATGCCAGAAACAGCCCAATGGCAGGTCACAGCTGGCCCCAAAAACAGCTAATGCACCCAAACAGGTGGCAGAAAGCACTATGTAGGGTCATCTCTGTAGAATTTCATTATAAAATAATAATTTAAATTGTAAAAAATATAGGAGGCCCCGGGGCCGACCTAGGACACACTGGAGAGATTATATCTCTCAGCTGGTCTGGGAATACCTTACCTTAGCTTTTAATCAATGCTCAGGTGGTACTAAGGGGCCCAAAGTGTGCTCAGAGCAGTCTAGCAATTTCACTCTGACTTCTAGCTTCAACAAGACATTGTCATCCATGAACTGAATAGTTTCTCTCTTTTTTGGCTCATTCTCTCTAGAGTCTAGAGAGGTTCTCTATGGTCTAGAGTCTAGACCATAGAGAACCTGATTGTGAAGGAAAATCCTAGCAGATAGCAGCAGCAGGTCAGCCCATCTGGCATCACCAACCATGCCATGTTCAAAGTTACTGAAATCACTTCTTGTCCACTCTTGAGGCTCATTTTGAACTTCAGGATGTTGTCTTGACTAGGTCTACATGCCTAAATGCATTGGGTTGCTTCCATGTGATTGGTTGATTGGCAGTTGAACAGGTTTACTTAAAAAGGTGGTCGGTGAGTGTATGACTAGTCAATTTGCAAACAAAAACAGTCCCTTCAAAAGAAGCCTAATTCCACGGGGGAGCAAACCAAGAATCCTCCCTAGCTAGCTCTCGTGTGAGGTGCTCAGGGGATCCCGCCCTAATCCTCTGACTCTCTGCATGCAGATCAGTTAAACACCCAACACTACATTTTTAACCTGAGGAAACAGTTAAAACACAGGTAAAATTGGCTGACTTGACACGATATTGAAATTAGCAATTGAAGTAGAAAGGGTTCGTTAAATTTGAGGAAAGACTCCATATCCCAATGCTAATTTCACAGATATGTGTAAAAGTGCTGAATAACAGTGCGTAAAGTCGTCTTCTACGAAGTCTACCTTACAGGTGACCAGCTCATCTGTCGCAAATTGTTTTCAGCATCCTCCCTCTACTTTTATTGTCCACTGACTTGTTTCATAAAGGCTGCACTCCTGAGAGATTTCCTGAGGCGCCTAGCTGTGATTACACAGCTTCTTTCATACCACAGTCATTCTCTTTCTCTTCACATTTTGATTGGCTGAGGTAATGGAAACATTAGCCAGCATGGTCTTATTTTCCCCTCTTCAGTCCAGATTTTTCATGCCTCGCTTGATGCTTGTATGCACCATCAAGGTTTGTAGCTTACGCCTTAGAGCAGTTTTGCAGAAGCTGCGCTACTGACGAATAGGGAGCACTGGGATTCATTTTAACCACAAACAAATTCTACAGGATCTTAGCTCTCACAAAACGGCAACATGTATATTTTATTCACAACTTTATTATATCTTAATCTAATCTTATCTAATCTCTTTCCACTTTACACCAGCTTAGGAAATATTGTCTCAAAACTTCACATCAAAATACCATAAAGGTTTTTAGTAACAGCATATTGAGAAAGTTATAGTCTGTATGGCACCACTCCTTGCTTTACATCTGGTATCTGACTATAAATAAAACCACAGAAATCATAGAAAACATACATGGAAAGATGAAAACATGAAAGATGAAAAGAAGGATTTTTTGTAGTGTTGCAAATTGCTTTATTGTTCCAGCATATATGCCTTTCCATATTCTACTAATCTTTAACATTGGAGTTCAGGAGCTTAATGAAGGGACAAAATAAAAACAAACAAAAACAGCCTCTATAAGTGGTTATGTTCCTTCATTTCAATTACCTTTATTGCTGTTTTGTGCTGGTGGTCCTGCTTTTCATTTGCTTTGTCGGGTTACTTTCTCTGATGTCGCCCTCTAGGACTCTGCAACAGCACATCAACATGATGTAACTCCTAACCCCATACAGCCTCAAGTGTCTTAAAACAAAATGAAAAATTTTGTTGCATTTTTTGTGCATGCTGTGGATGTTTTTTTCTGAATGTCAGAGCATTAAGATGAGGACCACTAAATTTAAAAGCATGTTGTCTGTTTGGGGTTTTTTGTGCTCCTTTGTATCTTTATTCTAGTATTTGATTTGCAGGGAAAAAAAACCCTCCCTGTATCTCCCCCCCAACTCAAACAAATTATATCCTAATAATGAAAAAGACTAAAACACTGACGATACTAAAATCAAACATTTTTAAACAGTAAAAGCTAAACCGAAATGAGCAAACTCACTCTGGAAGCTGAGAAGAAATGATTAAAGGTTAAACAGCTGTGGGAACAGATGACCATACAGGTAAATCAGCTTCAGTAGAAAAGAAACATTAAAAAGGGGGAATTCAAAGCAGTCTGAAGCCTGAGCAATTTGAAACCTTAATCCAACCCAGAAGCTTAAACATACAATATGGCTAAAATAAGAAAAAAGCATTAGATGGGGTGGAGTTTGCATGTTATCTCCGTATAAGTGTGGATTATCTCGGGGCAATTTGTTTTTTTGATAACTTCTTGTCATAACTTCTTGCGTATATAAGCATTTCATTTAGAGACATTCAGAGTGAGGCACTAAGTCTCACACTGTTTGATAAAGTTGCCCATCTTATTGTGGTGTTGAAAAGGTGTCTGCAAGGGGGAAATAGACTCCCATCAGAGGACATATTAACATAGGTTTTAGAATGTATTTGGTCATTTGCATGCAGGATAAAGACAGGTGACATTAATAAATACTTTGACATTAATAAATACTCCAAGAAGCAATGTGTGTTTTTAAAAGTCTTCAGAGAAAAACCAGAAAGACAAGAGGCAATCTGATGTTTGTTTATCAGCAATATCATAGATATGGGTCATGGTCCGCAGTGGCTGACCGTGTGGAGAGCGTTTGGAGGACCCAGGTGCGGACACAGATGAGCAGAAAAATAAACTTTAAACCTGGAATCTGACATGACATAGGGTGTGGAACACAGACGACGCAACACAGATTGAATGAAACACAGAGACTAAATGCACACAAGGGATGATCAAGGGAAGTGGCCACACATGGGAGCACAGCTGACACACATGAACCTAAAGACAGGACAGGAGAAGTGAAACTAAATACACTGACATTGGACACAGACTTTCAAAGTAAAACAGGAAACATGGAGATTAGACATGACATGAACTTAACATAACCACACAGACATGACACATGACAGGTAGACGCACGAACCAGGGAGACTGAGTACAGGAGGAGATGACATAAACAACTAAGAAACAAAGGAGTAAACAGCAACCTAGAAATTAACTAGATGAACTAAACTAGGGCACAAATGAATACCAAAGATATATAAAAAAAACCCTCAAACACTGGGTCACACAACCCAGGACCATGACACATATGGCCTTGGCAACAGATAAGCTCTTCCACTTTTTTAGCCTTTACTAATTTCCAAGATGATCATCAGAATCAGTAGGAGGCAAATGTGTGATGTCAGACAAAGTCAGTGTACGGACCAGTTAAAGTTTGTTTCTTAAAGTCAATTAGCAGATACATAATGACTGCCACTTGTGGAGTTACTGGATTGGAAAGAACAGCCATAATTCCAACCTCTTTGACCATCCTACTGCTGTCTGCTATTTGAGTTGTATAGTTCTCTTTTTTTTTTCACTTTAACTTTGTATTTTTATGTTTTTGGAATTACTTCCTGGTTGTGATGTGATGAATCCCTATTTTTTTCAAAATGCCACCATAGTTGTTTTGCTAATCATTTGCACTCTGAAAATGAGAGGTAAATTAAAGTGAGAACAAATATTTATGTGCACATATCTCAAAATGTTGATACACACAAATTAGTGAATTTATAATTCTGCTTTTATTCTATTATATTAATATCCTTATTGACAGTTTGATCAGGATCACATAAGGTGTAGCTTGTCTTGGCTAACTACTGTTGCTAGCTAGTTAGCAGTAGCATATACATCTCAGTGAATTCCTCTTTAAGTCAAAGCAACGCCTTTCTAGAAGCAAATGTTTTTGAAGTGCCTCAGGACACATATTTGCACAGTTATTTTTAAATTATTATTAAGATGAAAATGAAAAAAAACCTTTCATTTCAATTAGAAATCAATCTGACTCTGACTCTCTCATATTGTCTGTGGTCAAAGCAATATTTCTATGTGCACACTTGTGCTGTTGTATTTCAACTATTTTTACTTTTACAATATTTCACATCCTTTCACATCCAGCCTACAATGGTAATTGTATTTACATCTTAATGTAAATATGTAAGAAAAATTGTGTATGTTTCTGTTCCGTGTCCTGTGTACTGTTTGTTTGTATATTTGTCTTTTTGGCTGCTGTTACAACCAAATTTCCCCTTGTGGGACAATTAAAGGATTGTTCTATTCTATTCTTCTAATTTGAATAAGAGCTAAATTATCACAACAGTGTTCTTTGCCCATTAAAATTTCTTTCTTGGCATTCTGTTCAGGGTTGAAACATAATTTCCCGTCTTGCTCCTCATATTCAAAATGGACATGAAAATTACCCGGCACTGAATATGTAATAGGGCTAGAAAGCTGAGCAGGGAATAAGCCAGGAACATGCCATCGGTGTAGCTGCCCACTGCTGAGGCGTTTAATCCTCTTGGCTACTTCAGTCTGACTTCCTGTCTACTTTTCAATAGTTTGAAACTCTGTCAAAGCAATGTGGCTCTCCCAGGCCAGTGCATCTTTATTATCATTACTCCTTTTCACTGAATAAATGTGTTTAGAAACAGTCGGTGGAAAAAGCTGGTACTTCTGTGGCTTTTACTCCTATTTAGTAGTGTAATACTCTGACAGGAGTATAATCAAAGGCAGGTGTCTTGGCAAGCTTGAATTAGTTGCATGTCAGTATATCAACTGCTGGGGTTTACTCAGCTGTTTCTCTAATGAAGCTTTGATTTAGTGGTCACACATGAGAAATATGCTTAGGGACTAACTGTATAAAAGGTAGCACCAATTAATGTCAGTTGATATTTCAATCACCGTAAGATTCATTCACATTTGAACTCCATGAATATGGAAATTATCCTGACCTTCTTGTAACATAATTACTATTATTGTGATGTAAATGAGGTGGAAAGCACTCAAAGACAGCAGCATCTGGGTACTGGGGGCACCGGATTTAATGTATTCTCATTAGAAACAATTTAATGCAGTTCAAAACTGTACACTGAGTTCACTGAGCAGAGTAAGTCACTTTGCAGCTGGTGGTGCTACCTGCATGAGTTGCAAACTTGGCTGATCATCAGTTTTTGGTCTTTGTTTTGTAATGGAAAAGGTTTGAGCCACGGCAATTAAATGTCTGTCAGATAGACTCAGAATTAATACCTCACACTCTCATTGCATTGCCTGGCTTGGGGTTCTGCCACTGGACTCACCTCACAGACATCTAGGTTGTCCTCTATGCCAGAAAGCTTATTCTAAACTGGAAATTCACTTGCAAACTCCCCAAACTCTTTGAGTTTGAATGAGGGAATGAGAAGAAAGACAAGTTCTTTAGCGCTTCATCCTTTTTGCGTGGTAGTTATGTATGTGTTCCTTCTTTGAGGAGGTCACTGATTATGTGCATATATTCTTGGAATTATTTGTTTGCATGTTTCTTTGACTTTCCAGGTTTCACCTTGACCTGTGTTAGAGCCCTGAAGGTGCTGTTCAATGGTTTCTTCTTTTCAGCTGCAGCAATGGCTGAAATGGTTTTACAAATGACAACTGAACCTTTCACCATCACTTGGCAGTGAAGGTGGGCTTTGCATTTTTTTTCCAGTTCAAAGAAACTAGGCGAATGGGTGGGCAGTGTGAATATGTAATCAGCTCTGTTATAATACTCCCGACCCTCAAATCTGAACCCGACAGATGACGAACTCACTGAAATTTTGTGAAACATTCGGCTTTCCCATCACCGTGTTTTTGATTGCGCAAGAACAAGTTCTACGAGTGTCAAGCATAAAAAAAGAAGCAGGAGTAAAGATTAAAGGTTGTGCTATTAAGCCATACTTAGGTACAGACAACTCTTCAAATCTGTGTGGCATGTTCTCATCTTTAACATGCTAATGTTTGGCAATTATTTGCCATGTTCACTCATTGGAGTAGATCACGAGCTGAATTATTGAACAAGCTATAATTCTGAGCTGAAGTGCTAATAATTTATCCTAAGTAGGCATGAATGTCTGTTGGAAAGTTTATGGAAATTCATTCAATAGCTGTCAGGACATTTCACAAAGAGCCACATACTTGAACCTCAGGGCAGCACAAGATAAAAAAGACCAGTGATCATCAAAGCCATCTCGATTTATCTTCTGAGATTCATGCGCAAACTTTTAAGGCAATCCACCCTCAGAGAAATATCAGCACTATGCAGTCTGGAACAGAGGCACTATCACTGTAAGGCCACAATGCTTACATTGCTAAAGTCATATGCATTTTTTTCTTTTGGACAGAGTGTGATAGGGGAAAATAATTGTTGCACATACATACTTTCCATAATCTGATCTCAGTATTAGTTTTAGGTAATCTTTCACACCTGTGAGCCTGTATACTAGCTGAAGTAGCAGATGACCTGGAAAGGAGCAGAGGTTAATCACAGATATATGCAATATTCAGAAACACAAGACTTTCCTTCTCCTTACTTACTGCCCCCAGAACATCTGAGCAATAAGCAGTGTGAACTTCTCACATGGTTTGCAGTGCTGCATTTTAGTTTGCTTGAGTTTTGTTTGTTTTTTTAGCATTAAAAGACACTGAAGAAAGGAAAGAGTTATAGCTTTGAGACACACTTTGTTTGATTCTGTTTAGCTTATATTTATACTCCCATTTCCAAAAATATTTAGTTGCAGTTTCTAGTTAGAACACGTTGCAGGTAACAATCAAAAAAGAAAAGCAAGTCAGTTTGACAAGTCAGGCTAAAAAGGAATAGATCTGCATACTGAAGAACGTGAGCCTGAGTCCATAGTTTAAAACATTCTGTGGCAGACTGCCTATCTGGAGCACTGGGACATTTACCAGTGGCCAGAGGGTCATTTTAGCCTGACAAGAACAGCCAGCTGGAGCAGTGATAAAATAACAAGCAGGGATGAGCTGGTAGACATCTCAAAATTCACGCATCAGTTGTCATCCACCTGCTTGTCCAGTTAGAACACTCTCTGCTTCTACCAGAATGTAATTTCATTCATCAAAAAAGATACAATAATGAAAGCTACAGATGAATTTGATGGATAATATTATTCTTACTTTTAGTAGCTCCATAGTTTAGCATTTTTCACATTCACTTAAGATGTGAAAGATCGCTATTTTGAGAAGACGCAAATCCCTTTAAGGTTGCTTCAGGAATGGCATCCAGTATAAAACCTGCCAACTCAAATATGCAGAGCTTTCTGAATAAGGGAGTTGCTGAAAAGACCTTTTTTTTTTCATTATTCAAGTTCCACCACAAGCGGAAAGCTTTCCAAATAAGTTTACAAATTAGACACAGAGCAACAAACAGTAGGGGGATTAAAATAAAATCTGTGTCTTCACATGCATTTGTGAAAACAATTGTGTGCCAGTCAGATTACAGCTAGAGTGCGTGCAGCTGATGAAATGCAGTCGGCAAACAGTGCCTCCGTGTTCCAGGGACATTCTCTCCTGGCACATTAAGCTCTTTCCAGCTCCATCACAGTGCATGGGAAATTACTGTGTGACTCCAGTGGTGGCATTATCACTTAACAAAATTGAGGGAGCTTTGACGGATCAGATATTTAGTGACATTACCTACAGTAAACATAAATTTCACACGGTTGTCACATTATTTGTTTTGAGCACATTTGGGTTCTGATAGTTTTCAGCGAGAGGAGACGAGGCCACCACATGCTGAGTGGTTTCAGAACGAAGCAATCAACACCTGTGATTGATGTCCTCGGTGTGATCGCAGCTCGCAGAGCTATCTGTGCCTGATTCATAAGGGTATCTTGGATGAGGCAGTTTCTTCAATGGCTGCTGGTAATAGATCAGAAGTGGTGGAGCTGTAGAGAATCGGGAACACAAGAGCGTATATCGACGTAGCAATAATGCACCATCTCCAGCGTCGTGTAATTATCATCTGTGTTTATTATTGACAAAGAAGGTTACAAAATACAAAACAAGCCATCAAACTGATAAAGCAGAGAAAAGCCACCTGCAGAAAGAAAAGTGCACAAAAAACCCCACACTGCATCAGATGGAAACTCATCAGGTAGCACTTCACAAAAGCCTGAGTTCATGCTGCAGACAGTGCACCGTGCAGAACAAAAAATCTCCATCGCAGCTGTTTGTCAAAGAAATATGTTTCAACCGAGAACAAAGGAAGAAATTGAAACTTGTACGAATAAGAGGTACTTTACGCTACAACTACTACAAACCACGGTCTTTTTCTTCCACTTTGGAGTTCAGCCCCCACCCGCTGTTGTGAAATGATGGTAAACACACTGATGGAACAATAGATCAAAATGAGCTATTATTTTTTTTAAAAATGAAAAATACAAATTCCATTTTGCTGCCACATGTTTGAAAACACAATACCAATTGAATTTCACATTACACTGCACAATCAATTTCAAGCAACTTCACAATATTGACAGAAAAAAGCCTTTAGATTAACACAAAAAAGGCCCTTCTCACTGAGCTCCTTACTTATTTATCCCCTTGAGCCGTCTTCAGTTTACACACACTGTACATGTAGCTCAAAGAAACACTAGAAAATTCATCCTTTAATAGTGGGGTGTGAGCAATATACACAGTGTGGATTGCGCCAGCTCAAGTATGGCACGTCGTTGCGATCTATTTACACCTTCCATCATTGCTCTGTTGGGTTTTGCTGAGCGGATAAATCCCACAAAAGTGCTGCAATCTGCAGTTTCAGTGAATTACTGTCACGACTGTTACCAGACCCTTTAACAAACAGCCTCTCTTTCTGCACATCAGAGCTACACATTCTTCTCTTATCATTATGATACACCGGCCACTCACCCCCCCCCCCCCCCCCCCCGGGCTCTGATTCCACAGCTGTCATAGTCACAGTAGCCAACAGAAGACTTTAGTGTTTGTCACTGTTTAGTTTGAAATCCACAGAGAAATCGTTAGACATCAGTGGATTTTAAATTGAGAAAGCAAGATAAAGTTGTTCTCATATTTAGACCTATTTTTAAAAGGTCACATAATTCCACATCTGTGTTTTCCCTGTAGTGCTGTAGCAAGACTAAAATGTCATGTGCATTGGATTTATGTAAAATCCTGTACTAGCCTTCTAGTGGTACATTAGCAACGGAAAAAGAGTTTTGTATTTGCTTTTGTGTATGGTAGGGTTGGTAAAACGATATCCTATGGGGCTGCGTAATGCAGACAATATAAATATTTATCATGACAGAACATTTTAACGACTGAGAAATGAGAGGCTTTGATGTACAGGTGATACAGTGTATGCAGTCCAAGCACAGAAACAAAACAAAAGTCTAATATTGTACAGAACACTCAAAAATGTAAACATAAAAGAAAGTAAAATGTTACTTTACAGCAAAAGCACTTAGTTACATTACAGATAAACTTTATAAAATGCTTGATGATAAATAAAATGAAAACTTGAACCCAGGAATCTGCTGGGACGCATCTAAATGAACCTCATTTATAGGTTCACTGTAAACTCTTGAACACCTGCGCTAGCATCTAGTTGTCCACCCCACTGAAATAATTTATCTTTATTTTAGTGTGTTTAGTGTGTTGCTATTTCAACTATAGTCCAGTGTGACAGCATGTCATGGTAGAGGGTTCACATCCTCTTGGTCTACTCATGAATGTTGCCGTGTGCTGTGAATAAGATTAACAAAAGGAATAATACAACATGGGCACCTGCTCCATGCTAACACACACCTGGCCAGAGAATGAAATTATATCAAAATGTCATTAGACTGACAGAAAGTCATCAACCGAACTGTCGATGTAACAGAATACTACTATGATTAGTTGTCAGTGTGCAATGTGGTATGCTTATGGCATACTTGTGGTGATAAAAGTAATCGTCTGACTGTTACTAACCACTTTAGGTCAAAGGAAAATAAGAGCTCCATTCCCAGAACAGGGAGAGGAAGCTGGGCAGAGTCAAGCGAATAGAAAGTGATCGCTCAACAGTCACATCAGCCATAAATATGAAGAACAGTTGTACATAAACAAGGTCTCATCACACAGCCAGTTCCTAGGTTTGAATCCACTGTATGTTCTCGCTGTGCCTCTATGGAGTCACTGTGGGTACTCCTCTAGGACGTGTGTTGTGCTAACAGGTGATTCTAAATTACTCTTAGCTGTAAAGGTGAGCGTGGATGGTGGTCTGTCTCCGTGTGATTGCTTTGCAAGAGACTGGCGAACTTCCCAGGGTGCACCCTGCCTTTCACCATATGATAGCTAGGATAGGCGCCAGCTGCTTGCAAACCCAAGTTAACAAGCGGTTAAGAAAATGAAATGAAAATGAGTGAACGTCCATTTAGTATATACTTCTGTCTGAAGCTGACTATTTAAGTATTGTTTGATAATGAGGGAATGGACTAGGGATTAAGCTGTGTTTCAGGCACACTCTGGAGTTTCTCCTTTTTTTGTTCACTTGCAGTGAAAATGTTTCTGATTAGCTGGCAAATTGAATTTAAATATGAAATGTTCGACCAAATGGGGACTCCCGGGGGAATATCTGATCTGCTCAACATCCACAGCAGTGTTTGCTAAATCTGTCTGTCTGCTGTTTCGTACTGGATGGAGCGAGAGCTGTTTGTTGAAAACAGCTGCCTGCTGTAGCTGAGAGTGGCACTATCAGACTAATGGGAACAAACAAAGAGTTAAGCGAGACAGCTAAATCATTTTAAACTTGCCGTAAAGGTCTCTAACGGCAAGGCTATTATCACAAAGACCTATGACATCCACTAATGAAATTTCCTTTTGAGTGTGACTACTACTTTAATGTCTTATTCAACAGTCTGGTTTTGTTTAGTGGGAGAAAGATGAGATGAGAAGGCACCCTACTTCCGACAAATTTGTCATACAGCTATACAGTAACTTATAACAAATCGGTGCCATGCAAGTTTATACTATAAAGCTTATGGTAAAGTTAATAGAAAAGGTGATTTTGTATTACATCATAGGGCTGAGGAGGATCACTTCCTGCATTAATAATTAAGACTTCCTATTTTATGATATTTTCTCTCTTCTTGCATTTCACACAAAAATGCAAGAAAGCCTACAGCACAGGGCAGCTCATCCTATTTGTCTTCTGGCAAATGTTGATGTCAAATAAAACAAACATTTACAAGAGGAAAAAATCTTGAGAAATAAAGCTGGAACCTGTATATTCAATACATGTCAGAATCAATACTGGAGCTGTCAGAATCTCTGATACCACCTTCAGGTGGAAAGGTTGTTTCTAGTCAGGCCTTGACATCCCTGCTCGACGGAGAAGGCTCTTCATATACCATCTTTTTGGCATTTGGCAGGATGCTGGCAGGTAGGTACTGAGCAGACGGTGTGTGGAGCTCATCCATAACTGTGGTGAAGTGGTCAGGACTTTCCCCGTTGGACGTTTCCTTGATGACACTGTAGGTGAGGGCCACACTGTAGGAAGCAGGCTTCTCCATGCGCTGAGGGCCACAGTGACACAATTTCTTAAAAGCGGCACGAAACTTCTGAGACATGGCGTTGTAGATGATGGGGTTGATGGCACTGTTTAGGTAGATGCAGAGACGGCAGAAGAGCAGGAACCAGGTGTCCAGGTAGGGCTTGTCCAGGAAAGAGTTGACCACCACCAAGGTACGATAGGGCATCCAAAGTAAGGCGAACAGGATCACCACCACAGCGAGCATCTTTGTCACCTGGGAAAAAAATTCATTCATGTGTTAAAGAAGCTTTTTTTTTTTATTTAACTTTTATTTTTACAGGTAATCTCACTGAGATTCAATAACTCATTTACAAGACGAACCTGTTTCGGACAGCATAATAAAAAGTTTTTAAATGCTCATCAGGTGTAAATGAAGCCCAACACATTGCACTACTGCACAGGGTTGTTCAACAGCTTTTTACCCAGTAAGCTATGAGCCAGCATGCACAAAACCAACACCCTATCATGCATCGACATTGTCTTTACATGCAGCTGCGCCTTCCCCACAGTTAAATGAAAAAACATCTTTATGTGGTGTATGAAATTTCACCCCTAACTTTTTTTTTGCTAATATTAGTTTTTGTCTGTAACTAACACTCTGCATAGTTTTGACTGTGATTCCTTTGGGATTTAATTTATTGAATGTATGCAACTCTGTAGTTCATCTACAAATTTGTTCTCAGTGTGGTCAGCCTATCAACATCCCTATTATACAGCTGCAGAACATCAAACACTTCTGCTTCTCATTGGAAACATTCAGCTGGTGAAGTGGCTTTTCCTGTGAAACAGCCTATTTGTTTCAGATGTCAGAGCACAGTACAATGTGTTAAAAATACCTCTACACAAAACAACAACAACAACAAAACAAATCCTTATTAGTGACCACAGGTGTCACCAACTGACCAGATAATCTAAGTTGTTTTTTTTTTTTAATTTCAAGGTTCATGTGAAGGCACTGGGATAATTTGAAAATTGGTGGTGTTGCCAAATTGAATAGGCAAAATGTAAAATTCTAAAGAAAAAAAAAGGTAAAATCAAATCCTGAGGCGGGGATAAGCAGTTTACCTCCTGACCTTATGAACCTTTGTTCTCCCGCCTTTAAGCCACCTCCACCCAGCCACTGTGTTGGTTATTTAATCTCTTTACAATGGGTACAGCCTGAAATGGCAAACAAAAAGCTTAACATGTGCTTTCATGGCACAAAAAATGTCCTTAAAAACAGCACGCCATGATTTAAAAACTCATGACAAAACTTCTGACCAGGGTTCAAAGATTTAAAACTGCAGCATATATGGGGTCATCATTCACCTGCTCCCACATGGTGGAGCGTTACTACAATATTTAAAGACAACAATATTGAGCTCAGAAGAGGAAAGCTGCCCCACACTAAATTTCAAAAAACCTTGTTTTAAAAAATTTTAAACTTGTCACGACCATTTATTTATATCAGTATCAATATGAGCTGATAACAGCTAAGCAAACAGCTGGTGGTTCAGCTGATACACTTCTGTGTTTCCCACTTGCAAATCTCATATACAACGTGACCCACCTCCAGCTTAGCTCCTCATTTTTATGCTGTGTCTGACTTCATCAATGTCATGCCATTGATGCCTGCTCGGATCTGTGTTCTTAGGGGTCATGCTGCACCTCTCAGCCTAAAGCTTTTCACGCATGCAAATGCAAAGGCAGGAAGGTGCCAGCGCTGAGCCTTACTGTCAAACATGGATTACTGTGGACAGTAATAAGAGTTTCCTTTGACCATAGTGGTTATGAACAAAATTTGAATGTCAGAGCTGAGTAAATGTGTCCAAGTTATCAAGTGGGTGTTTTCTTTGACTTTTCCAGTTTGGTGATTGGAAATTCTGAGTCCCTATCAAATACAGAACTCTGCTTTTGTCTTTAGACCTTTGTGCTCAACTTTGATCATCTGGAACCAGCAAACCAAGACACTGTCACAACCTTTGGACATTTTCATGAAAAGGTTGCCAAAAATGGTCTAACTTATAATACAGCATGCTATAGTACCAGAAAATCACCTGTTTCAAGCCAAAAACTCTTCTTCGTTCACCTGATTGCACTTGTATATACTAGGGGTATAATTTGAATTGAGAACTTTGTTGATCGTAAAAGCTGTGAAAATGCCAGCAGGTCTGCTCGAACATTGCAACAAATAACATGGCTACACATACACCGAGGCGTGGATTGACCTTTTTACTGCTGCACTGGGGTTTTGCCAATTATTTATCTGGTAAGTGTTTTAGGGTGGAGTCACTCGCATTGTACAAAAATCACCTGAATTAGCAGCACACACCAGATGGGTGTACTGTGAAGCAAGCTTATTAGGTTTACATGTACAGTGTGTTCCTATATGTCACCCGAGGATAATGACATCAGAAAAAACAAAAGTGAAAATGGGTCCTTTTTACAGCGGATTTATACAAAATTTGGGTGTGCTACATAAGCACACCCCTCAGGGACTGGATAGTTTTTACCATGATTCTAACATGGGAAAGAGGGACAAGTATACTGCTGATCAGCTTGTTGCTCAATTGGTGCATCACTTAATCAAAGCAACATTGATGCTACACATCAGTGGCTCATACCAAACTATCCAGTTAAAAAAATGAAAAGATTTGATGAGATAAAAATCTTTCCAGCTTGAAAGTCTCTCGTCAATATTAGTGACCTATTTGAACACCTATTTAATGTTTATATAATTTATTAAGTAACTGGATCAAATCGTTAATCACAACTTTACAAAGATTGGATTTATTAATTTAGTTGCCGGGTAAAAATCTTGATGTTTAAACGTGCATGTAATCAACCCGTATCCATATTCATGACATGTTGTCTCAGCTGCAGTGAGGTGAGTCTAATTGACTTGGATAGGGGCAGAGCAAGTGCCATCAGCAAGTGGAGTGCCTAATCTTAGCTGCTGTTGACATTTAGGTAACTCGGTAAGGTATGTGGTAGGAGGGAGGGGTTGTTGGTTGTGTCTGTGTTGAGTTGTGAATGCTGACGATAACAAGCAAATCTGGCTGTGCTTTGGCAGAAATGTGTTAGAATAAAAACCCCACTGATGGAGAAAAGGACTAAAAGTCTATTTGAGTTAGGGTTAACTGATCTGACTACCCAGCAGAGCATGGAGCTCCCTCAGGGTTACCACACCCCCTTGTCATTCCAGGAAGGCTTCTTCCCCTGATCTGATAAACAAACATCTCTCCCTGCAGCCTACCTAGGTGTCTGGCATGGTGTCCTTACCTTTAGAGGATTCAGTTTTATTCATAAAACTGTTTTTAAAATGTTAAAAAGAAAAAACTAAACAGAAGATAGATAGTGAAATTGTTTTAGACTGTTTAGCAGTACTGCATGTGGCCGTGTGTTTAGCAAAAGACATAGATAAGATAAGATAAGATAATTCATTTTTTGGCCTATATTTAGGATGGACTATCTCAAAATTTCTGCTTCTTATTCAGTCCTAAGCTATAGAATCTCCTCTGTTCCACGAAGAAAGAAAGAAAGAAAGAAAGAAAGAAAGAAAGAAAGAAAGAAAGAAAGAAAGAAAGAAAGAAAGAAAGAAAGAAAAAAGAAAGAAAGGGAGGGAAATGAACTGGCTGGTTTTACACTCCACCAGGCTCAGTTACCAGTACTTTAGGAACTAAAGATTAATGGAAAGTTTTCAGAATAAAATAAGATTAACAGAAGCTGCGTTTAGGTATATGAATTTGTCCTAAACCCCTCCATAAACCCCCTTACTAAGACAGGCCCTCCCTGTTGTGCTAGAGGGACAGTATAGTTTAGGCATTTGCATGGTCTGCTTGGGTCCGAGTGAAAATTCGTCAGGAGAGGGTGAGGTCTCACCCTGCAGACGTGTCTGAAACGCAACAATCCACCAACTACTCATGCACCGTGACTGCAGACACGTGTGTGCCTGCAATGTCGGCCTGAAATACAACCATTAAGAATGTAGCCCCGCCTCTGATATGGGTGCAGCATTGATGGAATTGCAGTTGAGGATTTTTGAGATTTTTTTGTTTTTTGCAGGATTTTTAAAATTTTACCCCCTCACACGGAGATAAGGACGAGAAGACATAGTCTAATTTCTCTCAATGTCTGTAATCCACGAAGCTGTGGATCTTTCACTAAAGAAACGGCTTTTTAAAAAGCGTTCTTTCTTTTTAAAGAAACGCTTATAAGCCAAGGAACCCAGGTTGGGTGTTCTCATTCTGTTTCATGCGGTACAAAATCTTCCAAATCCCAAACAGACAGGTTTTTTCCTGTCACCATAAACTTAGACTAGCATAACTGAACGCAGGGCTACATTTCATTGTCAGAATATCTATCTGGATTTAAAAAGAAGAAGAAAAAGCAGAGAAGCAGAATAAATCTGCTGGAAATGAAACATTTAACTTGTTTTTAATTGGAACGAAATACAGTCCCTCCGCAACCCAACTCACGCAGAAAAGTGCTACAGGGATGATGGTGACGATAATGAGCTACCTGTCTGCGGGAGGCAGCCGTGGTGCTGCTGGAGGAGCTGGTGCTAATCATCCTCCCTCCCTGAGTCGTCTCCTTCTTCCACTTCTTGGTGCTGTCCTTCGGATCCGAAGGCAGTGGATTGATGAAAAGTATCCTGGCGATCAGTCCGTACAGAACCGTGGCCAGCATGAGAGGGAGCACGTAAAACACCGTGAAATCCGTGAAGTAGATGGGCAGGTAGTGACTCCTGGACACCTTGTAGGCGCAGGTGAGCAGCACCACGTTGTCATAGATCAACTTTTTAGTGTCTGACAGAAAGAGCCACATGATGCAGTAAACAGAGGTGAGCGCCCACACCAGCATGATGATTTTCTTAGCCCTGGATAGAGTGCACAAGAATTGCGCTTTAATAGGGTGGCAGATGGCGATGTAGCGCTCCACTGTGAAGGCGGTTATGGAGCAGGAGGACGCGTTTATCCCCAGGTACTGGAAATAAGTGATGCCCAAGCAGCCCGCGTAGCCGTACACCCACTGCCCGTGCAGGGCGTCGGTGATGTTGGGCAGCCCGGCGGCCGTAAGGACCATTAGGTCAGCCGCCGCCAGGCTCACAAGGTAACAGTTAGTGGGAGTCCGCATGTGTTTGGTGGTCAGGACTACCAGTATGACCATCACATTCCCCACGATCCCAACCCCACATATTAGAGTCACCAAAAACACGCTGGCCACCTTGTATTCAAATGAATAGTCAGTCCACACTCCAAGGGTCTGGTTGTCGTGCACCGAAGTGTCATTTTCCACAGTCATGTTATCCATGGTGAGATTTTTCATGACAAGAGGAAGCTGTCGCTCTTTGGAGTTTTAAGAAAATTACACCGAGCTTTCAGAAACATGCATTACACAGTGAAAAATCTCTGCAGGGCCACAGTACGAACTGTATCCACCAAGAGCCCCTTTCTATAAATCCTTTAAAAACTTAATTTCATCCGCACAGGATCCAGTCAAATTGTCTGTTCTTCTCAGCGAAATCCATTCCACTTTGTGATATCGAAAAGCCATCAAATCAAACTCCAGCGCGCTTTTCCCTTCACACATCATAAAGAGGTCTGAAGTTTGCAGCCAGAGGAGAGGAGGTGCTGCAGGCTCCACGCTTCGCTCTCGTCTCACCGCTCACACAGTCATGACTGGGAGCTTCCTGCAGAGCATCTCTGCTCCTTCCAGCCCAGTGAAGTCACAGGCTGACGCACCGGAGCCACGAACATTTTTTTTTTTTTCAAACCAGGGACTCCCGTGGGGCCGTTCTAAAAATACATGCTAATTTTGAAAGTAATATTCCAAGAAAAAGTAAAACTAAGACAAAAGTTCTAATAAGAGGGAAAACCAATAAAGGTTTTAGAGTGATTTCCAGTTAAACTCGGATTTTGCTTTACTAGATCAGTTTCATCATCACCTCCACAATAAGTGTTCTGCTGTGTATGTTACGCAGTTATTTTTTGTTTTGTTTTTTAATTTGTTTTAATTATGCTATTTTAACATATCCAGAGTTTTAACCTGAGAGAAAAATCCCCATATTCGTAAGCCTAATTAATTATTCCCATCTATGTTGAACCTAATGTGGCAAACTTAGGCCCATCACACACACAAATCTCATGTAAATTTTCTTTTATATTTTTTATTCTTTATAGCCCAGAAGCCAATGATGCTTTTTCATCTTTGTTTAATGTATTTTCTGTTTATTATATGTTTGTACCGCTGATTAGCTAACAGCCAATCAATGCTCTCGCATATGAACAAATCATAGTGAAGAGTCAGATTTTTTTTTAAATAAAACACCTCATTCACGGGATACATTGAACTGAAATGTATTTATTATATCTAATAATAATAAAGATCAAGTTGTGTTAGGCACTCATTTGCTAGAGTTATTTATGCCGTCATATCTAATTGTAATATTATTGTACTGTGTTATAATTATGTACTCCTTAAAATGCATATAATAAAGAAAGTTAAACAAGTGAACAGATAACCCTGACTGTTAATGATTAGGAGGAAAGCACACTTATAAGCCATTAATACATTAATACTCTAAAGCCTTGTTTCTTTCATAAATAGCTCCTTTTCACCTTTAAACTCCCATTTTACACTGTAAGTGTTCTATATTGAATCAACCAGCAATTGCATAAAAATGAAAAGAAAACCGGCAAATTTACTGTAATTAACAAATTGATTTCATTATTTCAGTGAGAAATGTGTCATTTTTGCATTTCACAATATTTTAATGCTTCTGCTAAGCCTTGTACAGAAACGTTGGAGGTTTTACATATTAAATATAAGTTTGCCAGGGACTTTATTGGGTATGCCTTGATAATTTGTGGGTTGAACCCCCTTTTTGCCTTCAGGACTGCCTTAATTAATGGTGTAGCTTAAGAAAGGTGCTGTAAACATTACTCCGAGATTTTGCTCCATATTGACATGACAGCATCAAATACTTGTTGCAGATTTGTTTCTCATTAAACACTCCCATTACACCACATCCCAAAGGTGCTCTTTGGGATGTGGTGAGAGCTGGTGAGTGTGGGGATCATTTGAGTACAGTGAACAAACCACAATGTTCAAGACACCAGCTTGAGATGATCTGAGCTGTGTGACATGGGATGTAAGCCTGCTGGAAGCAGCCAAAAAAGATGGGTATACTGTGGTCATAAAGGGATGGGCATAGTCAGGGACAATACTCTGATGACATCTTTACTTCTGAATACACTTTTTGCCCAAGGAATTGATTCCCATTGGGAAATATATTTTCTCTCTTAATCTTAGAGGTGTTTGTGCAGGAAAAACCCCAGTATATCATTGAACAAGCCAAGTGCCAATCAGTACCACCACCAGAAAACTGACACATACATGCAGCACATTATTCATTTATGCCTTACCTTTCCTTACGCCTAGTAATATTCATAAAGAGAGAGGGTAAAAAAAGCTACACAGAGTGTCAATATCCAGATACCTGGAACCACGTGAAAATAGTAATGTAATAAAAGATAAAACATAATCCCATAAAGTGCAATAAGATAATACTAAACATGTTATTGAGTCCTGCAGGCACCAAAGAAAACCTGTTATGGCAGTATAAGGATATAAAATTTTCAAATATATAAAAGGTGACTTTAATATCTCCGTAGTGCAATATTGTGCAATATTGTGTCATCTGTGGTAGTTCCAAAAATACTGGCAGCATGACTCGGAGCTATCTAATGTCTGACAGCAGCATATCTGTACCATATTACATGTTTTTAAGCTCATTTATGTCTCTGAGATTTGTATTACACAGTGCGTCTCTATTCAAATTGACTTGCAGGTGAACTCTGTGATCAGCGTAGCAGGGGAAAGGGCTGTCGCTGCTTCCTTCTCACTCTCTGTTGTCTACCTGCATCAACATGATTTTCTCATCAAGAAGGAAAGGAGCTGAAGGTTCACGCTGTTCAGCATTGCTTTTCCATTATACCTCTCTGTCTACATTGCTACGTAGACAGAGAGAAAGGCGGGAACCCACCAGCAACAATTTTCCTAGGGGATAACACCTGTAACATGAGCTGAGGTGGAGTTGTATGTGCGTGTGTGTGAAGTGCCTCTCAGAGGGAGAGGAGGGGGAAAAAAGTCCTCTACTGTCTACTTCTATCTCCATCTGCATGGAAATCCACTGTGGATTATCAAACTGACGCAGGCATGATTTAACTCTTTTTGATTAGCGCTCTTCCTCTCATCCCTGTGGTGTTTTTAGGCCCCGCAGACAAAAAAGGATGAGCAAACCAGCTGAGGCAGTTGCTCATCACTAGTCCAGATTACAGTGATACTGATTGTTTTCCCAGGAAAGCTGCACAGGCTTGAGTAAAAGAAGGATGGATTACTCAGATATTAGCAGAGTAGGCAATGCAGCTGTTTATATCACTGTGTGGATAACCTTCCCAGAAGGCCTGTTCAGCAACAAGAGCTGAAAGGCGTGTAGGAAAAGAGCTACTTTCCACACCGTGGCTAGATTGTCCACAGGATGTATGGATAAAAAGCAAGACAGTGTAAAAGGATCAGCAGTTATCTTGGTTTTAGGCTTCCTGAGTTGTCGCAGTCTTTAGCCAGTTGGCTTTCTTGGGATAATCCCAGCATCCTTGCAAAGGTTTTATATCAGTGTCCTTATCCAGTGGCTTTAATTCACTGTCACCTCTGTATTGATTTTCTCTGTGCTATTACGCTGCACCACCGGGTAAGTGAAGTGTTTCGGTTCAGGTGGGAGACCGCGACAGATCATCACTCATCACGGCAGAGGGGTCAAGAGGTAAAATCACACAATTTGCAGGTGGGCAAAAAAAATTTGTAATTACTCCCCTGAAGAACACATCCAGGCCTACAAGCTTGCATTTAACGAATATTGATTCTAGTAATGTGCAAGATCATGCTCGCTGTGATGTAGCTGCATTCTGCTGACTGCGTACCAAATCATCATTAGTCAGGCATGTGTGAATCAAATCTGATCATTGTTTTTGTTTTCTGTTGTAGGTATTTCAGGATCATAACTGGGAGATTATTTATTTATCACTGAAGTGGAAATGTTACTGTCAGTCCCTTTCTTATTTGCAACAACGGTTTGACATTTTAGAGAATTTGATTTCTGATGCAAAGAATGAGCTGGTGGCCATGGGAGAGAGAGTCTGAAGATAGCCATCCAACTACAACAACAATCCTCTCACGATCATAACATCATATTAGACACAAACAATAACAATAACTCATTGCCAAACAAAATCTTAAACTATCCCTTCAAGTAAAAGCAGGCTAATGATGTTTGTTTTCTTTACTGCACAATGTCATAACAGTGTGAAGTTCATGTTCATCAGCTCTGTGCATCATATGATCATGTGATCATGATTCACATTCACTCAAAAATAAATCTAAGTCAAAGAGTTTTTCTCTGAAAATACCATAAAGGCATAAATAGAAATAAACATTGTTCAGAACAAACTGTACTTTTCACAGCTAACCAGTTCATAACTTTCACCTATGTCCTGATGCTGTTTCCAACTCTCACCATCATTTATTGTGGGTCTGCAATGCCACCTGGTGGTTAAGGTGTGCTACTGCCTTTAAATGAACAAGATGAGCTAAGCTGCCAGAAATGTGTGATGACTGACTATTAACTAAAGATAAGAGAGATCTATGCACATGTACTTAGGGTCTGTGAGTGCATTTTGGATGCTTGAAAGTGTGAGCAAGTGGCTGCTATCTAGTTTTGTATTATTTGTTTGTTTTTTTTAAAAGAAGTTCAAAGGCCTAATGTTGTTTGAATTTGATATCTATTCAGTTTTTGTGCTATAGAGTCCTTTAACAGTTTCCTTTGGGTTACATAGAAATGCTTTTCTTTCCTTTGTCTCCATAATTCATATTTATGAAACGCATCCCTTCAGTGTTTCTTTGGGTTGATGTTTCACCTCCAGGAATAGCCGGCTGTTGCTGAAAGATTACAGGACACAAAACAAATCGTGATGGAGAGCCAGCCATCTGATGCTGTAAAAGGGTCTCTCTATCTACTTTTGCCCAGGAGGTAAAAGAACTGTTATGTGAGTGGCTACGGATATCTGAATATCTTATCACTGGGCACATTCGCAAATTCACATCAATCGCTTCTGTGTTAATGCAATCCATTATTCATGTGCTGCAGCTTTTAAGAAAGAGGTCCTTTTGTTCCAACTCGAAAATTCAAGGTAAACTTGAGAAGCAAAAATCGGTACTGATGGTAGTGGTGCCAGTAGACTACTCAGTGCTTGGCTCACTGTATTCACCAAATATAAATGAGTTCTTTGGCTCAAACACAAGGCTTTCCCATTTGCCCGATGAATAAAACTCATTCAATTTTCTCAAAAATGTTTGCCTTGCCCATACTAAATAGCAATTGTGACTTTGCCTGCACACAGAGATCCCAGAGCTTAACTGACGTTGACTATGTATTTGTTAAAAGAAATATGCGATCCGGACGCTAAAACATGCGGTTTGTTGTGTTTTAATTAGGCCACAGCATAATAGCTGTGAGAGATAATCAGTGTCCCAGATGGAGACACAGAGGCAGAAGACAGGAGAGACCATTATCATCAAGAGCACTGAGAGCTTTATAATGCAAAAGCAGCTGTGGCGTGAAGGGATAACATCGCATTAATTATGATAAAGAGACGATAAAGAGAAGAGGGGTCGATGAAATGGTGGATTTAATGAATTATCTGAGTTGCCTTTCTTAATTACAAAGGCTGTTTGTGTGTGTGTGTGTGTGTGTGTGTGTGTGTGTGTGTGTGTGTGTGTGTGTGTGTGTATGTGTGTGTATGAAGGCTAATCTTTGCATGTAGTATAAATCTTTGCTGCTCGAGGGTTTGCGTGCCAGATTTCCCAAACAAACTCTTGTGTACACCTGCTTATTAATAATCTACTGTTCCCTGCCATGTGGCACACTTCATCATAAGAGACCTTAGCATGACCTCTAGCTGCAGGAAGCATATGGTACTCATGGCTTAGTTTGACCTACAACTTGACTGCACTTGTTATTTTCAAGCTGTGAGGCAGCTCCTAAAATCACCCACAATAACTGAGAAGATTTTCCTGCCATTTATATTTGAAATGTGTGGACATGGCCTGAAAGAGCTCTTCCTAAACTGGTTACTAAATGTACGTGGACATTGAAACCAGTGATTTACTGAATGGGGTTGAAATACAAGAAAGAAAACAAAAAGTATGAACATTTTTTCAAACTTATGTCTTTCCTCTGTCATGGGTGAATTGTATTTCTGTCCACTGTTTCAGAAAATGTATTGGGAATCTTTCAAGGTTGTTATTGCAGCACCTTTAAAACCTACAAGCGCGGATCCAAAAAAAAAGCCACTAATCAGAAGGTCGGTGGTTCGATCCCAGGCTTCCTCCTGGCTGCATGCCAAATATCCTTGGGCAAGATACTAACCCCATGTTTGCCTACTGGTGGTGGTCAGAGGGCCTGGTGGCGTCAGTGTCCGGCAGCCTCGCCTCTGTCAGTGTGCCCTAGGCTACAACGTAGCTTACCATTGCCAGTGTGTGAATGACTGAATGTAGTGTAAAGCGCTTTGGGGTCCTTAAGGACTAGAAAAGCGCTATACAAATGCAGGCCATTTACCACCCTTTTCTTTTGTACAGCTGACTCACATCAGCAGTTAAAGGTATTTAAGGCCAGAGAAAAGTGAGCTCTGGTGCCAGAGAGTCATGTTGGTGGTTGCAGCTAGTGAGCTGTGTTCGGTGATGGTTTACTCCTGCTCTGTGGAGAGGAGTGTTTCTTGACTAAACTTTTTTTAACTTACTTTTCAGTTTACTGACCGATGCCTGAGTCTTTGTTTGTTTCTTCAAATGGTGATAGCGGCTTGCCCGTCTCTTTTAGCTGAGTTATTAATAGAAACTTTAATAAAACTCTTTTATTTAACCCTTTTGCCTCCCTGTCTCCTTTTTCCGACCTGGACACTTTTTGTTGCTTTCCCACATCGCCTGGACCCACTTGGCCATGTTTACCACTATGCAGCATCCCTTCGTTTTTAAACAACAGACCCTAAACATCTGGGAAATGAGGACACCAGCTGCTGGAATTTTGGGAGAGATATCTTGTCCCAGTCTTTCGTTGATATCAGATTCTCATTTGCCAACACTCCTGTGTCTTCTTTGTCATATTTTGCATTTTTCATGATTTATCAAATGTTTCCAACTGATGAAAGGTGTCGCCTGCAGCCAGGTCAGCTCAGCACCCGAGTCATCCACTACTAAGCCATGTTAGCAGTCTTGCTGAAATGTGCAAAGCCTTCTCTGAAAAAGCTGTAATCTGGATGAGAACGTGTTGCTTTAAAACCTGTAGATACCTTTCTATATGTACAAGCTGCCAGTTCCATACACACTGATGCACCTCCATGCCATCAGAGATGCAGACTTTGGAATTGAGAGCCGATAACAAGGCAAACATGTGGATAAACATGCATGCCACACTGATTTTTGATGCTGCAGGTATTTATCAAAGTCAAAGGAAAAACCTATGACCCATCCGGCTGTGGACAGCAAACATGCCATCAGTAGGTCTACTTACGTTTTTTTTTTTTTTTTAAATCTAATTACATTCACTGACACAACAGTATTGCTACATTCATGCATGAATGGAAGACACTTCAGTTCTGTGTGAGTCACATTAAGCTGCAGTTTATATGATGGTCAATCTTTATGCAAAAATGTGATTAAATAACTGAAAAACTGCTCAGCATACTGCAAAAATGTAACTTACTGCATGTGATACGTGGATTACTTGAATATGTCTTGCATTGGGAAACTAGTCTTCCCCTCTATCAGATGCATCAACTCAACTTCTGTAACATTAATATAACAGTAAAAGCCCAGACATATGTGTGATCCTACGGTGAGATGACTCAGTGATAAGCTACAGGTTGGATTCATTGTCTTAGCACTTTGCTCAACGCTGTGAGACGTCCACCTGCAGCAATTACTAGTTGAGTGAAATACTCTCCCACTAGTGACGTCAGGTGCAGATGATTAAAGACATCCTTTTCTGTGAGTGTTAAATAATGGTGCAATTTGCAGAAGATTGTCTGCTGCAGAACCATATTGTGTGATTCATATACCGTAATATTCCCCGCCTCAGTATTTGCTCATTGATCTTTATTGTTCTCATGCATTCATGGGGCGATGAATCTACAAAAGAATATAAAATAATATACAATCGATGAGGGGAAAAAGTTCACAAATAAGTGCAGATAAACATCCATATTCCTTGTATGTAAATATGTTTTTTATGAGCAACGGCTCACTGAGCTGTATCGCTCTTACAGTTCAAGCTGTCTCCACGAACAGTCAGTGAACATTCAGTGACAGACACATACCAAAAAGTAGAAATCATAACACAGTAAAGCATGTTGAATATTGTGGTTTTACAGATTACAGCCACTGATGACCAGCCTGACCACAATTTTGAAGCCACAGCCGGGAGGGATCAGTTCAACCAGCCCTGCACATTCCAGGGCATGATGAGAGTGCTGACCAAGTGTCACAGTATCAACGCCTGCCTGCAGGACGAGTGTGTGACCCACATCAGATGTCGGGTAGCTCAGATAATGGAGCGACTCGTCATCTCCAAGAGCTATGGTCTGAACAAGAACTGCACTAAACAGGTCAGCGGAGGTGTGCTGAAGGGCCTGCAGAATATGTTCAATATGACAGAATACATTAGTGATTTTTGACTCTAGGAGCCAGAGTTTAGGGGCCCAATTCAGCGGTGTGACCAGCTTGTCTGATTATTAAATAGTGCAAGATTCTAATAAACTTAAAGATTGAATTGTAGGACGTTTGTAAGATCTTAGTTGCCGGATAGCTTTAGGCTGTAAATATACTTGTACTGCAAAGAACATGTTCGTTTCTGATTCTAAGGACAACAGATTAGAAAACGAAAGATGTTGTTTAGGATCGCGTGATCTGCATTTTTACATGGTTGAGAGAGGACACTGTAATTTAAAGACGACTTTGAGTTAAATACAATAAATACTGGAGTTTTACTTTAAGTGTAGGTCATACATTTATAGGAAAGTTCTGCTTTCTTTAACTTTTTTCAGAAGTTTCATTCAACAGTTATAAATCAGCCAACCAATTTCAAAACGGTAATTTCATCTATGCCAAATCTGTTTTATGCTGCTCTACTCATTACCCCCTGGGATTTTATAAAGCATGGCTGTATGAAAGATAAGCTTAAAGGCTCTCAGCTCTAGCAGATCCCCCATGAGAGGGGAAAACATGTCTTCCACAGGATGTGGGATAGAGGGGGCCACTTGACTCTGAGAGCAGACACCTGCAAGTCCCTCTAGGTTTCCAGGAAAACTGTCTTTGCTTGAGGCTGGGGCAGCCCTCCAGTCCTCCAGGCCTTGCTGATATGAGAACAGAGACTTCAATGCCTTTCTCTGCACTTACAGGAACAAAGTTTTCACTGCAGGCAGTGGGAGTGTGTTGCTGTCCTTGCTAATTTACTGGCAAATCCTCATGCAGTTAAAGAAAGTGTATTGAGCTTAAGAAATTCAGGACTTATAATCTACCTTAATAATCCATATCTCCAGATCTTTCTTCAGCTTATACTTCAGTTACCCATCAGACTGAGAAGCAGTGTGACAAGTGCTTGATCACACATGTAACCATGATGCCTCATGCTGACTTGCTGTCTAAACCGAGTTGGGTTTTTTTATTACCAGTATTCACTGGTAACCAAAACAATGAACAACATCAACACTTAAACAGAAAACTTTATAACTACAGACAACCCTAAATCTCACATCAGACACACTACAGGAGCTTTCATGAAACACAAGTCCTTATCAGAGTACAATAGCTTAAAACAGGAATAACTAAATCAGACATACTTCTCCGGTGAATTATATTATACATACTATTTGGAATATTTGGAATATGGGAGAAAAGTTGATTAAAAATGATGCAAATTAGTCAATTTTGTAATGTTACAGAGCTCTGTGTGTGTACTGCTGAGCGAAACACAGACAGGCTCTCGTGCTCTCTGCAGTTTTCATTATGGGACGCTGTCTCTATAGAAACTTTGCACTTAGATAAATGTTTTTAAAAAAACACTGGCGATCACTCTGATCACTGTAAAAGGATCTTGTGTTGGGCAACTATCCTCGACTCCCCAAGTTAACCTCTGTTTTGTTAGATAAGAAATAGTAGCAAAGCTTACCAGAATTTTTTTCAGGGTGAGGACTCAGTGAAGAGCAGTAGGATGGGGCCAAAGATTTGGTGCAGCGCTCACAGCTGTGAGAAGTTCACCTGCACCAACAGTCGTTCTGCTAACAACTCCATCTGACAAAAACACACAGAAACACCTTCAAATACATATGCAGAAAGGCTAGAGCTAGTGGGAGAAGTTTCCTCTCTTCTAGATTTAGGTCCATAGGTATTTGGACAGAGACACATTTATTTTTTTGGTTTTGTTTTGATTATTTTGCCTCTGTGCATCATCAGAGATGATTTTAAACGAAACAATTAGGATGTGATTGAAGTGCAGACTTTCAGCTTTAATTCAAAGGGTTTAACAAAAGTATTATATTAGCTCAGATTTTCAGAAGCTCAAAAGTAATTGACGAATTCACTGGAAAAAGTTTCATGACCAAGATGATGATGAAAAAGAAGTAGTCTGAGATTCAACCTAATGTCTATTAAGAATGAATCTACTCATGCTTAACCAGGGATAGCCCTAGCCCAAGTTACCCCTTTGCTGGTAGAATAAATTCCTGGTGGTATTGAACTTTCCATTGGATATCATGTGCAGAAAAAGTAAAACAAAAGATAAACCATGAAGTAAGGAGCGCTCATATCCCAGCAGAGAGCTGAGCATTTTGGTTTTCCAGTTCTTGTGATTCCGACCATTGAATCTGTTTTGAACTCTGGGAACAAACTCCTGTGATCTCACCTCCATAAACTGCACTAACTTCTCCTCTGTTCACAGTTTCTACATCTTTACTGTGCTTTTTCTTTCTTTTTTAGTATTATGTAGTAATACCAAAAACAAAAAATACTCAACTGCTGGTCAACATACAGCACTCATATTATTTCTTACAGTTAAGAGTAAAGAAGTACTACCATCATACAATAAAGCTAACAAATAAAAATGAACTTTACTCAGAAAAGGTAAAACATTTGTCAAACAGCTGAACGCTTCCCCATCACAAATGATTGCATGTTGAGCCAAACTGCTGTGCCCCACGGTAACACTCGAGCAGTTCAGTGGAAATAATTTAATGAGGGTGCATCAAATTAATAATATGTTTTTGTCCAGATGGATAGAGCTAAAATACCCAGTTTGTTAGTCTTGACATTATATTTCCATAATCAGAACCATCTCTAAACATTTTATAGTTTTAACAATTTCTTTATACGACTGTGACTGTCACTGTTCCAAGACAACATCAGCCACAACACAAGTTACATTTATGGAAAATATTTAAAGTCAAACAAAGCAGGAAAAATTTTCAGCCTGCAAAAGTAATTTATAAGGCAATCTTCTTTCCATCATTATTTGTGAGAAAGCCTACTTTTTTTTAAAGCATGCTAAAGCTAGCAAGCTAATGCTAGCAAATTGCTTTGTTTCACATATTTTATATGCACTTAATGGAGACTATATTATCGGTACACCTTAGTCAAAGCAATGCTGGAAATCAGAACATGGGCACACTGTGATCACAGAGAGATGAACATGGTCAGTAACAAAACTCAGGTAAGCTCCGGCATTTAAACAATGCTTAGATGGCACCAAGAGACCCAAAATGTGCCAAGAAAATATTTCCCACAACATTACACCACCAACAGCAATCTAAACTGTTGATACAAGGCAAGATGTTTCCATACTTTCGTGCTCTTTACACCAAATTCTGACCCTACCATCACCAGAAATCAAGGCACATCAGACCAGTCCACTGTCATCCCATTTCTGTTCAATATGTTCTTCTGCTGCTATGACTTGTCTGCTTCAAGGTTTGAAATGTTGTGTTTTGTACTGGGAAATTCCCAGTAGATCAACAGTTTTTGAAATACTTAGTCCAGTCCATCTGGCAGCTTTCTTTCCTATTCTGATGTTTACTTTGAACTTCAACAAGTCATCTTGTCTGAGCGTCTAAATGCGCTGATTTGCTGTCACGTGATTGGCTGAGAAGATATATGCATTAAAAAGCAGCTGAAGTGGTGGGCCTTGCTCACAGCTCTCTCATACAAGATCCTAAATAATCAGACTTCATCTTTTCTTAAAGACCTCATTGTACCATATCACCCAAATAGAGCACTTCTTTGTCAGTCTGCAGGCTTGTGGTTCCTAGGATATTTAGAAGTGGAATGAGAGGCAGAGCCTTCGGCTCAGGCACCTCTTCTGTGGAACCGGCTCCATGTTTGGATTTAGGAGAGGGGCACCCTGTCTGTTTTTAAGATTAGGCTTAAAACTTTGTTTTATAGTTAGGGCTGGATCAGGTAACCCTGAACCCTCCCTTAGGGAGCAATAGGTTTAGACTGCTGGGGGCTTCCTATGATGCACTATTTCTTCTTTACTCACCTTTTCCACTCCCTGTGTGTTTATGTACCACTCTGCATTTAATCATTAGTTAATATAATTTTCTGTCTCTCTTCCACACAGTGTCTTTTATCTTGTCTTCTTCTCCTCACCCCCAACCGGTCACAGCAGATGGCTGCCCCTCACTGCGCCTGGTTCTGCCAGACGTTTCTTACTTTCAACAGTTTTTTAAGAGTTTTTCCTTTCCATTGTCACCAAGTTCTTGCTCATAGGGGGTCATCTGATTGCTGCGGTTTTCCTCTGTTTTCTCTGTATTATTGCATGGTAATAACCTTACAGTATAAAACGCCTTGTGGCAGAGGATGTTGTGATTTGGAGCTGTATAAATAGTATCTTATTGAATTGAATCAAGTGGTGTGTAAAGGTGAGTGTATTAGACTGATTGAATCTAATCATTTAATTATTATTTGGAATCTCATTTGGCTGAACATTTCTTGAAGAGTATGCCCGAGCTCAGCCCTGGACAACTCCTGATGACATGTACTGTGTTGGAGCGTAAACTACAAAAGCTGCACTACAGCCTATATCATTATACAGCAATAAATGATTTCTCTTTAGGAACGTGTTTGTTTTTTAGTCTGTTTTAACTTCATTATGCAGAACGTTGTTAGATTAAACCTGCAAGAAGGTACAAAGACCCTCTGGGCATTTTTTCTGGTAGCAGCTTATTTCACATCTCATGCGATTTTGTTAACTATGTTGCTTTGCAGTCTGCTGCTCCTGGACACTAAATAACTCCAGGAGCTCCCGGAGCAGCTGCAAGTAAGGTGAACTCAGTTATTTTCTCATTCATGAATTCATTTCATAATTCACACACCCACATGTGTCTAGCTCTTCTTGTCCCTCTTGCTGCCCCCTCTATCCCAACCATGACATCCACTACTGACTAAAGGAAAAGAACATCCATCTTTCATAGTCTTTACTCTTGTGTGCGGGTCTGTGCCTTTGGTAGAAGAGGCTACAAGGATATATGGATATGCACCCTTTAGGAGCACTGAATCCCCTGCTGCCCCTCCTCTTGCAGGCGTGATGTCCTTGCCAGCAGGAAAAGTGGTGCACTGTTGCAGACAGATAGCATCTCATGTTGGCTGTTGTTACAGATTTCAGCTTGCTGCCTCTGATTCTCTGCACAGGACTGGCTCTGACTACCATTATGATAAACCATTATGATCTATCAGTCAGTGACCTGGGAGGATTTGTGCTTCACATCCCTCTGAAAACTAATTTCTGGAACAAAAAGGGTAAAGTAAATCTTTGCCTCTTCCTGCCATTCTTTCTTCCCCCCCTCCCACTCCTGTCCCTTTCTCCTTACTCATCTGTTAAATGGAAGTCTTGTTGGGAAATGAGCCAAAGCGATTCACCCAGCCACCAGGACCCAAGGAAAATGTGGCAACTATATTTATAGCTGCTGTCTGCTTGCACCAAATAAGGTGGAACAGTCAGCAAATTAATATATGTTTTAAAATAGGATTAGGCACTTAAACAGTTGCTGGTAGTTCGTACATAGCATTTCGTTTACAAAGTGACACTCTCAAAGAGTCATTTGATTAATATGAATCCTTGAGTATGGTACCAAGACGAGTACGTGGAAGATGTAGAATGAATGACATAAACCTTTCAAAACATTTACATAGGGTCACAGATCAGAGGACCTATTATATGTCTAGATTAAACATGGATTAGGAGCACTTTGAAATAGTGACCAGTAATCTTCTGAGAGAGCTCAAAAGAACAGATGGATATACAAAACACAGCTGGATAGCTTTTTCTGGCATGATGATGCCATTAATTGACATACAGAAGAGATTACTCTATGTTTGTCTATGATCTTCAGTTGTGTGGCTACAGAAATATTAAAATGCTGTACTGTATTTTTCCTGTAGAGTAGGCTACATGGGATCTAGAGTGACCAGGTGCCCCACCTTATGTGGGACTCTACAGCATTTTATTCCCCCTCTTTCCATCCCACATTTCGCCTGCCACTAGTTTAAAAAAGTCAACACATGAAATGTGTGGTTTAAAAAGAGATGTCCTGGCAAAAGGATGCATCACTGCTGGAAAGCAAAGATGATTAGCAGACAGAACAGCAGCTGAAATATCACTAGAGCCTTATTGCCTAAGCAAAGCAAACAGAAAAAACTTTTGTTTTTATATAAATCATTAGTGGTCACCCACAACATTAAAAGCACTGGCAGGTGACATGAATGACATCAATCATTGTTACAAAACAGTAACACTTTGAAAAGTCTGACCCTCCCAGCCTTTGTTTGCAGAACAGTTATACACACATCACAGCAAAGGCTATTTCCAAAGACAGCAGCTCCCCTCAGCAGAACAACAACAAGAAGCCCAGAGTACTGACCCAGTGCCCAGACCTATCCCAGTAAGCCGAGGAGTCCCCACTGTAAACTAATTTAATTCCCTTATCTCTACTGCATTAGCATCTCTGTATGAATTGTCTCTATGGGGGTTTAACATTGCCTTCATAGAGACCTTGGGAATCTTTCCTAAACTCCTAATTTCACCAAGAGACTTTTCTTTTTCAATTTGTTGATGGCATTTGAGCTTATACATTATTTACGATATTTCCAAGTATAGTGCGCTGGAGCTTTACAACTATTAACTGGCATTTCGGTGCCATTCATAAGGATTTCCCTCAGCCCTTCAAGTCTTGGTTTCTGTTGACGGACAGCGATCGCAATCGACTCACAGATAGCAGCGCTCCTTTCAGCGCCACATCGTGGGCGTCGCAGGCTGTGTGTGTGTGGGAGGGACTAAGGGGAGAGCTCCCCTCAGTGCAGCCGGTCTGCCAAAGCACTGAGCAAGCTCAGAATATATTCAAAGCATATCTACCGATAAGGCTTTTTTTGTCTGCCTCCGTTGTGTGGTATCATCCGCTGTGACGGAGAGAAGTCGAAAGGGATGCTTAAGTAACGCGGTGAGTTTATTTCTGTTTATTAATGCAGCTTGAGGAGGATTGAGGGTTTTTTTGTGTGTGTTTTTTTTAGTCAGGGATTAGAAAAAATATGCATCGCTGGTCCAACCCTTATGCAGAGGAGCATCTCATATCTTACGCTGAATCCAAATTAAGTGTGCAGGACGATTAGGGTATATCTTAGTGGTGCTTTTATTTAAAGCTACTGATGCTTTTTTACTGTAAGTATATGCACTCGGGCTGATAGTGGTTATGAATATCTCTGCTTGCAGGGATTAGTTATAGCTCAGTTTCACAAAGGTGTTTATGGATCAAGCACTGTATATTTTAAAACAGAATTAAAATAGATAGCTTAATCTCGATTTGTACGTTTTGCTTACCTAATTGGATTAAGAGTCATTTGGCTAAGCACTGGCATATAAGCGCCTTTTAAGGTCCATTCTTAAACCATCTCATCAACTTTAAAGTGGTTTTTTCGTCAGCATTACTCTATTTTAACTATATGTGTATTCTTCATTTTACGCACAAGTTTTAGCGCATTCGTGAATTATGAAATATGAGAAAAAGAAGAATGCTATCTACAATGACATGAATCTCATTTATAAGCACCGTTAAACTTAGACGTGGTGTGTGTTCTTAATAGGGATGCTGTGGAGTGAAAACATCGTGGGAGGAAGGCTCAGAGTGAACCAGCGGGTGGTGAAACACGAATGGCTTCCCCAGAGCTGCTTCCCGCAAAGGAGGGAGGAAAACAGCCCGACATTTCCGACGCCCTTGACCGCGTTTCGGCCAAGCTGCATGCCCGCAAGTCGAGTGGATCAACAGGAGGAGCGATCCCGGGGGAGGGCGCCTGTAACCCGGTCCGCAGCTGCCATGGCCGGTGTCTTTCAACACCAAGGACAGCGCAGCGCAAGGCGGGCGCGGAGATTAAACTTGGTCACCTCGGTGAGGAAAAAATTCGAGTTTGTTGCGACGAGGAATTAGAGACATCTTTCACCTATATCGACGAGAATGTCAACCTGCGACTGGCCAGCCCGGAGTCTAGTTGCAAAAGTACTCACAGAGCCGTGCGCAACGGCGAGCCCTGCTCTGAGACTCTCCCCGAGTTTTCTTTTATGTCCGAGGATGATCTCTCCTTCGGGGAGGGCTCCGGGAATTCTATTGACTACGGCTTTATCAGTGCAGTCACGTTCCTGGTAACCGGGATCTCGTTGGTGATCATCTCCTACGCTGTACCCAGGGATGTGGTGGTGGACCGCGATAGCGTGTCGGCGAGAGAGATGGAGAAGCTGGAGATGGAAAGCGCCCGGATAGGTGCCCACCTGGATCGCTGCGTCATCGCGGGACTCTGCTTGCTCACGCTGGGCGGCGTGGTGCTCTCCACGCTGCTGATGATCTCCATGTGGAAGGGAGAGATGTATAGAAGAAAGGTCATCGCTTATTCCAAGCGTTCGGCCAAACTGTACGGCTCGATCAACCTGAAAACTAGATCCAGTCCCAGCCACTCATCCGGGCAGTATTCCTTAGAAGATGAAGTGGAGGAAACTATTACCTAAGCTGCTGCTCTGCATATAAAAGAATTGTGATTAACTGGGATATAATACCATTCACATTGTCATTCTCTAACATATACTGTACTTATAATTTCAAACTGTAAGTTTGCAACATTTTTATCTAATAGTGTAGCAACAGATCAAGCCTCCAGTTACATTTCCACGTGGCAAAAAGAGTGAACAAGAAAAGCATCCAAAGCAGTTATTACCAGAAATCTATTATTTGGAATTAAATTATTCCCAAATGATCTTTTTATGACTAAACTATTAGAAAAAAAAGTGCAGGGAGAGCATTAAGAGCTTTGTGCCACAAACATTGTATTTATTTATTTATTTTTGGCTCAAGATACAATCCCTGAGAGCTTCCATTTATTACTAAGGTTATTCCGTTGGTTATTCATATATAATGCAAACACCAAAATTGCACATAGGCACATTTCAGGAAGTAGGGGGATGCTTGTGTCCCCAGAGCAGGAAAGTGGGAGTAAGACGGGATGTATCGTTGTCCCTGTTTACTGTCACATGGGCGAATAGGCTCAGCAGTCCACATGGTAATATCCAGTGACAGTCCCTCTCTGGTGCAGTGCTGAGGTAAGCCAGTAAGGCTGGCTTCATGCATCTAAGCCAAAGCTGCACATTGATTTGATAGTTATGACAAATTTGACTGCAGTTGACAGCCATCACATCCACTCTGCACCTTCCTCTGCTCTCTGTTGATCTGCCCTGCTCCTCTTTCTCAGCTTCTTGCCTCACCTTCTCGCTGCCACAGCAGACTTCCCCTCCCCCTGCAGACCTTCAGCATATTTTAGACTTACACGCCTGCGGGAGGGGTCCCAAAAGACCACAACCCAAGTGCCTGTTACGTTTCAAGGTTGAGCAAGCCTGTGCTTACCAGTCTCTTTCCATCTTCTGCTAGCTGAGGATGGACTTAAGAACAGCTAATCACAGATGAAAGCGCTGCCCTAGTTCCCAAATGGAAAGCTGTCACTACTTCAAAGAGCTAATTACCTCTCTTAAGTGATGTCTCACTCTTTTTTAAAAGGTTATGTTTGATGTTATCACACTGATTTGCTGAGTTAAAAAAGAGAGAGAGAAAAGAAATGCAGGTGAGCACATAGAGCTTAGGAAAAGAGGTTTATCCTGTGCAGACTTGCTAAAAATGTTAATGCTCTAGTGACCTGACAAGGTGAAGACCTGCTTCTGTCTCTTGGTTAAGGAGGAATTCACTTTGGTCTAGGCTTAGTCTGAGTTAAAATAACCTTATGTTTCTCCTTGATGGTTTTTAATGCAGGCTGAAAAAAAACCTATTAAAAATCTCACACAATTGTCCTTAAAAAAAAAGTCATTTTTTGCACTTAAGGCTCATAAATCATGCATGAAGCGCTAATTCTTATTTGCATATATTCTTATGAACAGCCAAATGTTGCATTCTGCAAGACGAGTTCAAGTGACTCTTACTGTTACCTTAGTTTCTTGTCCTTTCTTCTCTCGGGCTGTGTGACCCTATTTCAAGGCTTACATTCAAAACGACATGAGTCAGCCTCTATTAATGAGATGCGGAGGCTTATTAGTCGATGGTAAACAGCTCGGGGCTGTTGCTGTGCTTTTGTTCGGTTGTATTGCTTCTATATACTGTCAGAGCATATACATGCATTCTGAATGACATTCAGTTGATGGAAGATGGGAGATGATGGAAAAATGGCCTGAGATGGTAAGATTAAGCAAAAGACATTTATGTATGAGCCTGGATTTTGTCAACAATGGACTAATGCAAGTTTTTGTTATTAGAGCATTTAATTTCCTGTGTGTACATCCCTGAAGAGCAACCATTACATTTCAAAATTGCAATAAAACACTAAATGCAGACATTTCCAGGAAAGGTAATAAAAATTAATGATCCAAATAAGGCAAATTGTCCTGTTCTCTTCATAGGAGCTGTAAATCTTAATCATATTTCAATGAGAGGGCTTTCCTGGTCTCGTTGGCTGAGGAGGTGAAGTGCAACATCCAAGTTGGGTTGCTAGATTCTCATTTCTTCCCACTTCCTCTTTCTTTCACACTCCCCAGTAATTCCACATAAAATGAAACCTGTTCATCACTGATAGGTCAACACCAACGGAGCCACTGCCAAAAATTCTGAATGATACTATTGAGCAATTGGATCAAAATCCAGAAATATAACACTGCACTGCCTTTAATTTACAAATGTTGCAACATCTGTGACAATGTCACTCTTGTAACACACAGAAGGCCATAAATCCCAGAGGGGGGCACACATCAAACTCACATCAAAGAGCATCATGTGTGGTATATAATGCATTATGCTGTAGGTTTTCACATACTATTCTTTTCCTGCTCCCATTTTTCCTCTGTATCTCCCATTCTTCTTTCTGTCCTCCTCCTCACAGCCAACACCGGGCTTCCCCTCATACAGCCAACTAAATGTGTTCGGGGGATTTAATCAGGGGATTTGCTTGAAGCGACAGCATTTTACACGCCAAGCTCAAGTGTATTTCCAGAGGTTTCATGCATAAGCTCTTTATCCTTCAGCAGTGCACAGCTAAATCACCCTTATTGATATTTGGTTGACTTCTCCGTAAGTCGATCCTTTCGGGTAAGGCTGAGGTGCAGTCAAACTGCTGCCATCAGCTAATTTCCCAAAGGTGATATTACACTCCCCATCCTGTCATTGCTAAGACTACACGTATGTGTGTGAGTATGGGTGTATTTATATGAGTTGGCATAGGTGTTACATGTCACCTTTTCTAGATTAAAGAGTTGCTGACCTGAAAATTTCATTTCAAACTGTTTCTGTGGACACAGAGTCCAAAGATGGTCTACAGAGGTTTTAAATGCAGGCAGTGGATGAGAAAGCTATATTATGTATACATATATATTCGGTTATGTCTGTCCATCATCAAATGTTCTCCTTTAGATGTATTAGGATGTCATAGTGGAAATACATTTTACCAGTCTGAACTGCAGGGTCAAATTCATGCTGCACAACACCATAAAACATCGTAAATGTCAACAAAATGACAAGCATGCACCCGCTGCCTCGATGCCCCTTCTCTAGCTTCCAGTATTGGAGACTTTTCCATTGAAGACTGCTCTTTGGCCTCTCCACACATCAGATTCTCCACACAGAACGTGCACGAGAGGTCAGTTTTGTGTGCAAGTTTGAGCAATCAGAACACACCCACCGCACTGGAAGCGGACCAGAGGGCCACAAGGACAAGGGGAGATTAGCCAACTTTAAATTGGATATGATTTGGGATTTTTATGGGCAAAGTCACAGAACTTGGTGATCAAACTGCTAATTCCTAAAATGTTTAATTCTTCTTCAATTGTTGGCTGTGTAAATTTTTGGTGGTTTCTGTGTCTTTTAACGAAAAAACAGAAAAAACTGGCTCTCATTGGTCATACATATTAGATACTGTACATTCATGGCTATCCTGTGTCTGCTCTCTGTCTATCAGTGGAGAGTGAGGCCCACAAAAAAAATTTCCATTCTGATTGATTGCTTTGGAGGAGAAAGCTAAAGCCAAACTCTTCGGGGATATGACTTCATTCTTGGTTCTTCCCTCCACCACCGTACTAAGACAGGATATTTTTAGTCAATATGCATATTGGATTTTTTGGAAAGCTCATTGTCCGCAAAGCTCACTGCTATGGATGCACTTAGCTGGGCTGTTTTACATTTAGACTCCAAGAACATCCTTGTTCAGGCTCATCCAAGCCCCTTCCCGCGGTTTCACTTTTAGATGACATCAAAGCTTTTGAAAAATACTTTTATGCTGCCTGTGTGTGTTTTTTCTTCAGCTAACTTTATTACCATATGGTCCCTCCTACTCAGTACTGTCTTGTCTTTCTTTCGCCTGTGCCATACCATTTTATAAGCCTCAGCGGTTCAGCAGTTTCCTATGCTGTGTAGTAAGACTGAACAAAACCCTATTCTTACAAGAAAATACCACAACTACTGCTCCATGTCAAATCGATTTACGTCTCTGGTCAGCCGTGTTCTGCATGGCTGACACTGAAACAGTCCTCAGAATTACTCTGTCACTCCCTCGCTGGCAAACCTCAGTGATGCCTCTTTAGCTGCCTCATCCCACAGTCGGCAATAAGGCTTGCCATAACCAGATACAAGAACGTCTGCAGGGCCATTTCCTGTGTTGTACTTGGCACCTTAAAATCACTTTCTCAGACGGATAAACTATCAGTGCTTTGGCTGCTATGGTGGATGAGAGAGGAAATGAGGTGATCGGTTAGATCAATCTTACAGTAAAACCACTCAGCCGCTGCAAGGAGGCAATGCAGGTTACATCTCTCTCCCTGTGTCTCTCTCAGCCTCTCTGATCATCCACTACAGTGAATTTTTAATGCGCTGTTTGCAATGGCAGAGGCTGTGCCCCTGCCAGTGATGTGGTTACACAGTGGCTGCTTTAACAATACCATTACCATGAGATTTGCATTGCGCTCAATGCCTCCTCAGCTTAGCAGATGCCTGTAATGCAGACGTATTGCACAACAAATCATAGGATTTGTTCACCTCTTGATCACCTCGCTGTTTAGCCCCTTCTGTTGTAAATCACACAGTACTGCTGGGATCTATTGATTTAATTTGTATCAAATTACTAATGTGGTTATTTGTCATGCATGGCCTCCATGTATGCTTGTTTCCCCCTATTATGCCTATGCATTTACGTCTAATTATAGAAAATAATGATTGCTTGCAAGTTTGCTGCAGTAAATTTTCTAGGTGGCGCAGAGTGTGTCCTTGAGAACAATTTCACCAAGCCAAGAAAGCGGTTTGTTTTTCTTCTACGACGTTGGAACAATGCAATGGAAATATTCAGCACATTTACATCTATACTGCCTCGAATGATTGTGTGTTTCTATTTTTTCAGCTGTGCTTTAAGCTAAATGCCAGTTCTAGCATGTGCACAGTTACTATGTATGCTGATGTGTAACTAGTATCGTGTTTATTATACTTATGATAGCATGCATTCTGCTTGGGTTAAACATAAAACGCAACTCAAGAAGATATGGAAATAGGATCTGGTGAGCATGTGTATGTGCATAAAATCAGTCTATCCCTAGAGCATAGTGACTAGTATCGCAAGAAAAAAAATCAGGAAGCTGACCTTTCAAGATCAAATCAGCAAGCTTGTTGTCTTTGCTTCTACTGACAGCAAAACTATTGCCATAATTACATTTCCATGTTTGGATGAAAACTGCAGCTTGCTGATACATCCACAGATGTTTAACTCAAAGAATAATACTGTTTCCACCTCCAGGAATAAATCCAGTCTCCTTGTGTTCATTTGTTCATTTGCAGTTTCAGCTCTTCCTACATGCCGCTTGAAAAACAGAAATCAGCATTATCTGGAATTCAGCAGCAGATAGAGGATAGACTCTGGAGGGAGTCAGCAGCAGTGTTTGGTCTGAGGCCCAGACCAAAAGCAGGCGATGCAAAGCTGACTGCAGCACTGCATTTCATTTTCCCTGCAGTGTTGTGTTACTGATTGGTATCAGTCTGCTGAGAGATGATACTGACTGGTGGAGGGAGGGAGGTTGTCGATAGGGTGAATACACCTTGAAATCTTAAAATAAGACCTCTTTTATTGATTATGTTGTGCAAAGTCGGTCATTTCAACAGCAAATAGATCGGGTCCAGAAAAAAAGAGAGAATCTAAATAATAAAAAGAGCTCCCTTTTTTTTCAAGAGGTATTCAGAGTCTTTACTTTAAGTGAATTTGCAATAACATAAATGTGAAGCTACAAATTTGTAAGTAAATATATTACATTAAAAACTAAAAAGCCTTATGTGAAAATGCCTTACTCTGGGTTAATTATGCATTACAAGCTTTCAAAGAATTATAAAACAAATATTGCATGAGTGGTAGCTTTCCAATGAATTGAGCCTTAGCTTGAATCCACAGCCAACAAGCTCTCCAAAGCTGAACAAAATGTAAAGAAAGGACAGTTTGATAAACTGAAACACAGAGAGGACCAAATAATGAGCTTGTTGTTTTCATTTATTTCTTGTGAGGACAAAGAAAATGAAAACAGTTAAAAAGGCAAAAAAGGGGGGGCTGTGGGGGGGAGAACAGACATTACCATATTACCATTATTGAATGGCAATGTCTCGGTGCAGTGACTCCCAAGCAAGGCGAGTGGCTCCAGCAGATCACAGGAACAACATCAGAGCTCTCTGTCCAGAAGAGCGCAGTCCTAGGAATAGCAAAGTTACCGCGCAGGACCCTCAAGCTCCCAGGCCTCTGGTAGAGGACCCGAGCTTGAAAGAGAAAAACTGCCTGCAGTGGCGGGTGAGAGGAGAATATATATATAGTTTGACACTCCAAATCCACAATCGATCTTTCTGTCTTCAAATTGAGATTGATACTATACTTTAAGACATTAGAGGGGATATCTTGTGTCATATAACTTCAGTAGTTGGCTGCAAGCTCAATGCTAATTCTTTACTAATATATAACCTTTACTAAGATATAACTTTTGTGGTATCACTTTTTTCCACCAGGTCACCAATGCCACAAGTACGTTTAGATTTTTTAACCACATGCTTGGTGAAAATTATATATATGGGCATGGTAATTGAACTCCAAATTCCAATATTCCAATATCCCAAACACCATGTGCATGTGTGGAAGTTAAGAAGTTAAACATTTCTTTTTATTTATTATATTTTTGTTTATTTTAAACATTTATCCTAAAAGGCCGAAGAAGGCCAGAGCTGGGACTTCACGAGCAGATCTGATTTGATGTGAGCACTTTAGGCTGAACCTGTTCAAACTCAAAAAAGGTTTGGAGAAACCTGTGAACAGTAAAATGTTTGTGCAACCTATTGAAACTGGACATCATGAAAAAAATATACAGCTGGTTTGAAAGCCAATGCTCAACAGCGAACCAATTTACCAATAATATTATTAACATTATGATGGGGAAATCGTTGGAGGGTGTTACAGCAGAGGAAACGTTTATCTTCATGAACAGTCACTTCTGCTTATCTTGTTCATTTGTACCAGTATAAGTATAGAGTCCTCAGAGCGATATCAGTTACATGCACCAAGAAAAGGATCGCTGTGCTAGAATTACAATCACCCATATACAGTAATATTGCCGTCAGTGATGATGATGCTTCACCTTATTGCCTGAAGATGGCAGCATTGGACCTCTCAATGAAATCCAAAGCCCATGCACTTATTGCCCTGTCAGCACCGAAGGTCTGACTTTCTGAGGATAGGCTGTGTGAAATCCCTGGATTACAGCGCTGAGCTCTGCAAATCACTGCTGTTCTGTAAAAATAAATAAATAAATAAATAAAAAGTGACGTGAAAATTGAATGCGAGCCACCCTACCTTTTCTCACAGCGCTACAATCTACTGGCATGCCCCTCGGTACATTTATAAATGCAGGCACACAACTTCCTCTGGAGGATTCCTCTTAGAAACCTTCCTTCCCCGCCGAGGTATTGTGCAACATCTGGCTCCGGCTGCGTATTGATCTTGGCTGAGGTCAAGACGAGGGGGTGAGTGTGTGTGTGTGTGTTGTGGGGGAGGAGGGTTGCTGTAGTGTGAGTTAAGTGCATAGGTCTTTTTTTAAGGACCTCTTGTTTGTCCCAGCGAGCATTTACCGTCAAGTGGTGCTCTAACGTTAGAGGAGAGCTAACGGCAGTCCCAGAGGAGATCCTCCAGCCAGAAACTGAATAATTCATCCAGGCCTGTGGCTCCTCAGAATACCACGAGTCTGAAATGGTGAGAGGTTATAAAATGCTCCTTTACCTCCCAAAGATCTTACACTTTTTTTTATTGTCTTTCCCATTTTAAGCTCATGGCTTTTTGCTACCTCACTGTAAAGATTCCAACCCCTTTGCACTTCCTCACTTTAATCCACCTTTTTCCTTCTTCTATCTCCCATGTCTCTCATTTTTCAATTTCAAAGTTTGATGCAACTGATACACAGATGAAGATGCCTTGGATCTGATGTCTTAACGCAATAATACCTCCACCCTCCTAACCTCCCCCCCCCCACCTCCCTCAATGCTCTGCTGTGAAGGGGGCTCTTTGCGGGAAACTCTAGCATTCAATCGTATCTGCTCGCATCTCGAGTTTCTCAGTGGCACATCGCACCGATGTGAGTCAGTGCATTCTCATCATCCTAACCTTCAAATTTGCTTTTCTCCTCTACATTCACCGCCACTGCAATCTCATCCTCCCCCTCTTTTTCTGGAACTCTCCTCTCTCTTCCTCTCATGTTTCCCTTCCCTGTATTTGTCTACTTCATGGTCCACCTTGCAATGATGCAGCTGAAATGGTGAAAAGTGACAGCCAGAGTTTGAAATCATGCATGCGCAGGTCTGACCTAAGAAACGGCCAGTAAATGCATTAAAAACTGGTATATAAACCTAGGAGTGAACCACTCCTAGGTGGTGCTTATGACTTTGGAATTTTGCTTTTATAAAGTTTTCATCCTTTGCTAATTAATGCTTCATCCTCTCTTTTACTCTTGTCAATTCAAAACATGCGGGTTTAGTGAGAAGCAGATGTTAGTCCTGTTTTACATAACAGAAAATATCTCACTGACAAAGTTTAATACTGAAATGCCTCAACATCCAAAGTTCCTGTAACAATCAATTTGTGATTCAAGTAAAAGCAACTATTCAGGGGAGGACTGAGTGTAACACTGAAGAAGAAATGTGATTTTGATTATTAGTATGATGACTAATAAGCTTCCAGTCAACCATTGGGAACATCCGTAGGCCAACCGCTAGCTTATCCCAGCAAGTCCTGCACTTCTTTAGCACTCCTGCCTTTAACTGTCAGGAGCAGGTTTACATGCATTCACACTGCAGAGTTCTGAATTTACCAGGGGTTTGCTAGATGAAAAGAACAAGATACTGTAAGACAGACTGATCTATATTGACAAATGATATATGTTGCCAAAAGTATTTGCTCGTCTGCCTTCATTGACATCCCATTTTTAATCCATAGGGTTTAATATGATGTCGGCCAGCTTCTTTTGCGGTGGAGGGACACCAAAGTAATTGCTTACGGAGCTTGCTTCTTCGACATCTTTAAGAGTTCTGAACAAATGTCTGTCCTCCTCCAGAACAACTTATGTACGCAAACGCGCGTTCCAACTTCTTATCTGGTGCGCGTCTTTTATTTTGACAGCAAATGCTCACCTGCGGACCACTTATGTGCAGCCCTGCCTATAACAGCTTCAAATCTCTGGGAAAGCTTTCCACAGGTTTAGGTTTAAGTGTTTATGGGAATTTTTGACCATTCTTCCAGAAGCACATTTTTGAGGTCATTCACCGATGTTAGATGAGAAGGTCTGTCTCACAGGCTCTGCTTTAATTCCTCTTGAAGGTGCTCTGTCAGGTTGAGCTCAGGACTCTGTGCAGGCCAGTCAAGTTCTTCCACACCAAGCTGACTGTTTTTATGGAGCTTGCTTTGTGAACTGGTGCACAGCCATGTGGGAACAAGAAGATGACATCTGCAAAGTTATTCCACAAAGTTGGGAGCATGAAATTGTCCAAAATGTCTTCATATGCTGAAACATTAAGAGTTCCTTACACCATAATCCCTCCTCCACCAAACTTTACACTTGGCACAGTGCAGTCCGACATGTACTGTTGTCTTGGGAACCTACAAACCCAGATTCCTCCATTGGATTGCCAGACGGAGAAGTGTTCTAGAGTCCAGTGTTGGCGTGCTTTGCGCCACTGCATCCAACACTTTGCATTGTGGTTGGTGATGTTTGGCTTGGATGCTTGATTTTATGCACCTGTGACCATGGAAATTATTGGAACACCTGAAATCAATTATCTGTCTGTCAGGCAGTTGGTCAAGTTACTTGAAAAAAGTAATCAGTAACTAATTACTGATCAGTAACTAATTACTGATTACTTCCCCAAAAAAGTAATCCCGTTACTTTACTAATTACTTATTTTCAAAAGTAATTAATTACTCAGTTACTTAGTTACTTTTTAAAAACACGATTTACAACCTGAATAGGTGATAAAGCGATAGATCTTTTAGCCCAATTCTACTTTTTCTACATAATCCATCATACAAAATGTAATCAAATGGAAAAGTCTCTTTTTTTAACTTGTTTTATCAGTTTTAATCTTTTAACTTTATCCATCAAGCAAAAATTTAATTATATGCAACATTCTCTGACTTGAATAAATTAGTTTAACATTTAAAGCTATTTTCTACACATTCCAGTACATAAAATAAAATATTTTTTGTGTTTACATTCACTCTTTTAAATAGATCCAAGTAAAATACAGCAGAAAATAAATAAAGTCAAAGACTCAGCGGTCCTGTTGCTCTATTTTCACCTGTAAAGCAGGACCGCGGTAGGCGGAGGTTTACCCTGGTGCAGGTGTGCAGCGGTCAGTGGAAGGATACGGCAGTGTCTCTGTGAGTTTCCCATTACGTCGTTGCGCACTCGGTGCTTGCTTGGAAGTTTAGGGTTTTTTTCGCTGTAAAAAGAAGTTTTCTTCCCACGCACGATGGACACTAATGTTTTTGTCACTTTTTATGGAATCAAACTCAAAGTAA